>NC_138770.1:466687705-467282705 GCF_965119305.1 Pelophylax lessonae | reverse complement strand
AGTCACGCTCGGGATTACCGCCAGGGAGGTTAACAAGATGAAGTAACACAGTCTGTTTTAACCCCGCTTGCTTACAGAGCTTGTAAGTAATCAATAAAAGTTGGGACACCTCTTGGAATTGTTAGTGTAAACTTTCAAGGCTGAATTTACTTTCATTGCTGCAGTACAACTGTGAGTTGTTAACCTATTACTTCTTCCCTGAAAAAGGCCTTTTTGTATAACTAAATAATAAAATGTTTGAAATAATTGCATGTAAAATCAAGCAGGCTAGTTCTACCCAAGTAGGCCAAATGATAAATTTGGGTACATTCAGCCTGCCCATACATGGTTCACTTCCTGGCTGATATTCAAACAGTTTATGGCCGGCATAAACTGTTTTCTTCACCTCTGGCAGTTAACTGCTTACCTTTGTACCATTTTAACTTATTTGCTGGACTTCAACTGTTTAAAAAAAAAAATTTGGTTGTTCTAAAACATTTGACTAGTAGTGTATATGGTAACAGTATATGTGAACAAAGAGACAGAAAACCTAACTAGCACACTAACAATACTACAATATATACAAGCAAAGGCGAAGCATGGATAAACAGGGCATAAAACACTGAAGAATTGATAAAAGTCAAGGGAAGGGTTATATACCTTGCTAGCAGTCAACATCAGGTGGAGCCTATTTGCTGGGATCTGCTGGCTGCTGGGAGACACCCGCTGGTGGTCACCAGAACTGCACCCTTCAGCTCCGGAAACCAAAGTTCCACCAACAGATCATCCAGGTCCTGACAGTTCCCATCCCATCTGGACTCCCGATGCTCCACTTGGCCTTAAATAGAATAGTCCATATGAGTAACTCTTGTGCAGGATAAGTCAAAAAATAGAAGATCTCCCATCATCATATAGTCCTCCAACCTGCAGGATACCCCACCACCAGGGTCTGACAACTGGCTAGGTGATCCACTGCCAAGATCTGTAAACTGGCTGGGTGACTTTCTGCCGAAATCTGGAAACTAGCTGGGTGTCCCGCAAGTCAGATCCTTTAGGAGGCCCAACACATGGAATTTGAAAAAATGTTAAAAAAGGAAATATAATCCGCGCTATGGCCCAAAACTTTATAAATGAATAGCTGTGTATGGGATGTGCTGATATGTGTCAAAAGATATTACAAGCTGCTGCCTCTAATTCTCCCAGGAAAGGTGGTTATGAATGGGCCACTCACGAAAGGTGGTTGGTCTTGGCTGCTGTATAGCATCATAGATCATGCAGCACTTAGGTGGTCCCCCAGACCAGGAATAGTAACTGTTGTCCAGTGTAGTCACTCTGACCAGGGACAGCAGTATGTGTGTAATCTCTCCAGCTCTCCTTGTTCACAGCACGGGTGGAGGACAAAAGGAAGAAAAAAGCTCTGGATAGTGTAGTAAATTAAAAACTTTTGTTCCCATCCATGGGCTTATAATAATCTGCAATCGTGACTAAGATTTAAAAGGTTTAAAATCGTATACATGACTAGCCATGGACTGAAGATTTTATTATTATCACTGTTTATTTATGCATATATGCACTTTATATGAATTTATGAATTTGTATTGTGTTGTATTGAGTATATATGTACAATTTCTATTTAGGCAAGTGTTGAAGGTAGCCCCTCCATGAGAGGCTAATTGTTTTTTCATTTACCTTATTGTCCTCAACTGCTGCATTTTCACATTTATACTGTATATGTAGCACTGCCCCCTAGTGAGCTGCTGAGTGTGGATTCCCCTGGGTTACCCATAGCAACAGTCTGTAAAACGTATCACTTTAAGACTTGGCTCAGACAAAGATCAGTCCAGGGGATTGGGTTTTTGTGTTTTATTTTAGAACTTGGATGGGAGAAGGGATGAGTGGGATACGCCAACTTGAACTATGCACAATTTCTGAGGACATTAACTGTAATGAGTGCGGCAAGGCTGCTGCTTCACCTTGCCACTGAAGTGAAGTAGAAGATAGGTTCCTGACTGAATTCCTCTTCAGAGTCCTGACTTGGCACCCTCTTACTCACTTCCGTGCATGCTAGCCCCTTGTCCACTGACTCTCCACTGGAGTGGTCCCCTTCGTGGGCAGACCACTGGCGAGCTTCCTGGTACTCACGGACACTATTTTTCCCTGGATTGCTCTGCCTTCAGCTCCACTTGTCAGTCCTGGACCTCCTGGCTAAGCATCACACACTGGACCCACTAAGCCGACTTCCTGTGACCACCTTCCTTGCTGACAGGAGGAGAGACAGCCGTCACCCTGCTCCTAGCACCTGGCTTCCCACCTAAAGATGCCCTGTCACATGTGCCCCTGGCATTTAGGACCTATCCCAGGATGCACCACTGTTGTGCCCTCTCACTGGGACAGCCACAAAAGCCTGTGTGTCACTGGCTGGATTTCCTCCACTGCCCAACAGGCTCCCCTATTGGATACAGTGGGGACACTCCCTCAGACCAAGCGAATCACACATGGACACATGTAACAGGCAAAACTACTGTTCAGGCTCCCCTGATAAGCAGATGGAGCAAACAATGCTTTTACCTAGCACCTACCTAGGAGGGTGCTACATATAGAATATCACGTTTTAGTTCACTATTTAATCTTTTAGTGGTGCGAGGGATATACCTTTTTAGGCATATTCATTGATATTATTAGAGCAGGCTGGACTGGAAAGCAAGGCACTGGGTCAAGCTGAACTGAAGTGACAGACATGGATCCAGGGACTGGCACAAGATCTGGCTGAGTTATAGTTGTGGTAGGAGTGGACAGTGGCAGAAATGCATGGGTTGAGAAAAACTTGTTTCTTTTTAGTTTTGGACACTGGAGTTCTGCAAGTGATTGCTGAGCTCTAAGCAGATTGTGCTGCTGGTTGTGAGAAGTGACAGTACTGAGAAGTGGAGCTGACAAGGTAGCAGTAGCAGAGGAAAGTTTCTGAGGGTTGCCAAGTGTAACAGAGCAGTAGAGGGAGCCTTCAGTGAGTTAAATTAAGGGGAAGCACAGCTATTAGGAGCAGGCTACTAATATACAATGAGTAGGGAGTCCTTAGTGGCAGCTCTGTATGCTAAGGGTAACAAAGGAGGACATTCTTGGTGTCTAGAGCAGCAATGGGCGGACCGCACTATGCTTCCGCCCAGACCGCGAGGCCGCTACCTGTAATCATTTATTGGCTTGCTGGGACCGCGGGTGTCCCAGCAACCAGTGACGCGCTGTGTGTGCGCCACGCCCCCCTCCTAACTGCGGCTCCCAGCTCACTCCCAGCAGGAGTCCTGTCGGGCCGCAATTAGGGGGCGTGACGTCACGTGCGCTCCCCGCCCCCTGCTCCTGACTGTGGCTCCCTCTCAGCCGAACAGCGAGTTGGGGCGTGACATTATGTGCGCGTCCCACCCCCCTCCTGCTTGCGGCTCCTGGCTCGGCTCCTGGCTCCAGGTATGTGGAGTACATTTTTAAGGGGAGAAAGCAATGTGGTCCCCAATTTAATAGCTGCACTTGTGAAAGCTTATGAGAAAGGTTTATAAAGTGAGCAGACTGATGGGCGTATTTTGTTGTGCTCATTAGAGTGCCCCATAAAAAAATTAAAATGTGCCCATCAGAGTGCCCCCTAACATAAAATGTGCCCATCAGCGTGCCCCTTATTTTATGCTAAGGGACACGCTGATGGGCATATTTTATGTTAAGGGGCACCCTAATGGGCATATTTTATGTTAAGCGCAACGCTGATTTACATGTTTTGTTTTGCCCATCAAAGTGCCCCCTAACATAAAATGTGCCCATCAGCGTGCCCCCTAACATAAAATATGCCCATCAGCGCGCCCCTTATTTTATGTTAAGGGTCACGCTGATAGGCATATTTTATGCTAAGGGGCACGCTGATGGGCATATTTTATGCTAAGGGGCACGCTGATGGGCATATTTTAAGTTAAGGGGCACTCTAATGGGCATATTTTATGTTAAGAGCAAGCTGATTTACACGTTTTGTTTTGCCCATCAGGGTGCCCCCTAACATAAAATGTGCCCATCAGAGTGCCCCCAAACATAAAATGTGCCCATCAGCGTGACCCTTAACATAAAATGTGCCCATCAGTGTGCCCCTTATTTTATGTTAAGGGTCACGCTGATGGGCAAATGTTATGCTAAGGGGCACGCTGATGGGTATATTTTATGTTAAGGGTCACACTGGTGGGCATATTTTATGCTAAGGGGCACGCTGATGGGCATATTTTATGTTAAGGGGCACTCTAATGGGCATATTTTATGTTAAGAGCAAGCTGATTTACACGTTTTGTTTTGCCCATCAGCGTGCCCCCTAACATAAAATGTGCCCATCAGAGTGCCCATAACATAAAATCTGCCCATCAGAGTGCCCCTAACATAAAATCTGCCCATCAGCTTGCCCCTTATTTTATGTTAAGGGTCACGCTGATGGGCATATTTTATGTTAAGGGGCATGCTGATGTGCATATTTATGCTGTGGTACACACTGATGGGCATATTTTATGTTAAGGGGCACTCTGATGGACATATTTATGCTATGGGGCACACTAATGGGCATATTTTATGTTAAGAGGCACTCTGATGGGCACAATTTATGTTAAGGGGGCACACTGATGGGGACAACTGATGTAAGGGGGCACTCTGATGGGAATGCCTGACGTAAGGTGGCATTGTGATTGGGACAACTGATGTAAAGGAGCACTGTGATGGGGACACCTGATGTAAGGGGGCACTCTGACGGGAATGCCTGATGTAAGGTGGTACTGTGATGGGGACACCTGATGTAAAGGAGCACTCTCATGGGGACACCTGATGTAAAGGAGTACTGTGATGGGCACATTTTTTTGTGACCATCAGAGGGCCCCTTAACATAAAATGTGCCCATTAGAGTGCCCCTTAACATAAAATGTGCCTAGCAGCATGCCACTTATATTATGTTAAGGGAGAACGCTGATGGGCACATTTTATGTTAAGGGGCACGCTGATGGGCACATTTTATGTTAAGGGGCACACTGATGGGCACATTTTATGTTAGGGGGCACACTGATGGGGATATCTGATGTAAGGCGGTACGCTGACGGGAATGCCTGATGTAAGGGAGCACTGTGATGGGGACACCTGATGTAAAGGGGCACTCTGATGGGCACACCTAATCAAAAGGGCACTTTGATGGGCACACCTGATGTGGTGGGGATACCTGATGTAACGAGGCACCCTTATGGTGACACCTAAGGTAAGGGGTCACTCTAAAGAGGACACCCTATGTAAGGGGGCACTGTGATGGGGGAACCTTATATAATGGGGTACTCTGATGGGGACAAAAGATGTAAGGGGGAGCACTAATGGGAGACACCAGATGTAAGAGGGCTTTCCATTGCAGAAACCTGATGTAAGTGGGCACTCTGATGAGAATACCTGAGGGAGTACTCTGATGGTGGCAAATGATTTATGGGGGTAGTCTGATGGGGGCCCCCAATGTAATGAATTACTCTGAAAGGGGCAACTGATGTAACAGGGAACACTAATGGGGACATTTACATTTACAGAGTATTACCAGAGTGTGTGGAGGAAATAGTAGCAAAAGCACCAGAGAGCATGGCTTGTTCCAAGAAACGGAAGGTAGATGCTGAAAACTGAGCCTCCAAACATGAATGGATAGACCAATACATGTTCATTCTTCCTATGGGAAGTTTAAAACCAGTTTGTCTCATTTGTTGCGAAACAGTGGCGATAATAAAAAGCAGCAGTGTGAAGCGCCACTACGAAACAAAACACGGTTCGTTTGAGCAAACATATCCACAGCATTCCGAGGTGAGGGCACGTAAAATAACTGAACTAAGAGCTCAGTATGACAGATCCACCAAAGTCCTCTCACATTCATTTACAGCCCAGCAGCGTGCAAATGAATGTTCACTTAAAGTAGCATGGATTTGGGGCAACACAATAGACCATTTACCGACGGTACATTTGTTAAGGAGTGCTTGAATGCTGTTGCTGAAACTTTACTTGAGGAAAAACAAAAAGAGCTGTGTGAAAAAATCAACCAAATCCCACTATCAGCGTCAACGGCAACAAAAAAGACTGAAATATTAACAGAGGATGTATTGGCACAACTTGATGCAGCTATTCAGAGTGCAGAGTGCAGTCTTTAGCCATTGATGAATCAACAGATATAACGGATAATGCCCAGCTTTTGGTGTATGAAAAAAATTTTCACAAAGAAACAAAAGAACTCTGTGAGGACCTGTTAGGTGTAACACCACTTGAGACACATACAAGAGGAGAAGACATATATGAGGCCATTAGGGAGATTCTGAAAAAGAGGAAGATAGACCTGAAAAAATGGTCTCAGTCACCACAGATGGTGCCCCCGCCATGGTAGGAAAGGAAAGAGGAGCTGTGGCGCGACTGAAAAAGGACAACCCTGAATCCTGTGTGCCATTCTATCAGAAAAGTTTGCAGAAATCATGGACACAATGATGAAACTCATCAACTTCCTCAGGGTATCCTCATCCCATCAACATTGCAGGGGGGGGCACGTTTGCTCTCGGGGGGCTCTCTTCTCGAAGTAGGGGCGATTTCGCTAAGTGGGACACACTTCTGAATCTGCATAGATCATCTCAATGTGTCATCTGAAAACCTTCTTCTGTCTCTTCACAGGTATGTCCATCTAGGATTGCAACCCAAACTGAATATTCCTGTACCCTGCGTTTTCTATACAGTTTATGTGGTATGTCCATCTAGGATTGCAACCCAAACTGAATATTCCTGTACCCTGCGTTTTCTATACAGTTTATGTGGTATGTCCATCTAGGATTGCAACCCAAACTGAATATTCCTGTACCGTGCGTTTTCTATACAGTTTATGTGGTATGCTTACTTGCTTATCCATCCGTAGCCTATCCCTCCTATGTTTTCTTACCTTAAATTTACAACCATTATAGCCTTTAACCTTTAGGGGTATCTGCCAGTTATCTTTAAATCTTTGTGAAGTGAAACTGCAGTATATGTCCAGCCCTAATTTATCAATTCCTGATTACTAATTGGATAAGCCCCCACCCCAGGTCTAATAGTATAAAATCAGCACATCACTTGGGGAAGGCACGTGTGCAGGGGGGGGCACGTTTGCTCTCGGGGGGCTCTCTTCTCGAAGTAGGGGCGATTTCGCTAAGTGGGACACACTTCTGAATCTGCACTTCAGAGAATGCACAAAGTGAGGTAACACAGGAAAGGCTGAGATATACACCACATATACTGCAGGTGATCTCCTCCTTTTTTTTTTTTTTTTTTTTATTTTTTTTTTTATAAACCTCTTCAGCTCTATCCTGGTAAAATGCACTCTCTGGCACTTTTTCTGACTGCCCTATCCTCCATCCTTAAATTCTCTCTACTTCCCCCCTCTTCTCCACCCCACATCTTGTATATATCACCCTCACTTCTGTCCTCACCTTATTACTGCACTCATCATCTCCTGCTACTTCTAAATCCACATGCACACAAATCCTCCAGGAAACTGGGGCATGTCCCCTCATATAAATCACACTCTCATATTACCACCCTCACCTTTCTGCTTCTCCTGGCCTCTGGAGACATATCCCCAAACCCTGGGCCTCCATCTACCCATGCTCAATACACCACATACCCTACACCCTCTGGCTGCAGTCGCAGTCAGCACAATCTAGTTCCTATCTCTCTTCTTCCCAAGACTGGACTCCCTTTCTCTTGTGCCCTTTGGAACGCCCGCTCCGTCTGTAATAAACTCACCTCTCTTCATGACCTTTTCATCGCTAACTCATTTAATCTACTCGCCATCACCGAAACCTGGCTGCACGAATCCGACACTGCGTCTTCTGCTGCCCTATCCCAAGGTGGTCTTCTATGGACTCACTCCCCTAGACCCAACGGACGCAAGGGAGGGGGTGTCGGGATCCTTCTAGCCCCACATAGCTCCTTTCAGGTACTTCAGCCGCCTCCCTCTCTGTCACTCTCCTCATTTGAGGTACACTGCATTCGTCTTTTCTCCCCTGTCTCTCTAAGGATAGCTGTGATCTACCGCCCCCCTGGACCAGTATCAACCTTTCTTGATGACTTCTCCGCCTGGCTACCCTACTTTCTCTCTTCTGAAATCCCCACAATCATTCTCGGCGACTTCAACATCCCTGTTAATACTAACACTCCTACCACTTCCAAACTTCTCAATCTAACCTCCTCCTTTGACCTGAAGCAATGGATACACGCTTCTACTCACTCTGAAGGCAATATCCTTGACCTTGTTTTCTCCCACCTATGCACCCCGCACAACCTTTCCAACAATCCTTTCCCTCTCTCTGATCACTACCTTATTAGTTTCACTCTCTCCCTCTACTCCACCTCCTCTCCCTCCAGCTACCGTACAGTTACCCGCAGAAACCTACGCCATCTCAACCCTTCTCTTCTCTACTCTGCTACCGACCACCTCTATGACAATATTGCACCCCTGTCCTGCACCAACCTAGCCACTTCTGTCTACAACACTTCACTCTTAGCCTCCCTGGACACATTGGCCCCCCTCACCACACACCGAATCAGGCCCCGACCCCTTCAACCTTGGCAAACCGATAACACTAGAAGTCTGAAAAAGCATAGCCGTGCTCTTGAGCGCCTATGGCGTAAGACTCGGTCTCAGAAGGATTTCAACCAATATAAATCTGCCCTCCAAAAATACAATTCCAGTCTCCACACTGCCAAACAGACCTATTTTATCACTCTCATTAACAGCCTGTCATCACGCCCCCGGCAACTCTTCGCTACCTTTAACTCTCTACTCCGTCCTCCACTACCCCCTCCCACTGACTCACTTACTGCCCAGGAGATTGCCAACCACTTCAAACAGAAGATTGACACAATTCGTAAGGAAATTGTTGCTGTTCAGATACCTTCCTCCATGCCTTATGCTTCACGCCCACAAGTGCGATCATTACTTCCCTCATTCAACCCCGCCACTACAGCCGAGGTTGCTAAACTACTTGCTAACGTCCACTTAACAACCTGCCCTCTGGATCCTGTTCCCTCGCAAATGCTACGTTCACCTTCTGGCCCTATTCTACACTCTCTAACCCACATCTTCAATCTCTCCCTCTCTTCTGGCATCTTCCCCAACTCTCTAAAACATGCACTAGTCAGCCCCATACTTAAAAAGCCCTCACTGGACCCAACCGATCTGAACAACCTACGCCCTATTTCCTTGCTCCCCTTTTCATCCAAACTCCTCGAACGTCTAGTCTACAACCGACTGTGCGACCACCTTGCCGAGAATAGCCTCCTTGATCCTCTTCAGTCTGGATTTCGGCCTCAACACTCCACTGAAACTGCACTCCTAAAGCTGACAAACGATCTGCTAACGGCCAAAACCAATGGACACTATTCTGTACTCCTACTTCTGGACCTTTCTGCTGCCTTTGATACGGTTGACCATCCCCTCCTCCTCAAAAAACTCCATGCCTTTGGTCTCCATGACTGTACTCTTCACTGGTTATCTTCTTACTTATCCAACCGCACCTTTAGCGTTTCTTACAATTCTACTTCCTCCTCTCCTCTTCCCTTCTCTGTTGGAGTCCCCCAAGGCTCTGTTCTTGGACCCCTCCTATTTTCAATCTACACCTCCTCTCTAGGTCAGTTGATAGCCTCCCACGGCTTCCAATACCACCTCTACGCTGACGATACCCAAATCTACCTATCCACTCCTCAGCTCTCTCCCTCAGTCTCCTCACGCATCACTAATTTACTATCAGATATATCAGTCTGGATGTCTCACCACTTCCTCAAACTAAATCCATCCAAAACCGAACTTATAATTTTTCCTCCACCGCGTGCCCCTTCCCCTGATTTCTCCGTCAATATCAATGGCATTACCATCAGCCCATCCCCACATGCCAAGGTCTTAGGTGTTGTCCTGGACTCTGAACTCTCCTTCAAACCCCACATCCAATCGCTGTCCAAATCTTGCCGCCTCAGCCTCCGCAACATCTCCAAAATACGCCCCTTTCTAACCAAAGACACAACAAAACTCCTAGTTCACTCCCTGGTCATCTCGCGCCTCGACTACTGCAATTCCCTTCTCATTGGCTTACCTCTACACAGGCTATCCCCCCTTCAATCCATCATGAATGCTGCCGCCAGACTCGTCCACCTCACCAATCGCTCAGTGTCCGCCGCTCCTCTCTGTCAAGCCCTCCACTGGCTTCCGCTCACCCAACGAATTAAATTCAAAATACTTACAACATCTTACAAAGCAATCCACAGCCTAGCCCCCAGCTACATCACCAGCCTCGTCTCAAAATACCAACCTAATCGCTCTCTTCGTTCTTCTCAAAACCTCCTGCTCTCTAGCTCACTCATCACCTCCTCCCATGCTCGCCTCCAGGACTTTTCCAGAGCCTCTCCAATCCTATGGAACTCCTTACCCTTATCTGTCCGATTATCCCCCACTCTATTAGCTTTTAGGCGATCTCTGAAAACCCTCCTCTTCAGAGAAGCCTATCCTACCAACCCTTAACAAATGTACCTCCTTTTCTCCATCAACCCATCCCCCACAGTTATTGCCTTTTGTTTCACTTGACCCTCCCTTCTAGATTGTAAGCTCTAACGAGCAGGGCCCTCTAGCTCCTCCTGTTTTGAACTGTATTGTAACTGTATTGTCTTCCTTCACATTGTAAAGCGCTGCGCAAACTGTTGGCGCTATATAAATCCTGTATAATAATATAATAATAATAATAATTGTTTACTAAGAGAGTTTCTTAACCGCCGTAGCGGTATCCCCGAGCGTGACTCGGGGTAGGAATTTTCTGCTATTAGCGGTATCCCCGAGTCACGCTCGGGGTGAATGGCAGAGCTATGCAGACAGCGCAGCGGAGCTTCTCTTACCTTATCCTGGCGATCCAGCGATGAGCTCTCATTGCTGTGACCGCCAGCCGAGATCTCCGCCGCTCGTCTGTCGGTAGGAGGACTTCCTAGTTCCGTTCCCTGCAGCAGCAATTCTGCATGGGAGCGGAACTAGGGGGGGAAATTCAAAAAAAAAAAAAAAAAAACGTTGCACAAAACACATAACACATTTTATATTATATATATGCATATATATATGCATATATATATATATATATATATATATATATATATATATATATATATATACCTATATACACACACACACACACATATATATATATGTATATATATATATATATATATAAAATTATATTATTGATTCGATTATAATTCATGCGTTATATATATATATATATATATATATATATATATATATATATGTATACACACATATATATATATATATATATATATATATATATATATATATATATACACACATATATATATAATATATAACGCATGAATTATAATCTATTCAATAATATAATTTTATTATATA
Source organism: Pelophylax lessonae (assembly GCF_965119305.1). Lineage (NCBI taxonomy): Eukaryota > Metazoa > Chordata > Amphibia > Anura > Ranidae > Pelophylax > Pelophylax lessonae. The sequence continues at coordinate 467,271,283 of NC_138770.1, read as the reverse complement.
TATTATATATTAAATAATAAAATAATATTATTGATTCGATTATAATTCACTTGTTTGTGTTTCAAATTTATCACATCTGGGATGTCTACTAGAGACTTGTTTTGGTCAGGTTTAAGTCAGTAATTACTAAGAATTGTAGGCCTATAATACATAACGCCAAATTTCCATGAAAAGAATTGTACCGCTTTTGGAACAGAATTCCTGACAGAATCATACCGCCAGGGAGGTTAAAGAAGTTCAGGCAAATGCAAATGACCTTTTATTTCACAACAATGTTAGGTGGTTGAGTAAAGGCAGTGTATTGGAATGCATTTGGTCCATTCGCACTGAAGTAGCAGCTTTCTTAGTACAACTCAAAAGCCAGAAAGCAAAACAGCTTTCACTGTTTTTACAAGATGAGAGCACAATGGATAATATTGCTTTCCTAGTGGACATAACATCACATCTGTGATTTGATGACCGCTGTCCGCTCCTTCCAGAGAAAACTGGATTTGTTTAAGGAAGATCTTCAAGGAGAGTGCTTGCATTTCACAAAGGTGAAAGAACAGATTCAAGGAAAGAGAGATGTATCTCCTTTTGTTGATTTCATAGATAAACTGATTGGAAACTTCAGTAAAAGGTTTGACAGCTTCAGTCTTGGACAGCAGATCCTCCTGCTCGTCCACAATCTATTCCTCATTAAATATGTCAGAGTGTTTTCAAAGGAGGTGATGCAGACCTTCAAGTGGGCACATGAGGGATCTCTACAGTCAAAACTTATTGATCTGCAAACAAATGTTGCACTAATGCCTCGTACACAGGGCCGGTGCAAGGATTTTTGACACCCTAGGCGAAACCTCATTTTGCCGCCCCCCCCCGCTCCGCTCCTGACTGCGCCCCCTATGCCCCTGCCTATGTATATGGTGGAGGTGGCGGGGTGGATATTTTTACGGCGCCTCTCCACCTATTTCTTCAGCCGTGATCCTCGGGCTTGCACCTGTGCCTCTGGACCGGGCCCGAACACAAATAGTAGCGGCACCGGCTCACTTCCTCATGCCAGCCATGGTCCACAGGTATACGGACAGGCTAGGGTAGTATATAGACAGGGATCAGTCCAAGACAAGAGGCTGCAATGCAGGCAGGGGTCTACTATCCATGTGTGTCAGTGCTAGCCCTCCCCACTGGGGGGGGGTCTCATGTAGACACTCCCAGCTGTTAAGCGCCCCCTGCAGCTGATGTGGGGTTGGGGCTTGGAGGTGTGTGTGTGGGGGGTAGGGGAGGCTGGTACCTGTACATGCATCACTGGGGATCCTCTGCGGCAGATCATCAGCTGTTACCGATACCCTTCACTCAGCTGCCATTACCTGGGATGCTGGATCCACCATCTGCCAGCCTGGACAGGGGAGATATGGATCTCAGTGGCAGAGATTCCAATTTGCTCCCCCTTCCTGAATGCATAAATTGTCATTAGACCATATTATAACTCCCAGCATTGATGTCAGTGGATGCATTAATAACCCCAATACAGTTATCAGTGGACGCAATATTAACCCCCAACACAGGTATCAGTGGATGAATTAAAAATCCCCAACTGAGGTCAGTGAACGCACTAATAATTCCCAGCACAGATGTCAGCATTATTAACCCCCTCCCCCACATTGGTGATAAGTGGCATTGAAATGTAACCCCCCATGACCACCAATGTGAGGGGAGGGGGTTATTAATACTTGCATTACCACAAATGCAGAAGGGGGAGGTGGGTAAAATGTCAATGCCATGAGGACAATGCAAAGTGGGGGCTGGGGGGGTTAACTTTCACTGCCACTTACTCCCCCCAGCCCCCACCTGCATCGGTGGACATGGCAATATCAACCTCCTCCCCTCCTCACTTCCAGCCACCTCTCCAGTCCCATTCTCTTAGTACTCTGTCAGTTAGGTACAGTCAGTTAAGCTTACCTCAGCTCCTGGTCATCAACATCTCCCTCTGAGTTGCAGTGGGTGGCCGGCGCAGGCAGGCGGACTGGCGGCAGGTGGTTAAGACAGTTGGCGGGCGGCTCAGACATGTAGGCGGGTGACAGGTGAGGGGGGTAGCAGGGTGTCAGGTGACGGGGGGTTGCAGGGTGTCAGGGGGTGTGAGGTGGGGGGGCGTAGCAGGGTGTCAGGTGAGGGGGTAGCAGGGTGTCAGGTGAGGGGGGGTAGCAGGGTGTCAGGTGAGGGGGGTAGCAGGGTGTCAGGTGAGGGGGGGTAGCAGGGTGTCAGGTGAGGGGGGGGGGTAGCAGGGTGTCAGGGGGTGTCAGGTGAGGGGGGTAGCAGGGTGTCAGGTGAGGGGGGGTAGCAGGGTGTCAGGTGAGGGGGGGTAGCAGGGTGTCAGGGGGTGTCAGGTGAGGGGGGTAGCAGGGTGTCAGGTAAGGGGGGTAGCAGGGTGTCAGGTGAGGGGGGTAGCAGGGTGTCAGGTGAGGGGGGTAGCAGGGTGTCAGGTGAGGGGGGGTAGCAGGGTGTCAGGTGAGGGGGGTAGCAGGGTGTCAGGAGAGGGGGGTAGCAGGGTGTCAGGAGGTGTCAGGTGAGGGGGGGGTAGCAGGGTGTCAGGTGAGGGGGGGTAACAGGGTGTCAGGTGAGGGGGGTAGCAGGGTGTCAGGTGAGGGGGGTAGCAGGGTGTCAGGAGGTGTCAGGTGAGGGGGGGGGTAGCAGGGTAGCAGGGTGTCAGGTAAGGGGGGTAGCAGGGTGTCAGGTAAGGGGGGTAGCAGGGTGTCAGGAGGTGTCAGGTGAGGGGGGGTAGCAGGGTGTCAGGTGAGGGGGGTAGCAGGGTGTCAGGTGAGGGGGGTAGCAGGGTGTCAGGAGGTGTCAGGTGAGGGGGGGATAGCAGGGTGTCAGGTGAGGGGGGTAGCAGGGTGTCAGGTGAGGGGGGTAGCAGGGTGTCAGGTGAGGGGGGTAGCAGGGTGTTAGGAGGTGTCAGGTGAGGGGGGGGTAGCAGGGTGTCAGGTGAGGGGGGTAGCCGGGTGTCAGGTGAGGGGGGGTAGCAGGGTATCAGGTGAGGGGGGGTAGCAGGGTGTTAGGTGAGGCCGGCAGGCGGCTCAGACATACGTGCGGGCGGGCAGTGAACGCACTGAGGTCAGTGAACGCACTAATAATTCCCAGCACAGATGTCAGCATTATTAACCCCCTCCCCCACATTGGTGATAAGTGGCATTGAAATGTAACCCCCCATGACCACCAATGTGAGGGGAGGGGGTTATTAATACTTGCATTACCACAAATGCAGAAGGGGGAGGTGGGTAAAATGTCAATGTCATGAGGACAATGCAAAGTGGGGGCTGGGGGGGTTAACTTTCACTGCCACTTACTCCCCCCAGCCCCCACCTGCATCGGTGGACATGGCAATATCAACCTCCTCCCCTCCTCACTTCCAGCCAGCTCTCCAGTCCCATTCTCTTAGTACTCTGTCAGTTAGGTACAGTCAGTTAAGCTTACCTCAGCTCCTGGTCATCAACATCTCCCTCTGAGTTGCAGTGGGTGGCCGGCGCAGGCAGGCGGACTGGCGGCAGGTGGTTAAGACAGTTGGCGGGCGGCTCAGACATGTAGGCGGGTGACAGGTGAGGGGGGTAGCAGGGTGTCAGGTGACGGGGGGTTGCAGGGTGTCAGGGGGTGTGAGGTGGGGGGGCGTAGCAGGGTGTGAGGTGAGGGGGTAGCAGGGTGTCAGGTGAGGGGGGGTAGCAGGGTGTCAGGTGAGGGGGGTAGCAGGGTGTCAGGTGAGGGGGGGTAGCAGGGTGTCAGGTGAGGGGGGGTAGCAGGGTGTCAGGAGGTGTCAGGTGAGTGGGGTAGCAGGGTGTCAGGTGAGGGGGGTAGCAGGGTGTCAGGTGAGGGGGGGTAGCAGGGTGTCAGGGGGTGTCAGGTGAGGGGGGTAGCAGGGTGTCAGGTAAGGGGGGTAGCAGGGTGTCAGGTGAGGGGGGTAGCAGGGTGTCAGGTGAGGGGGGTAGCAGGGTGTCAGGTGAGGGGGGGTAGCAGGGTGTCAGGTGAGGGGGGTAGCAGGGTGTCAGGAGAGGGGGGTAGCAGGGTGTCAGGAGGTGTCAGGTGAGGGGGGGTAGCAGGGTGTCAGGTGAGGGGGGGTAACAGGGTGTCAGGTGAGGGGGGTAGCAGGGTGTCAGGTGAGGGGGGTAGCAGGGTGTCAGGAGGTGTCAGGTGAGGGGGGGTAGCAGGGTGTCAGGGGAGGGGGGGTAGCAGGGTGTCAGGTAAGGGGGGTAGCAGGGTGTCAGGTGAGGGGGGTAGCAGGGTGTCAGGAGGTGTCAGGTGAGGGGGGGTAGCAGGGTGTCAGGTGAGGGGGTAGCAGGGTGTCAGGTGAGGGGGGTAGAAGGGTGTCAGGAGGTGTCAGGTGAGGGGGGGGGTAGCAGGGTGTCAGGTGAGGGGGGTAGCAGGGTGTCAGGTGAGGGGGGTAGCAGGGTGTCAGGTGAGGGGGGTAGCAGGGTGTTAGGAGGTGTCAGGTGAGGGGGGGGTAGCAGGGTGTCAGGTGAGGGGGGTAGCAGGGTGTCAGGTGAGGGGGGGGGGTAGCAGGGTGTCAGGTGAGGGGGGGTAGCAGGGTGTTAGGTGAGGCCGGCAGGCGGCTCAGACATACGTGCGGGCGGGCGGGTGGTTCAAACATGCGGGCGGGTGTCAGTGCGGGCGGCCGGCCGGTTGGTTCAGACGGGTGGGCGGGTGTCAGTGCGGGCGGGCGGGTGTCTCAGACATGCGGGTGGGCGGGTGTCAGTGCGGGCGGGCGGGTGTCTCAGACATGCGGGCGGGCGGGTGTCTCAGACATGCGGGTGTCAGTGCGGGCGGGCGGGTGTCTCAGACATGCGGGCCGGCGGGTGTCTCAGACATGCGGGTGGGCGGGTGTCAGTGCGGGCGGGCGGGTGTCTCAGACATGCGGGCGGGCGGGTGTCTCAGACATGCGGGCGGGCGGCTAAGACATGCGGGCAGGAGAACAGTCAGATAAGGCGGGTAGGATCTCAAAAGCTGGCCGCAATTCCCACCCACACAAGAGCCTGGTAGCCAGAGGAGATCCAGTCCTGAACTTGGAGAAGGGGCGGAGCAAACTCCTCCTATGACTGGAGTGACTGCAGGCGTATCTCCTGTCATGTAGATAGCTGGGGATCAGAGCGCACTTCTGCTCTCAATGCCCGCCGCTCTCCACATAGCGCCCCCTACTGGTGTGCGCTCTAGGCCGGTGCCTACCTTGCCTATAGGTAGCGCCGGCCCTGCTCGTACACACGCAACGATTATCGGCCGACCAATCGGCCGTCTTTTGTCCAGTGTTGTTGTGTTGGTTGAAATGTGCTCTAGACTGCACACTAATTTTCTCGGCCAACAACAACCAACTTCAGAAGTGATGTCATGTGCTGGTTTACTTTCCGTGTGTTTTTTCTTCTCTGAGCATGCCCAGTCTTGCTCATCAGATTTTTGTCTGCCGAAATCTGTACTGACTGACGGAAAATCGGCCGTTGTGTTGACGGCCAACAAGAATTTTATAGCATGCACACCAGATTTTGTTCGCCCGAAAAGTCGGAGTCGGTTGTCGGAAGCATCATTCTAACAAGCCGAAAATCGGCCGATTGGACGTTGGCCGAAAATTCACAGCCAACAATCGATGCGTGTGTACATAAGAGAGCACTTTGTAGGAACTGATCCGACTAACTTCTGGCTACAGACTGTGCCGGAGACTGATTTCTTTTGTCTAATCAAGGTAGCTCTACACACCTTTACCATGTTTGGATCTACATACAGCTGTGAGTCAGCTTTCTCGCAGTTCCAGGCTCACCAATGAGCACCTACACATGTGCATGAGATTGGCAGTACCTCAATTTAAGCCAAGATTCAAACTACTGACAGGGCAATCAAATGCCCATTTTTCTCACTAGACAGGGAAGGTTTTTGGGTGGTAACAAAATTAAAACTAAAACTGAGGATAATTTGTGCACTTTTTCAAATTGACACCTTGTTTAACCGCTTGCCGCCCGCCCGCCGTCATATGACGGCGGAGCGGAGCGACCATTATCCTGGGCCGCCGTCATATGATGGCGGCACTTTAAGCTAGGCAGGCGCGCGATCGCGTGCGCGCCGCCCTGCACTGCCGGTGTCGGGGTGTCCCCGGGACACCCCCCGTCACCGGCAGGGGGGAAACAGCCAATGGGCGTGGCTGTTTCCCACGTGATCGGCTGTGTTCCAATGACACAGCCGATCACAATGAAGGCGTCCACAAGATGACCGCGAATGCGCGATCGGGAGGGCGCAGCGCGGTCACGTCGGTGGCACTGTGTTCCGTAGGAACACAGCTGTCACCGGCGGTAGTAAATAGTCACTGACAGTGACTGTTTACTATGTGATCGGCTGTGAATCCATTCACAGCCGATCACAAAATGTAAACAAAGAGCAGTAAATCAGTGTTACTAGCTCTTCTCTCCTCATACAGCTTCCAGTGTGAGGAGAGCAGAGCTAGAAACAGTGAGTTACTGCTCTGTCACATGTCACAAAGTAAAAGCACAGAAATAAATGTCCCCACACAGTCCTCAGCCCCCCCCCCCCCCAATGTCACCTGTCACCCAACAGTCACCTCATCAGTGCCCAGAAATTGACACCCATAACGTTCACATGTGAGCGCAGCGATCGCGGGCAGAATCACCGCGATTCTGCCCGCGATCCGGAAATCATTGCAAATGGCGGGACGCCTGTGCGTTGCCCGTGATTTGCAATAGCACCCCAAACGCTGTGCGATGTTGCTGCCATTTCCGCCTGCCGAATTGCGGATACATCGCGCAAACATCGCATGACGCCCAGAAAAGGTACAAGAGCTTCTTTGGGGCGTCATGCGTTGTTTGCGCGATGTTACCGCGATTCGGCAGGCGGAAATCGCAGCAACATCGCACAGCATTTGGGGTGCTATTGCAAGTCACGGGCAACGCACAGGCGCCCTGCAATTTGCAATGATTTCTGGATCGCGGGCAGAATCGCAGTGATTCTGCCCGCGATCGCTACGCTCACATGTGAACGTAGCCTAAAGTTCACCGGTCACCAGAGACTGCCATCAGTACCGCCGTGCACCATCGCCCGTCACCTGTCACCCATCAGTGACCATCGCCCGTCACCCCATCAATCACCGTCACCTGTCACCCCATCAGTCATCGTCACCTGTCACCCCATCAGTCATCGTCATCTGTCACCCTATCAATCATCGTCACTTGACACCCCATCAGTGATCGTCACTTGTCACCCCATCAATCATCGTCACATGTCACCCCGTCAGTGATTGTCATCTGTCACCCCATCAATCATCGTCACTTGTCACCTCATCAATCATCGTCACCTATCACCCCATCAGTCATCGTCACCTGTCACCCCATCAGTCATTGTCACCTGTCACCCCATCAGTCATCATCACCTGTCACCCCATCAGTCATCGTCACCTGTTTGCCATATACAGGCAATCACTTACTGACCGCCTAACGACTATATGCGTCGGCCATTAAAAGCTAAATACTGGGGTTATGGCAGCAGATAGCCCCCATAACCCCGGTATTTTTTGAAACGGCGGGCTGTCGGCTTTCAGATAAGGGTAGTCCCAGTGGCGGATTCGCCGCGGAATTACCCTTACGGTGCAGGGGAAGAGGTGCCCCCCCCCCTCCTGCCGCGTCCCAGATGTTTTCCCAGCTTACCGGACCCGCCGGCAGCGGGGAAAACTATCCGGTCCCAGATCCTCAGAGACAGGAAGTCGAGTGAGGGCAAGATGGCCCTCACTCGACTCTATGGTCTTGGAGGACGTTGCCTAGCAACCGGTTTAAAGGGCCGCTTTTTTTTTTTCTTTTTTTTTTTTCCTCTTTCAACAATTTTTTTTTTTTTCTTTTTTAGTGTAGTTGTGAGGTGTGAGGTCTTTTTGACCCCAGATCTCACAATAAAGAGGACCTGTCATGCCTATTTCTATTACAAGGGATGTTTACATTCCTTGTAATAGGAATAAAAATGATCAAAACATTATTTTTTTAAACTGTGTAAAAATAAAAAAATAATAAATAAAATAAATAGGAAAAAAAAAAAAAAAATTAAAGCGCCCTGTCCCCGTTAGCTCGCGCGCAGAAGCAAACGCATACGCAAGTCCCGCCCACATATGTAAACGGTGTTCAAACCATACATGTGAGGTATCGCCGCGATCGTTAGAGCGAGAGCAATAATTTGAGCCCTAGACCTCCTCTGTAACTCTAAGCTAGTAACCTGCAGAAATTTTTAAAATGTTGCCTATGGGGATTTTTAAGTACCAATGTTTGGCGCCATTCTGTGAGCATGCGCAATTTTGAAGCATGACATGTTGGGTATCTAATTACTCGGCGTAACATTATCTTTCACATTATGGAAAAAAATTGGGCTAAATTTACTGTTTTCTTATTTTTTAGTTCAAAAAAGTGAATTTTTTTCAAAAAAATCGCATTTGGAAGACTGCTGCGCAAATATGGTGTGATAAAAAATATTGCAACGATCTCCATTTTATTCTCTAGGGTCTCTGCTAAAAAAAATATATAATGTTTGGGGGTTCCAAGTAGTTTTCTAGCAAAAAAAATGATTTTAGCTTGTAAACACCAAGTGTCAAAAATAGGCCCAGTCTTAAAGTGGATAAATGGACAACTTTGTGTAAAGCGCTACTTGGATGTTAGGCCTATGTATGTGGCCAGGCTGTGAAAAAGTGTTACACATGTGGTATCGCCATACCCAGGAGGAATAGCAGAATGTATTTTGGGGTGCAATTTTTGCTATGTACATACTATGTGTTAGAAATATTGCATAAATGGACAGCTTTGTGTAAAAAAAATGTGTTTTCATTTTCTTTCCACATTTTCCAAAAACTTGTGGAAAAAAATGACATATTCAAAAGACTCATTATGCCTCAAAAATTATAAGTTGGGCTGTTTGCTTTCCAAAATGGGGTCATTTTATGGGGGTTTCCATTGTCCTGGTGCTCCAGGGCCTTCAAAAGTACGATAGGTTGTCAGGAAATTATATGTGTAATTTGTGCTCCTAGAATGCCGGACGCTGCTACTTGGATGTTAGGCCTCTGTATGTGGCCAGGCTGTGAAAAAGTCTCACACATGTGGTATCGCCATACTCAGGAGGAGTAGTAGAATGTGTTTTGGGGTGTAGTTGCAAGTATACATGTGCTGTGTGAGAGAAATAACCTGTTAATACGGCAATTTGTAAAAAAAAAAAAAAAAAAATCTTCATTTTGCAAAGCATTGTGGGAAAAAATTACCACTTCAAAAAACTCACCATGCCCCTTATTAAATACCTTGGAATGTCTACTTTCCAAAAAGGGGTAATTTGGGGGGTATTTGTACTTTCCTGACTTTTTAGTGTCTCAAGAATTGAGATAGGCCTTCAGGTGTGATCAAGTGTGATCAATTTTCAATGATTCGCACCATAGCTTGTGGACTCTATAACTTTCACAAAGACCAAATAATATACACTTACTTGGGTTATTTTTACCAAAGATAAGTAGCAGTATAAATTTTGGCCAAAATTTGTGAAGAAAAATGACTAATTTGCAAAATTTTATGACAGAAACAAAGAAAAATGCGTTTTTTCATGATATTTTCAGTCTTTTTTTATTTATAGCACAAAAAATAAAAAACCCAGTATTGATCAAATACCATCAAAAGAAAGCTCTATTTGTGTGAAAAAAAGGACACAATTTTTTGTATGGGTACAGTGTTGCATGACTGAGTAATTCTCAGTCAAAGTGTGAGAGCGCTGAAAGCTGAAAATCGGTCTGGGCAGGAAGGGGGTGAAAGTGCACTGTAGGCAAGTGGTTAAGTTAGAAGGTGCAATTTGATTTTACTTGAAAAATCGATGGGTTTTATAAAAGAGTTATTGATTTGTTTAAATGTTGTTTTTGTTAAAGCGGAGTTCCAGCCATTTACTCACCTGTCCAACGGTCCAGCGATGCGGCCGCCGGAAGCCTCGATCCTCTCCCTCGGCGCCGGCATCACTGCTGTGGGCACCCGGCTGTTACAGTTTGCGGCTTCACAGCCGGGTACCCACTGCGCATGCGCGAGTCGCGCTGCGCGCCGTGATTGGCCGGCAATCTTCTGGGACCTCTGACGTGTCCCAGAAGATTGCAGGGAGGGAGGGGGCGAGGAGAACTTCCGCTCAGGGCGCCGCGGCGCTCCGAGCGGAAGTGGGAGCGGGTACCTGTCAAAACTAGGTACCCGCTCCCCCCCCAAAAAAATGACATGCCAAATGTGGCATGTCGGGGGGTCAGAACTCCCTAAAGCGGAAGTTCCACTTTTGGGTGGAACTCCGCTTTAAGGATAGTTGCTTGTATTCCATACAAAGACTAGAGCAAATGTAAAGCTATCCTAGTTCCAACTGTCCACGTGTTTGATGTCGTAACTGAAACTTGACAATAAGTATTGTTGAAATGCTATGGAAATTGTACATGTCTCATTTTTTGATAAAACATACGGTGACTACAATCTTTCTGAGTCAGCACAGACTTGAGATTCGGACCTCGGCCCAAAGAAAATTTTAGGGACCAGACCTCATTGAATTTTAATTCATTACCCCTGGTAAAGAGGCAGAACAAATTTGGTGTGAATTAACTGAGACTGGGGACAGTATATCTGACCAGGCTGAACACGAACCAGTTTGCATTGTCCTTGTCTGACTAGAGAGTGCACAGCAGTGATACAATATAACAGATTGTGAATAAACTGAGTAAAGCCCCGTACACACGTACCGCTTGTCGGCCGTAAATATTCGGCCGCCGACCGATTGGCCGACTGTAGGCTTGTTAGTATGATGCTTCCGACAGCCGACAGCGCATTTTCGGCCGAACAGAATCTGGCTTGCAGACTTTAAAATATTTGTTGTCCGTCACCAGAACGGCCGATTGTTCGCCAGTCAGTACAGATTTCGGCCGACAGACAGCAGATTAGCAAGACTGGGCATGCTCAGAAAAGAAAAAAGACAAGGAAAGTTAACCATCACATGACATCACTTCTGCAGTCGGCTGTTGTTGGCCGACAAAATTTGTGTGCAGTCTTTTGCAGTTTTCAACAGACACGACAGCCCTGGACAAAAGACGGCCGATCGTTCGGCCGACGATCGCTACGTGTGTACGGGGCTTAAAGCTCAAAAAAGTAAGATTTGTCAATGTCCAACGTCCACACTAGAGACGTAATATGAGCTATACTAAAAGGAGCAGAGATATCATCATGGTCCTAAGAAATACCAGAAAAAATAGCTCAGAACAAATTTCATTCAAGGGCTGCACTTCACTCATAAATCTGCCCTGATCGACTAAGAAACGTTTTTCAAAAGTGCAATCCAGCAAAATCTGGTGGCAAGAAGTTGTATTCTCTAATGCCAATTTTACATAACATTTGGGGGTTGATTTACTAAAGGCAAATAGCCTGTGCACTTTGCAAAGTGCAGTTTCTCTCTGCAAGTGCAATTGCTCCAGAGCTTAGTAAATGAGCAGAAGCTTTGCTGACTTCCATCATCCAAACATGTGCAAGAAAAAAATGCATTTTTTAAAAAAAATTTCCTTGCATGTGATTGGGTTTTCTTTGCAAAGTGAAGCTTTACCTAATTTACTAAGCTCTGGATTAACATAAAAGGACAGCTGATACTAAGAGCAGATACCTCCCAGTTCCCAAGTGCAGTTGATCTGGTTGTTAGTGGGCTTCAGTGTTATGTCAGGATGTCAGGGCTTGTAGTTCATTCAGACACACAGAGCTGTGTATATAAATGACGTGGCCATGTGAGCGGGGCCCCTCATGGCTACGCAGTTTTCAAACAGTGACAGCTAGTACAGGGAACTTCTCCCTGTACTGCTGCCACAAATGGGGAGGGGTGCAGCGGGCAGTGGAAGCAGCACTGGGAACAGGTTACATGTTCCACTCTGTAATTGGGTGGAACATGTAACATAGGGGTCAATTCACTAAGCATTACCACATACAATAAGGGTATCATGTTACTCATTTGCATAAATTATTTTACGCAGTAAATTAAGTCCAATTTACAAAAAGAAAATAATAAATATGCGGTATTCACCGAAAAAAAAAAAAAAGAACGTGCCAGTAAAGTTAAGTATAATTCACAAACAGACTAGAAAGTAAAAAAGCATGAGATAATTACCACCGGGGTTTAGCTGGCGGTGTCACATGCAGAAGTTGTCTAAAAACAGCCTGGGAGTCAGGGGACCCCCAGGCTGTTTTTTGACAAATAGCTGTTTGCTAAGGAGAGGGCCAGGAAGCCAGCTGCAGCATCCTTAACAACAGATGACTCATCAGCCGTCAGCAAGTTTCCCACTGACAGCTGATTGTAAAAAAAAAAAAAATGCTGACAATCAAAAATGATGAAAAAGAAAACAAGCATGGGAACCCCCCCCCCCCCCCCAGTCTATACGAGACCCTTCAGTCAGGTATGGGTTTTATGGGGAATTCCACACCAAAATGAAAAAAAAAAATGGAATGGGGTCCCCCCCAAATCAATACCAGACCCTTATTTGAGCATGCAGCCGGTAGGTCAGGATAGGGGGGGGGACAAGCAAGGGCCCCCCGCCTGAACCATACCAGGCCTGATGCCCTCAACATGAGGGGGTGGGTGCTTGTGGGGGTCTGCAGGCAGGGGGCTTATAAGAATCTGGTAGCCCCCTTTACCCAGGCGGCCCCCAGATCCAGGGTCCTCCCCATGTGAATGAGTACAGCCTACCCATTCACCAAAAAAAGTGTCAAAAAGTAATAAAAGCCCCAAGACAGTTTTTGATAAATCCTTTAATAAAAAATAAAAAAAACAATTGTCCCTCAATGTAAATTCATTGTCAATCACGATACCCGCTCACCGCCAGAACCCGAAAAAAAAATATAAAAAAAAAATTGCCAGGTGGCCCCGCCCTTACCTATATAAGAACTGCCTGTAAACGGAGGAGCCTGTAGTAGGCAGCCAGCCTTCATAGACAGATGGAGCATTTTTTTTTCTCTTTCAGGTCCCGGTGGCGGCGGTGTGATTGATGAAGGATTTTTATTGTGGGACACTGTTTTTTTTTATTTTTTAATTAAGGAATTGTCAAAAACGGTCTCTGTGTTTTTCCTACTTTTTTGGTGAATGGGTAGGGGTATGTACCCCATATTCATTCACATAGGGAAGGCTGGGATCTGGGGGCCCCAAACCCCCCCCCCCCCGTTCCTGACCTTAAGGGCTGCATACTCGGATAAGGGCCTTGTATGGACTGGGGGGACCCCACGCTGTTTTTTTTTTTTTTATACTTTTTAATTGTCTGCAGTTTTTATTTACAATCGGCTGTCAACAGGGAAGCCCAGTGACAGGTGATGAGTCATCAGATTTTAGGAACATGACGGCTGGCTTCTCGCCCCTCTCCATAGCATACAACTAACACCGTAGGTGTCCCCCGACCCCCAGGTTGTTTGTTCACAAATCCTGGCCTGCTCCTTAGCAACCAGCTCAGTTCAGCAAATTCCTGCATTAAATAATGTGGTAATTACCGCTAAATCAAACAAATATTGCATGCAGTTTTTAATGCTAAATTCTTAGTAAATTGACATCTCACAACTGAGCTAGGCCGCTTCTTCAGTTTGTCACAAGCTGTGACGCAGGACTGAATGAACTTTCTGAGGTAATCTGTACTGTACTTACTGCTGAACAACTTCAGGGCCCTTCCTGGCAACCCCTTTGTTCCTGATCTTCAAGGTCAACTGTGACAGACGTGAAAGGGTCTGGAGAAGCAGTGGAGAACGTTATGCTGCCCATAACACTGTTCAGCATGACTGATTTGGTGGTGGGTCAGTGATGGACTGGGGAGGCATATCTAGACAATGGCACTGCCATTACATATCGGAATGGAATCCTTGGACAGACATATTGACAGAGATATTTTTCCCCATTGAGATCTGATGTGTTTTCAAAGTATTCCTTTCATTTTTTGAGCAGTGTATGTGATTGATGTGATTGTAATTAATGAACACATTACTGTTTTGTGCTGTGGTTTAACCACTTAAGCCCCGGAAGATTTTACCCCCTTCCTGACCAGGGTTTTTTTTTGCGATTTTTTACTGCATGATTTTAACGGACAATTGCGCGGTCGTGCGACGCTGTACCTAAACGAATTTCAGGTCCTTTTTTTCCCCACAAACAGAGCTTTCTTTTGGTGGTATTTGATCACCTGTGCGATTTTTTGATCATGCGCTATAAACAAAAAAATAGCGTCAATTTTGCAAAAATAACAATATTTTTCACATTTTTTTATATGAAATTATCGGGTCCGCCGGTCACACGCGCGGACTCTTCAGTGAACGAGCTGGGGCAGGCGCGCGCCTCAGCGGGCGTGCGCTCGCCCGCTATTGGCTCACAAACCGGTCACAGGCTAGTGACGTATATATACATCACTTTGCCTGGCCGGGGCTGACCGCCGCAGTATATCTACTTGCGGCGATCGGCAAGCGGTTAATGCACTTTATTAAGGAATAAAGAATGAACAGCAGCAACAGGATTAATTTGTAAGTTTAGGTTCTCATAGCATGGGTTTTTAGGTTTTTAACTCTTGAATTGTCGTGAATTGACCCCATGTTCCCAAAGGGGAACTTATTCTGTAAGATACTCTACTCCAGATCTGCTTCAAATACAGCAAATAGTCACAGCTGCTCAAATCATTTTGTAACTAGTAGAGGGAAGGTGCACATGCACAGGGCAGCACATTAAAAAAATACAAAAATTCTCTAGGATACTACCCAGCTAGTCAGTACAAACATACCTAAATAATTTGTTTTAACATTTACCAGTAGGTCAAGGCTCTGTTCACACTAGTGTGATTTCAGATGTGACTTGAGCCACATAGAATCACACGGCACTGGAAATCACATTATTTTCAATGGTGCCAATTCACATAAATACAGGCAACTGCAATACAATTTTGAAAAGGTCCAAGTGCTACATTGGTGTGACTGCAACATGATTTTTGACTCATAGGCTTTAATGGGCTAGTCACTAGCACCAAAAACACCTTTTTTGTGCTTATGATGCATTTTTGCATGACAGAATGTACACAAGGGAGCTGTCAAAAAATAGCGTAGAGTCTCCTCCCCCAATCTATACCAGGCCCCCCCCCCCAAAAAAAAAATTATACCGACCCTTATCCGACCATGCACCCTAGCAGGCCAGGAAGGGGTGGGGACATGATTCAGCTTCCCCCTCCTGAACAATACCAGGCCACAACTTCTATGGCTACAACATTTATGATCTTCTCCCTATATTCAGATAATCCTAATGGTAACTCACTACATGCATCTGTTATGCTGATATGTATTCATATCAAGTAGGTACACAAATGACAAATACATGCATCAACATGCTAATATGAAGAGAAAAATAATAGCCTGAACATATTAAAGACAAAAGCTGGAATGCTTGCAGCTCCACATATGAAATTAATGTAAAACATAGCAGCCAATGTATTAAAATTAGAGCAAGAAAATTGGGAAAAATTGGGTAGTTGACCAACAGCAAAAAAAAAACGCATTTAAAATTTAAATGTCCCAGTAATAGAAACATGAAACATTAAAAGTGGTTCTAATGGCAGAATGTTTTTTTTATCTTAATGCATCCCCCCTCAGCCCCCCTATTACTTACCTGAGCCCATCTTGATCCAGCGAGGGGGCACAAGAGACTTGGCTGTTGAGGACTCTCCCTCCTGATTGGCTGACACAAACAGCAGGCCGTTGCTGTCAGTCAAAGCCAGTGAGCCAATGAGGAGAGACCAGGGGCGGGGCCAATCGACGGTTCCGTGTCTGAAAGTACACACAGAGGAGCGGCTCGGCTTGAGTGCCCCCATAACAAGCTGCTTGCTGTGGGGGCGCTTGGCAGGAGGGAGGGGCAAGCAAGGGACTGGGCAGCCCTGTGCAAAATGACTGCATAGGGCAGGTAAGTATAACATTATTGTTATTTTTAAAGAAAAAAAAACTTTAAAAAGACTTTAGTATCACTTTAGTAAGACTTTATTATCACTTTAGGCTATTGGAAGCTATCTTGAAACTGCCTTACTTTTCTTTAGATTTCCTTGCTTTAGTTATTGTACATCACCCCAATTGCTTTAAAAGTTCTTTTGAATTAGCTGTTTAGACTTAAATAAATGTGCAAGCCAATGCCTAAAAAAGTAATTTGATTCTCTTAGAGAATGTAAAAAAAAGTAATTTTATATTTCGCTTTTAAAACAGAGCTGGCAGTGCTCAATTTGCTTGTCATTAATCTTCAGCTCAAGGCAACTCTAGAAAAGTAAAGCTTTATATACTCCAGTATAATTTCAAATCAAAATTTGCCTGAAAGTTTTTAGGAAAATTCTCCGAACATTTGAATGTTCAAAAATAGTTTAAGATTTACAGAACAGAAACTAAATACTGGAAGTGTGGAAATTCGGAACAAAAATGTAACTTTCCAAACGTCAATTTGACCCCACTAATGATTAGAAAAACAATTGAATGTTCTTACGAGTTCTTACAATGAAAAATGTTGAATAAAATTATGGCACTTTTCCACTGCAAGTACTGGCTCGGCTCTACTCGGCCCTGCTTGGCCCGGTTTGGTTTTCCATTGCATGGTACCGCATGGTACGGTGTTGGAACGGTTCGGTACGATTTGGTATGGTTTGCTTTTCCACTAAAGTAAGTGGGTGGGATAACAATGATTCTCTGTCCAATCAGTGGCTAGTAGTGACAAACAGTCAAGGCTGCATGCAAAGGATTGTGGGATATGGTACCGGTACTGCCCTGTTGGAACCACAACTGAGGTAGTACTGTTTAAGCGAACCGTACCGTTCGGTTCCATGCAGTGGAAAAGCGCCGCCGTACCGTACCGTTCCTACACCGTACCATGCGGTACCAGCAGTGGAAAAGCACAAAAGTGAGCCGAACCGTTCGGTTCCATGCAGTGGAAAAGCGCCATTATACTAGTGTATATGTTTATGCTGTGGCTTCACAGCTACTCCACACAATATTTATCAGGATCCAAAACTGCCTCCAAGCAGCTCAGCTATAGCAACAGGTCTATAAACACTTTTTTTTCTGCCAGTGTACCAACTGTTTTAGCTGGATGCTGATGAAAATTATCTGTATGTAGAAGAACTGGGTAGCTTTTGAAAATAAATGGGTTGCTTCATAAACAAAAATATTAAAGTGGTTCTAAAGGCTGAAGGTTTTCTACTTTCATGCATTCAATACATGAATGTAAAAAAAACTTCCATGTGCAGCTCCCCCCTCATTCCCACTTAATCAGGGTCAGTTTTCCCACAAGGTACATTAGGCATGTGCCTAAAGGCACCCTTCCTAGAGGGGCACCCATCAGTATGAGTTTTTTTTTTCTCTTTTTTTTTTCCTCTCTCTATTTTTCTTTTAACCCTTTTGCTGTCATGTCCGTACGATGACAGCAGGGGTTTAACACACAATCAAGTGGCTGCAGCCACTGGGATTGTGTGTAAAACTATCAGGTAGAATACTGCGTGTCAGGTGGAAGGCGCTTCAGAATTCTCTGCCTATATGCTCTTGAGATATAAATCTGGCTCTGGCTAGACCTTGAAATTTGAGCAGTCTTTTTTAACTTCAAATTTGCTTAATTAAAAAAAAGTATGTTGCATCAACCCTCCCTATTTTTATTTTCTGCTAATTATTAGCCCATAGTGCCATGAAGATGTCAGGAAAATGGAAAATTTTAATTAGATATATCCACTTGACCTCCGGACGGTTTTACCCCCTTCCTGACCAGGGCATTTTTTGCTTATCTGCACTGTGCTACTTTAATTGGTAATTGCGCAGTCATGCAACGCTGTACCCAAACAAAATGTATGTCCCTTTTTATTTACACAAAAAGAGCTTTCATTTGGTGGTATTTTATCACCACTGGGATTTATGTCCCTTTTTTCACACAAATATAGCTTTCATTTGGTGGTATTTGATCACCACTGGATTTTTATTCTTTGTGATATAAACGTAAAAATACAGAAAATTTTGAAAAAAAAAACTATATTTTCTACAGTTTTTTTCTAAAAAATATCCAGTAAACTCAAATTTAGTCATAAATGTATTCTGTTACACATATTTGGTAAAAAAATCCCAATAAGTGTATATTAATTGGTTTGTGTAAAAGATATACCGTTGATAAACTATGGTATACAGTTTATACTGGAATTTATGCAGTTTTTACTTTCTAACTGCCTATCACAATTAGTGGGTTAGGTTGAAAAAGACAATAGTCCATCCAGTTCAACCGGTAATTGTACTTGTCAGGGTCTATAATCATTTCCCATATCCCTTTATGTTGTGTTTTTTAAGATGCATGTCCAAGAGTCTCAACATCACTATTGCCCTGACAGTAAAAAACCCCTGAGCATTTTAAGGTTAAATCACTTTGCCTCAAATTTCATTGTGTGACCCTGTGTCCTTTTTCACTCCCTGAGACTGAATGTTTTATTTCCTACGCCGGGATCATCATTGAGCTATTTGTAAATCACTATTATGTCCCCTCTCAAGCATCTCTTCTACAGCAAGAATACAATTCAGTGCTTGTAGTTATTCCTAGTAATTGAGGTCTTCCAGTCACCTTATTAATTTTGTTGCCCTTCTTTGCACTCTCTCCAGCTCCAGCACATCCCTTCTGAGGACTGGTGTCCAGAACTGGACAGAATACTCCAGATGTGGCCTGACTAGAGTTTTAGAAAGTGGCAGGATCGTAGTTTTATCTCTGGAGTATATCCCCTTTTGTATGCATGCTAAAATTCTTCCGGCCTTGGTAGCTGCTTCTTGACATTGCATGCTATTACTTGCTATTATCTGTCATCTACTAGGACTCCCAGATCTTTCTCCTTGCTTGATTTCCCCAGAGGGTTTCCCCCTAGTATATAGTTTGGGTTTATGTTTTTAGCTCCCAAGTGCATTACCGTACATTTATCCACAATAAACCTAATTTGCCATGTAGTTGTCCACTGCAATATTTTGTTCAGGTCTTTTTTGTAAACATTCTATATCCTGATGTGAAGTTATTGCTCTGCTTATTTTTGTGTCATCCACAAAAACTGAAATTGAGCTATTTATCCCACCGTCTATATAATTTATGAATACATTAAACAGAATTAGTCCCAAGAGAGAGCCTTGGGGTACCCCACTTACCACTCCAGACCAGTCTGAGTACACATTATTTTATCAATACCCTTCGGAAACGCCTCTGTAACCAGTTTTCAATCCAAGAACAAACTTTATGGTCCATGAATGCAGACCTCATCTTGTAGTATAAACATTTATGGGGAACTGTATTGAACGCTTTTGCAAAATCCAGATACACCACATCCATAGGCCTCCCTCAATCTAGATAGCAGCTTGCTTCCTCGTAGAATGTTAGCAGATTGGTCTGGCAGGAACAACCCTTCATAAACCCATGCTGATTATTACTAATGATACTGTTTTCTTCTGCAAATTCTGGAATATAGTCCCTTATCATCCCCTCCAATATTTTACCTACTATTGATGTTAGGCTTACTGGCATGTCTATTCCAGGAATATGCCCTTTTTAAAATATTGGTACCACATTGGCTTTTCTCCAATCAGGTGGTACAATTCCCATCAGTATGCTGTCCAGAAAGATTAGAAATAGTGGTCTGGCTATAACCTTTGAGGACTCTCGGGTGTAAGCCATCTGGTCCTGGTGATTTATTTATGTTAAACGTATCTAGTCTTTTCTTGACTCCGGCCTCTGTTAGCCACAAGGGTAAGTCCTGTGATGTGCAACTAACAATACTTGTGTGTTTGGTATAACCCTCTTTCCTCTATCGTTCATTGACAGACGCAGCTCCATATTCTTCTTAACCATTGGGTTATGCTGCCCCTTACAGGAGTAGGACACTAGGCAGGAAAAATCTTTACCACGCCAATGGGGTAGTCCCTGGGGGTATTTACCCTCTCACTCTGCTAAAGGATTCAGTTTTTTCTGCCTAATTCAGAAGTAGGACCTAGTTCCCTGCTGGGATTTCACTCCTAGCATGTTTTTATGTAAAAAGGGAACCTTGTGTCTAAATTTGATTTTTTTTTTTTTTTAGCTAGTTATGTTCCTCAAAGAACTACAATCAACAGCCGGACTGGGCGTCGGACTGGATATTTTAGATCCTTATGGCCTCCCAGTCTGGCCAGCGAGCGTTTGCAGGTCACAGCTCCACACTAGGCCTCGCCACGACATAGCCCCACTGGATGAAACACCTAGATGGGATGCACATGACCTTGTTTGTCTTGAGTCGCAGCCTAACCCCTTGGCCATCAGCCCCCCCACCCCGGGTGGAGAGGTGGTCTGTCCGGAGTGGCGCCCACCTGAATATCATTGGTATGGTAAGTAGTGTCCCCCCATATCTATCTCTTGTAGTCTCTGGGTGGACGTGGGCCCCTCCTTGGGATGGTTGGACCCTCGGGTTATCTCCCATCCCCATGTTCCTCCTTGTATGTGGGGTCCCTAGGGAACATCCCCCATTGATCATCCAAGGCTTTACCCTCAGATCATCCTCCCCACTATTTCATAGGGGGTCCCTACCTTTGTTGGGTATGGTGCGGGGGCTGTAGCAGGTGATGGGGGCCCTGGGGGGCAGGGGCGCCGATGTGGCTGATCACGCGATCCGCTGGGGGAGGGTTAATCCTGGTGGGGGTCCCTGCCAGGGTTCCCCTAAGCCTGATGATGGCTGGATCCCTCTGCTGTGCTGTGGTCACCGCCATTTTCCACTAGATCAGCAGTATTAGGCTTGGCAGCCATCTTTTTGTAGTTTCCCATTGAAATGCATTGGGTAGCCATTTTGTTGTTGTCTCCCCATTGAAATGCATTGGGCGGCCATTTTCTCATAGTCCGAGAACGATTTACAGCAGTGAGGGGCAAGGCTTTAACTCTAGTGCTGACCCAGGTATTTTTTCTTATTGTGAAGATTGTTTTTCTGCACATTTCAGGCCAGCTATGATCTCCCTGATATCGGGTGGTGGTGAGTCAATTAGGGTCCCTGTAGGTCACCCTCCCACACTGCTATATTGCAGTTTAGTGTGCTGGGACTTGTAATACCACTGGTGCAGCGGTGTGGGGCCGTTTTCTGCAGTATTCTTAAAGTGACACTGCGCTGTCCCAGGGATAACATGCAGTCCCAGGAGCAAGTCTCGCCTACTGATCCCCCTCCTTGGGGTTGCAGGGACCTCCGGGTTGCAACCCTTGTCTGCCTTAATGGTCGTTTTTGGAAAACCTGGTGTTGATTTGGTCCTAAAAAAGAGAACTAGTAAAAAGTGCCCACTGTCCTCACCTGCCTGATGTGTATCCTCAGATACTGAGGTTGATGTGGCAGCCACGGATGCGAGTCACCCTGAGGGATCTGTGTAATCGCACTCTGATGGCGAGGATGAAATATCCTCATCTAAAGCCGCGCGGGAAAACGCAATGGTGGAGGCACTTATAGTGTCAGTGCGGGAAATTCTAAAAATGATTCTACAGCATCAAGGATGCAGGTGTCCTTTGGCACATGCAAATCCCAGAAGTCGGGCAAGATTTTCTACGGTCTGGAACTTTTTGAGGCACTTTGACAAAGTTCCAGTGGGGGTGCCTCAAACACATGTTAGTGGTGCAGAGGCGCTTTAAGAGGTGCTACCCCTTTGCGGACATTGTAGTCAATAAATTGACCGTTCCACTGAAGGTGGACCATCCGGTCTCCAGACTGAACAAATCTACTGCGGTCCCGGTGGAGGAGTCTCCGGTCTTTAAAGACTCTGTTGATAGAAGGATTAAGACTCTGTCCAACCACTTACATGTGATAGTGGGTTCAATACTTAGACTGGTCTTTTCTATCACTCTGGAGTCCCAGACCATAACGGAATGGGCAAAGTTGCTAAAAAGGGATTTGGAAGCAGAACGGTTTCCCCTGGCCCTGCAGAGCTAACGGAGCCTTACTGTTTATATGTGATGCTTCTTTGATGCGCCCCCTTTGCGGCTAGAAATTCCACGGTAGGCGTGACCATGAAACGCATGGTGTGGCTAAAAAGCTGGTCTGCGGACCAGGCTTCTAAAAAGGCTCTGTCAGATCTCCCCTTTGCAGGGGACTGCCTATTGGTTCTTCATTGAATGAACTTATCAATGGACTTACAGGTGGGAAGAGTACTCTTCTTCCTCAGTCCGCTAAGGGCAAGTCTCCGGGTCACAGATGGGGTCCTTATTTTTAAGCGCACAGGCAGCCCTTAACCCCCATTTAGATCATCTGGGGGTTCCAGGAAGATGTGGTCGAGTAAGCCGAGAGCAGGCGCTCCAGATCTGCAGACAAGTCCCCTTCTGCATGAAGGCATGCCCTCACCCGTAACTGGGGTGGGGGGGATGTCTTTGTTTCTTTCTGGAACCATGGACGTTCTTGATTCAGGACAAATGGGTTCACAAACTGATCCAATTGGGTTACAAGATCGAATTAAGGTCTCGACCATCGGACAGATTCTTTCCATCCAATCTACGCCTATCTCCAGATCGGCTAAAGGATCTACGAGAGGCAGTACAAAATCTGCTATCGCAAGGGGTGATTGTGCCGTTTCCCTCTCGGGAATGCTTTCAAGGGTTCTATTCAAACCTGTTTACTGTTCCCAGGAAAGAAGGCAAAGTGCATCCAATACTGGACCTCAAGGCTTTAAACTGATTTGTGCGGGTACAGAAGTTTGGAATGGAGTGCATTCGCATGGTAGTGGCGTTCCCACACCAAGGGGACTTTTTGCCCTCCATCGATACTAAGGACGCGTATCTACACGTCCCTATTTACACTGGACACCAGCGTTTTCTTCCCTTCGCTGTAGGAGAGGAGCATTATCAATTTTTGGCATTACCCTTTGGTGTAGATAGAGAGAGGCTAAACCCACCACAGCATGCCAGACAGCCAGCCACCCACCACAGGGTGCAAGCAAGGCAGCCACCCATTACAGGGTGCCAGCCAGCCAGTCATCCACCACAGGGTGCCAGTCAGCCAGTCACCCACCATAGGGTGTCAGCCAGCCACCCACCACAGGGTGCCAGACAGCCAGCTATCCACCACAGGGTGCCAGCAAGCCAGCTAACCACCACAGGGTGCCAGCAAGCCAGCCAGCCATCCACCACATGGTGCCAGCCAGCCAGCCACCCACCACAGGGTGCCAGACAGCCAGTCACCCACCACAGAGTGCCACCCAGCCAGCCACCCACCACAGGGTGCCAGCCATCTAGCCATCCACCACATGGTGCCAGCCAGTCAGCCGCCACCCACCTCAGGGTGCCAGCCAGCCAGTCATCCACCACAGGGTGCCAGCAAGCCAGCCATTAGGCATTAAACAAAAATTAACATGTTTAGTGCCAGATTTGTGTCAAAAATTGTCTTTTTTTTTTTCAAAACATTAAATGTACAAAATATTGGCCCATATCGTCCGATACCGATATGCGATGGCCAAAATATCGGTATCGGCAATGAAAAAACGATATTGGTTGATCCCTAACCTGGACGATCTGCTCTTATGAGCAGACTGACATTAAGTCCTGTTGGGTGACTTGTCAATCACTGTACGGACTCTGCAAGAGTTCCGTTGGAACATCAATTTAAAAAAATCTGCTCTGGTCCCATCTTCCAAACTGGATCATCTGGACTCAGCCTTAACTATGGTGTTTCTTCCTCTGGAAAAGTTGCAAAAGTTGCCGAGGGCGATTCGCTTGCTTTTATCCAGCCATGCAAGCGCTAGGCCTGATGGTGTCTACCTTCAAGGCGGTTTTGTTTGCTCAGTTCCACACGAGACCTCTGCAAAGAGAAATTCTTGTCAAGTGGAACAAGGATCCAATATCTTTGGACAATCTGATTCGGCTGAGTCAAAACACAAGAAGTTCTCTACTGTGGTGGCTCTGTACCTTGGGTCTGCGTCAGGGCAAGTCCTTCCTTCCCTTGTATTGGACCGAGGTAACCACGGATACCAGCCTGTCCGGTTGGGGTGGAGTGCTTGGAAATATGTGGGGACCTGGACTCTGAAAGAGTTCAGATCACAATCAATATTCTGGAACTCATTGCGGTAAAGCTTTGCTTGGATCACTGGACAAATCATCTGCAAGGTTGTCCAGTTCGGATTCAATTAAAATGCCACAGCAGTTGCTTACGTCAATCATCAAGGGGGCACCAAGAGTGTCCTG
This sequence comes from Pelophylax lessonae, assembly GCF_965119305.1. NCBI lineage: Eukaryota > Metazoa > Chordata > Amphibia > Anura > Ranidae > Pelophylax > Pelophylax lessonae. The sequence continues at coordinate 467,247,103 of NC_138770.1, read as the reverse complement.
GCGGCCTGGGAGGTGGCCCAGATCCTAAAATGGGCAGAAAACTTTGTTTCAGCCCTCTCCGCCGTGCATATCCCCGGAGTTGAAAATTAGCAGGCGGATTACTTGAGTTGTTAGGGGTTGGATCAGGGGGGAATGGTCCCATCACCCGGAGGTGTTTCACCTGCTGTGTGTCCGGTGGGGGACACCCGATGTAGACCTGTTAGCCTCTCGGCTCAACAAGAAGGTACAGAGGTTTGTGGCCAGGTCTCGAAATCCTCTGGCTGACCCCACAGATGCACTGGTGGCTCCTTGGGGTCAGTATTGGCTGATCTTTGCATTTCCTCTGCTAAAATTTCTGCCAAGGCTTTTGCGCAGAATAGGGGTGGAAGGGATTCCAGTCATTCTGGTGGCTCCAGACTTGCCTCGCCGGTCTCGGTACACCGATCTGGTAAGGTTGGTCACTGATGTTCCTTGCAGACTTCCTCTCAGGGAAGATCTGCTGTCTCAAGGGCCGATCTTCCATCCTGCTTTACAGTCACTGGCTTTAACGGCGTGGCTGTTGAAAGCCAGGTTTTGAAGGATAGGGGTCTTTCTAACTCAGTGATTCCTACACTGTTGAAGGCTAGGAAATCTACCTCTAGGAAGATTTATCATCATACATGGAAAATGTACATCCATGGTGTGAATCGATTAAGGTGCCTCTACGCTCTTTTTCAGTGGCTAGGATATTGGCCTTCATCCAAAGAGGGGTTGAGCAGCGCTTGGCCTTGGGTACCAATAAGGGCCAGGTGTCGGCCTTGGCATGTTTTTTTCAACGTCCTTTAGCTACGCATTCTTTGATTCGCACCTTTATCCAAGGAGTTCGCTATATGACTCCTCCGATATGGTCCCCGTTACCTCCGTGGGATCTTAACTTGGTACTGTCAGTTCTTCAGAAACCTCCCTTTGAAAACATTAGGGAGATTCCCCTGCTTACACTGTCACAGAAGGAAACAAAAAACAGTGTCCCTGGGGAATTTTAGTGGATAAGGCTGGGATGTAGTAAGAAACGTATGAAAGGAGTATGTAAGAATTAACATTTATTAGACTATTTTAAAATTACAAATCACATATAAAGAGATAAAACATTGGGAAGCATGATGATATAAAGCGTTCAGTTTACATATCCTGGTGAGGAATACAGGTCAGAGGTTCTTGAAACTGGTAAGTGTATCCAACATGTTTCGGAATTTTTGAGAATTTCTTCTTCAGGGAAAATCTACACAACCATACAATCACCACTTGAATATCTAGGAAAATATACAAGGTAAGAGTAATATTATAATGAAAACTGTGCATATGTAGAAATCATCTTTTCATCAGTGGGGGGAATCCCAATAGTCTACAGAGATCAAGGCATGCCTATATAATATATAATATACACAAAGGCACATATATACCCCTAGATATGATACAACAATAAAGGGCTATGTGTGTAAGTGCATCAACTTACCCACACGGCAGGATGCGAAGTGCAAACATCCTTGCAACAGTGCATTGGAGGAGAGTAAGGATAGGTATCTATGCAGCCATTTAGTGCGGCCCATTCATGGAGTCCACTTATATTGCACCAATGAATGAAAAAAGGTACATAGGTGTAACCAGGTCCACTGGATGTAGTATAATATGCAAGGGAGTATAAACCCCCCTGCGACCTGGTGGTACCTGGGTATCCCCTCTATCAGTCTTATCAGCCCCCAAACGGCCGTGTCCACACAGCGGTCACAAGGAGCGCCTGGGGAGGAATGAATCCACACCTGGGATGAAATGAGGAAATAAAAGGGAATTAGCTATACCTAGCTGGAAGTAGTATAGCAAGTTCAATGAGGAGAGGAGAAGGGGGGACTGAGTAGAACCTCCCCCTCACATGACCCCTGCAGATTCTCCTAATTAGGTAAGTGCCAACATATGGAGCATATAAATGCTCCTGGCTAGATACCTCCTACTACCTTTGGGTCATTGCAGCGATACCTGGCGTTTCTCTGCACTGGATATTGCCTTCCAGCTGGGTGAGTGGCTTATCAACATCCCCCCCCCCCTTCTCCTCTCCTCATCTGTGTTTGCTGCCACTGATTGTAATCATAGGATTATTTTACTTATTTGTATAATGACTAGGATGTCCATAGTCATTATTTAAATAAGTATAATAATCAGTGGCAGCAAATACAAGTCCAAATATCTTAGAAGATTGGAGTAATCTTACTAACCCAGTGACATATTGCGATAGTACATATCAGGTGAGCAGGTCCAAAATATTATTGCCATCATATACAATTAAGTATTAATTTTAAATGATGCAATTCAATAAGCTCGCTCAAGGACAAGAATTTTTAAAGAAATTTAATTACATTATTGACATGATGCCTGCCAAACTTGGGGGCAGAGTAGGGTAGGCAGAGCATTAGGCTGAAGCCACTCTTATTAGAATTGGCGGCCATCCGGCTAGTTGTATTATGTGTGGTCTGCGGCCTGAGGTCTGTCAGAATGTCCTCACCAGCCGGTATTATCATACCAGCAGGTAGCATTGTGACTACTTTATGGGGCTGCCAGACTGATTTGCCTCCTGGACCCTGCCTTCCAGCCCAATTCGCCCCATAAGACTGGCACTATACTGTACCTTTTTTGTGCGGGAGGTGGGAGAAGGCTGTTTTTTTTTCGTGCAGGGTACAGCTTCTTTGCTGCCCCCCTGCAAAGTGACGCCCTAGGCCTGGGCCTTGTTGGGCTAGGCCAAGATACAGGACTGGGTGTATGTTGTTTCTAGGTAAGCTCCAGTTGTTCCGGGTTGAGCTCCATGTTACCTGGAATTACGTTCCTTTCTGCGTGGTTTTCCCACCCCTCAAGGTAATACTGCTTTGGGATGTCCCAGTGGTTAAGAAGAATATGGAGCTGCATTTGTCAATGAACGATAGAGAAAACTGGATTTTTTACTTACCGTAAAATCCTTTTCTCTAAAGTTCATTGACAGACACAGCACCCACCCCTCTATTTATGAGTTGGGTTTGGGTTATTTTCTTCTGACACTGCTTGCAACAAAATGGAATCCTATAGCAGATTGAGTGGGTGTATACCCCTAGGGACTGCCCCATAGGCGTGGTAAAGAATTTTCCTGCCTAGTGTCCTACTCCTGTAGGGGAAAGCATAACCTAATGGTTAAAAAGAATATGGAGCTGCGTCTGTCAATGAACTTCAGAGAAAAGGATTTTACGGTAAGTCAAAAATCCATTTTTTTCTGTGTAATAACTGAGGAGAAGAAAGAATTTAGTACAGTTGCCTTCTCTGTGTCATGTTTAAACATCCTCCCATTATCATCTTTCATGTGGGCAATGTGCTCTGATCTTGCTTATTTACTATAATATAGCTAAAAAATTCCTTGGGATTTTTTTTTTTACTCTCCTCTGCTACTCTGCCATGTGTCTTTTGCAGAGATGTATAGTAACTAAGTAGAACTACTTCACTACTGTACTTAAGTACCGAAAGGCAGTATCTGTACTTTCCTAGAGTAGAATTTTTTTCTCCTACTTCCACTTTTACTTCACTACATTTTTTCAATGATTTCAATACTTCTACTCTGATATTTTTTTTTTGTGCTGCATAGTTACTCGTTACAATTATAAAAATTACCACTGCCAGAACAGTAGATGGCAGGTTTCATGAAGCTCAAAACATGTGTATTATCAGCGCATACAAAAATAAAAGCTACTGTATGTATAAATAAAAGCTGCATTTGAAATAATAAAAAACAACGGAAAATTTATATCAATACTTACCGTAATTTTCCTTTCCTGATGGACTCCATGGCAGCACATGTATGGGTAGGCTCCGCCTCCTCTCCCACCCTATAGGACCCCACTCCCATAAATTTTTGCTCCGAGCCAGGAGCCGTGTTCCATATATAGACTACTCCAGCAGATGGGAGGGAACTCCTGCTGCCATGGAGTCCATCAGGAAAGGAAAATTACGGTAAGTATTGATATAAATTTTCCGTTTTCCTGACAGACTCCATGGCAGCACACGTATGGGAAATAACTAGCCATACACACCCGGGTGGGCAACTGCTGGTCAAACAGAAAAAGGTTTAATTTGCACCGTCAACAGACAATATTTATAAACCAAAATCAACTGAGGATAAAGAAGCAGGTTCAACACAATAGTGTGACATGAAAGTGTTAATTGAGGACCATGAGGCTGCTCTGCAAATGACATCTGGTGCAACGTGAAGGGAAGCCGCCCAAGACGTAGAAATCCCTCTGGTGGAATGAGCCGTCACCACTTCCGGAGGAGCCAGTCCCTTGGCTCTATATGCCCACTGGATGGTCTGAACTATCCAACTAGAAATAGTTCTGGAAGAAGTCCTCTTGCCTCTGTTCTTTCCATAAAAGAGAACAAATAGATAGTCTGACTTGCGAAAAGAAGCTGTGAACTTCAAGTACGATTGTAGGACTTCGCCCACATCCAACGGATGGGTACTCTGGTCATCTTGAGACTTGAATGTAGGTAAAACAATTTCTTGGTTGACATGGAAAACTGAGTTTACCTTCGGATTGGACCCTAGCATAGGGACCAGGACGACCCGATCAGGAAAAAAAAAAAAAAATGTCAGAAATGGTTCTTTGCAACCCAAGTCACTAATTTCAGAGACACGTTTAGCCGATGTGATGGCTATTAAAAAGGCCGTCTTCATAGACAGATTCTTAAGGAAGAATGAATCTCCATGTTCCAAAACTGTTGCTGAGAGGAACTAAAGGACTAGTGGAAGGTCCCATTTGGAGAACCTGGGTTTCCTGGGAGGTCTCATTCTTGACGCACCTCTGAAAAACTGCCGAACCAAAGGGTGTTTTGCCCATGTGGTCCCCGTGAAGGCAGAGATTGCTGAGATCTGGACTCTGAGAGAGCCAACAGCCAGAGATAGGTCTAAGCCTGTCTGGAGGAACCCCAGAATGTGATGAATCTTAGGATTAGTGATGGAATCAGACTCATTGGTCATGTAGACCAGATCCTCTCGTAGACTTTGTTGGTGCCCGATCTCCTGGCACTCATCATTGTGGACATTGCCGCACTTGGACAGCCAAGAGCTTTTAGTCTTTCCCTCTCAAGGACCATGCCATGAGATGTAACTGCGCTGGGTAGGGATGCAGCACTGGACCCTGAGATAGAAGGTCTGGCCTGAATGGCAGGGGAACAGGATCCCGAAAGCTCAGTTGGAACAATAGGGGAAACCAGGGCCTCCTTGGCCAAAACGGAAGAATTGCTATGACTTCTACCCTCTCTCTCCTGAGTCTCTGCAGGAACTTGAATATCACTGGGACCGGGGGAAAAGCATATGCTTTGTGGAACTTCCAGTGGTCTGTCAGAGCATCTACCCCGTAGGCTTGGGGATAACGCCATCTCGAGTAGAATTTCGTCAGTTTGGCATTGTTTGGAGAGGCAAACAGGTCTACCTCCGGAAGAATCCCCAGAGAGGTGACCCACTTGAAGGTTTCTGGATGAAGAGACCATTCGTTGTTGTCTAGATTGGTTATTGACAGAAAATCTGCCTGAATGTTCTGGACTCCTGGAAGATAAGCAGCTGATAGATTGGAAAGATTCCGTTGGGCCCATGCCATGATCGGTTTCACTTCTTCCAGAGGGGAGGAACTGCGGGTGCCCCCTTGTCTCTTGATATATGCGACTGCCGTCGTATTGTCTAGCCGTAGGAGGACCGAGGACCCTTTCACCAAGTGACGGAAAGCCTGGATGGCACGAAAAGCTGCCCAAAGCTCCAGGACATTTGAGACCAACCTGAGGGTGGTAAAGTCCCACCTGCCCTGGGCCAACTCTGACAGGCAGTGCGCGCCCCAGCCCGTCCGGCTGGCATCCGATGTTACAACGATCCAAGGAACGGGAACGATCGAATGACAATTCAGGAGGTTTTCCCGTTGCAGCCACCAAAACAGACTTGCCCTCATAGAGGATGTTATCCGCACAGGAGTGTCTGGATTCCCGGAGCTCCATTGACGGAGGAATCCGATTTGAAAGGGCCTCATCCTCCACTGTGCCCATTTGACCATGGGGGCAGTGGAGACCATAGTCCCTATTATTTTTAGACACTGTGAGGCCCGAAGATAAGGGATTGACATTGCCGGTTGTATTCTGCTGCGGATCACCGGAATCTTCTCCACTGGAAGAGAGATGGTGCCTCTGGAGGTGTTGAAGAGTGCCCCCAGGAAGATCAAGGATTTTGTCGGATCCAGATGGCTTTTCTCCAGGTTCAAGAGCCACCCAAATTCTTGAAGATTACCTGAGACCTGTGTTGTAGAATCTGTGCTTGGTCCTGAGAAAGAAGAAGCAGATCGTCTAAGTAGTGAAACAGTCGGATCCCTTTCGATCTGATCAGGGCTACAATAGCCAGTAAGATCTTTGAAAAGACTCGAGGTGAGGTGGTAAGCCCGAAAGGGAGACAGGTAAACTGGAGATGCACTTGACCCACGGCAAAGCGAAGAAATTTTTGTAGTTCTGCTGCCACTGGGACATGGAAATAGGCATCTTTTAGATCTATGGAGATCATCCAATCTTCTGGTTGCACCACTTGGCGGATAGTGAAGAGTGTCTCCATCCTGAACCTCTCTTTCCTTATGAAGGAGTTTAGATGGGTCAGGTCTATGACCGGCCTCCAGGTGCCGCTTTTCTTTAGCACCATGAATAGAGGTGAATAAAGGCCGGGACTGGGATGACAGCACCTTGAGAGATCAGGGAATCTACGTATGACAGAAGAATTGACTTCTTTTCTTCCACGCGAGGTAGAGCCGTAGGAATAAACCGCAGAATTGGAGTTTCTTTGAAAAACCAAACGTGACCATGAGACACGGTCTTGGCGGTCCACTGGTCTGTAATCGAGGCTGCCCAAACGTGCGCAAACTGACGTAGACGAGCGCCTACTCGCAACGCTTGAGCAGGCCTGATATCAAAAGGACTTTGTGGTCTCCCGACCACCTGAAGGTGTCTATTGTAGGTGCCAAATCAAGATGCTTCACTTTTTCGGTCTTAAAAGGATATAACCTGGAAAACTTGGACGATAAGGAATTCTTTCTTTCAACTCCTTGCCATTCGTCTGTAATGATTTCCCCCAGCTCACTCAGAAAAGGGAAATGATCCCGTTCTTTCTTGAGATGTTTAAAGTATTTCCTCTGTTTTGCTGGAGAATCTGCTGGCTCTTTCCATTTTAACGCCTCTTTTACCACTCTCACTAGCAGAGGGATCATGGCAAAATCAAAGCCTGAACTTTGGTCTTCTAGGTCATCCTCACTTTCAGAGGAATCTTCCAAGAAGCGACTTGGCTGGGAAGTGCCTGGCTCTAAATCTTCCCTCTGAGGGGGAACTGGTGTATCAGATGCATGACCAGGCAGCCGGCTAGGATCCCAATCCCTTAGGGATTCTTGCACGATCCGCCTGACCAGGGTTTCCACTGGTTGATCTGGGACCTGTTTTTCCTTGATTGCCTGAGAATAGCAGGCATCACACAAGGATCTATCCTCAGGGACTACAGCCCTACAGCCCCAGCAAGATTTGCGTGCGGGGCAGTCAGTATGGCGGGAAGACCGGCTTGGATAATCTTCATGGCGCCTAGACCTAGACCTGGATCTACGGTGCCTGGATTTGGATGATGCATGGTGATGGCCTGAAGGTGATCTATCCTTTGATCCTGATGCAGGACGTTGGTCAGACCTAAATGGGCTGAAAAACAAAGGAAAGAACGCTCAGGCTACAGTAAGCCAGCTGACAGACAAGCGGGAGTTTAAAACTAAAAACTCACCTGTTGCACAGGGACTGGCCACCGGGGGGCGGTGAGGCATCCATTGCAAATCACAGCAAGATAACCTGCAATAGGAAGGATGTAAGAACTCAATCTTACCTTCCCATAGCCGCCCTTCCCCTCCCCCATTTTTGCAGGACTGACCCAGCACAGGACTTACCAAACAAAGGCAGAGACACAGCGTGGGGAGGCCGCCGCAAAAGCCCACAGACATCCCAAGAATGACAGCTCCATCAGCTGTTTAAATTTCCCGGGAGCTGTAAGGCCACGCCCCCTGACGCCGCCACGTCATGGAGGACCGGAAGTGGCGTCGCTCATGCGCAGACCACTTGGAAACCAAGCCTCACACTGAACACCCAATTGGGAATCAGGAAGCAGGGGGAGGAGGGTGAGATAGATACACCTTTTGATATCCTATTTTCTATTCCGCTATTCAATCTAAACCTTTGGGTATAAACAATTAAATTGCGGGATAGTCTGTGTCGGTACGTGTGAGATACACCTTTCTAATTTTTGGGGTGCATCTCATACTGCCGAGGATTTGAGGGTGCTGCCTGTTCCGAACTCCTCCTACTCCTCATCCTGCCTTTGGGGGTACAAAAAATAGTAATTTGGGCCTAGTCTGGGTCTCTACGTGTGAGATACATACACCTTTTGATATAATATTTTCTATTCCGCTATTCAATCTACACCTTTGGGTATAAACAATTAAATTGCAGGATAGTCTGTGTCGGTACGTGTGAGATACACCTTTCCAATTTTTGGGGCGCATCTCATACTGCCGAGGATTTGAGGGTGCTGCCTGTTCCGAACTCCTCCTACTCCTCATACTGCCTTTGGGGGTACAAAAAATAGTAATTTGGGCCTAGTTTGGGTCTCTACGTGTGAGATACATACACCTTTTGATATCATATTTTCTATTCCGCTATTCAATCTACACCTTTGGGTATAAACAATTAAATTGCGGGATAGTCTGTGTCGGTACGTGTGAGATACACCTTTCCAATTTTTGGGGCGCATCTCATACTGCCGAGAATTTGAGGGTGCTGCCTGTTCCGAACTCCTCCTACTCCTCATCCTGCCTTTGGGGGTACAAAAAATAGTAATTTGGGCCTAGTCTGGGTCTCTACGTGTGAGATACATGCACCTTTTGATATCATATTTTCTATTCCGCTATTCAATCTACACCTTTGGGTATAAACAATTAAATTGCGGGATAGTCTGTGTCGGTACGTGTGAGATACACCTTTCCAATTTTTGGGGCGCATCTCATACTTCCGAGGATTTGAGGGTGCTGCCTGTTCCGAACTCCTCCTACTCCTCATCCTGCCTTTGGGGGTACAAAAAATAGTAATCAGGGCCTAGTCTGGTTCTGTACGTGTGAGATACATACACCTTTTTTTTGATAATATTTTCTATTCTGCTATTTAATCTACACCTTTGGGTAAAAACAATTAAATTGCAGGATAGTCTGTGTCGGTACGTGTGAGATACATACACCTTTTGATATCATATTTTCTATTCCTCTATTCAATCTACACCTTTGGGTAAAAACAATTAATTTGCGGGATAGTCTGTGTCGGTACGTGTGAGATACATACACCTTTTGATATCATATTTTCTATTCCGCTATTCAATCTACACCTTTGGGTAAAAACAATTAAATTGCGGGATAGTCTGTGTCGGTACGTGTGAGATACATACACCTTTTGATATCATATTTTCTATTCCGCTATTCAATCTACACCTTTGGGTAAAAACAATTTAATTGCGGGATAGTCTGTGTCGGTACGTGTGAGATACATACACCTTTTGATATCATATTTTCTATTCCGCTATTCAATCTACACCTTTGGGTAAAAACAATTAAATTGCGGGATAGTCTGTGTTGGTACGTGTGAGATACACCTTTCCAATTTTTGGGGCGCATCTCATACTGCCGAGGATTTGAGGGTGCATCAGTCTGCCTCCTGCCTGTTCCGAACTCCTCCTACTCCTCATCCTGCCTTTGGGGGTACAAAAAATAGTAATCCGGGCCTAGTTTGTGTTTGTACGTGTGAGATACACCGTATTATAAAATTTTTCCTATTCCGCTATTCAATATACACCCTTTTGGAGTGTAAAAAATTAAATTACGGCATAGTCTGTATCGGTACGTGTGAGATACACCTTTTAAATTTGTTTGGCGCATCTCCTTCCACCGCCAAGGATTGCAGGGCGCTTCAGTTTGCCTCCTGTTCCCAACTCCTCCAACTCCTCTTCCTCATCCTGCCTTTAGGGTACAAAAAATAGTAATCGGGGCCTAGTTTGTGTTTGTACGTGTGAGATACACCGTTTTGTAAAATTTGTCCTATTCCGCTATTCAATATACACCCTGTTTGAGTGTAAAAAATTAAATTGCGGGATAGTCTGTATCGGTACATGTGAGATACACCTTTTTAAATTTGTTTGGCGCATCTCCTTCCACCGCCGAGGATTGCAGGGCGCTTCAGTTTGCCTCCTGTTCCCAACTCCTCCTACTCCTCTTCCTCATTCTGCCTTTAGGGTACAAAAAATTGTAATCGGGGCCTAGTCTGTGTTTGTACGTGTGAGATACACCGTATTATAAAATTTTTCCTATTCCGCTATTCAATATACACCCTTTTGGAGTGTAAAAAATTAAATTATGGCATAGTCTGTATCGGTACGTGTGAGATTCACCTTTTAAATTTGTTTGGCGCATCTCCTTCCACCGCCAAGGATTGCAGGGCGCTTTAGTTTGCCTCCTGTTCCCAACTCCTCCTACTCCTCTTCCTCATCCTCCCTTTAGGGTACAAAAAATTTTAATCGGGGCCTAGTCTGTGTTTGTACGTGTGAGATACACCGTTTTTTATCCTTTTTCCTATTCCGCTATTCAATATACACCCTTTTGGGGTAAAAAACATTAAATTGCGGCATAGTTTGCATATTTGACTGTGAGATACACCCGTGCGATACTGTTGTTGTTTTGTTCCGCTATTCAATAAACACCTTTCTAGGGCAAGATCATAAATTACAGAAATATGAGGAGACCGTCAAATAGGGGCCATGGCCTGGGTCGTGGTGCTGCTGGTAGAGCTCCTGTTGCAAGGAGAGGACGTGGTCGATCTGTGCCAGCTACACGCACAGGTGAAACACCTTCCTCAAGTGTGAGTAGGCGACAGAACCTGCAGCAGTATTTGGTAGGGCATCATGCGCCTCTAGAAGCGATGAGGCCAGAGGCGATAGTAGATTGGTTTGCTGCTGACAGTGCCTCCAGTTCCTTCACATTGTCCCCCACCCAGTCTACTGCAGAAAGGTCAGAGTTGGCACCTGCAGCCGATGTCCAACCGTCTTTCACCTCACCCCCTTGCAAATCAGGCAAGCAGTCTGAGCCCCAAGCCATACAGCAGTCTCTTCTTCTTTTTGAGGACTCTGTCAGCAGGGTTTCCCAGGGCCATCCACCTAGCCCTGCCTGAGAAGTGGAAGAGATTGAGTGCAGCGATGCCCAACCACTTATTTCTCAAGATGAGTACATGCAAGGACCATCGCAGCACGTCTCCGATGATGACGAAAAGCAGGTGCCAACTGCTGCGGCGTTCAGAATTGTGGAGACCGACAAGGAGGGCAGGGGTGAAGACTGGGTGGAAGATGATGTGGAGGACGATGAGGTCCTCGACCCCACATGGAATGAAGGTCATGCAGGTGACCTGAGTAGTTTGGAGGAAGAGGCGGTGGTCGCACAGAGCCAACAGCACAGCAGAAGAGGGAGCAGGGTGCAAAAGCGGAGCGGCCGTGCCCTAGACACTACGCCTGCTACTGCCCAACGCAGCAAGGGAACGAGCGCAGCAAAGCCAGCTCAAAGGAGTTCTCTAGCGTGGAAGTTCTTCAGAAAATGTGCTGATGACAGGACACGAGTGGTTTGCACCCTGTGCAATCAGAGCCTGAAGCGAGGCATAAACCTTCTCAACCTGAGCACAACCTGCATGATCAGGCACCTAAGTGCAAAGCACGAGCTGCAGTGGAGTAGACACCTTCAAAACCAAGAAACATCTCTGGCTCATCCTGCTTCCTCTTCTGCTGCAGTCTCGGCCGCTCCATCCACATCTGTAGTGATACCGGCACCTGCCACCCCGCAAACAGACGATCTGTCAGCAACAGCACCACCTGGGTCACCAACCATCTCCACAATGTCCCGTGGAAGCGTTCAGCTTTCCATCTCCCAAACACTTGAGAGGAAGAGGAAGTACCCCCCTACCCACCCGCGATCCCTGGCCCTGAATGCCAGCATTTCAAAATTCTTGGCCTTTGAAATGCTGTCATTCCGTCTGGTGGAGACGCAGTTTTAAAAACCTTATGTCGGTGGCTGTCCCACAGTACGTCGTGCCCAGCCGCCACTACTTTTCCAGGCAAGCCATCCCTTCCCTGCACAAGCAAGTGGGGGAAAAAATCAGGTGTGCACTGCGCAACGCCATCTGTGGCAAGGTCCACCTAACTACCGATACGTGGACCAGTAAGCACGGTCAGGGGCGTTATTTCTCCCTAACGGCACACTGGGTAAATGCAGTGGCGGATGGGCCTGAGGCGGATAGAAATTTGGCGCATTTCCTTCCACCACCGAGGATTGCAGGGCGCTTCAGTTTGCCTCCTGTTCCTAACTCCTCCTACTCCACTTCCTCATCCTCTACCGCCTCCTCATCCGGTCAGCGTAACACCTTCACCACCAACTTCAGCACGGCCAGGGGTAAACGACAGCAGGCAGTTTTAAAACTTGCCTGTTTGGGGGAAAAACCACACACCGCGCAGGAGTTGTGGAGGGGCATGGAACAGCAAACAAATGAGTGGTTGCTGCCAGCGAGCCTCAAGCCCGGCCTGGTGGTGTGCGATAACGGGCGTAATCTCATAGCAGCTCTGGGCCTAGCCGGTTTTATGCACATCCCTTGCCTGGCGCATGTGCTGAATTTGGTGGTGCAGAGGTTCCTTAAAAATTATCCCGATATGTCAGAGCTGCTGCAGAAAGTGCGGGCCGTCTGTGCGCACTTTCGGCGTTCTCACCCTGCTGCTGCTCACCTGTCAGCGCTGCAGCGTAACTTCGGCCTTCCCGCTCACCACCTCATATGTGACGTGCCCACAAGGTGGAACTCCACCTTGCACATGCTGGAAAGACTGTGCAAGCAGCAGCAGGCCATAGTGGAGTTTCAGCTGCAGCACGCACGCGTGAGTCGCTCTGCGGAACAGCACCACTTCACCACCAATAACTGGGCCTCCATTCGAGACCTGTGTGCCTTGTTGCGTTGTTTTGAGTACTCCACCAACATGGCCAGTGCCGATGACGCCGTTGTCAGCTTAACTATCCCACTTCTATGCCTCCTTGAAAAAACAATTCGGGCGATGATGGAAGAGGATGTGGCACAGGATGAGGAGGAGGAGGATGAAGAGGTAACATTTCCAAGGCTTTCAGGGCAGTCATTTGCAAGGGGCTCTGAGGGTGGGTTCCTGCACCCACAAACGCCAGGGACACAATTGTCCAGCAGGGGCACAGTTCTGGAGGATGAGGAGGAGGAGATGGAGGAGGAGATGGAACCATGTTCACAGCAGGGTGGCACCCAGGCAAGCTCATGGCCATCACTGGTGCATGGCTGGGGGGATACAGAGGACACAGACGATACACCTCCCACAGAGGACAGCCTTTCGTTGCCTCTGGGCAGCCTGGCACACATGAGCGATTACATGCTGCAGTGTCTCCACAACGACCGCCGAGTTGCCCACATTCTAAATTGTGCTGATTACTGGGTGGCCATGCTGCTGGATCCCCGTTACAAGGACAATGTACCGTCCTTAATTCACTCACTGGAGCGTGATCGCAAGATGCGCGAGTACAAGCGCACGCTGGTAGACGCGATGCTGCTGGCATTCCCACCTGACAGCGGGGCCACAGTGGAAGCACAAGGCCAAGGCAGAGGAGGAGGAGGAAGAGGTCGCCAACACAACCAGGGCACCGCCAGCACCTCAGAAGGCAGGGTTAGCATGGCCGAAATGTGGAAAAGCTTTGTCAGCACGCCACAACAAACAGCAGCAACAGCAGCTCATATGGAACGTCTTAGCAGGAGGCAGCATTTCACCAACATGGTGGAGCAGTATGTGTGCACACGCCTACATGTAGTGAATGACGGGTCTGCCCCCTTCAACTTCTGGGTCTCCAAGTTGGCCACATGGCCTGAGCTTGCCCTTTACGCCTTGGAGGTGCTGGCGTGCCCTGCAGCCAGTGTATTATCTGAACGGGTATTTAGCACGGCTGGGGGCATTATCACAGACAAGCGCAGCCACCTGTCCAGAGACAATGTGGACAAGCTCACGTTCATTAAAATGAACCAGGCATGGATCCCACGGGACTTTTCCGTACCTTGTGCAGAATAGCAATGGATACCGACCTTACCCAGCCATTGTTCTATTTTTGCTCTTTCTCACTCTTTTGGGTTGTACACTCATTTAAAATTTCTGAAAAAAAGCAGTGTTGGCTACCTCGTCCTCCTCCACCGCCGCTTCCACCTACACCGCCCATAGGTGTGCGCAGCCTATTGCATTAGGGTGTGCACCCCAAAGTTTAAATACACATGCATGTGTTTGCCTACATGTACATGGCCCCGATACATTACTCTCCCTGCTGGCAAAGTGAAATAGAGCAGAGCAGGTCCGAGGGAGATCTTTCCCATCTCCTCACTGGCAAACAGAGCAATAATGCTAATGTGCCACATCCACCACCACCTCAACCTCCCTCCTACTCCATATGGGCCTCGTCCTTCAGAGATGAAGAACATTGTTTTATTTTTCTGTTTTTTTTTGTTTTAAGTTATTTCCCTATCCACATTTGTTTGCAGAGCACTTACCATGCTCTTAACTATGTTTTGCTGCCATTTGCAGCACTCTAGCCCTTTCCTTTTGTGTTTTAGAGCCATTTTGGTGCCTGAAAGTTCGGGTCCCCATTGACTTCAATGGGGTTCGGTGTCTGGGTAAAGTTCGGAAAAAGTCCGGGACACGGACCCAGACTTTCTTTTCAAGTTCGGCCGAACCCGCCGAACACGGACATCCAGGTGTCCGCTCAACTCTAACTACAACTGTTACAGATCTGTGAACTGCTTTGTGCTAAAACACAAGTGAATTGTGCTGCCCTAACTGTGTTGAGTTGTTATTCAAATTGAGTGGCACTGCAGCACACTGCTGTTTCATACATTACCATGCATTGCTATAGCCCATACTAAAATGCATATTTTACTGTGCTTGACTGCAATGTAATAATCTGATCAGGCCCTTATTCAAATTCAGTGCAGGTAATGCAAAGTACTATGATAAATACATGTACTTTGTTATTGTTTCTGGTTTCCTCTTATTTCAAGTTAGCAGCCACACCTTAAATAGCTTTTGTTTTACTTTAAGGATAACAACATGTGGGATTTCATACCGCCTTTTATTTCTACTTGTCCTTAGAAAAAAATAAAAAGTAGAGCTACAATTATTCGCTTTAATGTCAAGACCGCCTGCTGGTCATAAAAGTGTAGCCTCTCAGCATGTTATATGTAAGGGGATTCTGGTATTTTGTTTCCTGTTAGGGATTCTGATAAAGAGAAAGAAAACAAAGAGAAAATAACCTTAACAGCTGTTGCATAACTTTTGATTAGATATTGTAACGCCTGTGTAATGCTAGCATACCATTGTGATTTATTTCACATATTAGACGTTTGTTCGGCTTATTATTTAAAGTTGACTTCTCGTATATATTTTTAGCTGGGCTTGGTTGAATCTAGCAAACAAAAACTTTTTTAGGTTCAAAAGCACTCCACTTGTAATAATTAATTTTAAAGTCTAATATCAAGGAAATGCTTTTCGTCAGATTATAGACCATTTATCTACATGAAATCACTTGCAGCACTTATTGTACTTCTAAGTGGGGTTTTTTTTTTATCCCATCAAAATACAAATTAGCCATCTTATTAAATTTCCTTTATGTTCATTTTGATTAATTTATGTTTTGTTTTAAGTAATTAAAGCTGCATTATATTTTCCCTGTCATTTTAAATAGCTTGTTTGTGCTTAGGTGACCCAAACTATTTCTATTACTTAGTGATTTGACCGCTTAGAGCACAGTATCATACTATAGTAGCATCAACTATAAACAGTAAGTGGTGCTGTGCTCCGCAGCAGTATGAGTGACTTCCCATTTTCCGTCAGATTAAAATCGAATAGGGCTGAGTGCCTCTCAGCCATTCAGGAGAAGCCATGTTTTATTTATCGGTGAATACGAGGCTTTCTCTGATTGGCTGAGTTGGATATTGCTACCACTCTACCAATCAGAGGAAAACTTTTAGTCATTGATAAAAACAAACAATCGGTAATACACGGGAGGTTTAAAATCATGTCAGTTTATTTAAAATTTGAATTTGAAAAAAAAAAAGAAACAATTTCAAATAAAAAGACATGATTTTAAACCTCCCGTGGATAAGGAGACAGGGCTTTCTTTTGGTGTCCATGTTGTTGCCTTTGTGATGTGGACAATTCCATTTGGCTGTATAGTGTCAGGATCCTCTCAGGATCCAGAAGAGAGTCAGAAGGCGTTGATGTCAGAGCAAGGGGCCAAAGGCACATCTGCAGCACCGGTATGCTGTTCCCCTGTACCCAGTAATAATGCCAGGGAGAGACCCCAACAGCAGACTAAGTATAGCGGAAGACCACAGGAAATCTTCAGCACACTCACCCCAGAGGCAACCTGGAGTGGAGGAAGAAGAGAGTCTCAATAGGGAATATATACAGGCCTAAGATTCTTTGTTATCTGGTAAGAGGTCCACCTACCCCCTTTAGGAGGCGCGGGAAGATATATACATCTCTCTTTCTAACACGAGGAGTCTACTCTTAAGGTGGCTGTCCTTACGCCCTAACTATCTATCTGCTGGTAAGAAGCAAACCTGAACAGGTGGTGGGACATCAGACAATTAGATCTGTTATTTGGCTGTCACCTGAAGCATCACTTCTAATTTATCTACACTTATCATTTGGATTTTCACGGACATTTGTCACCTGTGTTTCTTTTGGACTGTAGATATTTGCATCTGTAATTTTTGCACATTTTGGTTTGCCTTTCACATGTTCCATTGTTGTGGGAAACTTCTGTAAGGCACTATATACACATTTTTCTATGTGGTAATTTATTGCAGATCATTGGTACTTTGTTTTTTGATCTGGCTTGTTATTGTTTATCACTAGGGTTGAGCGAACACCTAGATGTCCGTGTTCGACGGGTTCGGCCGAACTTTAAAAAAAAGTCCGGGTCCGTGTCCCGGACTTTTACCGAACTTTTCCCGGACACCGAACCCCATTGAAGTCAATGGGGACCCGAACTTTAAGGCACTAAAATGGCTCTAAAACACCAAAGGAAAGGGCTAGAGTGCTGCAAATGGCAGCAAAACGTAATTAAGAGCATGGCAAGTGCTCTGCAAACAAATGTGGATAGGGAAATAACTTAAAACAACAAAAAAAAACAGAAAAATAAAACAATGTTCTTCTTCATCTCTGAAGGACGAGGCCCATATGGAGTAGGAGGGAGGTTGAGGTGGTGGTGGATGTGGCGGTGACATAGGCGTGCGCACAGGGTGTGCTGGGTGTGCCTGGGCACACCCTAATCACCTAGGGCACATAGCATTGCCAGTGAGGAGATGGGAAAGATCTCCCTGGGACCTGCTCTGCTCTATTTCTCCTTGCCTACAGGTACATGGCCCCGATACATTACTCTCCCTGCTGGCAAACACATGCATGTGTATTTCAACTTTGGGGTGCACACCTTAATGCAATAGGCTGCGCACACCTATGGGCGGTGTAGGTGGAAGCGGCGGTGGAGGAGGACCAGGGCCGGATTAACAGCATCATGGGCTTGGTGCTGAGGATTTTGAAGGGCCTTAAGGGCCGTGCCTTGCCATGCACCCAGAGGAGGAAGGGTGCAGCCATGCATGCCTAATTCAACATGGGATGCTGTCTCTGAAGCCCATAAACACATCCATGCATCGCCAACTGTCCCTCCTTGTCCGGCCTTCACGCTGTGTGGGGAGGTTCTGAGGGTGCTGCCTGGGGAAGCGAGCATAGAAGCCAGACTTCTGTGTTTACAAGTGACAGAAGAGCGGTAACAGTGAATATGGCCAACCCGGGGCCTATATAAAAGGTAGGGGCCTGGAGCTGCAGCTCCAATAGCCCCTACATTAATCTGGCCCTGAGGAGGAGGACGAGGTAGCCAACACTGCTTCTTTTCAAAAATTTTAAATGAGGGTACACCCCAAAAGAGTGAGAAAGAGCAAAAATGGAACAATGGGTGGGTAAGGTCGGTATCCATTGCTATTCTGCATAAGGTACGGAAAAGTCCCGTGGGATCCATGCCTGGTTCATTTTAATGAACGTGAGCTTGTCCACATTGTCTCTGGACAGGCGGCTGCGCTTGTCTGTTATAACGCCCCCAGCCGTGCTAAATACCCGTTCAGATAATACACTGGCTGCAGGGCACGCCAGCACCTCCAAGGCGTAAAGGGCAAGCTCAAGCCATGTGCCCAATTTGGAGACCCAGAAGTTGAAGGGGGCAGACCCGTCATTCACTACATGTAGGCGTGTGCACACATACTGCTCCACCATGTTGGTAAAATGCTGCCTCCTGCTAAGACGTTCCATCTGAGCTGCTGTTGCTGCTGTTTGTTGTGGCGTGCTGACAAAGCTTTTCCACATTTCGGCCATGCTAACCCTGCCTTCTGAGGTGCTGGCGGTGCCCTGGTTGCGTTGGCGACCTCCTCCTCCTCCTCCTCTGCCTTGTGCTTCCACTGTGGCCCCGCTGTCAGATGGGAATGCCAGCAGCATGGCGTCTACCAGCGTGCGCTTGTACTCGCGCATCTTGCGATCGCGCTCCAGTGAGTGAATTAAGGACGGTACGTTGTCCTTGTAACGGGGATCCAGCAGCGTGGCCACCCAGTAATCAGCACAAGTTAGAATGTGGGCAACTCGGCGGTCGTTGTGGAGACACTGCAGCATGTAATCGCTCATGTGTGCCAGGCTGCCCAGAGGCAACGAAAGGCTGTCCTCTGTGGGAGGTGTATCGTCCGTGTCCTCTGTATCCCCCCAGCCACGCACCAGTGATGGCCATGAGCTGGCCTGGGTGCCACCCTGCTGTGAACATGGTTCCATCTCCTCCTCCAGCTCCTCCTCCTCCTCATCCTCCTCATCCTCCAGAACTGTGCCCCTGCTGGACAATTGCGTCCCTGGCGTTTGCGTGTGCAGGAACCCACCCTCGGAGCCCCTTGCGAATGACTGCCCTGAAAGCCTTGGAAATGTTACCTCTTCATCCTCCTCCTCCTCCTCATCCTGTGCCACATCCTCTTCCATCATCGCCCGAATTGTTTTTTCAAGGAGGCATAGAAGTGGGATAGTTAAGCTGAGAACGGCGTCATTGCCACTGGCCATGTTGGTGGAGTACTCAAAACAGCGCAACAAGGCACACAGGTCTCGCATGGAGGCCCAGTTAAATTAAATAGCGGAATAGAAAATATGATCCAAAAAAAGTGTATGTATATCACACGTACACAACCACACTGGGCCCCAATTACTATTGTTTGTACCCCTAAAAGGCTAGATGAGGAGTAGGGGGAGTATGGAACAGGCAGCACCCTCAAACCTTCAGAAGTATGAGATGAACCCCAACAACTTGGAAAGGTGGATCTCTCTCACACGTACCGACACAGACTATCCCGCAATTCAATTGATCCTCAAAGGTTTTTATTGAATAGCGGAATAGGAAATATGATCAAAAAAAGTGTATGTATCTCGCACGTACACAACCACACTAGGCCCCAATTACTATTGTTTGTACCCCTAAAAGGCTAGATGAGGAGTAGGGGGGGTATGGAACAGGCAGCACCCTCAAACCTTCAGAAGTATGAGACGAACCCCAACAACTTGGAAAGGTGGATCTCTCTCACACGTACCGACACAGACTATCCCCCAATTTAACTGATCCCCAAAGGTTTTTGATTAAATAGCGGAATAGAAAATATGATCCAAAAAAAGTGTATGTATATCACACGTACACAACCACACTAGGCCCCAATTACTATTGTTTGTACCCCTAAAAGGCTAGGAGTAGGGGGAGTATGGAACAGGCAGCACCCTCAAACCTTCAGAAGTATGAGATGAACCCCAACAACTTGGAAAGGTGGATCTCTCTCACACGTACCAACACAGACTATCCCCCAATTTAACTGATCCCCAAAGGTTTTTGATTAAATAGCGGAATAGAAAATATGATCCCAAAAAAGTGTATGTATATCACACGTACACAACCACACTAGGCCCCAATTACTATTGTTTGTACCCCTAAAAGGCTAGGAGTAGGGGGAGTATGGAACAGGCAGCACCCTCAAACCTTCAGAAGTATGAGATGAACCCCAACAACTTGGAAAGGTGGATCTCTCTCACACGTACCAACACAGACTATCCCCCAATTTAACTGATCCCCAAAGGTTTTTGATTAAATAGCGGAATAGAAAATATGATCCCAAAAAAGTGTATGTATATCACACGTACACAACCACACTAGGCCCCAATTACTATTGTTTGTACCCCTAAAAGGCTAGGAGTAGGGGGAGTATGGAACAGGCAGCACCCTCAAACCTTCAGAAGTATGAGATGAACCCCAACAACTTGGAAAGGTGGATCTCTCTCACACGTACCAACACAGACTATCCCCCAATTTAACTGATCCCCAAAGGTTTTTGATTAAATAGCGGAATAGAAAATATGATCCCAAAAAAGTGTATGTATATCACACGTACACAACCACACTAGGCCCCAATTACTATTGTTTGTACCCCTAAAAGGCTAGGAGTAGGGGGAGTATGGAACAGGCAGCACCCTCAAACCTTCAGAAGTATGAGATGAACCCCAACAACTTGGAAAGGTGGATCTCTCTCACACGTACCAACACAGACTATCCCCCAATTTAACTGATCCCCAAAGGTTTTTGATTAAATAGCGGAATAGAAAATATGATCCCAAAAAAGTGTATGTATATCACACGTACACAACCACACTAGGCCCCAATTACTATTGTTTGTACCCCTAAAAGGCTAGGAGTAGGGGGGAGTATGGAACAGGCAGCACCCTCAAACCTTCAGAAGTATGAGATGAACCCCAACAACTTGGAAAGGTGGATCTCTCTCACACGTACCAACACAGACTATCCCCCAATTTAACTGATCCCCAAAGGTTTTTGATTAAATAGCGGAATAGAAAATATGATCCCAAAAAAGTGTATGTATATCACACGTACACAACCACACTAGGCCCCAATTACTATTGTTTGTACCCCTAAAAGGCTAGGAGTAGGGGGAGTATGGAACAGGCAGCACCCTCAAACCTTCAGAAGTATGAGATGAACCCCAACAACTTGGAAAGGTGGATCTCTCTCACACGTACCAACACAGACTATCCCCCAATTTAACTGATCCCCAAAGGTTTTTGATTAAATAGCGGAATAGAAAATATGATCCCAAAAAAGTGTATGTATATCACACGTACACAACCACACTAGGCCCCAATTACTATTGTTTGTACCCCTAAAAGGCTAGGAGTAGGGGGAGTATGAAACAGGCAGCACCCTCAAACCTTCAGAAGTATGAGATGAACCCCAACAACTTGGAAAGGTGGATCTCTCTCACACGTACCAACACAGACTATCCCCCAATTTAACTGATCCCCAAAGGTTTTTGATTAAATAGCGGAATAGAAAATATGATCCCAAAAAAGTGTATGTATATCACACGTACACAACCACACTAGGCCCCAATTACTATTGTTTGTACCCCTAAAAGGCTAGGAGTAGGGGGAGTATGGAACAGGCAGCACCCTCAAACCTTCAGAAGTATGAGATGAACCCCAACAACTTGGAAAGGTGGATCTCTCTCACACGTACCAACACAGACTATCCCCCAATTTAACTGATCCCCAAAGGTTTTTGATTAAATAGCGGAATAGAAAATATGATCCCAAAAAAGTGTATGTATATCACACGTACACAACCACACTAGGCCCCAATTACTATTGTTTGTACCCCTAAAAGGCTAGATGAGGAGTAGGGGGAGTATGGAACAGGCAGCACCCTCAAACCTTCAGAAGTATGAGATTGTGTTCACTGTACCCCACAAAGATTGAGTTCACTGCACCCCACAATGATTGTGTTCACTGCACCCCACAAAGATTGTGTTCACTGCACCTCACAAAGATTGTGTTCACTGTACCCCCCAAAGATTGTGTTCACTGCACCCCACAAAGATTCTGTTCACTGTACCCCACAAAGATTGTGTTCACTGCACCCCAAAAAGATTGTGTTCACTGCACCCCAAAAAGGATGTTGTTCACTGCACCCCAAAAAGGATGTTGTTCACTCCACCCCAAAAAGATTGTGTTCACTGCACCCCACAAAGATTGTGTTCACTGCACCCCAAAAAGATTGTGTTCACTGCACCCCAAAAATGATTTTGTTCACTGCACCCCAAAAAGGATTTTGTTCACTGCACCCCAAAAAGGATGTTGTTCACTCCACCCCAAAAAGATTGTGTTCACTGCACCCCACAAAGGATTTTGTTCACTGCACCCCAAAAAGATTGTGTTCACTGCACCCCAAAAAGGATGTTGTTCACTGCACCCCAAAAAGGATTTTGTTCACTGCACCCCAAAAAGATTGTGTTCACTGCACCCCACAAAGGATTTTGTTCACTGCACCCCACAAAGATTGTGTTCACTGCACACCAAAAAGGATTGTGTTCACTGCACCCCAAAAAGATTTTGTTCACTGCACCCCAAAAAGATTGTGTTCACTGCAGCCCAAAAAGATTGTGTTCACTGCAGCCCAAAAAGATTGTGTTCACTGCAGCCCAAAAAGATTGTGTTCACTGCAGCTCACACACAGAAAAATGGATGTGGATCACTGACACCTGCCTATCTCCAATCCCACACCACACAGCAATATCGATTGTAGTTTGTAGAACACAGTTTCCCTAAAATTCAGCAGACTCTGTCCCTAACAGGATTGAGAAGAGATCGTAGATCAGGATTGAGTGCAGATTCACCCCACCCCCCACACAGCAATATCGATTGTAGTTTGTAGAAGACACTGACCCTATAATTCAGCAGACTCTATCCCTAAAATGCCTACAACTCGCCCTGCCTAAACACTCCGACCTGTCCCTCAATTCTATCCGGACACAAATGGTTTTTTCCTGCCTATCTTTCCCTAATCAGCAGCCAGCACGTTGATGTGTGCTCTGTCCCTGAATCTAAGCAGCATAATGACGCCGCTGCGGCTGCCTCGAACTTATAAAGACTTGGTCACATGCTTCAGACGGCCAATCACAGCTACTGAGACATTTGCAGGCATGGCTGGGATGGCTTAAGGCACACCAGTTAAACGATTGTTGATTGGCTGTTGAAAGCCCGCCATGAAAAGAGCGCCAAAGCATGCAAAACCCGGAAATAAAACGACCGAACACGGATTTTTACCCGAACATACAGTAAAGTGTCCGTGTCCGTGTTCGGGTACAAAAAATCCAATTATTCGGTACGAACACGAATAATACAGTCCGTGTTCGCTCAACACTATTTATCACACATTTGAGAGTGACATCTCATCATCTAGCGCACCAGAATTTACTTTTCACTATTATATTTCCAAAATTAGGTTGCAGCTCACGTTTATTTATCACGCACCCTTCACACATTGTCAATCACAAGAATGTAGCTGCATCTTTTCACCGCTTCATTGAGAAAGGATAGCCCCCACAGCAGAGTCAGAAGCATCCACTTCCACTACAAAAGGTAGTTCAGGATCGGGATGTACCAATACTGGTGCAGAAGTGAAAGGAGCTTTTAACTTAGCAAAAGCAGCCTGTGCATCAGGTGACCACATGAAGGGCAACCCTTTTGTTTGTTAGCTGTGTAATCGGAGCTATCACCTTAGAGAAATTTCTTACGAACTTCCTGTAGAAGTTGGCAAACCCAAAAAATCGTTGAATTTCCTTCAAGTTTCAAGGGACAGGCCAATTTACCACTGCTTTAATCCTCTCAGGATCCATGCTTACTCCATCTGGAGAAATAATATACCCCAGAAACTGGATCTGGGTTTGTTTAAACTCACATTTCTCCAATTTGATGTAAAGTCGATTTTGCCTTAATCTTTCAAAGACAGTGCAAACCTGCTTGCAGTGGTCCTCCAGCTTATCAGAACAATATGTGAATATCATCCAGATAAGCAAATACAAACTAGCCCAACAGACCTCGAAAAACATTGTTGATGAAGTGTTGAAAAGTTGCAGGGGCATTGCAAACACCAAAAGGCATAACCAAGGACTCTAAATGTCCATATCTGGTTCTAAAGGCAGTTTTCCATTTGTCTCACTGACTAATACGAACAAGGTTATATGCCCCCTGTAAATCAAGTTTTGTAAAAATTTTGGCAGAACAAAGTCTTTCCAACATTCAGAGAGCAAAGGAAGAGGATAACGCTTTTTAATAATGATTTTATTCATGTACCTGTAATCAATGCATGGATGCAAGGTGGAGTCTTTCTTTTCAACAAAGAACAAGGCTGCTCCGGCAAGAGATTTTGAGTGCCTAATAAACCCCTCTTTATCAAGCCACACCCTGAGCACCTTTAATTCAGGTTCTGACAGATTGAAAAGGAAGCTGAAAGGTATTTCTGCCCCTGGGAGCAGCTCAATGGGGTAATCATATGGGCGATGAGGAGGTAATTGATCGTCATTCTTATTATTACAGACATCCCGAAACTCATGATATAGTGGAGGCAGGTTGTCATATGATTGTGTGGTAACCACATCCACCTGTGACTCCTTGATCAGTGGAGAACTTGTTTGACAAGGCTCTCTACAGTATTCCTTGGGGGATGTAAAATTTAAAATCCATGCTTCCCAACTGATGGAGAGATTTTGGGTGGAAAACCAAGGAATGCCAAAGATAACAAGAACATTTCAGTGACGTAATTAGCTGAAAACTGATGGTCTCACGATAGTCAGCCTCCAATTGGAGTACCAGAGTGACTGTTTCATGGGTAATAGGTCCTGAAGTTAAGGGAGAACCATCCACCGTCTCCATATCGATAGGGGCAGATTTATTTCTTGTTTGAACATTATTGTTGTGGGAAACTTCTATGTCCATAAAGTTAGACCCCTCCCCCAGAGTCCAGCATAGCAGAGCAAGCAATTTCAATGCCCTCAGAGAAAAGTTTAATAGGGAGGACAAAATAAGATAGTAAAGTTACTTTATTTTTTTTCCTAAACCAATGGGGAGGTCACATCAGCCAATGTAATTATTCTTCTAACTTTGTTAGGACAGTTAACTGCATAATGACCAGAATCCCCACAGTAAAGACATAGGTTCTCAGAACATCTTCTTTCTTTCTCCTGAATGGAAATGGATCTCTTAATAGCATCTACCTGCATAGGGAGTGTTAGAATCCAGAGAAACTTTAAAATTCAGCTGAACAAATGGAGTAGCAGAGAAACGCATGCCACCCTTACTTCCAAACATTCCCAGCCTCTACTTTCTCCTTTCTGTAAGTCTCTGATCAATTTGGATACATAATTGGATGAAGGCATCAAGATTATTAGGAGTGTCAACACTAGCAAGCTCATCCTTTACTTGTTCAGAAAGCCCTTGGCGGAACTGGCTTTTTTGCGCTGCAGGGTTCCAAGTAGTATCTGCGACCCAACATCTAAATTTCGCTGTGTACTCAGCGACAGAGCGTTATCCCTACCTTAGACTATGCAGCTTTGCTTCAGCAGTAGCCAGCGGTTGAGATTGTCAAAAACCTGATTCGTTGCCGTCAAAAAGGTCTGACGATTATTCAGCGTAGCAAGGTCTTGTTTTATATATGGGGAGGCCCAAGCTAGAGCTTCTCCAGTCAGAAGTTAGAGAATAAAAGTTACGTTCCTTTTTTTAGAAAGAAAGGCAGCGGGTGCATTTGGAAATATAAACTACACTGATTTAGGAAATCTCTGTAATGATGGTGGTCTCCATTAAGCTTAAATGGTAGAGGCTGAGGCATATGTGTGTTAGTAACACCTCGGTCCAGTATTTGTCTCTGCAGAGTATGAATCTCCTCCCGTTGCCTTTCCACTATACTTTCTAGTTTAGCAACTTTTTCTTAATAGGTAACACCAAATTCTTGCAGTTCAGCAATTTGCTGCCTAAGAGGAGTAACAACACTTGCTGTAGTGACCTCCATGTTTGGGCCAGAATATGCTGTCATGATCAGGGGTCAGGCTCGAAGACCAGTTGCTATAGCAGTGGAAGCTTACACAGGAACCAGCAGGATAGGAACACAGGCAGGTCAGTCGCCCTGGCAGATGACGCAGGCTCACCTGAGGTGCAGAATCTCAGTACTAACCAGTGTTAGCCAGAGCACCTGATGGTGGAGATGAATTTTGCTGTATGTTAGCAGCAGGTTGCGGTCCTCAGGATTGCACTACCAGGAGGTGAGCAAGCCCAGGTCCAGTAGCAGATATAGCAGGTTGGGATGGCCCTACCAGGAGGTGAGTAAGCACGGGTCCAGTAGCAGATATAGCAGGTTGGGATTAAGCAGAAGCGTAGTTGAGGAGCAAGCCAAAGGTCTGTAACGAATGGTAGCGAAGATACGGACAGCAGCTGAAGAGACAAAAGTGATATATTAGCAGGAGAGGGCACAATATTCTGGCAACCAGAAAGTAAAAAGACATGGCTTAAATCAGGAAGTTCATGGGAGGAACAAAGAGTTCAAAGTTCAAGGCAAATAAGATTAATGAAAGGATCATTCAAGGAATTTTTCAGGAAACTGTCCAGCATTCCAGGTGGCTCAGCAAGCAGAGACATTGCCAGACACAGCAGAGGTCCCAGGCTCAAGTCCAAGTCCTGACAGAGGAACTAAAAGGAAATGCCCTGAATAGGACACAGACCGCAAATAATAGACTGACAGGGTTTAAATCCCTGAATACACTATCCAAATAAAAAAAAAATGTTTTGGGTATGCATATACTTTTACTTTAACTCAGTTACATGTTGGAAAACATATGTAGTGTGAATGAACGAGAAATGGTTTGATGTCAGTCCAATTTTAAAATTGTATACATTTAAAATGATTTATGTTTTTTTTTAACTATTTCCAAAAAATCTTCAGTTTACAAATAAACATTTACCCAGGGTGCACCCATAGCACCCCATGGCATTGTTATATGACCCATCTAAACAGAACAGAAAGAGGGAAAGAGTCATACCTCTTATTCAGATGTGTGTGTTAATCTGAGCTTGAGCAATTGTTCTATGTAAACATAATTTCCTGGCATGCCTCATGACAGCTAGCCACAGGTTAGCTTTGATACCATAGAACTACTCTAACAAGGTTATAAAAGAGGGAATATGGGATTATGAGCCCCCCAAAAAGTGTACTAAAAATGATGGTCACTCATCACTCATAGGTTCAAATCATCATCATTCATCTGCTTCTAAATGACATCCTCATCATGGAGATATGACAGCTTCCATTCTCTGCATCAGAAGCACTTGGACTCTCTCATCGCTAAAGATTCCCATTGCTAGTAATACAGGAAATGGAGGCTGTTGGGCTTTCAGTGCTCAGACACTTCCTAATTGCGCTAATTGCTTCAAAGAAGCCACAAGAGATAAAGAGACAGAGTTACAGGAAGTCAAGTCTTATTTTGATCAAGCCACTGCATACTGCTAAAGTTATGCAAGATAATAGAAGATTCCCGGGGTGTTAAAAGGAGTAGACTGGCATAAAGGCAGTGGTCTCATCCTAAACTAGCCTAGTGACTACATGCACAGTATTTAAAGAGGTACTCCAGGCACCTAGAGAAAATATAAAAGTCAGCAGCTACAAAAAGTATAGCTGTTGACTTTAAAAAAAAAGCAACTCACCTGTCCCAGGGTCCAGCCGTCTTCTTCCTCTGTCCTCCCTCGGCGGCACCGACATCTTCACTATGGGCACTTGTGGCGCATCCTGTTTTGGTGGATGACACAGACCTGTCAGTGTCCCAGAAGACTGCAGTGGGGAGGGAACGAAAGTGGGAGCAAGTACCTGTCAAATCGGGTACCTGCTCCCCCCCGCTCCTCAAAAGTTCTAATTGTGCAGGAGGAGCGGGGAACGAGTCCTTTTGGTTGGAGTTCCGCTTTAAACACTTTAAACACACCATTACTAGGCTCAATTTTGAACAGGACAGAAACTAGTCAACCAACATTTAACTTTATTTATTTTTAGGCATCCATTTTTAATTAATCAATCTAATCAACAATATATGCATTTATTTTGTTGAACCACCCCCCCCCCCACCCAATTAAAAAAATGTGTAATGACTATGTGCATATTATTAAAATACTGACCAGGCAACATCTTGAACACAACCTACACCAGTCATTTTAAAACAAGAAAACCACAATAGAGTTTACTTCTTGAAAAAGACCTGCAAAATATTGTAGTGGCTATTGGCACAGTGTTAAAACACATTGACAAGGTACATTTTGAACAGGACCCACACCTGCCATTTTTAAATCAAGAACTCAACATTGGAGTATATTTATTTCACTGAAAAAGCCCCAAAAATATATAGTTACATATATACTGTAGTTAGTGAGGTTAAAAAAAGACACAAGTCCATTTGGCTCAACCACTAAAAAACAAAAAACAGTAAAGAAAACACAATCATACAATCCCATATACTGTATATAATCCTATACCTGCAGATGATCCAGAGGAAGGTAAAAAAAACACAGCAAAGCATGACCCAATTTGCTACAGCAGGGGAAAAAATTCCTTCCTGATTCCCAGAGAGGAAATCGGATATTCCCTGGATCAACTTTACCTATAAATATTGGTACCCACTTATATTATGTACACCTAGAAAAGAATCCAGGCCTTTTTTATAGCGATCTAGTTAGCTGGCCATAACCATCTCTCGAGGGAGTCTATTCCACATTTTCACAGCTCTTACTGTGAAGAAACCTTTCTGTATTTGGAGACAAAATCTTTAACTCTAGACATTAAGAGTGCCCCCTAGTACTTTGTGGTGACCTTAAAGTGAATAACTCAACACCAAGTTCACTATATGGACCCCTTATGTATTTATACATGTTGATCATATCTCCCCTTAATCTCATCTTCTCAAAAGAGAAAAAAATCAGTTCCTCTAATCTTTTCTCATAGCTGAGCTACTCCATGCCTCTTATCAGTTTGGTTGCCCTATTCTGCACTTTCCCCAGTTCCCTGATATCCTTTTCGAGAACTGGCGCCCAAAGCTGAACTGCAGATTCCAGATGAGGTCTTACTAATGATTTGTACAGGGGAAAAATGATATCGCTCTCTCTGGAGTCCATGCCTCTGTTAATACAAGAAAGGACTTTGCTTGCTTCGGAAACCGCTTGGCATTGCATGCTATTATTAAGCCTATGATCTACCAGAACACCCAGATCCTTCTCCGCTATGGATTCCCTCAGTTCTTCTCCCCCTAGTATGTATGATGCATGCATATTCTTCGCCCCCCAAGTGCATAACTTTACATTTATCAACATTAAACCTCATTTGCCAAATAGCTGCCCAATGAAACTGTGCATTGAGGTTGGCTTGTAAGTTAGAGACATCCTGTAAGGAAGTTATTCCACTGCAAAGATTGGTGTCATCTTTGTACTTTTAATCCTAGACCCTATATCATTTATAAAGATATTAAAAAGTAAAGGTCCCAACACTGAACCTTGGGGTACACCACTGATAACCTTAGACCATTCAGAGTAAGAATCATTAACCACTACTCTCTGAATTCTATCTTTTAGACAATTTTTTATCCATTTACAAACTGATCTTTCCAATATAGTAGTGACTACATGCACAGTATTAAAACACTTTGACTAGGCCGTATTTTAAACAGAACCCACACCAGTCAGTGGGATTTTCACCTCTGTAGAGGAAATTTAAATAAGCTTCGTACCATATAGACACAGCAGCCTATAAAGCTATTGACATATTATTCAGTTGAGGAAACATTCTCTAATGTACAGTAAATATATTAACTGAGATGCAAAATAGTACATACGGAGACCAGGTAACCCTAAACTTCCTCTACTTATAGGTAATTGTTAAGGCACAGAGGCTCTCCATAAGAAAGATTTCATTAGAGAGCTTTATCGTCCCCAAAAAGGCCAATGGAAGGTCTTTCCATTTCTGTCACTTCTACCTAAAAGCTCAGTTAACTGGCCAGAAATTATAACTTGTAAACAAAGTTATAGGGAGTTGTAAAGTTATACCTAGCTATTTGAATTTGTTAGAAACTGAGATAGGGCATGACAGGGGACACTTCCAGATTGAAGTGTCTATTAATGGGAAATAGTGTAGAATTTATTCTAAATCCAAAGTAATCTCCAAACTCTTTAATAGGAGAGAAGGCAGCATATCATCCGCATACAATGATAGACATTCTTCCAAATTACCAATGTATAGGCCCTGCACTCTAGCATCCTCCCTCAATTTTTTAGCCAATGGCTCAATGGCCAGTGCAAAATTGGTAATGGATCAGACCCAACTAAATTTTAAATTATATTTAAATTACAAATAATATTGATGTTTGCACACCTACCCGGCATTAAGCCAGGTTGATCGAATCCTATTGGCATGGTAATCACCCACTGCAACCTTCACGCCAACACTTTTACTATCAGTGTTAAATAATGGAATCAGATGGTAGGATTTACGCTATATTGGATCGTTTCCAGCCTTAGGGCTCTTTCACACGGGTGGTCCGATCAGATCCGCCTGTCAGTTTTTTAGGCGGATCTGATTGGATGCCTTATTCAGCCCTATGGAGCAGCGGATGTCAGCGGTGACATGTCCGCTGACACCTGCTGCCATCCGCATCCAATCCTGTCCATGAAATCCGGACGGATGGAAACCCTATTTTCCATCCGTCCTGGGGATGGGACCGGATGGGATCGGATGAGAGCGGACAGGCAGTCCGCTCTCATCCGATTCCCCATAGAGAGCAGCGGGGGCTGTGACACCTCCCTCTCCGCACTGCAAGCGGAGACGGAGCTGTCATCCGCCGGCTCAGCGGGGATCGCGGATCGATCCCCGCTGAGCAGCATGGATCCGCCCATGGAGGCGGACCGTGTGAAAGAGCCCTTAGGGAGCAACAGATTCACTTTGGATATCAAGTTTAGAGTGTATTTATGAAGCTGACAAAAAATACCAAAAAAATTATAGAGATTACGTGCACAGTAATAAAATACTTTTTCTAGGCCACATTTTAAACAGGACCCACACATTAAATGTTTAATTAGGACATTAGGAGTATATTTATTTCACTTGAAAAAAGTCCCCAATATAGTGTAGCAAGAAAACAACATTAGAGTTTACTTATTTCCCTAAAAAAGCCCACAAAATTTTGTAGTGACTATAGTCTACTAAACACATTTGCTAGAATGTATTTTGAACAGAACCCACACCAGCTATTTTTTTAAATTTAGAGTATATTTATTTCACTGAAAAAAGTCCCCAAAATACTTTAGTAAACACAAGAACATCATATAATCACTTGCCGACCACCAGCAGTACATATACTGGGGCAAGTTGGCTCTGTCTCGGGAAATGACGTAGCTGTACATCGTTTCGCGGAACCCCTAGTGGGGGCGCGCACGGGCCACCGGAGATGCGCACACGTGCTGATTGGCTGCAGGGGGACCCAATCAGTGGGTCCAGTGGGCGCAATTGCTGCCGGGGCACCCGTGATCGCTCCCCATGGAGACAGAACGTCGGTCTACCGTTGTAAACACAGCAGACCGCTGTTCTTTCAGTAATGAACACATGGAACCTGTGTTCCTTCTATTTATCATTCAGCAAGCCCACCCACCACACAGTTATAAAGCACCCCCTAGGGACACATTTAACCCTTTGTTTGCCCCTGGTGTTAACCCCTCCCCTGCCAGTGTCAGTACAGTAACAGTGCATATTTTTAGCACTGATTACTGTAGTAATGTCACTGGTACCCCCAAAAGTTTAAAAAATGTCAGTTAGGTGTCCGATCTGTCCGCCACAATGTCGCAGTCCCGCTAAAAACCACTGATCGCCATCCATTACTAGTAAAAAATAAATAAATAAATAAAAATGACATAAATCTTCCCCCTAGTTTGTAGACATGATAACTTTTGCGCAAACCAATCAATATACATTTGTTTCAATTTTTTTTTACCAAAAATATGTAGTAGAATACATATTGCCCTAAAATTATGAAAAATTTTGATTTTCAATTTTTTTTTTATTGGGAATGTTTTATAGCAGAAAGTAAAAAATATTGTTTTTTTTTTTTTTCAGAATTGTCGCTCTTCTTTGTTTATAGCTAAAAAAATAAAAATTGCAGAGGTGATCAAATACCACCATTTGTGAGAAAAAAGGGGCATCAATTTTATTTGGGTACAGCGTCACACGACCGCGCATTTGTCAGTAAAGTTATGGCAGTGATGAATCGCAATAAATGGCCTGGTTATTAGGGGGGAAATCCTTCCAGTCCAGAAGTGGTTAAACACTGATGGGGAAAATGCATATTACATATTTACTTAAAGCGTATGTTACCCCCAAAAAAAAAAAAAAAAGATCCTGTTCCCTCTGGCCCGCCCACTGGAGCTGTCAGCCGGGCAGAGGAGAGATCTGAGGAGTCAGCTGACCGCTGAGTCGGATTTAGGTACCAATCTGCATATTTTTTCTATAAGGCCTCTTGCACACTGCAGCTTAAAAATGCTCAGTACAGCATTTTTTTTTCTGTGCTAAAATAGAGCCCATTCATTCTTATGTGCCTATGCACACAGCCGCGTAATTGAGCGCCGCTTATTCGTCAGTAAGAACAAAATAGAAAAATCTGCATTTTTGGTCAGTAATTTACGCCTGATGTGCGCAAAAACGCGCAAATACGCGCGAATGCGCGCAAATGACCCTAAAATGTCAATTGAATATCCAGAACGCTAGAATAAATTTATGCGCAATTGCGCGCATTTACGCGAATTCGCGCAATCGCGTAAGCGCGAAAATGCGCGCATTACAATTGCGCCAGAAAACGTAGATGCTCTAATAGGAGTATCGTGTGCAAGGTGCCTAACACAGGCACAGGAGCACTTACAGTCAGGTCCATAAATATTGGGACATCGACAAAATTCAAATATTTTTGAATTTGAAATGAAACAAACAAGATGTGCTTTAACTGCAGACTTTCAGCTTTCATTTGAGGGTATTTACAACAGTTTGTATATGTGCCTCCCAGTTTTTAAGGGACCGAAAGTTATGGGACAATTGGCTGCTCAGCTGTTCCATGGCCAGGTGTATGTTATTCCCTCATTGTCCCATTTACAAGGAGCAGAATAAAGGTCCAGAGTTCATTTCAAGTGAGCTATTTGCATTTGGAATCTGTTGCTGTCAACTCTTAATATGAGATTCAAAGAGCTGTCACTATCAGTGAAGCAAGCCATCATTAGGCTGAAAAAACAAAAAAAAACCATCAGAGAGATAGCAAAAACATTAGATGTGGCCAAATCAACTGTTTAAAAAGAAAGACCGCACCGGTTAAACATTTTGATTAGGCTGTATTTTGAACAGAACTAGAAAGCAATATTAGAGTGCAACTCTGTAACCCATTTTAACCTGCTATCAAAGTGAGAGAGACACACTGCCCATATGGGCACTGTATTGCTATGAGAACTCCTCTTTCTTTACTACCTGCAGAAACCACATCAAGAGACTGCACTTATTCTGACAGCAGAGATAGGCTCCCCTGTAATCTGTTCTTAGCAATAGACACAGATGCTGCATATGGGCATTTCACTGAGAGCAGAACACTGCTTCTGGGTATCTGGTTCTTCCTAAAGTTATGACCCCTGCCATTGGAGGTTTTAGCTAGCCCTCTATTTGGACCATCAAGAAGTTTTTGACATCGCATTCCATATACAGAATCTCACAAAAGTGAGTACACCCCTCACATTTTTGTAAATATTTTATTATATCTTTTTACGTGACAACATTGAAGAAATGACACTTTCGCTACAATGTAAAGTAGTGAGTGTACACCTTGTATAACAGTGTAAATTTGCTGTCCCCTCAAAATAACTCAACACACAGCTATTAATGTCTAAACCACTGGCAACAAAAGTGAGTACACCCCTTAGTGAAAATGTCCAAATTGTGCCCAATTAGCCATTTTCCCTCCCCGGTGTCATGTGACTCATTCGTGTTACAAGGTCTCAGGTGTGAATGCGGAGCAGGTGTATTAAAGTTGGTGTTATCGCTCTCACTCTCTCATACTGGTCATTGGAAGTTCAACACGGCAACTCATGGCAAAGAACTCTCTGAGGATCTTAAAAAAAGAATTGTTGCTCTACATAAAGATGGCCTAGGCTATAAGAAGATTGCCAAGACCCTGAAACTGAGCTGCAGCATGGTGACCAAGACCATACAGCGGTTTACAGGACAGGTTCCACTCAAAACAGGCCTCACCATGGTCGACCAAAGGACTTATGTGCACGTGCTCAGCGTCATATCCAGAGGTTGTCATTGGGAAATAGGCGTATGAGTGCTGCCAGCATTGCTGCAGAGGTTGAAGGGGTGGGGGGTCAGATTGGTATGCATGGCTGTTGTCCCAGAAGGAAGGCTCTTCTAAAGATGATGTACAAGAAAGCCTGCAAACAGTTTGCTGAAGACAAGCAGACTAAGGACATGGATTACTGGAACCATGCCCTGTGCAAGATAAAATTATTTGGTTCACATGGTGTCAAGCGTGTGTGGAGGCAACCAGGTGAGAAATAAAAAGACAAGTGTGTCTTGCCTACAGTCAAGCATGGTGGTGGGTGTGTCATTGTTTGGGGCTGCGTTAGTGCTGCCAGGACTGGGAAGCTACAGTTCATTGAGGGAACCATAAATGTCAACATGTACTGTGACATATTGAAGCAGAGCATGATCCCCTCCTTTCGGCGACTGGGCCGCAGGGCAGTATTCCAACATGATAATGACCCCAAACAAGCCTCCAAGATGACCACTGCCTTGCTAAAGAAGCTGGGGGTAAAGGTGATGGACTGGCCAAGCATGTCTCCAGACCTAAGCCCTATTGAGCATCTGAGGAGCATCCTCAAACGGAAGGTGGAGGAGCGCAAGGTCTCTAACATCCACCAGCTCTGTGATGTCATCATGGAGGAGTGGAAGACTCCAGTGGCAACCTGTGAAGCTCTGGTGAAGTCCATGCCCAAGAGGTTTAAGGCAATGCTGGAAAATAATGGTGGCCACAAACATATTTACACTTTGGGCCCAATTTGAACATTTTTATTTAGAGGTGTACTCATTTTTGTTGCCAGCAGTTTAGACATTAATGGCTGTGTGTTGAGTTATTTTGAGGGGACAACACATTTACACTGTTATACAAGCTCTAAACACACTACTTTACATTGTAGCAAAGTGTAATTTCTTCAGTGTTGTCACATAAAAAGATATAATAAAATATTTACAAAAATGTGAGGGGTGTACTCACTTTTGTTACATACTGTAAGTGAACTTCACAATTTCTTTATTCTGATATATGACACACTCTTTTGCACTGCCAGCACAGTTTATGTATTTTATTGGGCTTCTTATCCAGTAATTCAGTTAAGAGATTTAAGACAACCTCTACACATTTTTTTTTATTATTTTGCTAGTCATCAATGTAAGCCTTGCCAGCATTATTTAATATTTTTTTTAATAAATGCATTTTTAGGCATCCCAAAATAAATGTTGCCTCTAATTTTCTATTGATCACTTACTACAGGACAAAATAAACAATGCTTCTCCCTGCATTCAAGAAGGGACGTAGGACACTGAGGGACGTGCTGGCCAAAGAGCTACCAATGCTCAAGGGCAGACCCAAATGCGCATGTGCAGGCACGATCCCGCAAGTGCTATACATGCAAGGCACAGGAATGTGCTCATGCGCATAAATATTTGTGTACACGCCAATGAGCACGCACGCACGCCGATAAACATTGGCGCCAAGTGCCATATACTGTATAAGTGCAGCAGTTGCACTAATGCTCTGCTGTCTGATCTGCAGCTGTACCTGTGTTCCTGAAACTTGATCCTGTTATTCCTGTGTTTGACTCAGCTTGCCTCTGACTCCATTGAATCTCTCCCACCTTGACCCTGGCCTGTATTTGGACTTTATTTCTTGTCCCTCGCTCATCTGCCTGAACTCACACAGCTGATCTCTGCCTGTACCCTAACTATTATTTGCCTGCCGTCTATGCCTGCATCTGATCGTCTGTTACCAACCCAGTTTGTCTGACCACGCATTCTGTGCATCTTCTGCTCCGCATACACCTGCCTGATCCCTGCTGCCTACTGCCACCAGCCTGGAATCTGCTGGCCTGCCAACACCTGCTGTTTACCTTCCAGTTCACCCTGGTGACACATTCACCACACAGAAGACAATCCAGGCACTGTTACAACATTGATGGTCTCTGAGCAGGCGACTCACGGTCAGGAAATGGGTTTAATCTTGTAGGCTTTAGCAGGGATGTATGAAAGACAGGGTGAATTGTGTATGTTTCCGGAAGTAAAAGTTCATAGGCTACTGGATTGATTTATCTCTTTATAGAGAATGGACCAATATATCTAGGCCCTAGTTTCTTGGATGGGCATGACAGCTTTAGATTAGTGGTGGATAGCCAAACCTTGTCTCCTTGTTTTGAGGTTTAGGTCTCCTCTTCTCTTTCTGTCAACATTTTTTTTATTGTTCGTTCCGTTTGGCCATTTGTTTGTGGATGATAGGCTGAGGAAAAGCAGGTTTCGATTTTCAATATTCTGCAGAGGTCCCTCCTGAATCTGGAGGTAAATTGTACCCCCCGATCTGAGGTGATGCTGCTAGGTACCCCGTGGAGCCGAACCACTTCTCTGGTGAAGGTACGGCAGTTTCTATTGCTGAGGGGGTTCCCGACATAGGGATGAAATGGGCCATCTTAGTTAATCTGTCGACAACCACAAAGATGGCAGGGAATCCTTCAGAAGAAGGGAGCTCGACAATAAAATCCATGTTAATCATCTCCCAAGGCCTCTTGGGAATGGGCAAGGGCCTTAGTAGACCCCAAGCTTTGGTCTTGTCGTTCTTGTTCCGGATGCAGATTCCACAGGTTCTGACATAGTCCCGGCAGTCGGACCTCAGACCAGGCCACCAAAAGGAACGTTGTACAAGATTCATCGTCTTGGATATCCCAAAGTGCCCTGCCAAGGGGTGATCATGACACAGGCCGAGGATTTTGGATCGTAGACTCGGGGGTACAAACACTTTTTGTTTAAAAAAAAAAACAGTCCCTCTTGTTCTTGAAGGCACATACCTGATGGTAGAACATCCCTTATGGATGCCTGCTTCAGCTGAGTAATCAAATCTGTTTGCGGAAGTAGAAAGCTTTGGGCCGGCAGGATTGTGTCTACTTGGCAACATTCTCCATCCTCTGGGTACATGCGGGATAGCGCATCAGGGTTGCCATTCTTGGAACCTGGTCTGTAGGTGGTGTGAAAGGTAAAGCGGGAAAAGAACAGTGCCCATCTGGCTTGACGTGGTTTTAGTCTTTTGGCAGTTCTGAGATACTCCAAATTTTTATGATCAGTAAAGATCAGGATAGGATGAGATGCCCCTTCTAACAGGTAGCGCCATTCCTCTAAGGCCGTCTTTATAGCCAGCAGTTCCCGGTCCCCCACGTCATAGTTCTTTTCTGCCGAGCTGAGTTTCCTGGAAAAGAAGGCAACAGGATGAAGAAGGGACTTTGTGCCTAAACGTTGTGACAGGATGGCACCTACGGCATTTTCTGAGGCATCCACTTCATCCAAGAACATAGGGTATTGCAGAATTTGGGTGTCGTGGGATAGGTGCTGTGGTGAATAGGGTTTTCAACTGGTCAAACGCAGCTTGTGCTGCCGGTGTCCATCGAAAACGAGTACTTTGCCTCGTTAGCTGGGTGACTGGAAGGATAAGGGCAGAGAAATTCTTAATAAACTTGCGGTAGAGGTTGGCAAATCCAAAGAACCTTTGCGTGCTCTTCATGTCTGTGGGAGTGGGGCATTCGAGGATTGATTTAACTTTCTGGGGATCCATGGAGACCCCAGAGGTAGAAATGACAAGTCCCAAGAATTGGATTGTTTCCCTTTCAAACTCACATTTCTCAGCCTTCGCGTACAATCCATGGTCTTTTAGACGGCCGAGGACCTTTTTGACATGTTCACGGTGCATTTCGATGGATCCTGAAAATATAAGAATGTTGTCAAGGTAAACAATCATAAACAGATCAAGAAAGTCTCTGAAAATATTATTCACAAAATGCTGAAAGGTGGCTGGAGCATTGCACAATCCAAAGAACAAGACAAGGTACTCAAAATGACCAAATCTTGTGGGAAAGGCGGTCTTCCATTCTTCGCCCTCGTGGATCCGTACTAGATTGTATGCTCCTCGTAGGTCAAGTATCGTGAATACTATGGCTGCCCTGAAACATTGAAAAAGTTCAGGAACTACGGGCAAAGGATATCTGTTTTTGACAGTGATCTTGTTTAAATCCCGATAATCGACACAGGGGCGTAGAGAATGATCTTTCTTTTCAACAAAGAAGATACCAGCCCCTGCAGGGGATGTAGAGGGCCGGATGAAGCCTTTTTTTGAATTTTCATCAATGTAGAGGCATAGTGCTTCAAGTTCTAGGTCAGAAAAAGGGAAGATACGCCCAAATGGTATCTCAGCACCTGGTAAAAGTTCAATTGTGCAGTCATAAGGACGGTGGGGTGGCAGGATGTCTACTTTCTTTTTATCGAAGACTTCCAAGAACTCATGAATGCAGAGAGATCAGGTTGTAGACCCAGAAGGGGTGCAGGTTTCACAGGACTGGGCTGGAAGCAGTTTTGTTGGCAATAGGTAGATGGGAATACCACTTCTCCTGATTTCCAGTTTATCTGAGGGTTGTGTGCTTGTAACCATGGAATGCTCAGAATGACAGGGAACAGAGGAGATGGGATAATGTCCAAACATAGGTATTCTCGGTGGCCATTATTAGATATAGCCAGTAGTGGACAGGTTTCTTGGGTTATAGGCCCAGACTTAAGATGGGATCCATCAGCTAGATGGATAGATAGCTGGCGGGTTTTTGCTTGCAGGGGAATTTGATGATGCTGAGCAAAGTCACTGTCCATAAAGCAGCTGCAAGCGCCAGAGTCAATGATGACTGGGACTTGGATGTTCCTTCCGAGAATCTGTAGTGAGAGAGGTATAGTAAGGTGAGTGGATTGATCTCTCCTAGAACAGTTAGCGAGGCAAGAAGAAAAAGTAGACTGAGACTTACTAGGCCTCACAGGGCAGTTCTTAAGGTAATGTCCTGCCTCCCCAAAATAGAGGCATAGGTTATTCCGGCATCTTCGTAATCTTTCCTCAGTGGTCAGTGGGGACCGTAAGAGCCCCAGTTGCATGGATTCCACCCGGAGGCTGATGGGGAAGTGATAGGTGGAGGAAATGCCGGAGGTGACGGGACTTGAGGCAACATCCAGGAAGGTCTGGCACTACCGGCTCTTTCCGCTCTCCTCTCCCTGAGCCTGCGATCAAGCTGGATAGCGAGACCAATGAGGTCGTCAAGGGAACCAGGCGTACCTACTCTGGCAAAATCGTCTTTAAGGCCCTCCGATAGGCCGAGACGGAATTTATGCCGTAAGGCTGCATAATTCCAGCCTGTATCGGAGGCCCACCTACGGAATTCTGTGACATAGTCTTCGGCAGGGCGACAGCCTTGCTGTAGTGCATGTAGGGTTGCTTCAGCTGTAACAGATCGCTGGGGATCGTCATGAAGCTGCGCCATTGCTTCGAAGAACGATGTAATTGTGTTAAGGACTGTATTATTTTGTTCCAGGAGACGGTGGGCCAAGGATTGCGGCTCCCCGAGAAGTAGAGAGATCGCGAACCCCACCTTGGTGGATTCAAATGAGAAAGTCCCTGTGGTTGCAGGGCAAAGTATAGCTCACAAGAGTTCCTGAAGGTACCTGTGAGGTAAAGTCCGAAGTGGAGCTTGAGTGCTGAGGATTCAGGCGAAAACGAAGTCAGAGAGATCAGGCAGGCAGAAGTCATAAACAGGCTGGCGGTGAAGTACAGATTCGGCAGGCTGAAGAGGGGTCACGAATACATGCAAAAGTTCATACACCAAAGTATGAACAAACACCCAGGAAGATATTCCGAAACAAACGGGCACTCAGTAACAGGAAGTGCTGCTATTTAAAGGCTGGGTAAATTGTTCATTGTTTACAGCTGGTTAAATTGTACATTGTTCGCAGCTGACAGTAGGTGGGGCTAGTGAGTCCAAGGCAAGCATCATGCTGTAAAAATCACTGGCAAAACTCCAGAGCTTCCTTGTGGCACAACAGGTAAGGTTGCAAGCTATGAAACAAGGAACCTTCCGGTTCAAGGACATCCAGGTACATGACAGGACCCCCTCTCCAATGGACCCCTCTGGGGGCCTAGCGAGGCTTAGCAGAAAAGGTGGCATGAAAGTCTCGGATGAGAGCAGGGGCATGCAAATCTTTAGCTGGAACCCAGGAACGGTCTGTGATGGGGTATCGTTTCTAATGAACCAGATATTGTAGGCCACGACCCCGCCTTCTAGAATCCAGAATCTTAGAGACTTCAAGCTCATGTTTTCCATCAACAAGAATAGCAGGAGGTAGTTGTTGAGTTCTGGAGTAACCATTGAAGATTGCCCTTTTAAGGAGAGAAACATGGGACACAGGGTGTATCCGGAGCGAGGAGGGCAATTTCAACCGATAGGAGACTGGTCCAACTCTAGCAATTACCCTAAAAGGACCAATGAATCGAGGGCCCAATTTGGTAGAGGGTTTCTTCAGTCTTACGTATTTGGTAGACAGCCAAACTCTGTCCCCCACCACATATGGAGGTATATGGCGTCGTTGTCTGTTGGAGAAACGTTCATATCTGCCTGCTGACTTCCGTTGCAATAAGCAAATCTTTTTCCAGTGTAGCAAGATATTCTTCACCCGTTGATCTGCTGCTGGTACACCAGATGAAGGCTGAAGTAGTGGAAAGGTCTGAGAGTGATAGCCCAAAGCTGCGTAGAATGGCGTGGTATGCAGGGCACTGTGCCAACAAGAGTTAATGGCGAATTCAGCCAAGGGCAAATACTTAGACCAATTGGAGTGTAGCGAGTTGATGTAATGCCAAAGATAGGTTTCAAGGGTCTGGTTCATGCGTTCAGTTTGACCATCTGTTTGCGGGTGATGTGAGGTAGAGAGTGAGAGCGTTACTCCCAGTTTCTTACAAAACACTCTCCAGAATCGGGAAATTAACTGAGATTCGCGGTCTGAGATGATATTGGTAGGTATACCATGATGTTTCACAACATTAGAAAGGAAGAGGGTAGAAAGAGCTTCCGCTGTAGGTAATCCAGAGAGTGGTACAAAATGAGACATCTTTGAAAAGTGATCTACTATAACCCATATAGCAGTCATGCCATCAGATTTGGGTAATTCTGTAATGAAGTCATAGTTAAATGGGTCCAAGGCTGGCGAGGTGCAGGAAGCAGTTGTAATAGCACAGCAGGCAATGTGCGAGGTACTTTATTAGCAGCACAGGTTGGACAGGCAGCTACATAGTCTGTAACATCTCTTTTCATATGAGGCCACCAAACATGACGCTGCAAGGTCTTAAGAGTGATTGTGATACCAGGATGACCAGATAACACTCCATCATGTGCCCAGAGGAGTACAGGCAGTGGTCCATCCGTGACAAACTAGTGTCTTCGCACTATAATCCAGAAAAAACATGCCGGCGAAACCCACTTGGAATTTATAGATGCAACAAATGTGAATTTTGTCCCTGGATTAGGCAGGGTCAGCAATTTCTTTTACCCAATGGTGACACGTTTGTTCCGAGGTTTTTTGCAAATTGTTCAACACAGGGAGTGGTCTATCTGGCGTCGTGCCGATGTGGAGTTTTCTACATCGGCAAGACCATTAGAATGCTTAAACAAAGAGTTAATGACCATATATACTATTCTGGAAAGGGGAAAATGATTACCCCAATTAGTCGGCACATTGACCTTTACCACAAATATGACACATCTTGTATATCTTTCATAGTGCTATAAACCATACCCCCAGACCCCAGAGGGGGTAACTGGGACAAAAGAATATTGCAAAGAGAAGTTCTTTGGATAGAACGTTTAAACGCAACAACACCACCGGGTCTTAATGAAGTCTTATCATATAGACCTTTCCTGTAAATAGCCTTAGGGCTATCAGTGATGAGCGACCTCTCCCAGTTCCTACACTATGAGTGTCAATACCAATATGATTTATTGCCTTCCAGATATCGCCATTCCTTCCTCTCTTTTTCCTCTTGGGATTCAGGGCAACCACCAGGGATTGTTTCTCCAATGCAAGTCCAGATCACGCTCCTGGATCTTGCCCCCCCCTAAATAAACCCCCCCCTCTCCCTTTTTCTATCACCACATACCCTATTCTTTTTAGATTAGGTGTCTCCTTCCTTTCCCTCCTGTCTTTTGTGCTGCCTGTTTATTCACGTTATTTGTTTTTAGGGCTGTCTCTATATTGTGCAACAAATACAAATGTCATGATGGTTATATTAAGTTTTAATATCCCTTTTTCTTTTACTCTAGGTTTCTGCTACATTTGGTTTATGATGCCGATGCCCTTGTCTGTGGAGATAGCCATGATCGGTGTTTGTTCCTTTTAGTGCCTGGAGGTGCGGCTGGTAGCGCCGTCACCTCGCAGGAGCTTTGCTTCCCCTCCCGTTGCCGTTGTCAGGACTTTCCTCCGTGGCTGCATCCATCCAGCACGGCTCCGAGGTGGGGGTGAGCCCGGGACTGCGAGTGGGCGGTCACCCGCCCTCTTCCGTCACCGGAGCTTTCCTGGCAGTGGGCGGCGCGCTCCGAGAGGCTGACATTGTTCCCGCCTCTCGGACCCGCCCTTACTGCACCGCAATACGGGATTGGACTATTCCATCCCTATGTCAGCCCTGTCCGGAGCAGGGGGCGGACCCTATGCCGGGCTGTGTTGACGTCACACGCCATTTCGGCGTGCTGACTCTCGCAGTTGGGGGCTATTTAGTCCAGACCGAAGCGAGCTTTCGGTCTGGAGCTTTCTTGGGAGGTCACGGCCGTTCCAGCCGGCATTACCCTCTTCACATACCAATATCCACAGGTCAGTACTATGCACCCTCAACTGTATGGCGTCAATACTTGTTCAGTATCCTGACGCTGCCATAAATAGAACTGCAAATCTTTCCTCATCAAAACCATTTCTTATACTCTCTCTATCATGTTTATTTGGTCCATAGGAGACTGTGCACTACTAACTAGTAGAAGCTGCCTGTCCGACAGCAAGCTTTTTCTCACATGCTATTTGTATACCTTCCGGATGGCTTGATTTATCACACATACTTAGGTATATATTATGCATATTTAACTGCATGACGCTAATAAAGGCTTAGTACTTTGATGCTATTTGAAGTTGCAAATCTTTTTTCAAAACACATC
Source organism: Pelophylax lessonae (assembly GCF_965119305.1). Lineage (NCBI taxonomy): Eukaryota > Metazoa > Chordata > Amphibia > Anura > Ranidae > Pelophylax > Pelophylax lessonae. The sequence continues at coordinate 467,203,635 of NC_138770.1, read as the reverse complement.
CTTATACCCCACATTGTGTCTATTTGGGTCTATAGGATGTCATGCATCACCAATTAGTAGAAGCCGCCTGTCCAACAGCAAGCTTTTCCTCACAGGCTATTTGGATATCTTCCGGATGGTTTGATTTATTATACATACTAAGGTTTGTTTTATTCATATCTCTACCCGTTTTTTCCCTATCTGTCCCTTTTAAATCTAATTACTATATTCAAGTATAGCATATTCTGGCCTATATCCCATGAAAGCTGGCCCTTTGAGATAAAATACTTTAGTATTATTTAATATTTATTTTATTTATTTTTACTCTACATTTTTACCAATAGTCTCTGGGCTGGATCCCAAGAGTTCCATACCCCCACTGTTATAATAATCTATGTCCCCTGTCTTAATTTACAGGGAATACAGAATTACCCTTCTGGTATTCACCTATTATCGTGTATCTGTACCACAATAGTCAGCTACACTTCTCGTGACCTCACTTCTATCTTTTGAGTTTAACGGGTAAGAGACTGGACACTAAGACTTCTATCAACATGTATCCATTTTATGATATTCTTTCTCCTTTTGCTCATTATATTTATATTTTTCTCACTAGATTAAGGATTGTCATCCTAAATATCCCCCCACCTCCTATATTTACACACCCCTCTTTCCCTTTTGGGGTGTGTTTTTGGCACATAATGTGGATTTTCGCCCTCGTGTCTGCTCCATGACCACAGGCATCGGCATCCACGCAATAGAGAACAGTGTCTTAATACACTGTGTTACCAATATTGCTACATTGGTAAGATAACAATAAATTTTGCTAATTCATTTAGATGGGTTATGCTATTAGTAATGTTGCTGTGATATTGTATGTTTTGTTTTCCTTCCATGTGTTTTAGGAAGGTATACACGCATGTACATATATGTATATTCTCCTAATAGGCTATGTATAAATCCTAAACTCCTCTCTTTTATATATCTTTGTAGAACTGTTTCAGCCTCTATTAAAACTCCTGAAGAAGCGCCAACTGCGCAAAACATGTAGAGTTTGTCCGTGACTGGAATACAGTATCTAATACCGAGCCTCCCTATTTTCACCGGATTCGTTCAAGAGCTCTAATTTGTTATATCAGAAATAGCCTGAGGGCTACCCTAGCACCTCTAGTTTGTACAAGCTTGAGTATGGTAATTTCTGTCCATAAGGCGGTGATAGAGGCTTCGGCAATTTAGAATATATGTGCCTTTTGAATTGCGTGCTTTATATTTGTTTTTGATATGTTTTCATGTTTTACACTTGTGGTGACACACATATTGTATATATATGTTTTTAATAATTTCTAAATAAAATATTTCATTTTTATGACATCATTGTCCGGTCGTTGCCAATAAAGTCCATTTGCTCTTATTCTTCCCATACATATAGTGGTGTATTTAGGTTTTGTGCTGCCCTAGGCCTGACTAAATTTGTGCACCCCCTAAGTTAAATATGACCCACCACTTCCTGTAAAGGCCACGCCCCTTTCTGTTTTTGACCCGGCCTGTCATCTGTAAACCACAGTCTATCAGTGCCCATCAGCGTAGCCTCATCGGTTCCCATAAGTTCAGCCTCATCGGTGCCGCCTCATTACTACCCATCAGTGCAGCATATCAGTGTGGCCTCATCAGTGGCCATCAGTGCAGCCTTATGTCACTGGATTAATAAAATTATTACTTTCTTTTAGGATGTTTGGACTTGTTTTTGCTGCCACTGATTGTAATCATAGGATTATTTCACTTTTTTGTATAATGAATAGGAAGTCCAAAGTCATTACACAAATAAGTGAAATAATCAGTGGCAGCAAACACAAGTCCAAATATCTGATAAGATTGGAGTAATCTTACTAACCCAGTGACACATTGCGATAGCACATATGAGGTAAGCAGGTCCAAAATATTATTGCCATCATATACAATTAAAAGTCTTAATTGTATATGTTGCAATTCAATATGCTCGCTCAAGGACAAGGATGTTTAAAGAAATGAAATTATATTATTTGACATGATGCCTGCCATACCTGGGGGTGGAGGAGGATAGGCGGAGCATTAGGCTGCAGTGCCACACTTATTAGCATTGGCGGCTGTTGGGTCAGTTGTATTAAGTGTGGTCGGCAGCCTGCGGTCTGTCCACATGTCCTCATCCGCCAGTATTTTCATACCAGCAGGTAGCAGTATGGCTGCTTTATGGTGGTGCCAGACTGACTTGTCTCCTGGACCCTACCCTCTAGCCCAATTCGCCCCATAAGACTGGCACTATACTAAAGGTCGGCAGGGACCCTTTTCGTGCGGGAGCTGGGAGGAGGCTGTTTTTTTTTCAGCTTTTTTGCTGCCCCCCTGCATTAGTGCCCTGCGCTAATGAAATTATTTGCAGTAATGGGGTTCCGCTCCTATCACACCTATATGTGTATATATATATATATATATATATATATATATATATATATGTGTGTGTGTGTGTGTATATATACCCCTATACAGAAGTTCAGATGTTATGCCTGCCTCCAAAGATGCCCAAAAAATGCCCAATAAACGCCTGCAACAACACACCTGGGCGTTTTTGTTGCAGGCGTTTTTTGGGCATTTTGTGGGCGTCTTTGGAGGTAGGCATAACATCTGAACTTCTGTATAGGGGTATATATACACACACACACATATATGTATATATATATACATACACACATACAGGTGTGATAGGAGCGGAACCCCATCCCTGCAAATAATTTCATTAGCACAGGGATGGGGTTCCGCTACTTTTACACCTATATGTGTGTATGTGTATATATACATATATGTGTGTGTATATATAACCCTACACAGAAGTTCAGATGTCATGCCTGCCTCCAAAGACGCCCAAAAAATGCCCAATAAACACCTGCAACAAAAACGCCCAGGTGTGTTGTTGCAGGCATTTATTGGGCATTTTTTGGGCGTCTTTGGAGGCAGGCATAACATCTGAACTTCTGTATAGGGGTATATATACACACACACATATATATGTATATATACACAATACACACATACAGGTGTGATAGGAGCGGAACCCCATCCCTGCAAATAATTTCATTAGCACAGGGATGGGGTTCCGCTACTTTTACACCTATATGTGTGTATGTGTATATATACATATATGTGTGTGTGTGTGTATATATAACCCTACACAGAAGTTCAGATGTCATGCTTGCCTCCAAAGACGTCCACAAAAAAGCCCAATAAACGCCTGAAACAAAAACGCCCAGGTGTGAAAGGAGCGGAGCCACATCCCCGCTCTACTGCAATTCTAAGACAAATTATCTTTTTTCTCTGGCGGTCACCCTGGCGTGGAAGAGTTTGGTCACCCTGGCATAGCAGTCAAAGTCAGTTCACCCTAAACTACACTATGGTCACCCTGACACTTAACACTTTCCCTACAGAAACTAGATTATTGAATCTAACTATAGTGGTATATAGTACCCTAACTACACTAGATATCCCTTTCCTCACACTAATAATTGCTAAATGACACTTTTGCAGTAGGAGTAACAGAACTGCTTCCACTCTCTTCCACAGCCCCTGTATTACAGTGCTAGAGATTTGGCGGGGCTATGTTATATACTGGGGGGCGTATTCACTACTGATTGGCCTCTGGACCCCCTAGTCACTCCAATCACATTCCTAGCATCCTCCTGCCTCCTCAATTGGCTTTTACTGATGTTTCTGGTCCAATCACGGGCTTTTAAAGCCCAGTCCCTGTCCCACTGCATTTTGGTCGGTTCTGGTTGCCGAATTCCAAACTTTTTCCGCAAAAAGTTCGGAATTCGGCCGAATTTCGAACAGTCAATGTTCGGGTCGAACCGATGGTCGACCCGAACTGTTTGATCATCCCTATTGGAGATCAGGGTTTGGATGCTGAAGAATTGGAGCCTTGCTGAACATACCCTTTAAAAGCTGGAAAGCTGATTCTGCTTCAGAGGGCCACAGTTTGCAATTGGTGCCTTTCCTAGTCATAGCAGTAAGGGGGGCAGCTATGGAGGCAAAACCCTTGATGAAATGCCTGTAATGATTTGCAAACCCCAGAAAGCTTTGGAGTCCCTTCAAAGTGGTCGGTTGGGGCCATTGCAAGACAGCAGAGAGTTTCTGTGGGTCCATTTGGAAACCGACACTATTGATGATGTATCCAAGAAAAGATATCTGGTTTTGATGAAAACTGCACTTCTCAATCTTTGCATAAAGGTGGTTTTCTCTCAGCAGCTGTAATACTTGCTTTACAAGGTGAGTCTTGGAAAAAATTAAGATATCATCCAGGTAGATTATCACAAAACGGTTACTGAAGTCATGAAGAATGTCATTCATGAAACGTTGGAAGACAGCAGAAACATTACAGAGGCCAAATGGCATAACCAGACTCATAGTGTCCATTGCGGGTGTTGAAAGCTGTCTTCCACTCGTCTCCCTCTCTAATTCAAACCAGATTATAAGCCCCTCTGAGGTCAAGTTTAGTGAAGATAATGGCCCCTTAAGCACATTAAATAACTCTAGAATAAGAGGAAATGGGTAGGAGTCTTTTACAGTGATCTGATTTAACCCTCGATAGTCTATGCATGGTCGAAGACCCCCATCCTTTTTTTCGACATAGAAGAAACCTGCCCCTACTGGAGAAGAAGAGGGTCGAATAAAACCTCTTTCCAAGTTGTCCTTGACATAATCCTCCATGGACTTTTGTTCAGGCAGAGACAGGGGATAGGTCCTTCCTTTGGGAAGAGGTGCTTCAGGGATCAGATTAATCGCACAGTCAAAAGAACGATGTGGAGGTAAAACCTCCGCCTTTTGTCTTGCAAAACACATCTGCAAATTCATAGTATTCATGAGGCAAGGTAGGAGGGATGGCCGCAGAAGCCAACAGACAACCAGAAAGTCTTGTGGGTCGAGATAAACAGTTCCAATAACAAGAAGACTCCCAAGAGGTTACTTCTCCCTTTACCCAATCAAAGGAATGGTTGTGTTGTTGTAACCAAGGGTAGCCAAGGATAACAGGCAGAAGTGGGGAATCAATAAGAGACAGGATGATTTCTTCTTTATGGAGTGCGCCTATCTGAAGGGTGATTGTGGTGATCTCAAACTTTACAAGGCCATCTCCCAACGGCTGTCCATTCAGGGTGGTAATGTTCAGGGGTCTATACTTTGGAACAAATGGGATGTTATTTTCTTTAGCAAAATTGTAATCCAAGAATATACCAGCGGCTCCCAAATCTACAAAAGCCTCACAGGAGACAAGTTTAGAGGCTAAGTGGAAAGTTGCGGGTATAGTAGTCCTGGTTTTGAATGAAGTACTTGTAAGGTCTAACCCAGCTCCTCTGACACTGGTTAGACCCTGCCTTTTAATGGATGGGCTGGACAACCAGATAGCAAATGTCCTTTAAGTCCACAGTACAAACATAAGCCCAATGCACGCCTCCTTTGTCTCTCCGATTCTGAGAGGTGGAGATGGCTGACTTCCATGGGTTCCACAGGAGACTTGGATTCAACAGAAATTTCAGGTTCAGACTGATATGGCGCTTGGAAGTTAGGGGCCAAGCGATATACCGGCCTTGGAAGCTTACAAGTTCTGAGTCTCTCCTGGCACCTTTCATGATACCGGAGATCCAGACGAACACACAACTCTATAAATTTTTCAAGATCTTCTGGGGAGTCCTTATAGACCAATTCATCCTTAATGCGATCTGTAAGACCTTTACGGAAAGCTGCACGTAATGCCCCTGAGTCCCATTTGGTCTCAGCTGCCAGGGTGCGGAACTCAATAGCATACTGTGCCACAGTCCTGGTACCTTGTTGTATGTCCAAAAGTGAGCACTCAGCTGCAGAAGCTCTATCTAACTTGTCAAATACAGTCTGAAGAGAAGCTAGAAATCTATCAGCATCTTGCAGCACAGGATCATTGCGTTCCAGGTAAGAAGAGACCCACCACTGGCATGGGCTTTCCCTTTTAACAAAGAAATTACAAATGTCACTTTGGCAGAAGAAGTACTGAAAGCCCCAGGGTTGTTGCGGAAGTGCAAAGGACAAATGTTTAAAAAACCTCTGCAGTCCTTGGTGTCACCACCAAACTTTTCAGGTAAGGGAAGTTTGAGGGGCACAGAAGAGGTGGTTGGATTGGAGCAGGAGTCTGGACAGATACAGAGGAGCCAGGCAAACAGGATTTTAGCATGCTTTTCATGAGCTCCAATCAATTGTCCCCGATGCGTAAGCGTCTTAACAATCTCAGCAGGGTCCACTGTCATTATGGCCCGTTTGTTAGGTTAGGGACCTGTGAGGTAAAGTCCGAAGTGGAGCTTGAGTGCTGAGGATTCAGGCGAAAATAAAGTCAGAGAGATCAGGCTGGCAACAGATCAGGCAAAGTGGTATCCAAACGAAATCCAAGCTGACAGCAGGTGGGGCTAGTGAGTCCAAGGCAAGCATCAGGCTGGAAAAATCACTGCCAAAACTCTAGAGCTTCTCTGTGGCACAACAGGTAAGTCTGCAAGCTACGAAACAAGGAACCTTCGGTTCAAGGACACCCAGGTACATGACAGTCAGTATGGGTAATCCAGAAGCAGGTCAGGGCACAGGTAAACAGGAACAAGCTGAAAGACCACTCAGCAATATGCTCCTGTCACTGCTCAGTTTAAATAGGCTGTTTGGCGCCAAATGCGTGTGCACTTTGCATACGCGTGTTCGCGCATACGCACATTTCTTTCTGTGTGCCGTGACACCTGTTCCGCCTAGGCCTGTGGGAATGCCTAAAAAATGAATTGTCACGGGTCGGAGTACCGAACACCCTGGAGGTCCTAATCACACTGGCCATTCAAAACGACTGATGGGTCTGTGAGTGATGGTCAGAAAGGTCTTCACAGCAGCCTTGTTCGGTCTGGATGATGCACAGGATTCCAGTAACTGCCCACTCCATTTCTACCAGTCCCTATTCTAGTCCATTCTGCTCCTGTTAACCCTGCAATTGAAGCAACAGAACCTATGCAGTTGGGACTAATGCATACTTTGTTGTCTCCTAAGGAACGTCTTCATCGCTAACAAAACAACCTCTGTCTATACTGCGGAGAAGCGGGCCATTATGTACGCGCAAGTGTCTGTTTATCTCTTCTGTTAACTTACCACCTTCATCTGCCAGTGCAACTCATTTAGCTCACCCAAACTTATTTCAGTTGCCAGAAGGGGAAGTGTCAGTCACTGCAAATATTGACCCTGGAGCTTGCAGTTGTTTTTTCAATCTGAATTTTGCCATAAAACAACACATCCCCTTATAGTCTAAGGCACAAGGACTTTTCATTTATTTGACCGATGCCTCATGCATTAAATTTGGACTCGTAACACAAGAAACACTCCTGTTACCTGTTGTCACCACTACCAAGCATAAAGGAGATCTTAAACTTTGATGCTATCTCGCCCCCTCTATTTCCTATCATTCTGTGTCTACCCTGGCTGCAGGCACATAACCCACAAATTGATTGGGTTACAGGAAGAATCAATTTCCAATCAACATATTGTCGGAAGCACTGCCTACCAGAACCTTCAGTTGCCCCCACAACCTTACTTTGTATGGACTCTTAAAATGAGATACGACAGACCATGCCTGAACCCTACCACGACTATCTCGATGTCTTCAGTAAAGGGGGGGGCTGACATTCTCCCTCCGCATCGACCATACGACTCCCCGATCGAGTTACTCCTAGGAGCCGAGATTCCCTTTGGGAGGATTTTCCCTCTCTCTGAACTAAAACTGGAGGCACTAAAGAAATATGTTGATGAGAATTTGAAGAAGGGCTTCATCCGGCCCTCTACTTCCCCAGCAGTAGCAGGAATATTTTTCATAGAAAATAAGGACCACTCCCTACGACCGTGTATGGATTACAGGGAGCTTAATAAAATGACAGTTAAAAACTGATAGCCTCTTACTCTTGTACCTGAACTATTCCAGAAACTGAGATCTTCAACTATCTTTGCTAAAATGGATCTACGAGGGGCCTACAATTTGGTCCAAATGCCTGAAGGAGATAAATGGAAGACGGCCTTCCGCACCAGATTCGGCCACTTCGAGTGTTTGCTAATGCCCTTCAGTCTGTGCAATGTCCCTGCTACCTGCTAGCACTTCATCAACAATGTTTTCAGAGACTTTCTAGATATTTTCATATCTCTTGATCTACATTGAGAGCATGTCAGGAGTGTTCTGTGCTGGCTCCACCAACATGGTCTATACGCCAATGGTGAAAAATGTGAGTTTGAACAGCATAGCATACAATACGTGGAATTATCAATCTCACCTGAAGGAGTTTAAATGGATTCCCAAAAGGTCTCTGCCACCCTGGACTGGCCTGCACCGACCGAAAAAAAAAATGGGGTACAGGACTTCGTAGGATTTTCAAACTTTTACAGAATATTTATCAAGTGCTTTTACTGCATCATCACCTCTGTTGTGCAGCTGACCAAACAGAGCATTCACTTCTATTAGACCCCCGAGGCACAGGCCGCATTTTGACGCTTTAAAGAAACTCTTTACCTCAGCACATAGACTTTCTCCAGCAGAGAGAAATTATAACGTCGGAGATAGAGAATTACTTGCTATAAAGGGGGCTCTGGAAGAGTGAAGGTATCTTCTGAAAGGGGCAGCGCATCCCATATTAATCTATACCGACCATAAGAATCTGGAATATCTGAGGACTATCAAGCGCCTAAAACCGTGTCAAGCACGTTGTGCCCTGTTCTTTTGAAAATGAGTGTTCCATATTACCTATCGGGCGTAAAACCAGACACGCTTTCTCGTATGTTTGATGACCCCAAGGAACCACCTGTGCCGGATACCATCCTGTCTGAAGATAACTTCTTACTTTTACAGAATGATCTTCTAATCCGAACGAAGCAGGCTTCTGTAGATGTTCCAAGTCCTCAAGGGGTAACATTGATGTTTTGGGAAGGATTACTATGGAAGGAAGACAAGGTATTTGAACCAGAAAGCTTACGTGTAACTATTTTTGGTCTGTGTCATGATCATCTTTTAGCAGATCATTTTGGAGTTTACAAGATGCTCGATCTTCTGCAATGCAAGTTCTGGTGGCCAGACCTAGAAGGAAGTACCAAGAGGTATGTGAATTTATGTGCCATCTGTACCTGGAGTAAGAGTACAAAGAATTGAGCCTGGGGTCTACTCTTACCACTACCATTTCCTGACAGACCATGCAAAATGTTAGCTATGGAGTATGGACTTTATAGTAGAACTTTCTCCATCAGAAGGTTGCACAGCTATCTTCGTCGTAGTAGACTGCCTGTCCAAAATGGCTAATTTCCTGCCTCTGAAAAACATGCCCTTGGCCTCCGGTATTCATCAGAAAAATTGTAAGACTTCATGGGGTCCCCAAGAACATTGTCTCCGATCGTGGGGACCAATTTACTTCTCGATTCTAGAAGACTCTATGTGAAGTTCTTAAGACTGAACGATCCTTGTCATTTGCCTATCACCCCCAAACCAATGGGCAAATGCAAAAGACCAATCAGACGCTTGAGCAGTACATACAATGTTTCACTACCTTCGTTCAGGATGATTGGGTATCGTTACTGTCATTGGTGGAAATCGCCTACAATAATGCTAGCCACTCTGCTACAGGCCAGTCTCCATTTTTGTCAATTACGATTTTTACCCTTCCTTCTTACCTGAATTTGCTGCTGAGGCCACGGTTCGTGCTGTCCAAAGCATGGTTGATTTCCTTACTCACAACAGTAAATTACTGCAGGAAACAATTACTAAGGCACAAGCAGCTAACAAAAAGGTATTTGACGACGAGAGAATGGGAGAACTGATTCTTCAACCAGGAGATCAAGTATGGCTATCTACAATGAATCTCAGGTTAGCATGCCATTCAAAGAAACTTGCATTCAATTTTGTGGGACCATTTTCAGTCAAGAAGAGACATAATGAAGTAGCATATGAATTGTCCTTACTAGAGTCATTTCAAATTCATCCTGTATTTCATGTCTCACTTTTGAAACCTGCAGTACCTGATTCTTTTCCAGATAGGGGGTCTGGCCCGCCTGAACCTGTGATCATTAATGGAGACGAGGAATATGGGATGGAAGCCATCGTGGACTGTAGGAAAAAAAGAAACCAGGTACAGTACTAAATTGAATGGAAGGGCTACGGTCCAGAAGAAAACTCTTGGGAATCAGAACAAGATGTCCAGGCCAAGGAAATAATCGAGGCCTTCTTCCCCAGTCATCCACAAAAGGAGAGCCAATTGGGCATCCGGAGGTTGCCTGTAAGGAGAGGGCAATGTCAGGGACATGCTGGCCATAGAGCTATTATTGGTCAAGAGTGGACGCAAATGCGGGTATGATCCGCAAGTGCCCATCGTGCCAGGCAAGCAAATGTGCGCATGTGCATGAATATTTGCATACTCGTCAATGTGCACGCAAGCCAATAAACATTTGCGCTAAGTGTCATATATAAGTGCAGCAGTTACGCTAATGCTTTGCTATCTGATCTGCAGCTGTTCCTGAAACCTGATCCTGTAATTCCTGTGTTTGACCCGGCTTGCCTCTGACTCCGTTGAATCTCTCCCACCTTAACCCTGGCCTGTATAAAAAAATAATACATTTAAAGTGCCCTGTCCCGCCGAGCTCGCAAGCAGAAACGAACACATATGCAAGTCGAGCCCACTTATGTACATGTGAGGTATTGCCACGATCGTTAGAGCAAGAGCAATAATGCTAGCTCTAGAGCTTCTCTGTAACTCTAAACTTCTGACCTGTAGAAAGTTTAAAAGTATCGCCTATGGAGATTTTTAAGAACCAAAGTTTGTCACCATTCCAGGAGCGCGTGCTATTTTAAAGCATGACATGTTAGGAATCAATTTACATTTTAACATTATCTTTCACATTATGGGAAAAAAATGGGCTACTGTTTTCCTATTTTTTAATTAAAAAAAGTATATTTTTTTCCCCAAAAATTTAGTTTTGTAAGACCGCTGCGCAAATACGGTGTGACATTGCAATGATCACTATAATATTCGCCAGGGTATCTGCTAAAAAAAAAAAAAAAAAAACATAGAATGTTTGGAGGTTTTCTAGCAATAAATACTGATTTTAACTTGTAAAAACAAGTGTAAGAAATAGGCCTGGTCCTTAAGTGGTTAATTAATCACCTGTGTAGTGATGCTCTGATGCGAGAACCTGCAGTGTCAGTATTCCTTTAGCAGTAGTTAACTCCTTAGGGTTTTATTTTCACCTAGCAAATAAACAACTGTTGCATTGTCTCTCTGGACAACTTAGGAAACTCCAGCAGCTGCAGTTTGAATTGGGAAGGTTATTTAATAAATTACTGTATGGCTTGAGTGGAAATTATACACGTGGAATTTTCCCTTAGACTTTCAGGGATTTGTTTATTTCTGCAGCAAGTGTTTGTACTGCTGCAGTCTAATCCCTCTTTGCTGCGACTGCTCTATGCAGGTTATAGCTAGAGGGGGGCATTGTCTTTTTTTACTAATACTCTTTCTTAATTGTCAGCCCTTCTGTGGGCCTCTTAAAGCTGGTGTATGCGAAGCTGACTAATTGACACATGCTATTAGGCGTCTCCAGATCTGCATGTATTATGCACACCGTAAACTGGGCTTTTGCTGCTCATGCCTTGGCTGGTAAAACCCTGTTAAAATTTCCTGCTTTGTTCAGGCATCCAGGGAGGAAGATGACAGTGACTGGTTGCCACGGGTAGTCAAGACACACTACAGGAGTCTGTTTTAACTCTCTGTTAGCTCAATTCCTGTCAGGAGGCAATCATGATGATATTACAGCCCTTCAGTTGCTAACGCCCCCAATCAATAATGGATTTCCCCCAATAGATAATGGATTTCCCCTCCAACCAGCTGGGAGTTATGACGACACACACAGCACTCAAACTTGGTGCAGTCACAACTAACTTTATTGAATGTGAAGCTCATATTTAAAGCATATTTGTTGAGCAGGAAAAGACTGCTCCAAACCGCTTTTACAGTTCATCAGTCGAATTACATATCAGACAGAACAATACATGAAAGGGCCTTTGCTTTTGCCATGCATCTGTATGTCAATCTAAGGCGTTCCCGAATCTGAATGTGTGTCCTATGACAGTCGCCCTGTCTGCATTTCGTTGTCATGTGTTAATGTAAGCAATTGTCAATTGTTTATGGGTTTGTCCGTAATTTCCATGCGCAGACTTAACTTTGTCAAGTGTCCCAATGAATGAATGAACAGGTGTTTACATGTCGTCTAAATGCAAAACATAGCTGTCTGCTGACCAAGGTGGATGAATGGCTGTCAGTGCCAGCTCGTTAATATGTAAATGCAAGGGCCTACACTTCATCACAGAATGGGCACAAACCGAAATATATATCTGAAAAATCATAAGGCATATTAATACAACCTTTCAACCCAACCTTTGATCCCAGCTTATTCATAACGGTGGGATCACTTAGAGTCTCTGAATAGCACAAAACAGGTGACATTATTCCAAGGTGTATGTAGGCTGGTGACTTGGTTGTGTGCACATAGGGATATAACTTCTTAGAATTCTATTAAATCAAAACAGACACGATCAATGGGGAGGGCCATAGCTTGCAAGAGTCCATGGTCTGAAAAATCCAACTCCATTGTTATGGCGATAAAGTCACTACAAATAGACCATGGCAGCACATACCACCTGTTGACGATGGCATGTGATTTTTCAACATGTCCTAAGGCCTTTTCCAGGAAAGGGCAAAAAATAAACCTCCCGTTTTTCTTAATGAGAGGAAAAAAATTTCCTTTCAACCCTCGTTCAGAGCGGTCAGACCAAGTCCCTGGTGGCTATAACGAAAAAACAATGTCCTTTGTGTCCAATCGGCTTGACTTCGACTGTAAAAGTGGAGACATGAATGTCTCGTGTCTCTCTCCTTTCCTGGGGTGAGCAAGGGCAAAATGAGGAGAGGTTCTCGGGTGGTGAGCACATGTTGCAAGGAACCAGACAGTGGCTACTAGTGCTCAGCTTGCTACAAAGCGTACCACTGTCGCACGAATGCGACGTCTTCCAGGAGTAGAGGTGTCCGCTGGCATTGTACCAATGCGTCTGTCTAGATCCAGCTGGAATTCGTCTGGTGCTTGTCGTCACAATCTCCAATGATTCGGCTGGTGCTCGTCACAATCTCCGGTAAGTTGTCGTGGGGTCCAGGGGTGGGGCTTCCGTCTGTCGCGATGCGTGGATCCAAGCCGGGGAGTCGTCTGTCAGTACCGCTGTTCTGGTCACTGCTTGAACTATTGCAGGGGGTCCGTAGGATCGGTCTAGCGACGTCAGCTTATGGAGGGGCCTTCACCAGGATTCTGTCACCAGGCTTGAATGAGTGGGTTGGTGCACCTGTTGGCAAAGGAAACGAGAGCGAGAGATCACCATAATCACTGTTTAATTTTCCTATTAATTAATTTTGCCACATTTTCCTCTTGCAAAATCTCTAGATATGAGAATAAATGGACTCATGGGGTTGAGACGGGTCTGAAGTCATTCTGACTTTAGCAAGAATAGCAGGTAAGTACAGAGACAAAAATACAAGTTTTACAAGAATGGCAGGAGTATTTTGCGCCACTGGGCTTCTGGCCTATAGACAGGCAGCAAAAATAAATGCTAGTGAAGCTACTCGCAGTACTGAGGTTTAGGGCCTACAGGAAGGCAGGTAACAGGAAGGATACTTAATGGCACTGTTTTGGGAGAACACAACATGTCTACACATGCAACAATGGTGGGGGCCCTTGGAGGGGTTGAACTGCCTTGTATTCCTCCAAAGGTGGAAATGGGTTAAATTGCAGTCCTCTGACTCACCCAAGCAGGAAGCTACCTAGAACTGAGTATCCCTTGCATGGCTAAGATGCTGTGATCACTGAACAACAGGGAGTGAAATTCAAGCTGTCTTGTGTACATGGACAAATAGAGACACACAAAACAGCTAGAAGTCAGTACTCATGCAGACATAAATCTATAAGTGATTGCTCAGTTTGCTTGGTGACACCTGAACAGGAAATTGAAACCCAAATAGCCTTGGAGACACAAAATCTGACTCCAAGGACCATTCATATGCAAAACCTGGGCAGTGAGTCACTTTCAGGATGAAAAGAGATCAACTAATTGAATTCACCGCAGGAGGTTTATCTTTCAAAGTAGTAACGCTGGCATAAATTCATTTTAATTCTTAGCATACTATCAACAAGTCAACCACTTCCATCCTATTTTTTTTTTTTTTGAATGACAGCTTTCTATTCTACTATTTAATAATACAGATTTCACATACTGCACATCTGATAACGTGCTGTGACATATAATGACAATCAGGTCACTAGTTTCCAGAGTTACATATGGTATACGTACACAAATCTGTAAAATTTCATTTGTATCCAAGATTATTATATAAGAGTAGTACTACAGTATCTGCCTGAGCACATTATCCCATACCAACAATCTTGTCAAGAGAAAAGGTAGTAAAAGCATAAGTGCATAAATTCAAAAATTAGTGTCTAGCACCAGAATACAAAAGTATGTACCAATATACCAAAGGAAAACTCTAAAAAAAGACCAGAGATGCTTAATTATCTAAAGCATAGCACCTCATTTATGCCAGAGCTCATATATGTCAAATTTAGAACACATCAAATATGACACCCAATAAATAGAAACTTTCTAACACCCATAAAAACAGTCTAATCAATCAGGAAAAAATCTATTTGGAAACAATACTCCCATATGATTGGTTGTTGTTGAAGGCTGTGCTTGGTCGTTCTGAAAATCTCAAATTTCACTTATCTGAGGAATAAGCATCAGAAAGGTTTAGTAACAAAACATTTTACTTTTCCTCCTAAAAATAAACCAACGGTTAGAGGAATTGAGCATACAGTAAGCATATCAAACATTTCCTTCCTAACAGTGCACTTTTCTAATACCAAAAATTGTTGACGTCAAATTAATTATTACCACGTGGATTTCTATATTTTTTGTTATTATTATGGTATACCATAAACTTAAAGAAAAAAATTATTATTGTTCACCATGGTTGAAAAAAAACCGAGCAGCTCAAAATATTAGTAATTTCACATTTGAAATACAAGAACCCATACGTCACCCATTCTTCAGCAATTCGGAACATTCCTTAAAACTTGTTTTCTCTACAAGGCAAAACTGATCGTTAATTTGTATGACAATACAGCTGTTTACAGTCCCTTTGCAGTTACCTGTGTCACAGACCGAAAGAGGTGGGGGGGGGAGGGGGGTTTGTTTGCTAAAAGGGCACTTAGAAAATATATACTTTTTTTTTTTTAAAAGCCAGTGATAAAGAAAGAAAAGTTGGTGACACAAAACCTTAATGATGAAAGTTTCAAAATTGCTTACGATTTTTAAGGATAGAAATACAATTTTAGTCCTTAAGGTCACACTTTATACACCAAATATATATTTCCTTGCTTCTAAAAGCTGCCATGACCAGCATAGTACGGCAAAATCACATCACTTTTAAAACATAAGTAATAACCACAAAACAAATTATTATGCAACCAACATTCATTCAATGTTATGAAATGCTTTGTTGATACAGCAGCACCTATAGGAACAAATGTTAAAACAAACACAACATAACGATTTATGGATCTAAGGTTGCCCATACATGATACAATTTTCATACAATCTTCCTAAACGTAAATTTCATAATTTTCCCGGAATTCTCCTTACCTTGAAAATTTCCCATTATCTTAAGCTCAGAATACAACGTGAGATCAGCTGAGTTTGAAGGTTTATATATATCTATATAGGGGTAGTGACATCAGTGTTTATACTTTATTGGAAAAACCTAGTTCCCAACTTATGCGGTTTCCTGCGTCTAAATAATCAGATTTATACATATATCCAATTTATGGTCTGCTGATTAACTATCCTTGGTGGGCAAGACTATACCTTCAAGCTCAGCTTAATATCACATACAATTTCCACATACATCTATACAATGGCATGCAATCTTATATAACGACTAAATACACTTAAGTGTCTATACAAATATATACAAGGTTTTTTGAGGGGGAATCCACCATCACACACAGTACTGCTTTGTAACCGGGTTCCAAACCCCATTTTATCTTTGGCGCTTCAGACGCGCTGGAGTACCAGACCCCATCTTTGGGAATTTCAGATTCCCGGGAGTTGCTAAAATTAGCGGTTAACTGGGTACCGTTTATCTGCTCTGACAGTATAGGGTAGTAATAATAATAATAGAAAATATAATCACTTACCCCATACTGTGTTTTTTGGCAGATCCAACTTTCTGACACCAAACTGTTAGCTCAATTCCTGTCAGGAGGCAATCATGATGATATTACAGCCCTTCAGTTGCTAACGCCCCCAATCAATAATGGATTTCCCCCAATAGATAATGGATTTCCCCTCCAACCAGCTGGGAGTTATGACGACACACAGCACTCAAACTTGGTGCAGTCACAACTAACTTTATTGAATGTGAAGCTCATATTTAAAGCATATTTGTTGAGCAGGAAAAGACTGCTCCAAACCGCTTTTACAGTTCATCAGTCGAATTACATATCAGACAGAACAATACATGAAAGGGCCTTTGCTTTTGCCATGCATCTGTATGTCAATCTAAGGCGTTCCCGAATCTGAATGTGTGTCCTATGACAGTCGCCCTGTCTGCATTTCGTTGTCATGTGTTAATGTAAGCAATTGTCAATTGTTTATGGGTTTGTCCGTAATTTCCATGCGCAGACTTAACTTTGTCAAGTGTCCCAATGAATGAATGAACAGGTGTTTACATGTCGTCTAAATGCAAAACATAGCTGTCTGCTGACCAAGGTGGATGAATGGCTGTCAGTGCCAGCTCGTTAATATGTAAATGCAAGGGCCTACACTTCATCACAGAATGGGCACAAACCGAAATATATATCTGAAAAATCATAAGGCATATTAATACAACCTTTCACTCTCCCTGTGCAAGGATTCTCTACTCTGACAATGTCAAGCTTTTACCTTGCAGGACCAGTCAACTGGTCAATTTAACCCTCTTCAAACAATTCCTAAACGGAAGAAGCGGATGAGGAAGATCTTTAAGCAGGTTTTTGTACTTCCCATTTGTAAGGCTGTTAGGATGCCTGCAATGCAAGTATTTTAGCACTTCCAAAAGAGTGCATTGCCTTTTTTCCCTATGATGTTTAAGCTAGAAGCTCATTCTTGAAGAGGAGTGCAAATTGAACAGATGGACATAGAAGCAGAATTCCTTAGTGGTCAGGACCTTGCACCTTGCAGTACTGGATTGCTCAATTCAAACCCCAATCAGGACACTTTAACCTGCACTACAGGATGTCAGATTAAGGCACTTATGAGGAAGAGGTTTTCCAGCATAATGAGTCTCCTGTCTGGTTGATGTGGCCTTCATGAGCTTATCTGTATACATGGAGTTGTCATTGGAGGATGCTGTGTCCTTCAGGAGTATACTCAATCATGATGGAGTGTGTCCTCGGGGGTTGTATCATCTTCTGTTGGTAACTTTTTGTGTTGGACTTATCCCTAAGTGGTATATCTGTCTGAACTTGCAGCCTGTGAGCCTGCCTTAACCCTTGCTTCTCTTCCAATGCAATGGAAGTTGGGATGAAGAATATTAATTCTATCTTACAGAATAATTCTGACAAGTGGGACAATCTGGTCTGCATTGCGAGAGTTAAAACTGTCCCCTTCAAGGGCTAGCTTTATTTGACAGCAAATAGCTATGAATAATTCTGCAAGTGGGACAATCTTGTGTGCATTGAGAGAGTCTACACAGTCCCCTTCAATGGTTAGCTTCATTTGATAGCTAATAGCTGTGTTTAGTCTGGCCTCCTGCCTCAGAGTACATGTCTGCTGAATGAAAGACTACAGTTCAAGAGTCGGTGTCTAATGCCTCGTACACACGTACCGATCGTTGGCCGACCGATCGGCCGTCTTTTGTCCAGGGCTCTCCTGTGTGCTGAAAAGTGCAAAAGACTGCACAAGAATTTTGTCCGCCGACTGCAGAAGTGATGTCATGTGATGGTTAACTTTCCCTGTGTTTTTTCTTTTCTGAGCATGCCCAGTCTTGCAAATCTGCTGATTGTCGGCCGAATTCTGTATTGACTGGCGGACAATCGGCCGTTCTGGTGTTGGCCAACAAAAATTTTAATGCCAGATTCTTTTCGGCCGAAAGTGCGCTGTCGGCTGTCGGAAGCATCATACTAACAAGCCTACAATCGGCCGATCGGTCGTCGGCCGAATATTTACGGCCGACAATCGGTACGTGTGTACAGGGCTTAACTCCAAAAAGGGTTGCTGCTGCAGTTCTGGCTTGGAGTACAGAAATAATTGAAGCTAGAAAGATTCTTTAACCAAGTAGTCAGCAAAGAGCTCCACTTCTGGGGGAGAGGATTTTGCCACCCATACATATCTTATGTGGGTACCTGGTTGCAGGAAAATACAGCTTTGGTTTTGGACAGTTGGAATCCTTTGCACTAGCAACAATAGAAAAGTTCTGCTAGCCAATGTGGTTCTTCTACAGTCTCTAGGGATGGCAATTCCAATTCCAGCAAATGTGATTTTAAGAGGAGTATTATTGTTGCTCAGAGCAAGGCCTATTTCCAATTCTATTTCTAGCTGTCTTCTGACATACCTCTGGTTCTACATGGGTCAAGACGTCATGTAGCATACATTTCTGCTGGTTGGGTTCTCAAACCACTCCTCCTCTGGACAGGGATTCTTTTTAAGAATACAGAGGGAGTTCTCATAACCCTGCAAGAGATTGGCTGGCTAGTCTTTCAAAAAGGTTCATGTGACTCCGCAAATTCTTGTGCATTTGAGAGCTTAATCTATCACGGTTTAGGATACATAGTTTTTGCCACTAGAGCATCCTCCATGTGGATTTCATCTCTGGATAAGATTTTAAAGTTGGATCTGCTAGCATCTCCTTACTTTTAGAAGCTGGAAGGCTTTTTCCTAGGGGCCTGGGCCAAGCCTTAGGTGTCAGATCAGGAAAGGTCTCATAAGGCATATGCTTTTAAGTCCAATCCATGTGCAATTTTTTAGGGGTCTGTTGCTAAAGACCATGGCAATATTTGCAGTAATTCCCTATTTGCCAAACAGGCCTTGGATCCTGCCTTTGATACCGGGATATCGGATTGAAGTCCTTTCTCTCAGATGAGATCTTTTGTCACAGACAGCAATACTTCACCCTTGTTCATCTCTTCCAGTTTCTCATCCTGGCAGGAAGAGACTGATCAGGTTTGGCTGTTGTTTCTCTAAGCCAATATCTATAAATCCTACAAAGGTATTTGAATAAAGTTTGTTCAGTTTGGACTGCTTTGTTTTCTTTTGCTTCAGTCCTCTGGTCAGGTTCATTTCAGGCTTCAACCGATCCTAAAGCTCTCTTAGAGGGCAGATATCTGCAGCCCCTGTCATATTCAATGTCTTATGGATAGACTATCCTTTACTAATTAAATGCCTTGATGGGGGACTGCATCTGTAAATCCATCCAAGACCCTCTTGGTGGGATTTACTACTTGCTCTGGACTTCCTTGCCAGCTCCAGATAAGATCCCCTTTTAGTCCAGCTTGGGTAAAGACTAAAGTATGAGGACATGTAATCTAGGTGGCTATCACTTCAGTTGGGTAATTTGCCAAGATCAAAGCTTTAGACTAGGAAGGATCCTTTGGTGACCTTCAGCTCCAGGTGGGATCACCTCCAGTCAAGTTGGAGTGAACAATGTTGTCATTCTCTTTAAGGTCTACATTCTCAGCTGGAAGTTTGCCAGATTCAAGTACTTTAGGACCCTTTGGCAGTTTGCTGCTCCAGATGGGATCTCTTTCAGTCCAGTTTTGAGTAAATGTTTGGTGAAGGCAGCCTCTCTAAGGGTTCTTTTTTCTTCAGTCAGGAGGTTTTCTGGGATCTGGGTCTTTTTGCCATGAGGGTTTCTCGTTGGCCTTCTGCCTAGTATGGGTAGTGTTTATATCCTGTTCTGGACATTTTATAGATAGGCAACTCCTATCCACATATTGATTAGTGGTTCCACATGAATAATAACTACTGCAGTAGGGAACAGACACAAAAAGATACACTCTGCATCTTTACAAAATAACTGTTCTGTTTTATTTTATGCAATTGAAGGCTTTTATACACAAGATTACAAAGGTATGACATCATTATTACAATTGTACTTTTATGGTAACAAGGGGCATAACATAGGCAGGCTAATTCTAATCAGGACTCAAAAGAATGCAAACGTGTAATGAAAACAATATTGGTGCCATGTTCACAATGAGTGTAGTGTGCAATATATACAAAATAGGATACAATATTATACAGGATGTACAAATTTCCTTTCCAATCCATACTGGGTTGCAGTCTGTAGTGGTCTCGACCCCCTATGAGAAGAAAAGATTTGTTCCTACCATATGCAGTACCACCAAGGATACTGGCTCTATGCCATGTATATTGGGATTCTTCAAGCATGTTCTCAAGCTATAGCTTTGCTTAGAGTTTTAGGACATATCTCTCTCTCTAACAGAACCAGCGGGACTAAGATAACGTCCAGAATCATCGCTGGATGGGTCATTCCAGCTAGTCAATAGTATTATAGAGCCTAGAGATTCCTATGGAAGCAGTGATAACACACCCAACCAGGAGTGTGTAGGCTTTGTGGGCTCCAGGAATATTTGTAGAGAGATGACATGTCTTCTATTAAGGTTGTTCTGGCTCATTGTGGTGTAGCTATCTTCCTTACACTGTTATTATCTACCCATAAGGTCGGCTAAGTGCTATGTTGGAAACCTTACTTTTTTTCGGCATCCTACCATTGTTTTTTGGGCTAGTTAGTTCCCAAACATATGCTGCCATGTTGCCTTTCAGGAAAACTGAAAATTAGCTATTGAAAACTTACTGTAATTTTCCTTTCCTGATGGGCTCCATGGCAGCAGGATTTCCCTCCCAGTGTCATAAGTAGGCTAGTTACAGAACGCAGCCTGAAAATTTATGGGAGTGGGGCTCTATAGGGTAGTAGCAAGGGCGGGGCTACCCAAACGTATGCTGCCATGGAGAGTAAGTGACTCAACAGGTGTAACTGTCCTAAATCATTCAACTGTGTGTGTAATCTTAACTTGAATTCTGTAAACAATATTTTTAGCAATGCAGTTAAAGCTAAACTTTTAAACATGTGAAAAGGAGAATAGCTCCATACCTGATAGACGATTTTAGTAAATTTGAAATACTTATAGGAAATATGTTATATTTGCAAGACTAAAATGAAATCAATATTGTTTATAAAAATGTATATATTTTGCATAGAATGTGGAAGACTTAGAACTTTTGACAGTTTTTTGTGTTCCCTTTATCAGCTGTCTGTGTCCCCGTTGGTAAAATTCACTTGTCCTGGTGACCACTGTCACTGGAACTGAAAATGATCGGAAATTCAACATTTTTTTAATTTTTACTATATCAAAAATACAGGGGGAATGTTCCAAAATGGAAATATGTTCTTTTGACAACCATCTAGATATTTGCTCCTTCTCATGCTTTATTTTTAGACTGGAAAAAAAGAGAAATCTACCTAATTGGAGACATGTCAGGGGTTTTACAATTCCTTACTTTATTGAACAAAAGTTTCAGCTGTTTCAAAAGAAAGTCAGCAACAGCAGTCTACATGTTTCTTTCAGTATACCATTCTTTGAAATAGGCATCAAAGTTTCTTTTCTTTAGAAACTGTATATTCTTTAAAAAGAATCTTGTAAATGTATTTCACTCTTTTTGAAAAATAAAGATAGATTGTACAAAAAATGTAAAAACAAAGGCAGTGTTCTCTTTTTTTTCCATTATACTGTAACATAACCTTTTAAAAATGCTTACAGAAAGTAACATTAGCCTGGTAGCATTACTGTAAATTTTCCTTTAGTGAGCCAACTCAGCAAGTGCTTGTTAATTAGACTGGATACCTTTTACAAGATGGTAAATTTCACACTCTAGTAAGAAGAGTCTAAATTAAATCACTGAATAGTCATCAGAATGTGGTCAGATGTATAGCGTGACTATAGGTAGAACTTTAATTGAAAGATGCCCCTTTAAACATACAAGTAATAGGATAACTTAAATCTACAGTACATGTTGATAGTATTGCAGGTGGATCAGTAAATAAATATCCATCATAACTAATCACTATTTCCCTCTAGATAAGTCAGCCGGTGTATTGTACATTTTTACATCTAGTTGTTGTGCAGAATGATACCTATGTCTGGGCTCATTTCTATCCTACCCATCTTTACATAATTTTACCTTGCAGAAAAAATTATTTAACCAGTTGCCGACCACCCGCCGCAGTTTTTACTGTGGTAAGATGGCTCGGCTGCGCGAACTAACGTAAGTGTACGTCGGTTGAACGAATGGACTGAACGAAAATAAAAAGAACATTGCATGTATGCCCATCATTAGAAGTGGTGGGTGCTGGGAGGTCTAAAGGTGGGCAAACCATACACTTTCTGGCAGAGATTTCTTTATCCACAATGATCAATGTGAATGAAATAAAAGAACCTTACAATATATGCCCAACAAGGGTACTGGTACATTGCTGGACTTTAAATGGTCATACCAGGATGATGCCTGCAGATTTAGGAAACATCTTGGTATAGTTTTTTTACAGTCAGCGGTCGGCTTTCATGTAAAAGCAATCCTAGTGGCCAATTACCTGCTAAACTGCTTTTACAAGCAGCGGAAAGGAAACCCCCAACCTTCTTGCCGCCTTCCACGGTTTTCTCTGGCTCTCCTGTCCCACTGGCTAACCCAAGACTGCAGCCGGAGGTCCCATCAGCAGACCATAGAACTGACTGGAGACCAGAATGGCTCCAATAATTTCTTTGGCCTAAGATATTAGAAGTTACAAGCATTTCATTACTTCGGTTTCGCCAGATATAAACAGTGCCATTGAGAAATAGGGAAAGCATCTCAGAGAGAGATCCACAGTCTAATAGACCCCCATTTTTTTTTTAAAAAAAGAGTATCTGTCACTACTTATTGCTATCATAGGGGATATATGAATTCCCCGTGATAACAATAAAAATGAAAAAAAAAAATGAAATGAAAGGGAGGGGGTTAAAAAATAAAACAAAATAAAAATAAATAATAATAGAAAATAAATAAATTCAAGCACCCCTGTCCCCTTGTGTTTGCGCGCAAAGGTGAAACCAAGCATTGGTCTGGTGTAAACAGCAATTGCACCATGCATGTGTGAGGTATCGCTGCGAACGTCAGATCAAGGGCAGTAGTTCTTGCAGTAGACCTCCTCTGTAAATCTAAATATTTACCTGTAAAGGCTTTAAAGGCTTTCAAAAATGTACGCAGTTTGTCTCCGCTGCACGGGCATGCGCATTTTTAAAGCATTTCATGTTTGATATCTATGTACTCGGCATAAGATCATCTTTTATATTTTATTAAACATTTGGGCAATATATAGTGTAATTCTGCATTCAATTTCAAAAAAGTGTTTTTTTTTTTTCACAAAAAATTGTGTTTGGAAAATCTCTGCACACCGTACCGTGTGACAAAAAAAATTGAAACACCCACCATTTTGTTCTGTAGGGCCTCTGCTTTAAATAAAATATAGAATGTTTGGGGGTTCAGAGTAATTTTCTAGTAAAAAAAATAATAATTTTTTTCATGTAAACAAAAAGTGTCAGAAGAGGCTTGGTCTTCAAGTGGTTAGAAGAGTGGGTGATGTGTGGCATAAGCTTATAATCTCTCAGCAAGCAGCAGAATGTATTTTTGGGTGTAATTTCACATATACCCATGGCATGTTTGAGCAATATATCATTTAAGTGATAACTTTGAGTAAAAAAATAAAAAAAATAAAAAAAATTGTAGTTTTCCCAAAACTTGTGGCAAAATATAAAATATTCCATGGACTCAATATGCCTCTCAACAAATATCTTAGGGCAGGGGTGTCAAACTCAGTTTCCTTGCGGGCCACATCAACATTATGGTTGCCCTCAAAGGTTATATCTGTAAAATTAGATGTCCAGAGCATCCTACGCCCCCTTACACCATTACATGAGATGTCAAGAGCCCCCCACCATCAGATGTCAAGAGTCACCCACCCTTCCTTACATCACAATGCACTCCCTTACCTTGTGCTGCTGCCAGGAAGAAGATGCAGGTGGATCTGGGAAGAAGAAAGTACAGTGTCTGGAGGAGGACCAGAAGAAGACTGGAGTCAGCTTCCAGAGTCTGCTGAATGCTAAGACCAGGGGAGGCAGAGACAGGGTGGTGTTGCGGCTGCACAGAGAGGTGCAGGACCTGTAGGAGGAGTTCTGCCCTCCTCTATGCCATGGACTGCTGAGAAGGGTGGGCGGGCAAAGATGAGCCTTTCTCCAGCTGCACAGAGAAGCGCTGGATCTTCTGGCAAAGGAGTTCTGTCCTCACTGCTGCCGACTACTGAGACAAGGTGGGGGCATGGACAGGGGGGGGGGTGCTACACCTGCAGGAGAGGTGCAGAGGCAACATAAAATGGACTGGGGGGCCTTGTATTTAACACCTGTGGCTTAGGGTGTCTACTTTCCGAAAAGAGGTAATTTTTTTTTTTGGGGGGGGGGGGGGGTTTGTGCTATCTTGGCATATCATGGCCTCCGAAACTGTGATAGGCAGTGAGGAGTGAAATCAACAATTTACGCCATTAGAAAGCCTGAAGGCCCTGATTGGTTTTGGGGTCCTGTACACGGCTAGACTGCCAAAAAGTCTCACAAATGTGGTATCCCTGTACTCAGTAGAAGCAGCAGAATGTACTTTGGGGTGTAATTATACATATGCCCATGGCATGTGCGAGCAATATATCATTTCAATGACAACTTTGTGTAAAAAAAAAAAAAACACTTTTTTTGTCATTTTTCAAACACCTTTGACAAAAAAAATTTAATATTCAATGGGCTCAGCATGCCTCTTAGGAAATTCATTGGGGTGTCTACTTTACAAAAAGGGGTAATTTGGGGGGGGGGGGGTTATACTGCCCTGCCATTTTAGCAATTCAAGGAAGGCAGTCAGAAAGTAAAAGCTGCACAAATTACAGTATATACACCATAGTTTGTAGACGCTAGAACATTTGCGCAAACCCACAAATATACACTTATTGAGATTTTTTTTATCAAAGACATGTAGCAAAATACATTTTGGTCTAAATGTATGACAAAAATTTAGTTTATTGGCTATTTTTATAAGAAAAAGTAGAAAATTTAATTTTTTCTCAAATTTTTCTGTCTTTTTCCGTTTATATTGCAATAAATAAAAACCGCAGAGGTGATCAAATACTACCAAAAGAAACCTCTATTTATGGGAAAAAAAGGACATGTATTTTGTTTGGGTACAACATTGCATGACTGCGTAATTACCAGTAAAAGTCATGCAGTGCCGAATTGCATAAAAATGGCCAGGTCATTAAGGGGGTAAAACCTTCCGGTCCTTATGTGGTTAAAGAGTAACTCCTGTAAGTGAATCTAATGGGAGTGGTTTTATAATTATCAATCAGCTGCTGCACCTGCGGAGCTCTAATGAGGAAAATTGCTGGGATGCAGGAGATTGGGAGTATCTCACCAAAAAAATGACATTTTTGTTGCAGGGGATGTAGAAATCTGACTTGTATCTTAGGCAGACTTCTGGGAAAATCAGTGAGCCAATGACACAAGCAGGAAATTATGTTCCTGGGGTGTGGTAAGTACACATTCAGTATATAGAACACCTCCAGGTAGCCAGATTGCTTTGTATTTTACAGAAAATTACAGAGCTACAGATTTAAAAGGAAAGGTAATTTTTAATAACATTCAATTACAATATGACTCAACTGTATATGCTATGTTATTTCTTTTTATTTGCTATTTTTTTTATCCCACGAAAGTGGAGTTACCCTTTAAGTTACATTTTTTAGTAGCTTTCTCATTTTACCCGAATGCGTGACTTACTGACCATAGTCTGCTATAACTTTATAAACACATTTTTTTGTGTGTTAGGGGTTTTGTATAGCGTGTGCAATATGGAATGTATATTGCACTGTACAGAGTGGAGCACTGGTAGGTAGTGCTGCTGAACTGGGTGCACATATTGACTACTTCAAATCTGTGAAATCAAGAACTCCTGTACTCCCCAGCGTTTAAAGTCCTATCTAAATGATATACTGCTTTCATGCGACCCAGCTTTTTCCCAGTCCATCTGCAGGGATACACCAGTGAGAGGAGCTTCTAGTCCTTTGCTACCAGTCACATGTTCAAGAAAAGAAAAAACAGCCTTCGAAATACAAAGGAAAAATACATAATTGATATCAAACACATATTTTAAATCATCATACAAATATGTATTTGAGCTCAAATATTTATTATTTTTGTGCAAAAACATGGTGCAGGCTATCTGTCTTGTGTCTTGTTTGTATGTGCTTAGAATTACAGGTGGGCGATGCCTCCATCAATCAACATGTAATATCCCACCCCCCTAGTGTTTAGCTGTTTAGTGGCCATGGAGGAGAAGGAAGGAAGTGGGCTATCATTTGTCTGGAACATATATTCCCACATGTCTTATTTATTAGGGATGATCGAACTTTTGAAAAGTTCGGTTCGACCAGAACACCCGAACTTCCCGAAAGTTCGGCTCGACCAGAACACCCGAACTTCCCGAAAGTTCGGCCCGGATTTCAGAACCCCATTGAAATCAATGGGACCCGAACTTTGGTAATCAAAAAACACAATTTTGAAGCCCTAAAACCCAATAAATGCCCCTAAAAAGTGCCTAGGGTTCTGGGTCATGCCCCAGGGACTATTAATCACACAAAAAAGTTCTTAAAAATTGTCGTTTTTGATAGAGAGTCAATTATTGAAAAAATTATTGAAAAAAAAAATGAGATTTCTTTGGATTTAGTGTCTGGGGGGTCTAAAAAGTGTACCTGTGAAGTTTCAGCTCTGTAGCATGTCCAGAACCAGAAAAAAAAATCATTTGTATTAGAATTGCAGTAGAGCAGGCAGAGGGCTCCGCTATTTTCACACCTGGCCGTTTTTGTTTCAGGCATTTATTGGGCTTTTTTGTGGACGTCTTTGGAGGCAGGCATGACATCTGAACTTCTGTGTAGGGGTATATATACTGTGACAGGAAGTCAGGAAAATCTATGGGTGTTGTCACTGACGGGAGATATATTTCTGCTTGGTTTAGACAATTCACTAATTGCTATCAGGTGTCGGCTGCAGAGGTAGGCAGGAAGGTGTACGGAAGTTGAGAACACTTTCAGCTGTTCAGAATGAGGCAATTAAGATCTCTATAACTTGTCCAAAGGGAGTCTATTGATTGCTGTCTCCTGAGGCTGTGTAAGCTGGGGAGAGCAGTCAGATGAGAGACTTCTAAAGGTGAGGTGTTGAATTTTTTCTGTGTAAAGAAAACACAAATGGACATTTGAGTGTCTGCTGTAGAACCAGCAGGGTCTGCCCAAAGAGTAGGTTGGGAAGACTCCTTAGATAGGTTCCGGTGTGTGAGAAGGTAGACGCCCACAGTGGCCAGGATTTATTTTGTGTTTTATTTTATTTTGATGTTTTTGCTGCATGCACTGTTTTGAAGAAATTGGAAGAATAAACCATAAACTGTTGTTTTCAACCACTCCTCGGCTATCTCCCTGTGTGACGAACCCCCCCCAAAAGGGGTTATCCACACCCGCTACCGAGCTAATCCCTCACATATGGTGGAGTGCCGCGGGCAGTTAAAGTAAACCCAAAAAAAAATGGAGGAAATACTGAAACAACTGATTATATCGAATGCAGCCCAACAGCAGGCAAATGCAGCTCAACAGCAGGCAAATGCGGATTTTCAGCGGAGCTTTGCAGCTCAACAACAAGCTCACCGAGAGGCCATTGAAGGCGTGGAACAGAGACACCAGCAGCAAATGGAGGCCATTGTGAAACAGCTTCAGAGACAGCAGACCGAGGTTGGGAGTCAGGCCAGTAACATACCGACTTTTCGGGTACACCACTTATTGCCAAAGATGACTACAGATGAGGACCCTGAGATGTTTCTGACCACGTTTGAAAGAACAGCGGAGAAAGAGAGTTGGCCTAAAGAACAGTGGGCTGGACTAGTGGCCCCCCTATTAGCTGGAGAAGCCCAAAAGGCATATTTTGACTTGGAACTTGCAGATGCAAAAAACTATGATCGATTAAAAGTGGAAATATTGGCACGTTTTGGGGTAACCTTGGATGTCCGTGCTCAGCGGGTCCACAATTGGAGTTATCAGCTGAAGAAACCACCCCGGTCGCAGATGTATGACCTCATCCATTTGGCTAAGAAATGGCTGCAGCCAGAAATTCTGTCCGGACCAGAAATTTTGGAGCGAGTAGTCATGGACAAATTTCTTAGGTCTCTTCCTAACACCCTGCAGAAATGGGTAAGCCATGGTGGTCCGGAAACCGCAGACAAATTAGTAGACCTGGTCGAAAGGTACCTAACAACTGAGAATTTGACCTCTTTTTCCAGAGATGCACAGACTTTTCACCCCAAGACCAGACCCTCCCCACCTATAAGTAAGACTGCGTCAGGGGATGGGGGTGGAGAGAGGATCCAAAGAGCAACTCGAGGTGTTAGTAGGACTACTACTAATGTTTGGCGAGAGCGACCTGGAAGACCCATCCCACAGGAGAGGACTGGAAGGTTGATTTGTTACCGTTGCCGGGAAGAGGGACATGTAGCAGCAGTTTGCCCAGCGGTTTGCCCAGTGGATGATGAACCCATGCATTGTGACTTTCTGACAGAGAGACGACAGTCTTTTTTTGCAACCACATACACTGCAGTAAAGGGGAATGAGAAACCTTTATATAGAATGTGTTTAGATGGTAAAGATGTTGTGGTATTGTTGGATTCAGGTAGCCTGGTTACCTTAGTGAGAAGTGATCTAGTGGTGAAAAAAAACGTACATCCTAGGAAAATGGCGGTAGTTTGTGTACATGGGGACACTCGAGAATATCCGGTGACTACAGTTTCCTTTGAAACCTCCCTCGGTAACTTGTGTCACCAAGTGGGTTTAGTTCCCAAACTGCCACATGACGCCATTGTGGGAAGGGATTTCCCAAAATTCTGGGAACTCTGGGATTGCCCAGATTCCCCAGTAGGTGGTTCTTCTGAGCCTGAACCATCTACTCCAGAATCCTCTAACTGTGAGGATTATCCTGAGTTTCCGTGCTCAGTCTTAGCCGGGGAAACACCAGTCCCTAGGGAGGAGCCTGCTACCTCAGAAGAGGAACAGCGGCCGTTAGGGTTGGATGACCTTAAAGTGCACCGAGAAAATTTTATCACTGAGCAATTGAGGGACCCCACATTGCTAAGAGCCCGGGAGAATGTAGTGAAGATAGATGGGGAGCTAGTTAACCCTGACGAGAGGATTGCCCTCCCTTACTTCATTATTGAGAGGGACCTCTTATATCGAGTGTCACAGAGGATAGAGGACACTGTTGAGCAACTGGTAGTACCTAAACCGTACCGCAAGATGGTTTTGGAACTGGCCCATGGGCACATTCTTGGGGGACATTTGGGAGCAGAAAAAACTCGGGAGAGAATCACCCAGAGGTTTTATTGGCCTGGGATCACTAAGGAAGTGGAATTGTACTGCTCTTCCTGTCCAGTGTGTCAGATTAATGCACCCATGCCCCATTTCCGTAGTCCTTTGGTACCCCTGCCCATTATCGAGGTTCCTTTTGAGAGGATCGCCATGGATTTGGTTGGGCCCTTACTGAAGTCCACAAGAGGGCACCAGCACATCTTGGTGATAATGGATTATGCCACCCGTTACCCAGAAGCGATTCCTCTCCGAAATACCTCTGCTAAAACCATAGCCAAGGAGTTATTTCAAGTTGTCACCCGGGTGGGTCTACCTAAGGAAATCCTAACTGACCAGGGCACCCCGTTTATGTCCAGGGTGACAAGAGAACTTTGTAAACTCCTGAAAGTGACCCAGTTACGTACCTCAGTATATCACCCTCAAACAGATGGGTTAGTGGAGAGGTTTAATAAAACGTTAAAACAAATGTTGAGGAAGGTGGTGGATAAAGACGGAAAGAATTGGGATTATCTGCTCCCTTATCTGATGTTTGCCATAAGAGAGGTTCCCCAATCATCCACAGGGTTCTCTCCGTTTGAGTTGCTGTATGGGAGGCACCCCCGGGGCCTACTTGACATTGCCAGGGAAACATGGGAGAGTGAGAGTTCCCCTCATCGAAGTGTGATTGAGCATGTTGCCCAAATGCAAGATAGAATTGCCCAAGTGATGCCGATTGTGAAGGCACATTTAGCCCAAGCCCAGTTGGCTCAACAAAGGATTTACAATCGTGGGGCCCAGGTCCGTTCTTTTGCACCTGGTGATAGGGTGTTGGTGTTGGTCCCCACGGTCGAAAGTAAATTCCTAGCCAAATGGCAAGGGCCCTATGAAGTATTGGAGAAAATAGGGATGGTGAATTATAAAATTAGCCAACCAGGAAGACGAAAACCTGAGCAGCTCTATCACGTGAACTTGTTAAAACCATGGAAGGATAGAGAGTCCTTGGTCGCTGAGACTACCCGAGTTTCTGCTCCAGTTCACCTGGCTGTCCCTGAAGTTGGGATAGCAGAGACTCTGTCCAAACTTCAGAAACAGGAGGTTAAAGAATTTGTGCTCCGTAATAGGGAGAAGTTTTCAGACCTGCCAGGTTGGGTCTCGGGAGTTAAACATGACATTATCACCACCCCAGGGGATAAGGTCAAGTTAAAGCCTTATAGAATTCCAGAAGCCCGGCGAGATGCCATTCGCCAGGAAGTAAAAAAAATGCTTGAGTTGGGGGTGATAGAAGAGTCAAATAGTGATTGGTCCAGTCCCATTGTCTTAGTGCCCAAACCAGATGGAAGTTGGCGGTTTTGTAATGATTTTCGCCGCCTGAATAAAATCACTAAGTTTGACACCTATCCTATGCCCCGCATAGATGAACTAATTGATCGCCTAGGCACTGCCCGGTACATGACCACGTTAGACCTTACCAAGGGTTATTGGCAAATTCCTCTCTCGGGGTCGGCCAGGGAAAAAACAGCATTTGTAACTCCAGACGGATCTTTCCAATATCGGAGGATGCCTTTTGGGTTACAGAATGCTCCTGCCACATTCCAACGCACCATAGATAAGACCCTTCGGCCTCATCTAGCCTATGCTGCTGCATACCTCGATGACGTGGTCATTCACAGTGAGGATTGGGACTCACACTTACCAAAAGTTCAGGCTGTGTTGGATTCCATCTGGAAAGCTGGGTTTACAGCCAATCCAAAAAAATGTACCATTGGGCTAGAAGAGGCGAAGTATCTGGGGTATACCATTGGTAGAGGTCTAATCAAGCCCCAAATAAACAAAGTTGAAGCTATTAAGGATTGGCCACGTCCCACCAGCAAGAAACAGGTTCGTGCATTTTTGGGGATTGCAGGTTATTATCGCCGTTTTATTCCCCATTTTGCCTCACAGGCTGCTTCCCTGACCAATCTGACCAAAGGGAAGGAGTCTGTCATGATCAAATGGACTCCCGAGGCAGAAACAGCTTTTCAGGCTTTAAAACAGGCCTTATGTAGCCAGCCAGTTTTAAAGTCGCCTGATTTTTCACGAGACTTTGTGGTCCAGACAGATGCATCAAATGTGGGTTTAGGGGCTGTACTGTCCCAGATTATCAATGGGGAAGAACACCCTGTTATGTACCTCAGCCGAAAGTTGAAGGCCCATGAAGAGAATTATGCCACCATTGAGAAAGAGTGTTTGGCGGTGAAATGGGCCTTGGATTCTCTCCGATACTACCTCCTGGGTAGACAGTTTGAACTGGTGACGGATCACGCCCCATTGAAGTGGATGGCACAGAACAAGGAGACCAATAGGAGAATAAATAGGTGGTTTCTGGCCCTTCAGGAATTTAGTTTTGTGGTAACGCATCGCCCCGGTGTTCAAATGGGGAATGCAGATGGTTTGTCCCGTGCACATGCGTGCCTGTCAACCTGTGTCCCAACCCTAGGGTTGAAACAAGAGGGGGGGGTATGTGACAGGAAGTCAGGAAAATCTATGGGTGTTGTCACTGACGGGAGATATATTTCTGCTTGGTTTAGACAATTCACTAATTGCTATCAGGTGTCGGCTGCAGAGGTAGGCAGGAAGGTGTACGGAAGTTGAGAACACTTTCAGCTGTTCAGAATGAGGCAATTAAGATCTCTATAACTTGTCCAAAGGGAGTCTATTGATTGCTGTCTCCTGAGGCTGTGTAAGCTGGGGAGAGCAGTCAGATGAGAGACTTCTAAAGGTGAGGTGTTGAATTTTTTCTGTGTAAAGAAAACACAAATGGACATTTGAGTGTCTGCTGTAGAACCAGCAGGGTCTGCCCAAAGAGTAGGTTGGGAAGACTCCTTAGATAGGTTCCGGTGTGTGAGAAGGTAGACGCCCACAGTGGCCAGGATTTATTTTGTGTTTTATTTTATTTTGATGTTTTTGCTGCATGCACTGTTTTGAAGAAATTGGAAGAATAAACCATAAACTGTTGTTTTCAACCACTCCTCGGCTATCTCCCTGTGTGACGAACCCCCCCCAAAAGGGGTTATCCACACCCGCTACCGAGCTAATCCCTCACAATACACACACACATGTATATATATATACACATACACACATATGGGTGTGAAAGTAGCAGAACCACATGCCTGCGCTAATGAAATTATTTGCAAGCATAGGGATCCGCTCCTATCACACCTATATGTGTGTATGTGTATAAATACATATATGTGTGTGTGTATATATATACCCCTATACAAAAGTTCAGATGTTATGCTTGCCTCCAAAGAAAAAAATGCCCAAATAAAACCGCCTGCAACAACACACCTGGGCATTTTTGTTGCAGGCGTTTTTTTGGGCGTCTTTGGAGGCAGGCATAACATCTGAACTTCTGTATAGGGGTATATATACACACACACATGTATGTATATATACACATACACACATATAGGTGTGAAAGTAGCGGAGCCCTATGCCTGCGCTAATGAAATTATTTGCAGGCATAGGGTTCTGCCACCTATATGTGTGTATGTGTATATATACATACATGTGTGTGTGTGTATATACCCCTACACAGAAGTTCAGATGTCATGCCTGCCTCCAAAGACGTCCACAAAAAAGCCCAATAAAACGCCTGAAACAAAAACGGCCAGGTGTAAAAGTAGCGGAGCCACTATCCTGCTCTACTGCAATTCTAATACAAACAATCTTTTTTCTATGGCGGTCACCCTGACATGGAAGGGTTTGGTCACCCTGCCATAGCAGTCAGAGTCAGTTCACCCTGACACTTAACACTTTCCCTACAGAAACTAGATTATAAAATCTAACTATAGTGGAAAATAGTACCCTAACTACACTAGATATCCCTTTCCTCACACTAATAATTGCTAAATGACACTTTTGAAGCAGGAATAACAGAACTGCTTCCACTCTCTTCCACAGCCCTGTATTAAAGTGCTAGAGATTTGGCGGGGCTATCTTATATACTGGGGGGCGTATTCACTACTGATTGGCCTCTGGACCCCCTAGTCACTCCAATCACATTCCTATCATCCTCCTGCCCCCTCAATTGGCTTTTACTGATGGTTCTGGCCCAATCACGGGCTTTTAAAGCCCAGTTCCTGTCCCATTGCATTTTGGTCGGTTCTGGTTGCCGAATTTCGAACTTTTTCAGCAAAAAGTTCGGAATTCGGCCGAATTTCGAACAGTCAACGTTCGGGTCGAGCCAATGGTCGACCCGAACCATTCGATCATCCCTACTTACTATATATCTATGTGGGCTACAATGATAAGCAAAATGAGGAAATTAATTGCTTAGAAGGGAACTAAAACTGGAACATGCTCAGGGGTTGTGGCAACAAGTGGTCTACACAGGTTGCAGTGGGGACACAGACATAGAGGGAGGGACAGTTAACAGCAGAATCAACCAGGCTTTTTCCAGAATACAGAAAACTATGAGTATAAACAGAATGTAATACAGCATGTACTGACAGGCTTTAATGATGTGGGTTTAATGACACTTTAAAGTGTGTTTTGATGTCATGGCAACAAACACAAACACTGAAAACATTAATGGCACACATCTATGCATCAAAATGTGTGAGATAAAATTGAGAATCCAGACTAGCAATAGGTGTTGCAGCTATCGACATAAACTAGTCTTTCTCAACCTTTTCAATTTCAAGGAACCCTTGAAATAACTTTCATTAACTTGGAACCCCTGCCAAACATGACTATATCTACAACTCATGATACGTTAGTGTGATGGTCAGTGGGAAGAATGCTTCTCACACCTGTGGTCATTGGGAAGAATTCCCCCCTCTCATATAGATAAAAGGATCAATAGTGTCAGTGGGAACTTTTCTAAGAGGCAGATATTGCTCATTCCTGAAGGAACCCCTAGCAACCTCTGGAGGAACACTAGGGTTCCATGGAACCCTGGTTGAGGAACCCAGACATAAACACTAAGGCTGTATGCATAGAATAGCATACTGTATACAAATGATGTGTTCTAGTGGGCCTTCATGCCATTTTTTTCTGCATTGCAGTGTGTCTTGGATGTTTTAAGATGCAATTAGACATGCAATAAAGGCCGGACATACACGGTGAAAATTACCTGCAACAAATGCTAACCAATTAGCCACTGTGCTGCCCAATAACAGTTCAAATACCTCCTCCTGAGTTGTAAAGTAGAGTTTCAGCTTTCTGAACCAACCACAGACCACAGAAGTTACAAGGTGGAGCCGTGTGGGAAGGGACAGGGCTTTGTGCTAACAAGACCCAGGGATAGCAATGGATGTCTTCCCAAAACATATTTAGTGCTGGGAATATAGGAGCTGTGATTCGGTGAAGTGTCAGACACTTCATTCTAGTGTAGCTTGTTGCAGGAATCCTGTGAGAATACCCAGTGGGCATCACGGATACACTTTGAATGTGCCCACTATCTGCGCAACAGTAGTTTAACCACTTGTCACCCAAGCCAATTCTGGCATTTCTCTCCTACGTGTAAAAATCATAATTATATTGATAGAAAATTACTCAGAATCCCCAAGCATTATATAAATATAGTAAATAAAATGGAGGTTGTTGCAATTTTTTATGTGACATGGTGTTTGTGCAGCAAATTTTCAAATGCAATTTACAAAAAAAAAACACTTTCATGAATGAAAAAAAAACAAAACACAATATTTACCCCAAACTTTGTGTAATGAATGGTGCCAAACTACAGTACTTAAAAATCTTTTACAGGTTACAAGTTTACAGTACAGAGGAGGTCTAGCACTAGAAATATTGCTCTCATTCTTACGATCACATGTGTGGTTTGAACACTGTTTACATATGCGGGTGCAACCTTTATATGTGTTCACTTTTGCGTCTGAGCATGAGGGGCTGAGGGTGCTTTCAAAATCTTTTTTTATTGTTTATTTTATTTTTATTTTTTATTTTTAGGTTTCCTCTTTAATTTTTTTATTTTTTGATCACTTTTATTTCTATTACAAGGAATGTAAACATCCCTTGTAATATGAATAGGGCATGACAGGTCCTCTTTACAGAGAAATCTGGGGTCTATACGTCCCAACATCTCTCCTCTATGCTGGAAAGCCTGAGAGAAAAAAAAAAAAGGAACTTAGGCTTTCTAGCACAAAAAAATGTCATAAAGTCACTTTTGGCCTCGAGGGGCATTGAACTGGCTGGGGACCATCTGGCCCACAGCCATCTCTATGGTAAATTGCCGCTTCTGGTGGATTCATTCTCCGGCTCCCTGTGATCACACGGGAGAGAGTGGAGAAGCATTGGAGGATGGCAGGAGGGGGGTAATATTCAGCTGGATGTGGATGTTACTTGATTATAAACAGTATGTCTCACATGTATATATTATAAAATAATTATACGCTCGGTTTCCCCGCTCGCTTACCATTGTGTCTATGTAAGTACCCTTAACCCTGTTTTTTGGAATAAACATTGTCGACAGATTTACACACATTTGACCTCTATCACCATACCCCTGGGATCCTCTGTACCTGGACCTTCTAGGGATCTTCCCAGACGTTCCACCTAGGACCTGGAGATGAAGTCAGGGTCCACCACCCATATACCATATATACCCGCTCTATACCCCTGTGTGGGGTGGGTATTTCCGGTGAGTGTGCTGTTTACCAAAAACTTTGTATTTATATTGTACCATTGTATATTTTGCATTTCATATCACCTGTGGCCATGTTTTGCACATATTAATTGGTTTATTGGCACCCTTTATTTATTTAATATCTGCTTATTCATAATTGGTAGAATTTTTATTTATTTATGATCATAATTGCACATGTCACTTTATTTGGACATTTTTGCACATGGTACTTGGATTCCCTGACCCACTTTGAGCCACTTGCACCTATCTACTTATTCTATTATCGCTTATATATTTTATATCCTGTGGAGTCTATATTTATGATCATCTTTGCACACGTCACTTTATAGGGACGTCTATGCATATGTCACTTTGACCCACTTATCTACTTATTCAAACACTGTTTACATTTTTTACATTTTTTACATATCCTGTGGTATCTATATTTATTATTATACCTATGATCATCTTTGCACACGTCACTTTATAGTGGACGTGTATGCATATGTCACTTTGACCCACTGATATTGTATATACCCATTTTTATATACTCATATTTATTTATATATTTTCTTACATTTTATTCATTGCCACATTCACCTGGCCCTCCATAGTCCATACACCTCACCATTAGGCAGCGCCACTCCCCCTAACCCCCCTCTTCATTTTTATATAGTCCTTTGACTATATTATAGGGAGGCTGCAGCCTAGGATTCATTTTACCCCTATCCAATATTCCACAAGCGTGGAGTTCACCACTCTCATAATAAATATTTTATATATTATCGTTATATATATTTTATGTTTTTCATACATGCAGCCTTTTTATAATTTATTGACATTATTAAAAATGTATTTACATTTCCAAAAAAAATAACCATTGGCAGATAGATCTTTCGGTCAGGCCTCATGCACAGAGGGCGTTTTTACAGCTGCTTTTAGGAGAGTCAGCTAAAAAACGCCTCTCCATGTTATTCTAGGGCCTCATGCACACACAGGCTTTTAGGAGCTGTGAGTGACATAGGCATTTTTAAGCTGCAAAAAAACCCCAGGGCCAGCGCGTTCCGAGGACCGGCGTTACAGCTGTAAAAAGGCCAGACGCGTCTAAACGCGCCCAAATGCGGCTTAATGCTGTATAGCAGCATTTAGATGCATCAGGCGTTTTTAAGCTGTTAAAAATGTGATTGGTCACTGTAACGTGAGGAAAGCCACTCTGCGCTGACACCGGGCTGGGCTGAATGAGCAATGCAGCAAAAAGAGAGTTTGCTGTGTCATGTTAATTAAGAATGCATATTAACCCTTCTTTTCCACTTTTCTGTAGGCAAAATGTTTCAGCGACGCTGGTAGTCACTTCGCGACCATGTGAGGAGGGATTTGACGGAGGAGGAGAAGGCTCAGAGAAGTGGAGCACAAGCTCCTCAAAAAAAAGCCACATATGTACCACAACCATTTGGCTTTCCTACGCCAAGCCATGATCGACAATATAGAGTATATTTTTTTATTTTTCTCACATATATTTCCCTTTGTGCATTACTCTTATGCTCCTGGTTGGGTGTCAGTGTTGAACTGATGTCCATACATTTTGCAGAACCTTTCATTATACAGGCCAATAGAAACATCTAATAGATCTGCATTGGCCTTCACCGCTATAAACATTGGCAGTCATAGTTTTCCTGCTAAAAATGTTACCTATTCTGCAGATGTTTTTTGGTTTTTTAGCAGGGATATTGCTTAATTCTTTTATAGCTATCTTATATTTTCTCTTCTGGACAACATCCAAAATCGTGGATAAAAGGGTGCATACAAAGGGGGCAGTAGAAGCCCCTTTGGAAGATGTACCCACCGGTACAACGGACAGCATTGGCCTCGCATCCCCCCATCAAGCGAGAGGCAACTGTGACGGATGATTCCACATGTCAGATAACTGTCCGTCCGTTATTTTTGTCTGTGTGTCTATCTCTTTGTCTGTCCATCTATGTGCCAAACTGAACATTTTCATTTTTTTTTTGCAGGAATCCAGGGACCTGGATGTGGCTTCAAGCAGCCAAGGATGTGGTGAGGTGCGTGGCTGTGGCCGCAATCAGCGTCAGAGGGGGGGCGGTATGGAAACCGATAACAGGGTGCTAGCGTTGCTGCAGGAAGTGTGGCAGGGGAGGCGCAGTGTGGATGCCTTCTTGGATCCTGGCAACCCACACGCCTGCTTCTGCCGCACTTTAAATAATTTTCTGGAGGACATTGGGGGGGACCAGGAGAAGCATTGTATGGATCACATGTATTGTATTGCAATGCAATATCGACATGCTAAAGTAAGTGGTGGATTACCACCAATCAATCCATACAATGCTTTTCAGGATCCCCCAATTGTCCCTGGGACCTCAGCAGCACTAGCACCCCCTCTCAATATGAGCCCCTTCCTCAATGTCAGCCACCATCTACCCAGTCCCAGACCTCCTTTTACCACTCCCCCAAATCCTCTGTTGAATTTCATTCTCCTTCTCAGCATCCTCCTAATTCCCAGATCTCACACCTCCCTCATTTCTAGGAACCCCCTACCACCATGATTTTGGGCATTAACGCCTGCGCTAAGCCCTACTCACACCCTGAATCAACTTTTCCCCCTCCCATTCCCCACATGCAAGCCATGGTGACAAATCCACCTCCACCTATCACCAGCTGTGATTCTTCCCATTCTGTTTTTTTTTTTCATTAATAAATTAAAGTATTAAAATTATATTTTGTAGTTTTTTTTTTTTTGGTATGATGCACGACAGCACTAGTGAAATATTCTGTGTGTGTTAAAAAAAAAGTACATTTGCACATCAGTAGGTGTAATGTGCATTATCTCACACAGAAGTAAGAGAGGTAAAGGACACTTTTTCCTCTGCCTGGGGCAAACGTATGCACAGCCCAACATGGGGTAGCATACGCTTGCCTCATGCAGAAGAAAAGGACACTTTTTCCTCTGCCTGGGGCAAACGCATTTACAGCCCAACACGTGGTTGCATACGCTTGCCTCATGCAGAAGAAAAGGACACGAATAATAGAGGAACAAGAGACATCCAAAGAACTGACATAAATTTGAAATGCTTTATTCAATGAAAAAATTTTTTTTTTACAAGATAGAAAGCAGAGCTGATTTAGGAAAGATCTACATATTTTTCACACATATTGATTTTTGCCATGACACTTCTCCATTAGGTGATATGAAACAATCTGCAAACTGATTCTGGTTGGTCATGACGTCCATAAATTGCACTTGTTGAGGTTTGGGTTACGGGCTCTGGTGCTTTTCTCCTTTCTCCTTCTCCTTCTCCCGCAGAAAGTTGTGAAGTATGCAGCATGCCAGGACCACCTTGATGCATTCTCCACACCAAGCTGCATACAAGAAAGCAAAACTCTCCATTTTGCCTTGCATACACCGAAGGGATATTCCACAATGCGGTGTGCACGGCTGAGGCAATGTCCTGACCCTAACCCGTAACCGTAAGTCCTAACCCTAATCCTAAGTCCTGACCCTAACCCACTAACTCTAACCCTAAGTTCTGACCCTAACAACTAACCTTAAGTCTTAACCCTAAGTCCTGACCCTAATCCTAAATCCTAACACTTAAAAAAAAAAATCACTTACTGGGGTGTCACAAGCAGCTGTTCCTCCGGTGACACACTGCTTCGCATCAAGGTGTCCGTCCTTGATAGCCTTGGCCTGAGCCTCTCCAGCAG
This sequence comes from Pelophylax lessonae, assembly GCF_965119305.1. NCBI lineage: Eukaryota > Metazoa > Chordata > Amphibia > Anura > Ranidae > Pelophylax > Pelophylax lessonae. The sequence continues at coordinate 467,163,675 of NC_138770.1, read as the reverse complement.
GTCATCAAAGACCGGCACAGACATCCACGTAAAATTATAGAATTGTCCAGATGCATGCGAAGTTGGGCATCCATGTTGTTAAAATACCCCAAGGAGAGATGCTGGGATACAATTGGATGCATCCAGAACAGACGCCGACTGCTGCTTCTCTCCTCCTCAAACTGTCTCCTTCTCAAAGGCCTCCGCAAGACAATCAGCAGGATTGCCTCATCTATTTTCTGAACAACAGGATCCATAAGCAAAAACTCCCAAAAACTCCACAAAACTCACAGATACTCTCAAATTCTATCTCCTCTCTCTCTCTCCAACCAAAATGGCACAGACACATGCTATTTAATAGGGATCGACGGATTATCGGCAAAGCCGATATATCGATGGCCGATATGCACTTTTCCCAATATATCGGAATCGGAGGTTACCGATATTGCCGATATTTCGGGAAAGTGCATGTACCGGAGTGATGCCTGCAGCTAGAGGCATCACCCCGGTACCGGCGTCCATAGCTGACGGTCGGTTGTCTTGTAATGACAACCGATGCGGCTGAGAAGCTGCTCGGCTGTTATTACAAGGAGCGGGAGGGGGCGTCCCCCCTCTTGCCGCCTTCCGCGGCTCGCCTGGGTCTCCGTCCCACAGGGATACACGGGCAACCAGCATACACGCCCGCCGAAGACCCGATCAAAGCCGCATTCGGCTCTGATCGGGTCTCCATGAAAAATCCCGGAAGTGATGTCATGACTTTTAATCTGGCGCCAGATTCGAAAAAATGACAGAATTCAAAACAGCCAAACTTGGCATTTTGAATGCTTTTAAGTGCAGAGGAGGGGTTTGGGGTCTTTTAGACCCCCAGATCCCTCCATAAGAGTACCTGTCAAAAAAAAAAAAATGTTTTTAAATGTACAAAAATATCGACCAATATCAGCCGATACCGATATGCATTGGTCAAAATATCTGTATCGGCAACGAAAAAAAGATAACGGTCGATATCATGTATCATGAAAGCACTGCTAAGCGCTGACGCGGCTCAACACAAATTGACGTCATTGCAAAACTCTGCTAAAAGCGCATTTTTTTACGCTGCTTTTTCCTGGTGTCAGAAACAGCTTTGCAGCTAGTTTTTTCAGATGCCCTGTGTGCATGAGGCCTCATAGTTACAAAACATCTTCCATTACCATATACAGTACTTCTGGGTCTTCTTCATGCACAGTAATGCTACATCAATTTTCAATGGGCGGCCATTATACCAACATGTAGAAAAACTTTGTAAAAGAAACGACAAAAAAAAAAAAAAAAAAGGACACATCACGTTCTTTCGGTATTTGTCGGGCATGTAGTTGATTTCAAATACTACGGAATGATCATTATTGGTTAGAAAATCGTATAATCGTATGGGACAAATATTTTCATGCGATTTTCAAATCATTTATTCCCTGCATTATGCTCAAATGATTGTCACAGTTCTGCTGTGACTTGTGACGATATCCCATCCACACTGTAACTCTTCTCTGTCTCCACGAATGGCCAGTACTTTTTTGCTGAATATGCTCAGAACTGTTCTGAGATTTGCCAACTAATATGGAATAGTGGAAGGGGGTGGGTGAACACCAAGGGGGAAAAGTGTGACAAATGAGGCCTTTAAGTACTGGACTAAGAGCCCAGACGTCCTACATGCTTTCATAAGACAAATCATAAGCAGGGAATATTGATCATTTATCTTATTTCTAATGTCATTCAAGAACTATGGCCACTATGCTTATAGATGTATCAGGCAGAAGTAAGATTCATGTCTTTGGATTTACTTGCCAGAATTGTCTTTATTTTGATATTTTTTTGTGGATGAAGATAACCGAAAGAGTGGAATTCACCTGAAGCGCAAACATTTAAATAGTTTGTTTTTTTAAATTGATTTTACTTTTGGTTGCACTTGATAGAACTTTGTATTTTTTGTCAACCAAAATATGTAACTATTTATGTAGTGCTGAATTGGCAAAAAGGGGTTCAAAGGACCATATACAGTTTCACTGGTAGAGTGGCCATCAAAGAGAGCTGATTTTCCACTATCATTGGGTTTATGGTAGTGAGCCCTTGTAGATCCCCAGCTCAGGATTCCCCAGGGTGCGGAGTCTAAGCCCCAGCCTGCTTCTTCACCAGGGCCCCTGATGATGGGGATGGATTTGCAGCAAGCTGGAACCAGGTCGCAGCCCTCAGGTAGGCCCGGCTAAAGATGGGGAAACCGCTGGCGTGTGCAGAGTAAGTAGCAGACTAAAGGATATCCAAGAGACAAGTTGAGGTCAGGACAGGCAGCAAACGAACACAGAAGGGAAAAACTAAGCCGGGGTCGGTACACAGTAAATAAGATATAGCAGCCTAGGGGTATACGGATGGGAGCTAGAGAACAATGAAGTTGCTCTAAAAAGGAGCAGTGCATAGAGCATGTGTATATATAGAGAAGCAAACAGGGAGGTGACCCAGGAAGTAATAGGTAGAAAAAGGATATAACCCACAGTGGAGCAGGCGATGCCGATAGGTGAACAGAGAAGCCAAACACCACATGAAGCAAGATTAAAGCACTGCAGCAAGGAGGTAAAAGTATACAAACAAAACTAAAGGCTAACTTGTGGCATCCACATTCTCTTCACTTTTTTTTTTTTTTACCTTTCCACAGTTGCTTCTTAGTTTCCAAGCCTAGGCAATTGATTTCATACATCCCAGGAGTCTTCAGAAGAAGAGGAGGGGTTTCCCTCCTGCCTGCACGCAGGGCAGATGGGCTCCAGGAAGTAAATAATACATAAATCATCTTATTAAATCATAGATAATCAAGGCCAGAAATCCTAGGTGGGTGTTTTTCAAAGTGATTTCACCTCACAATTTAGCATGGGGACATGGATGGATGGGTAGTTTCCTTGGTACCCTTGAATAATAAAAATGAATTAAGTAGTATTTTTGGTTTGTGATGCTCAGATGCAGTGTAGTTCCACTTTACCCATAACAAAGAACTCTTATAGAACAGGGGAGAACATGCAGTCCTTATATACTGTATAAGCATTTAAATCTTTGTTAATAGAGAGGCTCCTACATTCAAAATTTCACATTTTAAAATGTGCAATTCAGGGTCATGACAGCAATCTCACGTTAAAAGAATTATCATTTTTTTTACCTATATCAAACCAGATAATTCTTAACTGTTCACAGATATTTCTTACAAGTGTGGAAAAGCTTCTGCTGGTACTTGCAAGTCTAGAAGTAGTAGAGTATTTAATATTTTTCTGTTTTGAAGAAAGAAATGCCTAAGTATTCTCAGTTATGAAAAATGAACAGTACAAGGAACGTGCCTGATGTTGTGTTTTTGTCAATACATGACTTATGCTTGTATTCCTCGTTTTATCTTCTTTTTTAATCACTTGATCCCCAGGCCAATTCTGACACTTCTCACATATAAAGAAAGATCTGCTTTTTTTTGCTAGAAAGTAAGTTAGAACCCACAAAAGTTATATCTGTTTTTTTAAAAGCAGAGACTCTTGAGAATAAAATGGTGACTGTTGCAATTTTTTATGTTGCTTGACATTTGCGCATCCATTTTTAAAACACAAATTTTCAGGAAATCAGAGACTCTTGAGAATAAAATGGTGGCTGTTGCAATTTATGTTGCATGACATTTGCCCATTCATTTTTAAAACACACGTTTTCAGGAAAAAAAAACACCTTAATGTGTTATTAAACTAACATCATTAAAAACTATTAACAAATGCTGTATTACATGTTTTTCATACCCACTATATACTAAAGGATTAGTTTTCTGTATTATGCAAAACAATCTTGTTGATCCTACTGCTGTCTACCCCTCCCCTGTCCACTGCAGTTGGGGATTTTGTAGGACATTGTTGGAAGCTAGTGCAAATGCTAAGTTTTCAGTGTCTTATCTACCCTGAGAATTTCTTCTCTATCACATCTGAGCAGCCCATGTGACTATAGAGTCACACATGTGGGCGTATACACAGTGGTCCTTTTCTCCTCCTCCATGACCACAAATCAGCTAAACATAATGGGGGTGAGATATTAAATCTTGTTTGATGGAGGCTTAACCCCCCTGTTTTTCTAAGATACAGGCTGGAGGGGCCTGATACAGCTTGTGACTGGGAGAAATCTGCCCACACCATGTTATTGCCATAAAATAATAAGGATTTGATTTCAAATATATATCTGTATGATGATTTAAAACAGCTTAATGATAATAATTATTTATTTTTACCCTGTATCCCAAATCCTTTTTTACCAACAGACAGGCTCAGAAAGAGCTGGATGGGAGAGGGTACCTAGTTTTGACAGGTACCCGCTCCCACTTCCACTCTGATTGCCTACATGACCTGAGTGGAAGTGCCCCCCCTCCCCTCTTTCAGCTCATTCTTCTGTGACATGTCACAGGTCCAATAAGACTGTGGGACCATTCACAATGAGTAGCGTGGCTTGCATATGCGCAGTGGGCTGCCGGCTGTGAAGTCGAAAGCAACTTAGCTGGCTGTTTACAGTTAGAATGCTGGTGCCGACAACCCAAAAGGCTAGTGAAGAATTAGACTGGGTGAGAGCGGGGCTAGACCCCTGCACAGGGAAGTGTGCTTTTATGAAAAGTCAGCAGCTACAAGCTACAGGATTTGTAGCTGCTGACTTTTTTTGTTTTCCAGAGTAAACAACCGCTTTAAGGATTAAAAATGATCAATGTTAATAGAGATAGTGAGGTTCTCCTTTAACTGTAAGCCTGTGTCATGCAAACCTATCCATCTAAACGTATCTATTATGTCCAGCAGCTTTTTTAGAGAGGTGTTTCCATGTAATTTGAACATTAATGCAGTATGCATGATATAATGGAAAGACAACATCTTTTCTTTTACCATGTTTTTATTGAAGATTTTCAAATAAAAAAATACAAACATCCAGATAGGACATAATCCATTTTCTACGACAACATCTTTTCAGTCGCTGTTTTGAGTACTGCTGTTATGTTTTGCACAGCTGGCACTTTTGGTTACCCATAAAACTGGTTATCTTTGCAGCCATTAATTACAAAAAACCTGAGCAATAACCTAAATGGTAAACAGACCATTCTGTAATGACCATACAAAATTTTTATTGTTATCAAAGTAAAAAATCTGCAGAAGCAAATACTTTATGAGTATCTAATGTAAGATGACAGTTGGAAACACTTACTAGAAGAAAACACAGCCTGGGGCTTTAGGGCATTTTGTATCTTTTCATTTTTTCCATTAGTTTCTGAAATTTGGTAGTCTCTTCATATAATGGCACATTGCAACATTGTTATTTATTATGCCATGTAAGCAAATAAACTGAGATGTTGTCACTTTTACTAAATACTCAACATTGAGTATTTTTAGATGCTTCCATACTGTAAATGTCAGTAGGAGAAAACACTGAAATCTTTATTATGTAGGTTATAATTTAACGTTAACATAGACAGATTCTTGTTAGGAACTCTTATGAGTTTGTGCGACCAAGTGGTAGCCAGTTGTATGTAATCTGGTCATCAAAACAGGACATGGTAGGGTATCAGGCACTCAGTCAGTGTTCCTCAGCGCATCCACTTGTTGTTTTCCGATGCTGTTTCTTATGTCAACATCATTGATGATTTATTGGGATAAGAGCGCCACACCAGCTTGTACAAACGTTTAAAATATTTTTATTTTGGAACAGCCAACGCGTTTTGGGGGCTCAGCACTCCCCCTTCATCAGGGCTAAAACTAGACAATAAAGAATATGCAAAGAATCTCTAAAATGTGTTAAAAGCTATGGAAATATACAATTAAAACGCCTTAATGCAGTAATTATCAGAGCCAAACAGGACATACATTACTTGACTGAGAAGTAAAAAAATCAAGAACGACAAAGAAAAAATGTTCTTATTAGGGCTATAGGGCAACACAAAAACAAAAGCAAAGTAATGAAGAAAGACTTCATTCGTGTTAAAGCAACAGTAATTAAAAAAAAAAAAAAATATATATATATATATATATAAAAATATATACATATATATATATATATTTATATATATATATATGCACATACATACATACATATAGTTACATAGTTACATAGTTAGTGAGGCTGAAAAAAGACACAAGTCCATCCAGTTCAACCTATGTGTGTGTGTTTGCTTTTAACCGTACATTGTATACCCCTGTATGTTGTGGTCTTTAAGGTGTCCATCCAATAGTTTTTTGAAACTATCAATGCTCCCCGCTGATACGACTGCTTGCGGAAGAGAATTCCACATCCTTACCGCTCTTACAGTGAAGAACCCCTTACGCACTTTAAGGTTAAACCGCCTTTCCTCTAGTTTTAGTGAGTGGCCACGTGTCTTATTGTATTCCCTTACTCTAAATAGTTTGTTCCTTATGCTCGGGTCGCCAGTACAGTATTTGTACATTGATATCATATCCCCCCTCAAGCGTCTCTTCTCCAGAGAGAATAGGTTCAGTGCTTGTAGTCTTTCCTCATAGCCGATGTCCTCCATTCCCCTAATTATTTTTGTTGCCCTTCTCTGGACTTTCTCCAGTTCCAGCACATCCTTCCTGAGGACCGGTGCCCAGAACTGGACAGCATACTCCAGATGTGGCCGGACCAGAGTCTTGTAGAGTGGAAGAATAATCTCTTTATTTCTGGAGTGAATCCCCTTTTTTATACAACCCTTTTTTTAATATATAAAATAATAAATGGATAAACAAGATAAGTGATAATAAGGGTAGTAATAGTAATGAAATAAACAAATTAAGATTTAGGATGCGCTGGCCAATCTTAAAGATTGCTGCACCCGAAACTCCCTGAATACTGGGAGATGAAAATGAGTGAAGTGACAAAAACGAGTGTGCTATCTTTAACCACTTCTGGACCGGAAGGATTTGCCCCCTTAATGACCAGGCCATTTTTTGCAATTTGGCACTGCATGAATTTAACTGATAATTGCGCGGTCATGCAATGCTGTACCCAAACAAAATTTAGGTCCTTTTTTCCCACAAATAGATTTTATTATTTTGGTGGTATTCAATCACCTCTGTGGTTTTTATTTTTTGCGATATAAGCAAAAAAAAGAGTGAAAATTTTGAAAAAAATTTAATTTTCTTTTTCTTATATAAAATATCTAATAAACTCAATTTTTGTCATACATTTAGGCCAAAATGTATTTAGCCACATGTCTGACAAAATAAATCTCAATAGGGCGTACTTTTATTGGTTTGCGCAAAAGTTATAGCATCTACAAACTATGGTGTATATACTGGAATTTACGCAGCTTTTACTTTCTGACTGCCTATCTCATTTCTGAATTGCGGAAATGGCAGGGCAGTGCAACCCCCCCCCCCCCATGACCCCTTGGAACGTAGTAATCCCAAGGAATTTCCTGAGAGGCATGTTGAGCCCATTGAATTTTTTTTTTTGTCACAGGTGTTTTAAAAATGGCTAAAAAAAGTTGTTTTTTTTTTTACACAAAGTTGTCATTGAAATTATATATTGCTCACACATGCCATGGGTATATGTGTAATTACAATAAAAAAAATACATTCTGCTGCTTCTCCTGAGTACCAGGATACCCCATGTGTGAGACTTTTTGGCAGTGTAGCCGTGTACAGGACCCTGAAAACCAATCACTGCCTTCAGGCTTTCTAAAGGTGTAAATTGTTGATTTCACTCCTCACTACCTATCACATTTTCAGAGGCCATGAAATGGCAAGATAGCACAAAACCCTGCCAAGTGACCCCCTTATCAGAAAGTAGACACCCTAAGCTATTTGCTGAGAGGCATGTTGAGTTCATGGAATATTTTATATTTTGCCACAAGTTTCGGAAATATGACAATTTGTTTTTTTTGTCACTTAAATTATATATTGCTCACACATGCCTTGGCTATATGTGAAATGACACTCCAACATACATTCTGCTGCTTCTCTTGAGTACAAGGATACCATATGTGTGAGACTTTTTGGCAGTCTAGCCGCCTACAGGACCCCGAAAACCAATCACCGCCTTCAGGCTTTCTAAGGGCGTAAATTGTTGATTTCACTCCTCACTACCTATCACAGTTTCAGAGGCCCCATGAAATGCCAAGACAGCACATACCCCCCCCCCCCCCCCAAATTACCCCTTTTCAGAAAGTAGACACTCTAGGCAAGGGCTTCCCAAACTTTTTTGGGCCGAGACCCACTTCTGAATACAGATTTTTTTTGGGACCCACTTGCTTGTAATTGAATATTGTAAAACGCTACAGAATTTGTTGGTGCTATAAATATAAAATATTTTAAAGGGAGGGGGATGTTTAACCACTTCTGGACCACAAGGATTTGCTGCATGGATTTCACGGCCACTGCATTTGTTTTTACATTCTGCATGCACCTTTTTTCAGCGGAAAACGCAGGCATAGCAGCCCATTCAAATCAATGGGCTGCTATGCCTGTGCAAATGTGGGTCGCCAACCCGCATACATGTGAACCAGCAGTGTCTGGCCTACCTGGTGACTGGTCCTGGCCCTCAGCTCCGATACAATGGCCTGGTCATTAAGGGGGAAAATCCTTGCGGTCCAGAAGTGGTTAAACTTGCAGGAGGACCGGTGTTTTTATTTATAAATTACTTTACTACTGCTTTAGGCCTGGTTCACATGTATGCAGGTTGGCGGCCCACATTTGCACAGGCATAGCAGCCCACTGATTTAAATGGGCTGCTATGCACTCGTTTTCCACAGAAAAAAGATGCATGCAGCATTTAAAAAAATCCAGTGGCCTTGAAATCCATCCTGCTTTTGCACCATGCGACTTACCTGCAGTTCCTGCACTGGCAAGCTTTCTGCGTTTTTATTTACGTGGACCCAGCATTTAAAAACACACTTTGTGTGTGCAGTAACTGCAGGTAAGTCACATGGTGCAAAAGCAGGATGGATTTCATGGCCATCTCTTTTTTTTTTACATTCTGCATGCATCTTTTTTCAGCGGAAAACGCAGGCATAGCAGCCCATTCAAATATATGGGCTGCTATGCCAAATATGGGCTGCTATGCCAAACCAGGCTTAACCACTTGCCGACTGCCTGACGCCGATCTACGTCGGCAGTCAGCCCCTCACAGGCAAAGTGACGTAGGGCTACGTCACTAGCTTGTGAGGGTCTAGGGAGCGAGCGCGCTCCCCCGGAGGCGCGCTCCCGCTCCCGCGTGGTCACGGACCCCCCCGCGCGTGTGACCAGCGGACCCGATGTCCGCCGGTCACTCGGCGATCGGCGGGGGAGAGGGAGAATGTCAGGCAGCTTGTGTAAACAAGCGACCTGTCATTCTCCTCGCTGTAAAGACACTGATAAAACGGATCTAGTATGTAGATCCGTTGATCAGTGTCCTTACAGCTCAAGCCACAGCCAATCACAGTAGAAAGCACGCCCCTAGGGACACACACAGCCCCTCCCTTCCAAATAAAGTTAACCCCTTCACAACCAGTGTATTTTTACAGTAACAGTGCATATGTATAGCACTGATTACTGTAGAAATGTCACTGGTAACCCCAAAAGTGTCACAAATGTCAGTCAAGGGTCCGATCTGTCCGCCCCAATGTCGCAGTACCGCAAAAAAAATCGCAGATCGCCGCCATTACGCGTTAAAAAAAAAAACAACAAAAATGACAAAAATCTTTCCCTTTGTTAGTAAACGCGATAACTTTTGCGCAAACCAATCAAAATACGCTTTTTGCAATTTTTTTTACCAAACATATGTAGCATAAAAAAAATTGGCCGAAAATTTTAAAAAATTTTGATTTTTACTTTTTTTTTTGGGGGAATTTCATATAAAAAAATGTGAAAAATATTGTTATTTTTGCAAAATTGACGCTCTTTTTTTGTTTATAGCGCGTGATCAAAAAATCGCACAGGTGATCAAATACCACCAAAAGAAAGCTCTGTTTGTGGGAAAAAAAGGACGTCAAATTCGTTTAGGTACAGTGTCGCACGACCGTGCAATTGTCCGTTAAAGTCACGCAGTGCCGAATCGCAAAATACCCCCTGGTCAGGAAGGGGGTAAAATCTTCCCGGGGCTTAAGTGGTTAAAATAAGCCATCAACTAGTGTCTGAACTCTGTTCAATATTTAATAAAACAAACATGAACAAATTAAAGAGCAGCTTAATCACGGCATGTGAGCAGGGATTGGCACGGACCAAGGCTACGGCAGACATTTTCCAATGTACAGACCTTAGTGAAGGACACCAAGGTACATTTCAAATTAAAACCATCAAAAAATATTCTGTCTACTCTCTGGCCTAGTTCTACAATTACAAATAAGTTTAAAATAACATTTATATACAATCTGCTTCTGGTATACTGTTATAAACGGTTTAAAATATTTTCAAAATTCTTACCTTATATTTTTCTGTTGTATTGAGTGGCAGCAGCAGCATCAAAGTCCTTTGTAGACATGGATGAAGTAGGAATACACAAACATGCATCAACAAGACAGTCCCCAGGTCCCCCATAGATACCCCTTCAGTGCAGGCTAGGGCAGGTCTCCCGTAGATCCCCCTTTAGTGCAGGCTAGGCAGGTCTCCCGTAGATCCCCCTTTAGTGCAGGCATGTCCCCATAGATCCCGCTTTAGAGCAGGCCTGACCAGGGTGAGGGTCCCCCATATTTATACATCCCTCTTTAGAGCAGGTAAGGGAGGCAGGTCCCCCATAGATCCCCCTTTAGAGCAGGCCAGGGTGAGGGTGCCCCATAATTATACATCCCCCTTTAGTGCCGGTTCACATTATTGCGGCTTGCGAGATCGTATGTAATTCGGAGCGCACTGCTCCTTCATTACATGCGATCTCATGTGCGGATGCGAGTTCAGCCATACACTTTGTATGGCTGAATTCGCACTGTATCCGCACCAAACAAGGACCGCTTACCTGGTGACTTCCTGGCGCTCTGCTCCGATGTGATGCTCACTCTGCTAAAGGCTCCACTCCGACTCCAACCCCGAGGCCCCGTCTCCCATTCATAACAGCGCGCATGGCAAGGGGCCAGGTCGGAGCATCAGTGGAGCTCTAGGTCCCGCCCGCCTGCCTGGCCCGCCTACCTGCTCGTAACACAGTGCGGGCTGCTGCTGATGCGTGGGCAGCTCACTGTTCTCTGACTGCTCTACCGCCGGCGACCCACTCAGATGCGGCTCGCGACCCACCAGAAGTCCTGCTCTAGGCTATTTGCTGAGAGGCATGTTGAGTGTTTTGCAGATCTCACTTTTTGTCACAAAGTTTTGAAAATTGAAAAAATAAAATAAAATGCACTTTCCTTTTTTTCTTAATTTTCCAAAATAAATGAGAGCTGCAAAATACTCACCATGCATCTTAGAAAATACCGTGGGGTGTCTACTTTCTGAAAAAGGGTCCTTTGGGGGAGATTTTGTGCTATCTTGATATTTCATGACCTCCAAAACTGTGATAGGTAGTGAGGAGTGAAATCAGCAATGTATGCCCTTAGAAAGCCTTAAGGGGATGATTGGTTTTCGGGGTCCTGTATGTGGCTAGACTGCCAAAAAGTCTCATGCATGTGGTATCATCATACTCAGGAGAAGCAGCAGAATGTATTTTGGGGTAATTTCATTTCAAATATATTCATGGCATGTGTGAGCAATATATAATTTAGTGACAACTTTGTGTAAAAAACAAAACAAAAAACAAATTGTCATATTCCCCAAACTTGTGGCAAAATATAAAATACTCCATGGACTCAACGTGCCTCTTAGCAAATAGCTTGGGGTGTCTACTTTCCAAAAAGGGGTCATTTGGGGGGCGTTTGAACTGTCCTGACATTTTATGCTCATTCTTAGAAGCTTATGCCACACATCACCCACTCTTCTAACCACTTGAAGACCAAGCCTTTTCTGTGACTTTTTGTTTACATGAAACTGTTTTTTTTTTTTTACTAGAAAATTACTTTGAACCCCCAAACATTATATATTTTTTTAACGCAGAGGCCCTACAGAACAAAATGGCGGGTGTTGCAATTTGTTTTGTCACGCGGTATTTGCGCACAGACTTTTCAAATGCAATTTTTGCAAAAAAACCCCACTTTTTTAAATTTAATGCACAATTTCCTAATTGTTTGGTAAAATTTAAAAGATGATCTTATGCCGAGTACACAGATCTTAAACATGACATTTAAAATTGCGCACGCCCATGCAGTGGCAACAAACTATGTACATTTTTAAAAGTCTTTAAAAGTCTTTACAGGTTACCACTTTAGATTTACAGAGGAGGTCTACTGCAAGAATTACTGCCATCGACCTGATGTTCGCAGCGATACCTCCCATCCACATATGCATGCTGCAATTGCTGTTTACATATGATAAAAAATGTAGACAAAAAATCATGATCATAGGCCAACATTGGCATATGATTCAGACCCTTGAAGACCACGTCCTGAAGAAGCATGCGTGACGCACGCGAAACGCGTCAACTTCACACCCCGCGTTCCACCCGACCAACGAACCCAGCCTATGCTTGTTCTATCACGGCGGAGCACCATTTCAGCATTCGAGTTTCCCCTCCTGGTTTGTCAACAGGAAGTGAGGCGGCATAGCGGGAGGACGTTTGAATTGATGGCGAGGTATGCATTTGATCACAGCATCTGGAGTACCGGGACATGTCGTGAGTTTTCCACGCTTATATGAGCCAATACAGGAGATAGAGGGCCACCAACAGGTACTGACGGACTAACTCCAGTGTCAAGAGAGCCTGGTAAGATCGTTCCCTTTTCTAAATTAGAGGGACGCCACTGCCATTACTGTCTGGAATCTGATATAGAGACATTCTCTAAGCCTTCATAAGTGAATTTCTGTTAAGCCTAAACCTGCCTCTCTCCTTTCATATGATCCCGGTCAGACTACATACCGCTTGTATCCATCACCTCCCCAGCTGCCCCTTCGCCTACCCGAGGGACCTATACTATTTTGACTGCTTTTTCAAGATAAACATCTGCATCACTGGTGTTTTCTTTCTGCCCACCAGTTTATATGACTAAGGGACTTGCTAATAGTGTCGTATTTTGCAACATTAAGCTTGTTCCATCATTTTCATCATTGCACTGATGCCCCCGCTATGGTGGCCGAAAGGACAATCCTTCATCTTCTTCAAATTTGCTTGTAGCATCTATAGGAAGATCATCAGAATGGTTCTTTACAATTAAAATCAACCAATGAGCTTTGCAGTGAATGAGCTTCATGTATATCGTGGACACTATATTGCATCTTTTGTTCCCCTCCCCCTTTATAGTACCTTTCGTTAGGAAGACTGGAGATGAACATAGTTTATTGGCATGCCTGCACCCATCCAGTGCATTGGTAGTAGTGACTATAGTCGGTTTCCTGACAAGTCACTCCCATCCATTGGATGGTATGCAATTTTGGTTCTGTTGCTTTGAGTGGGCCATTGGCGTGTGTGCTTGTGTTTGAACGTTTGTTTGTGTAATTTGGCCGTTTGCCCGGGTCTTCAAGGGTCTGAATCATATGCCAATGTTGGCCTATGATCATGATTTTTTGTCTACATTTTTTATCAACCAATAAAGTTTTTCAATTTTTCAATAATACCCGAAGTATTCGCCTGCGAACAGTTCCCGGCGAACATCGCTTGTTCGCATCCGCCGCTGCGGGCGAACATATGCAATGTTCGGTCCGCCCCCTATACTTCATCATTGAGGCAAACTTTGACCCTGTACATCACAGTGAGCAGACACATTCCAGCCGATCAGCATACCCTCCCTCCCACACCCTCCCACTTCCTATAAAAAAGCAAAGGCAGCATCCATCTTAGATCATTCTGAAGCAGTGTGTTAGTGAGAGCAGGGAGAGTGCTGCTCCTGCTGCTGTTAATAGGGACAGTTGTTAGATAGTGTTCTCGGTCCACTCCTGCCAGCACCCCAAAAAGCCCTTTTTAGGGCTGGTATTTCAGTAAATTTTTTTTGTTTTTGATATATATATATATCTATTGTGCAGTTGCCTGCCCGCCATGTGTGAGAGGCCACAGACCCACCACAGACTGTACTGTGTGCACACCACACTCATATCGGGTGGCAAAGTACCTTGCAGTTTAAAAATTATTTTTTTTCCTGTCATAATTGCAGTTGCCTGCCGGCTGCCAGTGAGTGTCAGGTCCACAGAGTGTACTTTGCCCACTGCAGTGCCCACCACTGATATATACGGTGGCACAGCACCTTGCAAATTAAAAAAAAAATATTTTTATAATTGCAGTTGCCTGGCCTGCCAGTGAGTGTCAGGTCCACAGAGTGTACTGTGCCCACTGCAGTGCCCACCACTCATATATACGGTGGCACAGCACCTTGCAAATTAAAAAAATATATATTTGTTATAATTGCAGTTGCCTGGCCTGCCAGTGAGTGTCAGGTCCACAGAGTGTACTGTGCCCACTGCAGTGCCCACCACTCATATATATACGGTGGCACAGCACCTTGCAAATTAAAAAAAAAATATATATTTTTATAATTGCAGTTGCCTGGCCTGCCAGTAAGTGTCAGGTCCACAGAGTGTACTGTGCCCACTGCAGTGCCCACCACTCATATATATATGGTGGCACAGCACCTTGCAAATTAAAAACAAAATTATTTTTTATAATTGCAGTTGCCTGGCCTGCCAGTGAGTGTCAGGTCCACAGAGTGTACTGTGCCCACTGCAGTGCCCACCACTCATATATATACGGTGGCACAGCACCTTGCAAATTAAAAAAATATATGTTTTTTATAATTGCAGTTGCCTGGCCTGCCAGTGAGTGTCAGGTCCACAGAGTGTACTGTGCCCACTGCAGTGCCCACCACTCAGATATATATGGTGGCACAGCACCTTGCAAATTAAAAAAATATATATTTTTTATAATTGCAGTTGCCTGGCCTGCCAGTGAGTGTCAGGTCCACAGACTGTACTGTACCCACTGCCCAACACTCATATAGGGTGGCACAGCACCTTGCACGCATAGTACCACAAATCTAAAAAAAAATGGCAGAGGCAGGCCACCCCACAGGGGCCGTCGTGGTCGTGGTTCTGTGATTTCCTTTAGCCCCAGTGTTCAGAAGCCACGTACCCTGAACTCAAAAAATTCTGAGGACATAGTTGACTGGCTTACACAGGACACCCAATCTTCTACAGCTTCCGCTCGGAACCTTGATGCACCATCCTCCTCCAGCTCAGCTTCGGCACCTCTCAATTTACCACTCGCCCGCCCGCTGGCACCACCACCAACACTAGCACCACAGCCGCTTCACTTGATCTGTCAGAGGTGTTATTTACACATCAGTTAGAAGAAATAAGTGATGCCGCAACCATTAGTGCCAGAGGATGTAGATAACGGGGATATGTCTCAGTCAGGCAGCATTATACACATGGATGTACATTGTGATGATGATGATGATGTTGTACCTGCTGCTACTGCCTTTGCTGAGTTGTTAAGTGAAGCGGCTGATGATGACGATGTGTCCGTGGATGTCACCTGGGTGCCTGCTCGAAGAGAAGAAGAAGAGGGGGGAAAGTTCAGATGGGGAAACAGAGAGGAGGAGGAGACGATTTGGAAGCAGGGGGAGGTCATCGCAAGGAGCTAGTGGCACAGTCAGACAGCATGTATCGGCACCCGGGGTCAGCCAGACAGCACGCCAATCAACGCAAGCTGTTGCCACCACCAGAATGCCGTCATTGCAAAGCTCAGCAGTGTGGCATTTTTTTTGTGTGTCTGCCTCTGATAACAGTGATGCCATTTGCAACCTGTGCCAAAAGAGTCATGGGAAGTCCAACACCCACCTAGGTACACCTGCTTTGCGAAGGCACATGATCTCACATCACAAATGCCTATGGGATCAACACATGAGTACAAGCAGCACACAAACTCAAAGCCACCATCCTCCTCCTGGTCCAGCATCTTCAGCCACGTCAACCACTGCTGTCTTCCTTGCCACCTATCAACAACCCGCCACTCCGCCTCTCACCTTCAGCAGTTCCTGCTCATCTGCCCACAGTCAGGTGTCTGTCAAGGAAATGTTTAAGCGTAAGAAGCCAATGTCACAGAGTCACCCCCATGCCCGGCATCTGAGAGCTGGCTTGTCGGAACTCTTAGCCCGCCAGCTTTTACCATACAAGCTGGTGGAATCTGAGGCCTTCAAAAAATTTGTCGCTATTGGGACACCGCAGTGGAAGGTACCCGGCCGAAATTTTTTTTCACAAAAGGCAATCCCCAACCTGTACTCTATTGTGGAAAAGGAAGTCATGTCATGTCTGGCACACAGTGTTGGGGCAAGGGTCCATCTGACCACTGATACCTGGTCTGCAAAGCACGGTCAGGGCATGTATATCACTTACACTGCGCATTGGGTAAACCTGGTGACACCGCCACGACTTGCAGGCAGGCCTGCTGCCACCTCCTCTACTCCTCCTACTCCATCCTCTTTGCTAACCTCCTCGGCTGAGTCCTCTTCTGCTGTTGCGTCTTGCTCCACACCAACTGCACCCCTCCCAGCTCCCCAGGGGCTATTCCACATGCCGGATACGACAGTGTCACGCCGTCTTGGGGTTGACTTGCCTGAAAGCAGAGAGTCACACCGGATCAGCACTACTGTCCGCCCTGAACGCACAGGTGGATCAGTGGTTTACCCCACACCAACTGGAGATCGGCAAAGTGGTGTGTGACAACGGAAGCAATTTGTTGGCGGCATTGAATTTGGGCAAGTTAACACATGTGCCATGCATGGCACATGTGTTGAATCTGATTGTACAACGCTTTGTTCATAAGTATCCAGGCTTACAGGACGTCCTCAAGCAGGCCAGGAAGGTGTGTGGCCATTTCAGGCATTCCTACACGACCATGGCGCACTTTTCAGATATTCAGCGGCGAAACAACATGCCAGTGAGGCGCTTGATTTGCGACAGCCCGTTGGAATTCAACACTCTCAATGTTCGACCGCCTGCTCCAACAAGAAAAAGCCGTCAACGAGTATTTGTATGACCGGGGTGCTAAGAAAGCCTCTGCGGAGCTGGGTATTTTTTTGCCACGTTACTGGATGCTCATGCGCAATGCCTGTAGGCTCATGCGTCCTTTTGAGGAGGTGACAAACCTAGTCAGTCGCACCGAAGGCACCATCAGCGACATCCTCCCATATGTTTTCTTCCTGGAGCGTGCCCTGCGAAGAGTGCTGGATCAGGCCGTAGATGAGCGTGAAGAGGAAGAGGAAGAGTTGTGGTCACCATCACCACCAAAAAAAGCCTTATCATTGCTTGCTGGACCTGCGGCATCACTGGAAGAGGAGTCTGAGGAAGAGGAGTCAGAGGAGGAACGTGGCTTTGAGGAGGAGGAACATCAACCACAGCAGGCCTCCCAGGGTGCTCGTTGTCACCTATCTGGTACCCGTGGTGTTGTACGTGGCTGGGGGGAAGAACACACCTTCAATGACATCAGTGAGGACGAGGAATTGGACATGAGTAGCTCGGCATCCAACCTTGTGCAAATGGGGTCTTTCATGCTGTCATGCCTGTTGAGGGACCCTCGTATAAAAAGGCTGAAGGAGAACGACCTGTACTGGGTGGCCACGCTACTAGACCCCCGGTATAAGCAGAAAGTGTCTGATATGTTACCGAATTACCGGCAGTCGCAAAGGATGCAGCAGTTACAAAACAAGTTAAAAAGTATGCTTTATACAGCGTATAAGGGTGATGTCACAGCACAACGGGAATCTAACAGGGGAAGAGGTGAACGTAATCCTCCTCCTACCACAACCACGCCGGAAAGGACAGGAAGCTTTACAGATGTGTTGTTGATGGAGGACATGCAGAGCTTTTTAACCACTTAACGACCGGCGCACGACGATCTACGTCGGCGCTCAGCCCCGGCCAGGCAAACTGACGTAGGCCTACGTCAGCACTTTTTGCCGGCCCTGTGCGCGCTCCCGCGCCCCGCCGCCGCCGCCGATGACTCGATTGGGTTCAGAACCGATCAGTCATCAGGTCCAGGCCAATCATTTTTGGTCTGGACCTGTTGATCGGTCCTGCCCAATCAGATCTCCCTCTAAGCCTGTGAAATGTAAACACAGGCTTAGAGGAGATGTGCCCTCCCCTCCCAACGGTCTTTTCGGATCCAGCGTGAGAGGAGAGCACATCTTACTGTGAGTAATTGCACCAAGCACATCACACACAGCTAGATAGGCACATTTCACCCCCGATCGCCCCCCCAATTAACCCCTACAGCACCTGACACAACACACACTATATACAGCATATAGCATATACCTATATACCTGTATAAGTGTGATTTGTGAACAGGTGTAGCCCTTGCGACCCCCCCTTTTCCACTCAAATTACCCCCCACCCCCCCCTAATAAAGATTTAACCCACTGATCCCCCCTGAACCCCCCCTGATCACCGCCGTTAACCCCTACACCCTCTGTCACATCAGCACTAATACAAACGCAATATACGGTGTTATTGTATTTTTGTATTAGTGTCATTGTGATCAGAATTAGCGCAGGCGACTAAGTTTCTGTCCCAAGAAGGTTTAGGGTCCCCGCCACCCGCCCAATAAAGATTTAAGCCCCTGACCCCCCCCTGATCACCCCTACACCCCCTGCCATAACACACACCGTATACAGTATATAGCATTTTGCTATATACCCGTATAAGTGTGATTTGTGGTCAGGTCTAGCGCTTGCGACCCCCCTTTTTCCACTTGAATTACCCGCCACCCCCCCCTAATAAAGATTTGAGCCCCTGATCCCCCCTGATCCCCTCCTGATCACCGCTAGTTAACCCCTACACCCTCTGTCACATCAGCACTAATACAAACGTAATATACTGTGTTTTTGTATTTTTGTATTAGTGTGATTGTGATCAGAATTAGCGCAGGCGACTAAGTTTGTGTCCCAAGCAGGTTTAGGGTCCCCCCCACCCGCCCAATAAAGATTTAATCCCCTGATCCCCCCCTGATCACCCCTACACCCCCTGCCACAACGCACACTGTATACAGTATATAGCATTTTCTATATACCTGTATAAGTGTGACTTGTGACCAGGTTTAGCGCTTGCCACCGTTCCTTTTATCCTTAGGATACCCGCCAGCCCCTTCCAATAAAGATTTAAACCCCTGATCCCCCCCTGATCACATCCCGTTAACCCCTACACCCTCTGTCACATTAGCACTAATACACACATAATATACTGTTTTTACTGTATTTTGTATTGGTGTCATTGTGACTTGAGGTTGTGCTAGCTAGCTAGTTTCTTTCCCAAAGGAGGTTTAGGGTCCCCGCCACCCCCCCCCAGATCCCCAGCGCATAGTTTAGAAGTAACCCCTTGATTGCCACACACGCACGCACGCACACACGCACGCACCTACACTTCCATTTCTAGTATAGTGTTTGAACAGATCAATATCTGATCTGATCAGAGCTATACTAGCGCCCCCATAGTTTAGGGTTCCCAAAACGCAGTGTTTGCACGATCAGCACTGATTCCTGCCAGCACCTGCGTTTAACCCTTTCACCCAGGTAAGTGTAGTAATCAACAGATTACTGTCACTTACAAAAAAACACAAGACACAAAACCGCTGTGTTAGCAGAGTCAGGCCTGATCCCTGCTAGCATTAGCAGTTTTTTTGGTAGCGCTTGAAATAGTCTTCGACAACCAGGTGCTTTTATTACCTGTGAGTCGCATCACTGTACGGGTAAATTTAGTTACCAAAATGTCTAAACGTTCGTACAGTGATGAAGCTATTTACAGTATGATGACCATGTCAGGTGAGAGCGATGGGGAAGCCTCACCGGCAGAATCAGGGTCAGTATACGAACCAAATGACAGCAGCGGCTCCCTGACAGATAGCTCCGACGACAGATGGGTCCCTGTTAGACCCAGGCGTACCCGACCCCATTCTGGTGTTGTTGAGATGCAGGAATCGCAGGGTGCTCGTATGGAGCAGAGTGTGGGTACTAGTGCCGCTCATCCTTCTGGCGACCTGGCAAGCGCCAGCGGCCTAGTACACCCTGGACCTAGTACAACCAGCACTGCAGTAAGACCTGGTGACGTGGCGAGTCCCCTAAGTGCAGTTGAAGCTGGTGCGGTGGCTAGCACAAGTAGTGGCCCGCAGCCACCGCGTATTCGAAGACAGGCCCGTAGAGCCCATAGTGCCCTCCCTGATGCGCTGGCATTTCCTAATTGGCAACCCACTGATACTACAGCGCCAGTACTTCCCCCATTCACCGCCCAACCTGGAATCCACGTGGAGACAGCTGGTTTTACGCCCCTGAACTTTTATGAGCTGTTCTTCACGGAAGATCTTTTCAGATCTATTGTGGATCAATCAAATTTATATGCTCAACAATTTATCGCCGCCAACCCAAATTCGCCCCTTGCCAGACAATTCGGCTGGAAACCTTTAACGGTTTCCGAATTTAAGATCTTTCTGGGCCTTTCCCTCCACATGGGCATAACTAAACAGAGTGAATTGCGGCTATATTGGTCCACTAGCCCACTTCACCATATGCGCATGTACTCTGCCTCCATGTCCAGGGCGAGATATGAGCAAATTCTGCGATTTATGCATTTCAGCGACAATGAAATCTGTCGTCCTCGGGGAGACCCTGCATACGATCGGCTCCACAAAATTCGGCCCCTCATAGACCACTTCAATCAGCGGTTTGCAGCCTTGTTTACCCCCGAACAAGTTGTCTGCGTTGACGAGTCCCTGATTAAATTTACTGGCCGCCTTGCTATGAAACAGTACCTCCCCAGCAAGCGTGCCAGATACGGGGTCAAACTGTATAAATTGTGTGACAGGGCCACAGGCTATACAGTTAGTTTCCGGGTCTATGAGGGAAAAGATAGCTGTGTGGAGCCCCCCAACTGCCCAGACTACATAGGGAGCAGCGGTAAGATCGTTTGGGACTTGGTGTCACCCTTATCCGGAAAGGGGTACCATTTGTACGTGGACAACTTTTATACAAGCGTGCCACTATTTAGTCACCTGCTCGAATTACAAATTGGCGCATGTGGCACCGTGCGACATAATCGCCGGGGCTTCCCCCAACGGCTTGTAGATTCCCGTCTTAGTCGGGGGGCGAGAGCCTGCTTGAAAACGGACAAATTGCTTGCGGTGAAGTGGAAGGATACACGGGATGTTTATGTTCTGTCCTCCCTTCACGCAGACACGACAATCCAAATCACTACGGCAACTGGCGTTGTGGAGAAACCCCTCTGTGTCCACGAATATAACCTTAACATGGGAGGGGTGGACCTTAACGACCAGATTTTGGCGCCGTATTTAGTTGCCCGTAAAGCCAGACGCTGGTACAAAAAAGTGTCTGTTTATTTATTCCAATTGGCGATGCTGAACGCCTTTGTCCTATACAAGGCGTCAGGACGAACTGGATCTTTCCGGGAATTCCAGGAAGAGATCATCCTTGCCTACCTGTACCCAGGAGGCATGCCTGCCCAACTTCCCCTTCCAGATGCAGTGAGCCGGCTGCATGAGAGGCATTTTCCTTATGCCCTCCCGAGTACCCCTACCCAAAGATGGCCCCAAAGAAGATGTCGTGTCTGTAGCAGGCGCGGATTTAGGCGTGACACCCGTTATTATTGTCCCAAATGTCCTGACCAACCTGGTCTCTGCATCGGGGAATGTTTTGAGCGCTACCATACACTAGTGGAGTTTTAGTGTAGGGTACAGCACGACACAGTGTAGGGCACACAAACACAGGGTCTCGAAGGATGTTGGATGTCCATCGACATTTTGAGAGACCCAAGCTGGAAGAGAAGATCGCAGAAGATCGCAGTCCCTCCCAAATCAAGACATGAAGAAACAGTTAGAAAGAAAAATAAATGGATCCAAAAACAGTTGTTGTGTCAGTCAATTTATATGTCCTTCTACTCTTCTTACTGTACATTTAAATGTCCTTTGTTTGTTTTTTCATTCTTTTGTGACCTGTTTCTCTTGCAGGTCCCTCGTCGGCTACCACGCATTGATTTTATATATTCTGACACAAACAGTGTTTGCGCTCAGCATATATGGATACCTTTGCTGATAGCAGCTGTGGTGATTTTCTGATTTCAGCACTGCAGTTAAAATCCTATTTTGGTATACGTGGATAGCGCCGTGTATACCCATCATTAAATTCAGTGGGTGGCTGTTTGGGCGGTTAATGATGAGAATCCAAAAACTTTTGTTGTTGTCAGTCATTTTATATGTCCTACTCTTCCTAATGTACTTTTTTTTAATGTACTTTGTTTTTTCATTCTTTTGTGACCTGTTTCTCTTGCAGGTACTTGTCGGCTACCACGCATTGATTTTATATATTCTGACACAAACAGTGTTTGCGCTCAGCATATATGGATACCTTTGCTGATAGCAGCTGTGGTGATTTTCTGATTTCAGCACTGCAGTTAAAATCCTATTTTGGTATACGTGGATAGCGCCGTGTATACCCATCATTAAATTCAGTGGGTGGTTGTTTGGGCGGTTAATGATGAGAATCCAAAAACTTTTGTTGTTGTCAGTCATTTTATATGTTCTACTCTTCCTAATGTACTTTTTTTAATGTACTTTGTTTTTTCATTCTTTTGTGACCTGTTTCTCTTGCAGGTCCCTCGTCGGCTACCACGCATTGATTTTATATATTCTGACACAAACAGCGTTTGCGCTCAGCATATATGGATACCTTTGCTGATAGCAGCTGTGGTGATTTTCTGATTTCAGCACTGCAGTTAAAATCCTATTTTGGTATACGTGGATAGTGCCGTGTATACCCATCATTAAATTCAGTGGGTGGTTGTTTGGGCGGTTAATGATGAGTAATACTACGCATTATTCTTGTGCTGATTTCTGATAGGTTCTCTTTTTTTCCGTTCAGCCCACAGGCTGCATGAAAAAAAAAAAAACCTATATGCCAAACAAGGACTAGCAATGTACTGGTACGTTGCTGGACTTTGAGTGGTTATACCAGGATGATGCCTGCAGATTTAGGCATCATCTTGGTATCGTTTTTTACAGCCAGCGGTCGGCTTACATGTAAAAGCAATCCTAGCAGGTAATTGGCCGCTAGACTGCTTTTACATGCAGTGGGAGGGGCCTCCCCCCCCCCACCGCCGCCTTCCGCAGCCTTCCGTGGTTTTTCTCGGGCTCTCCTGTCCCACCGGTTAACCCGAGAGTGCAGCCGGTGGTTCAGTTATCTAACCATAGAGCTAATTGAAGATTAGAATGGCTCCAATCATCTCTATGGCCTAAGATGCCGGAGGCTACGAGCATTTCATGACTTCTTTTTCGCCAGAAATAAACAGGGCCATTGGGAAATTGGGAAAGTATTTTATCACACCAATTTTGGCGTGGTCAGAAGCATTAAGGTCAGAGGAGAGATCTAGAGTATAAAAGACCCCAATTTTTAAAAAAAAGAGTACCTGTCACTACCGATTGCTATCATAGGGGATATCTAAATTCACTGTGATAGCAATAAAAATGATTTAAAAAAAAAAAAAATTAAAGGAAAGGTGTCAAAATAACATAAAAGAGCAAAAAAAAAAAAAAAAAAAAAAAAAAAATCGAGCTCCGCCCCCTTTCCCCCGTGCTTGCGCGCAATGGCACACGCACGCGTTGGTCTAGTGTCATATGTAAACCGCAATTTCAGCATGCATGTGAGGTATCGCCGCGATCGCCAGATCGAGTGCAGTAATTCTTGCAGTAGACCTCCTCTGTAAGTCTAAAGTGGTAACCTGTAGAGACTTTTAAAGGTTTTTAAAAATGTACGTACGTTTTTGCCGCTGCGCAGGTGTGCGCAATTTTTAAAGCATGTCATGTCAGGTGTCTATGAACTCGGCATAAGATCATCTTTTAAATTTTACCAAACAAATTGGAATTATATAGTGTATTTGTGCAATAAATTTAAAAAAAATGTATTTTTTTCGCAAAAATTGCGTTTGGAAAATCTGTGCGCAAATACCGTGTGACAAAAAAAATTGCAACATCCACCATTTTATTCTATAGGGCCTCTGCTTTAAAGAAATATATAATGTTTGGGGGTTCAAAGTAATTTTCTAGTAAAAAAAAAATATTTTTTCATGTAAACAAAAAGGCACAGAAAAGGCTTGGTTTTCAAGTGGTTAGAAGAGTGGGTGATGTGTGGCTAAGATTGAGCGTAAAATGCCGGGACTGTTCAAACACCCCCCAAATGACCCCTTTTTGAAAAGTAGACACCCAAAGCTATTTGCTGAGAGGCATGGTGAGTCCATGGAATATTTTATATTTTGCTACAAGTGTCGGGAAAATTATTATTTCTTTTTTTTTTGTTGTTTTTTTACAGAAAGTTGTCACTAAATGATATATTGCTCACACATGCCATGTGTATATGTGAAATGACACCCCAAAATACATTCTGCTGCTTATCCTGAGTACAGGGATACCCCATGTGTGAAACTTTTTTGCAGTCTAGCCGAGTACAGGTCCCCGAAAACCAGTCCCCACTTTCAGGCTTTCCAAAGGCGTAAATTGTTGATTTCACTCCTGACTACCTATCACAGTTTCGGAGGCCCTAAAATTCTAAGATAGCACAAAACCCCCCCAAATGACCCCATTTTGGAAAGTAGACACCCCAAGCTGTTTGCTGAGAGGCATGGTGAGTCCATGGAATATTTTATATTTTGCCACAAGTTCCGGGAAATATATATATATATATATTTTTTTTTTTTTTTACAAAAAGCTGTCAGTAAATGATATATTGCTCACACATGCCATGGGTATATGTGAAATGACACCCCAATATACATTCTGCTGCTTCTCCTGAGTACAGGGATACCCCATGTGTGAGACTTTTTTGCAGTCTAGCCGAGTACAGGACCCCGAAATCCAACCTCCACTTTCAGGCTTTCCAAGGGCGTAAATTGTTGATTTCACTCCTGACTACCTATCACAGTTTCGGAGGCCCTAAAATTCTAAGATAGCACAAAACCCCCCCAAATGACCCCATTTTGGAAAGTAGACACCCCAAGCTGTTTGCTGAGAGGCATGGTGAGTCCATGGAATATTTTATATTTTACCACAAGTTCCGGGAAATATATATATATATATATATTTTTTTTTTTTTTACACAAAGCTGTCAGTAAATGATATATTGCTCACACATGCCACGGGTATATGTGAAATGACACCCCAAAATACATTCTGCTGCTTCTCCTGAGTACAGGGATACCCCATGTGTGAGACTTTTTTGCAGTCTAGCCGAGTACAGGACCCCGAAATCCAACCTCCACTTTCAGGCTTTCCAAGGGCGTAAATTGTTGATTTCACTCCTGACTACCTATCACAGTTTCGGAGGCCCTAAAATTCTAAGATAGCACAAAACCCCCCCAAATGACCCCATTTTGGAAAGTAGACACCCCAAGCTGTTTGCTGAGAGGCATGGTGAGTCCATGGAATATTTTATATTTTACCACAAGTTCCGGGAAATATATATATATATATATTTTTTTTTTTTTTTTACACAAAGCTGTCAGTAAATGATATATTGCTCACACATGCCACGGGTATATGTGAAATGACACCCCAATATACATTCTGCTGCTTCTCCTGAGTACAGGGATACCCCATGTGTGAGACTTTTTTGCAGTCTAGCCGAGTACAGGACCCCGAAAACCAACCTCCACTTTCAGGCTTTCCAAGGGCGTAAATTGTTGATTTCACTCCTGACTACCTATCACAGTTTCGGAGGCCCTAAAATTCCAAGATAGCACAAAACCCCCCCAAATGACCCCATTTTGGAAAGTAGACACCCTGAGCTATTTGCAGAGAGGCATGTTGAGTGTTTTGCAGATCTCACTTTTTGTCACAAAGTTTTGGAAATTGAAAAAAGAGGAAAAAAAATGCATTTTCCTGTTTTTTCTTCATTTTCCAAAAAAAATGAGAGCTGCAAAATACTCACCATGCCTCTCAGCAAATAGATTGGAGTGTCTACTTTGCAAAATGGGGTCATTTGGGGGGGTTTTGTGCCATCTTGGCCTTTTATGGACTTCAAAAGTGTGATAGGTAGTAAGGAGTGAGATCAACAATTTACGCCCTTAGAAAGCCAGAAGGTGCAGATTGGTTTTCCGGGTCCTGTACGCGGCTAGACTGCAAAAAAGTCTTACACATGGGGTATCCTTGTACTCAGGAGAAGCAGCAGAATGTATTTTGGGGTGTCATTTCACATATACCCATGGCATGTGTGAGCAATATATCATTTACTGACAACTTTGTGTAAAAAAAAAAAAAATATATATATATATATATATTTCCCGGAACTTGTGGCAAAATATAAAATATTCCATGGACTCACCATGCCTCTCAGCAAATAGCTTGGGGTGTCTACTTTGCAAAATGGGGTCATTTGGGGGGGTTTTGTGCTATTTTGGAATTTTAGGGCCTCCGAAACTGCGACAGGTAGTGCAGAGGTGACATGAACAATTTACGCCATTAGAAAACCTGAGAGTGTTGATTGGTTTTCGCGGTCCTGTACACAGCTAGGCTCCCAAAAAGTCTCACACATGGGGCATCCCCATACTCAGGAGAAGTGGCAGAATGTATTTTGGGGTGTCATTCCACATATACCCATGGCATGTGTGAGAAATTTATCTTTTAGTGACAACGTTGTGTAAAAAAAAAAAATTAAAAAAAAAAATTGTAATTTTCCCGAAACTTGTGGCAAAATATAAAATATTCCATGGACTCACCATGCCTCTCAGCAAACAGCTTGGGGTGTCTACTTTCCAAAATGGGGTCATTTGGGGGGGTTTTGTGGTATCTTGACATTTCAGGGCCTCCAAAACCGTTATAGGTAGTGAGAAAATGCAATGAAAAATGTACGCCCTTTGAAATTCTGATGGTGGTGATTTGTTTTCCGGCTCCCGTACACAGCTACGCTCCCAAAAAGTCTCACATATGTGGTATCCCTGTACTCAGGAGAAGCAGCAGAATATATTTTGGGGTGTAATTACACATATACCCATGGCATGTGTGAGCAATATATCATTTCAATGACAACTTTGTGTAAAAAAAAAAAAAAAAATTATTTTTGTCATTTTTCAAACACCTGTGACAAAAAAATAAAATATTCAATGAGCTCAACATGCCCCTCAGAACATTCCTTAGGATGTCTACTTTCCAAAAAGTGGTAGTTTGGGGGGGTTTTGTACTGCCCCGCCATTTTAGCACTTCATGAAATGAGATAGGCAGTCAGAAATTAAAGCTTCGTAAATTTCAGTATTTACACCATAGTTTGTAGACGCTATAACTTTTGCGCAAACCAATAAAAATACGCTCATTGATTTTTTTTTTGTCAAAGACATGTAGCTAAATATATTTTGGCCAAAAAAAATGACATAAATTGAGTATATTGGATATTTTTTAAAAGACAAAGTTGAAAATGTCATTTTTTTGCAAAATTTTCGCTCTTTTTTTATTAATATCGCAAAAAATAAAAAGCGCAGAGGTGATCAAATACCACCAAAAGAAAGCTCTGTTTGTGGGAAAAAAAGGACGTAAATTTCGTTTAGGTACTGCATTGCATGACCGCGCAATTATCAGTTAAAGTCACGAAGTGCCAAGTTGAAAAAAGGGGTCTGGACCTTTAGCAGCCAAATCCTCCGGGGCTTAAGTGGTTAAGTCCTACGCATCGCCACAGCCCTTCGGGGTCCACCCTCAGAGAACGACTCGACCGACAGGTAGCAGACTACCTTGCCTTAACTGCAGATATCGACACTCTGAGGAGCGATGAACCCCTTGACTACTGGGTGTGCAGGCTTGACCTGTGGCCTGAGCTATCCCAATTTGTAATAGAACTTCTGGCCTGCCCCGCTTCAAGTGTCCTGTCAGAAAGGACCTTCAGCGCAGCAGGGGGTATTGTCACTGAGAAGAGAAGTCGCCTAGGTCAAAAAAGTCTAGATTACCTCACCTTTATTAAGATGAATGAGGCATGGATCCCGAAGGGACTGACAGTGGGGGATGCATTTGACTAAAAAAGGCCTGATGAGATGCCTTGGGCTAAAAATGGTCCACACGCTGCTGTATTTAATCTCTGCATGCCGGATGACTTACGTGACTTCTCCGCCACCAACTACGGTTCAAGCCGCTATGTTTTAGTGCACTTTCTGCCTGGAAAACCTAAATTTTTCCAGCCGCTGCTGCAGCAGCGGCTGCAACAATACCTACTTTTTCAGGCATTTGTACATGCCTAATTTTTCTGGCCTCTGGTGCTACACTGTGGCTGCTAGAAACAAAACACAAAAAAAAGGCACATACATGTGTCAATTCCCCTTCGTGATCGTTACCTTGTTGTGGTGAAGGGGCTTGCGTATCACAATGAAGTGATCACCTCTAGGAGTGTGTTGGCAATGTTGGCACACCCCAGATGATACGGTCGTTGCTTCATTGTGAACAGGCCAAAAGCGATCCGCTGGATAATTTTTCATAGAAAAAACATTTATTTTCTTTATGATCATCTTGGGTGATCATTAAAGCCTACTAGGCCAACAATGGGCCCACATTGCAGAATCATTGTTTTCTGGGTCACTTAATTGTCACTGAACTACCTCAGCATGACCATAGGCTTTGAAAAACCGCCATCGCCTGCAATCTCCCAAACGTGCGCATGAGCACAGTCATCACTACAGCAAGATTGACGCATAGAGGAATAAAATTTATGTCATGTGTGTCAACTATTGACAACTCTTTGCGGTTGTCTAAAATCTATTCGATACACATCCCCTGATAGGGGACATAACAGGGATTAAACTGATAAGAATAGTACTACTTAACACACCACTCATATAGGATGGCATAGTACATTGCACGGCGCACGCGCAGTGCTCAAAAATGGAAGTAAGAGGACAGACCAACCATCTTTTTCCATCTCCCGGTTACTAAAATCTACTCCATACACCGGCCCCTGATAGGGGACGTAACGTAACAGGGATTAAACTGATAAGAACAGATTTTTTAATTTAAAAAAAAGAGGACAGTCTCTGCGGAGCTGGGTATTTTTTGGCCGCGTTACTGAATGCTCATGCCCAATGGCTGTAGGCTCATGCGTCCTTTTGCAGAGGTGACAAACCTGGTCAGTCAAACCCAAGGCAACATCCTCGACCTCATCCCATATGCGTTTTTTCTGGAGCATGCCCTGCGAAGAGTGCTGGATCAGGCCGTAGATGAGCATGAAGAGGAAGAGTTGTGGTCCCCATCACCACCAGAAGCAGCCTTGTCGTTGTTGATTGCTGGACCTGTGGCAACGCAGAGAGAGGAGTCTGAAGAAGAGAAGTCAGAGTAGGAAGGTGGCTTTGAGGAGGTGGAAGACCAACCACAGCAGGCGTCCCAGGGGGCTTGTTGTCACCTTTCGGGGACCCTTGGTGTTGTACGTGGCTGGGTGGAGGAAGAGACCTTCAATGACGTCAGTGAGGAGAAGGAACGGGACATGGCTAGCTTGGTATCCAACCTTGTGCAAATGGGGAGTTTGCGGTTGTGCAAATGGACTGACTGACTGTTAAATGGGTGTCAGGTCACCTGTGGCAAGGTGACAACTGCACCCTGTTGGAGGCAGGGGCGCAGCGCAAGGTAGTGAACCCAATGGCAGACTGCTGCGGATGGACCGGAACGTGAGCTCAAGATTCCCCAGGGCGCAGAGTCTAAGACCCAGCAGGTGTTCACCAGAGCCTCTAGTGGTGAGGATGGACTTGGCTGCAGCTGGGCCCAGGTCGCGGCCCCTGGGGTCCCCCAGGTCACGCTCCGTAGGAAGAAAAGGGAAGCAGCCACTCAGGACACACGGAATGGTGATGGGTAAGCCGAGGTCAGGGTAACAGGCAGATAAGGGTAACCACTGGACAGGCCAAAGGTCAGGGTAACAGGCAAACAGGAATAGTCAGAGACAAGCCAAAATCGACAAAAAGACATAGAACAGTAGATCAAGCACACAGGAAACCGGAAACTAGCACTGTTGAACAGCAAAGCAGACCTGCAGTGCACTGGTTAATATAGACTTCCTGGAATGGCCTGGGGTGGAGCCAAACAGGGAAGAGAGATGATAAAAGCAGCCAGAAGGAAGAGTCTGGCCTATAATGCAGACATGAGGAACAGGTAAACTACCAGACATTATTGAATTTCCATGACAATGGGGAGTTTGGTCTGTCAGAGTTTGGTCTGTCACTGTGAAGCGGGCATAACCCTTACACTACCTGATCGATACAACATCATACCTGATCGTATACACACACTGGATGTTTTAAAGCACATTATTCCAATTTCCAAACAATTTTGGAATGTTAGGTGATTTATGCCCTTTATGGATTAAAACCCGACTCTGCATCAACTACGTAATTTTCCATGGGAGTTTTGCCATGGATCCCCCTCCGGCATGCCACAGTCCAGGTGTTAGTCCCCTTGAAACAACTTTTCCATCACTATTGTGGCCAGAAAGAGTCCCTGTGGGTTTTAAAATTTGCCTGCCTATTGAAGTCTATGGCGGTTCGCCCGGTTCTCCCGTTCGCGAACATTTGCGGAGGTTCGCCGTTCGCGAACGGCAAATTTTAGGTTCGCGACATCTCTATTCATCAATGGGGAATCTATCCCACACACCTTTTTATCCTTTTACATATGACACTAGACAGATGCTTGCGTGTGCCTTTGCGTGCAAACGCGGGGGGACAGGGGTACTTACATTTTTTTTTTACATTTATTTTGCTTTTTTGTTATTTTGACACCTTGCTTTTCATTTTTTTTTTTTTTTATTGTTATCACAGGGAATTTAAATATCCCCTATGATAGCAATCTGTAGTGACAAAAAAAAAATTGGGTCTATTAGTCTCTAGATCTCTCCTCTGCCCTTAAAGCATCTGACCACACCAAGATTGGTGTGATAAGATGCATTTCCCAATTTCCCAATGGCGCTGTTTATATCTGGCGAAACCCAAGTCATCAAATGCTCGTAGCTTCCGGTATCTTAGGCCATAGAGATGATTGGAGCCATTCTTGTCTCCAATCAGCTCTATGGTAAGATAATTGAACCACCGGCTGCACTCTTGGAATACCCGGTGGGACAGGAGAGCCAGAGAAAAGCGTGGAAGGAGGCGAGAGGGGGGAGGTGGGGAGTCCACTCCCAATGCTTGTAAAAGCAGTCTAGCGCCCAATTATCTGCTAGGATTGCTTTTACATGTAAGGCAACCGCTGGCTGTAAAAAACAATACCAAGTTGATGCCTAAATCTGCAGGCATCATCCTGGTATGACCACTCAAAGTCCAGCGACGTACCAGTATGTTGCTGATCCTTGTTGGGCATATAGTATATTGTAGGGTTTTTTTTTTTCATGCAGCCTGTGGGCTGAACGGAAAAAGAGAACCTCACTTCGATCGATGTGGATGAAGAAATCTCTGCCAGAAAATGTGTGGTATACCCATCATTAGACCTCCCAACATCCACCCACTTCTAATGATGAGCATACATAATGAAAGCCATGTATACTCTTTTTTTTAACTGCGGTGATACAATCACCTCCTACAGCGCTGCCATCATAGATTTTCATATATATGCTCAGAGCAAACACTGTTGCTGTCAGAATATATGAATCAGTGGGGCAGCTGATGGGCGTACCTGCAAGGCAAACAATGGTTAACAATAAAATAGTAAAAATAAAACATTAAATAATAATCAAAAATTCGGCGCTAATTCCTAAATAGTGCAATAATGATCAATCAAGCAAAAAAGCATGGTGCATAAAAAACTAATAAGATGCATAAAGAGCAAATAAAGGTTTAATATAGAATCCAATAAGGTAAGTGGTATGTGCACAATTAAAATAATAATCCAAATGGTGATGTAAAATATTCAATCCAATAAGGTAAGTGGTTAAGTGCACCAGTAAAATAATATTGTCCAAATGAAAAAAAGTGCACAAAATATGTCAATAATAAAGTGTCTGAAGTGATGATTCCTCAAAAAAAAACGAGTAATAAATGTGATTCCAAAACAATATTGCTAGAAGATATCATGTATCACTCCTGTGTATAAACAAAAAAGTGTGCAATGGCCGCTCACCTCAATGCACACCCAAATGATTAAAACATTAAACATTAAAATGATAAACATTACAGTATAACACTATTATAAAGTACAGTAAAATTAGAAAGAGTAGAAAAGTAGTGTAAGAACAGAAAATTAACTCAATAAAACAACAACTATTTTTGGCTTTTTTATTATATTTTATTTTTTTGTAACTTTTTTTTACAATTTTTTTGTAACTTTTTTTTACACTTTTTTTTTGTAATTTTAAAATGTTGCAGGTTAGGGTCTCTCAAAATGCGATCGACATCTAACATCTTTCGAGACCATGTGTAAGTGTGTCCTAAACTGTGCCATGCACTACTAATATTCCACTATTCCACTAGTGTGTGATAGTGACGGAAACAGTCCCTGATGCAGAGACCAGGTTGGCTAGGACAGGAGGGACAAAAATAGTGGGTGTTATGCCTAAATCTGCGTTTCTACAGACATGACATCTTCTTTGGTGGTGTCTTTGGGTAGGGGCACTTGGGAGGCCTTACAGAAAAGGCCTCTCATGCAGCCGACTCACTGCATCTGGTTTGTGAATTTGGGTCACAGCACCTTCTGGATACAGAAGGGCTGTGATGATCTCTTCCTGGAATTTTAGGAAGGATCCACTTCATCCTGACGCTTTGTATAGCACATAAGCGTTCAGCAGAGCCAATTAAAATAAATAAACAGACACTTTTTTGTACCAGCGTCTGGCCTTATGGGAAATTAAGTACGGCGCCATCATCTGGTCGTTGAAGTCCACCCCTCCCATGTTAAGGTTGTATTCGTGGACACAGAGGGGCTTCCCAACAACACCAGTCACCGTTGGAATTTGTACTGTTGTGTCTGTGTGAATGGAGGACAGAACGAAAACATTCCGTGTTTCCCTCCACTTCACTGCAAGCAATCTGTTAGACCTCAAGCAGGCTCTCTCCCCTGTCTAAGTTGGGAATCTACAAGCCATTGGGGGAAGCCCCGGTGATTAGATCTCACGGTGCCAAATGCGCCAATTGCAAATTCAGAAAGGTGACTAAAAAGTGGCACGATTGTGTAGAAGTTGTCCGCGTATAAATGGTACCCCTTTCCGAATAAGGGTAACACCAAGTCCCAAACAACCTTGCCACTGCTCCCCATGTAGTCTGGGCAGTCGGGGGCTCCACAGTGCTATCTTTGCCCTCATAAACACAGAAACTACATGTATAGCTTGTTGCCCTGTCACAGAGCTTATACATCTTGACCCCGTATCTGGCACACTTGCTAGGGAGAAAATGCTTGAAAGCCAGGCAGCAAGAAAACGTAATCAGGGACTCATCAATGCAGACAGCTTGTTGGGGCATATGCAAAGCTGCAAACTTCTGGTTTAAGTGGTTTACGAGGGGCTGAGTTTTGTGGAGGCATGAACCGCAGGATTTGCTCGTATCTCGTCCTGGCCATGGCAGAAGAGAACACGGGCATATAGTGAATTCGGTCAGTGGACCAATATGACCACAACTCACTCTTTTTAGTAATGCCCATGAGGAGGGATAGGCCCAGAAAGGTTTAAGATTGGGAAACAGTGATACGTTTCAATGCAAATTCTCTGGCAAGGGACAAATTTGGATGTGCGGCGATGAATTGATCAGCATATAAATTGCTTTGTTCCACAATAGATCTGCACAGATCTTCAGTGAAAAACAGCTTGTAATAGTCAAGGGAAGTAAAATTAGCTGTTTCCACCTGAATTCTGGGTTGGCCAGTGAATGGGGGAAAAACGGGCGATGCAGAAGTGGTGGGCTCCCAAATAAGATTTGCCAGCGCATTAGGAAGGACACTATGGGCTCTATGGGCCTATCTTTAAATTCTTGGTGGCTGCGGGACACTAATTGTGCTAGCCACTGTGCCAGCTTGAACTGCACTTATGGGACTCGCCACGTCACCAAGTGATACTGCAGTGCTGCTTTGACTATGGCCAGGATGTACTAGGCTGCTGGTGCTTGCCAATTCACCAGAAGGTTGAGCGGCACTAGTAACGACACTCTGCTGCATACAAGAACCCTGCCATTGTTGCACCTCAGCAAAAGAAGAACGGGGTCGGGTATGCCTGACCTTAGCAGGGACCACTCCATCGTCAGAGCTATCTGTCAGGGGGCCGCTGTCTACAGGTTCGTATACTGACCCTGATTCTGACCGTGAGGCTTCCCCATCGCTCTCATCGGTCATGCTCAGTATCCTGTAGGCCTCTTCACTAGAGTACCTCTGACTTGACATTTTGGCCAATAAATTTACAGGTACCTAGTGTAGTCACACTAGTCACAGGTAAAAAATCAACTGCTAGTGCTAACAGAGATCAGGCCTGACTCTGCTAATGCTGCGGTTTTGTGTGATGTGTTTGCTTGGGTGGAGTGGGCTTGGGTGGAGTGGGCTGGGCGGAGGGGCTAAATGCAGGTGCTGGCAGGTGTTGTGGCCGATCCTGCTAACTCTGTGTTTTGGGAACACTAAGCTATTGGGGACGCTAGTATAGTTCTGATCAGATCAAAGATATTGATCCGTTCAAACACTATACTAGTAATGTAGGTGTTGAGTGTGTGTATGTGTGTGTGTATGTGTGTGTCACTGGCAATCAAAGGGTTAAATTAGACTACTAAATAAGCGTTGGGGATCTGACGCTTTCCTAGATTGATGCTAACTAGCGTTAACGCTAACTATTGTCACCTGTGACACCAATATAGTGATCAGAAAAAAATCTGTACACTATAAAAGTGACACTGTGACAGGCCAATGAAGGGGTTAAATGGGGGTGATCAGGGGGTTAAATCTTTATTGGGGGGGGGCTGGCGGGTGCCTTAAACCTATCTGGGGCAGAAACTAACGCTAAATGAAGTCACAAGGCACACTATTACAGTAATCAGTAAAAAATACTGTACATAGTGTGCACTGTGACAGGGAGTAAAAAGGATAACTGGGGGGTGATCAGGGGGTTGAATGTGCCTGTGTGAAGTTGTGTCAGTGTACAGATTGGTGTACTCACATTTAGATGCTCTCACCTCTAAAGTTGGAAACAAAAAGGGCTTCACAAGGGGAGAGAGCAGTATTTCCACAGGCACAGGACGGTCTGCCATTGGTAAGAACCGATCACCAGGTCCAGGCCAAAAATCATTGGCCTGGACCTGATGACTGATCGGTTCTGAACTGAATCAGACCATCACAGGGACGGAGGGAGCACTAGTCCTACGTCGGTTTGTGCAGGAGGGGCTGCCTACCGCAGTAAAATTGCGGCAGGCGGTCCAGAACTGGTTACAAAGGACAAAGAAAAAAGAAAAAGTCACACGAAAAAAAATTCCAGACAAACAAAAGTGATAATTTTAGGTGCAAATACATCTGGCTGATCACTCAAACTTCTTCCATTTAAAAAAAACTGCACTCCAAAAGCAATTAAAACAGCTTTTGCAAATGTGACATGTGATATAATGAGTGAACATGCAATAACAAGTGCAGGGAAAACAATTTCATATGTTGAAAAAAACATTCAGAATTCTATGACTGAAATATCCCATAGAAAACTTTGAGTTATTTTAAATCAGTCCCAAATGTTGTGACAAGCTGGAAAGGTGCTATTCAAAAATCTTCAAAGTGCTACATGCATCACCTTCATGCTCGAAGATGTATAGATGGCTGCTTACCAGACCTCAGCGGTCAAAAAGGCATGTAGGAAATGCTCTGCTGGCCAGCCATGTCGTCAGCGTGCACGGTCCGTACTGCAGGCGGCCGTGCCGCCGTGAGATTCTGTGCGATAACCAAGCATGTTTTCTATAAGTGCAATTCTTTTTAAATAAAATGTATTTTAAAAGATAATACACTATTAACCCTCCTATTCTCTCCTCCACATTTATGAGCTGAGAGCCTTTGGCAGGGGTGGACTGAGAACCTTTATGTCCCCCGGGCAAAATAAATCAAGGGCCCCCTTCCAGGCGCCACCCATGTTCCGCCTCCAGCCACACCCACATCCCCGCCTTCAGCCACACCCACATCCCACAAGGAACAAAAGTGCAATAATTTATAAACAAGTGCAATATAAATAATGAATGTAAATACCAGGCCCCATTAGAGACTTCAATGGAGTCTAATATGCTTGGACACTGAAGGGGACACTGAGAAATCTCACACTGATAAAGATCCTGCTTTGGATATGTTAATCTCACTCCTCGAAGAAAATGAGGACTTGATTGATCGCATTGATCTACCCGAATTGCTTGTGGGAATTGATCAAGACAACACCCCTGCCAAAGGCAAAACATCACACCTAACTAAAAAATCTGACAAATTTCCAAGTAAAAATTGAAATCCAAATATTACAACCTTTGTTAAATTGATAACCAAAGAACTTGAAGACCTTAAAGTATACCCATCATCAGCCCCTAACATCACTACCAAACAAAGACAAGTCATCAGGAATTTGGCTGATAATCATTCAATTGTTATTAAGCCAGCAGACAAGGGTGGGAATGTCGTCCTGATGGACTCCAACATGTACGTTGGAATGTGCCTTAAAATTCTCAATAATCAATATTGGTACAGACGCATTACTGCAGACATAGTACTCAAATATCAAAGAGAATTTTATGAACTTATAGATCTGGCTTACCTCAATGGCACGATTTCCAAGCGTGCAAGGGAGTTCATCAGGAGGACATTTCCTATTACCCCCACCTTTTACTCGCTTCCCAAAATCCACAAACATCAATCCAATCCACCAGGTAGACCAATCATTTCTGGTCGTGGATCCATTACGGAAAATGCCAGCAAACTGGTAGACGAGTACTTAAGACCTCACGTACTATCATTACCCTCTTATCTTCGCAATACGATCCACTTGTAACAAATCATTGAGGATACTGTATAGTTGTCCCCACTGAGTCCTTCCTTGTCACGATTGACGTTGAAGCGCTTGATAGCTCTATCCCATACACTAGAGGTATTGCAGCTGTGAAACATACCTTGCACCAACAAAGTAAATATGACAAGGTTTATAGTGAATTCATTCTATCCCTCCTGGAATTTATTCTATCTCACAATGTGTTTACTTTCAATGGGTCCCACTACCTCCAGGTACAGGGGGTAGCGATGGGCACATGCTGTGCCCCATCTTATGCCAACCTGTACCTGGGGGAGTGGGAACATTATTTCCTCTCAGAGGAATCTTTCTCAATGTATATGAACCACATCCTAATGTGGCACTGATACATTGATGACATCTTTGCCCTGTGGGAGGGTCCCTTGGATCTCCTTAACAAGTGCCTGGAGAGAATGAACAAGAATGAATTCAATCTCTCATTTACTATGAGTGCAAATGCAAACTGTGTTTCATTTCTTGACATAGAGGTCTACAAAGGTGAGGATGGTTCCCTCCGCAGCAGCCTGTTCAGAAAGCCCACGGCTGGCAACACCATTTTGCATGCCTCCAGTTTCCATCCTAGATCGCTAGTACAATCAATTCCCTACAGCCAGTACTTACGTGTCAAACGTAATTGTACTGATACTGCAACCTTTGAGGCAGCCTCTGCAGAGCTGCGGGGCAGGCTGCTGTGGAGAGGCTATTCCAAATCCACCCTAAAAAAGCCTATAGAAAGGCTTGTGACAAGGATAGGCAGCAACTATTGTTTCCTCCCCTCCGCAAGGATGACAAAACAATGAGAATCATTACTAGATTCTTAGAACAACATCTTAGTATTAAGAAAATCGTCAACAAATATTGGCATCTACTGGCTTCCCATTGGGATGCCATGTTCCAAAAACCCCCTATTTCACCTTTAGAAAGGTGCCAGCACTCCAAGAGAGATAAGTACAGAGTGAGTTTCGAGGGACAATGCACTGGACCACTGCAAATACAAGGGCACATTTATGTGTGGCAGCTGCAATTATTGCAGATACATGTACATAAGCAAACATCCAATACTCCTCAATGGCCAGAAATTTGTGGCTAAACACTTCGCTAACTGTCGCACATTTGGGGTTATCTACCTTCTCCTTTGTGATTGTGGATGTTTCTACCTAGGGAAAACGAAATTAGAGTTTTGGAAAAGAGTATACCGCCACATCAAGAGCATGAAAACATGCAACTCCGATCTTCCCTTAGGTCGCCACACCACCCTTGTACATGGAGGCAAGTTCCCCAATATTACATTTCTAATCTTGGACAGAATTCACCCTATTTCAAGAGGGGGAGATTGGAACAAAAAACTCAGGAACTAAGGTGGATTAATCTGTGTAAAGCTACACAGCCCCCTGGCCTCAATGAGATGATTTCTTTTCAACCATTCCTTGAGGGGTTCGTCTCAGGGAGTATGGAAAGATGAAGCTGGTCTGTTCTCTATCCTAGCAGTATTCTCTTCTAACATTAGAGATCTCTGTTTAAATATGCATATTTTGTTTGATGATTATTATACAATCAAGATCTTTTTACTTATTTTGTTTGGTTGAATGTATAACATGACCAATTATGTAAATGGATGAATTTGTGCTTTATATTTATATTATGAATTCTCACCTTACATATATATTGATGTTACTGCCGAACTGTGGGCTTGTCCTTAACTGATGGAACAAGGTGTTGATAGAGATATAAATTATCATCATCATTACAGCATTTGCTGCCATTTACTTGAGTCCATTACTATTGGATGTGCATTTCTTTTTGTCTGATATGCCATACAATCCTACAGTTCCCAGTTTTTTTATTCAACATTTCCCTTGGTGCTTTCCCCAGTAGCCCTGCCTTTATTGGTCAGCCCGGCACGGAAAGGGCACCGCTCTTATGAGCGTTTGCCCTTACTGGAGTAATGCATACCATCTCGGACTGCCTCGGCGTCCCACGCATGCTCCATTCATCTTTCTCCGCCTTGGAACGCACGGCTGTAGAAAGTTTCTTTCTCCGGCGTCTGAGGAAGCCCTCACAGGAGCCCAGCTGACAAAGACGTCAGCAACATTTGTGAGAGCAGCTGTTTACAATTCCCTTGGCGGCCAGCATTAGTGCACTGCCTGCCGCGAGCCAAGGTCAAGTCAGCACAATCTTCCTACAAGCTATAAGGTAATACTCTTTGATGAGATTATTCTACTATTCTTTACACTTAAATTTTTGCAATATGCTTATTGACTTTATAACATCAACCTGTGGAGAGATTGGCTCCTCTCTCTTTGCCTCTTTTTATTAATGCCACATTACAACAGGTCTCGTCTTATTATATCTTTTCTGTGTATATATATATATATATATATATATATATATAGTTTTATATAATTTTTTTATATACAGTATTTACTATTTTCTTCTTATTTTCTCACTTTTTTCTTGATTAATTGTCCAATGTTGGGACTTATTTGTGGCCCTTCGGATACTCTTCCCAATATTCCAGGATAACTACAGCACTTTTTCATTCTCACCTTATGTTTTTTATTTTTATATTTATGACATTTGTGTGTATATACATACTGTATATACATATCTATACATACCTTCTATGATAACCTGCAGTCCCCATACACTAGAGGGATGACCTGCTGAAGTGTGCTAGACTTTTTCCTTTTGTTTTTTTTTTTTTTCCTTATATGACTTTTTGGATTAAAATTTCTTTTTATTAGGGCTCCCTACATATTGGACTTTAGATGTCCAACAGGCCCCTGCTGGGGAATATGCACCTTGGTTGATTTACTGGGATTCCAACCCTATATGGATCTATGCTTTCAGCTTGACCCACCACACAGGCTCTCACAGTCCGGTTGTTTTTAACCCATTTGCAAACAGTGTGAACGTCACATAAACGCAGTTGATGTAAGTGCATAACAGTAAAAATCAATGAACATGATATTCTGCTTTTACTTGTATACAACAATTTGTCTTGATGCTTCAATGTATACTAATAATGAATTTATTGTTTGCTATAGATACAGTGCCTTGCGAAAGTATTCGGCCCCCTTGAAATTTTCGACCTTTTGCCACATTTCAGGCTTCAAACATAAAGATATAAAACTGTAATTTTTTGTGAAGAATCAACAAGTGGGACGCAATCATGAAGTGGAACAAAATTTATTGGATATTTCAAACTTTTTTTTTTTTTTTTTTTTGTTTTACGTTTTTATTAGCAGAGTTAAAAAAACCAAAAAAAAACCTGGCTGCAGTAAGGGAATAAAAGCGGATGGTGTATAATGTATATCATGCAGACTGATGAATGAAGGGAGGCAGCACATTACCCAGCACCAGCTGAGAGGTGACATCCTTCCTCCTCCTCTGCAGACGCTCCCGCAGGTAGTCCAGCTGCTTCTTGTGAGCCTGGATGGAGCTCCACGTATCGGACATAGTGCTCGGCACCCTCCCAAACCGTCCTCCGCCGAACTGCAATCACTTTACACCGCTACACACCGTCCTACTCCCCGACCGGATGTGTTGATATTTCAAACTTTTTTAACAAATAAAAAACTGAAAAATTGGGCGTGCAAAATTATTCAGCCCCCTTAAGTTAATACTTTTTAGCGCCACCTTTTGCTGCGATTACAGCTGTAAGTCTCTTGGGGTATGTCTCTATCAGTTTTGCACATCGAGAGACTGACATTTTTGCCCATTCCTCCTTGCAAAACAGCTCAAGCTCAGTGAGGTTGGATGGAGAGCGTTTGTGAACAGCAGTTTTCAGTTCTTTCCACAGATTCTCGATTGGATTCAGGTCTGGACTTTGACTTGGCCATTTTAACATCTGGATATGTTTATTTGTGAACCATTCCATTGTAGATTTTGCTTTATGTTTTGGATCATTGTCTTGTTGGAAGACAAATCTCAGTCCCACTCTCAGGTCTTTTGCAGACTCCATCAGGTTTTCTTCCAGAATGGTCCTGTATTTGGCTCCATCCATCTTCCCATGAATTTTAACCATCTTCCCTGTCCCTTCTGAAGAAAAGCAGGCCCAAACCATGATGCTGCCACCACCATGTTTGACAGTGGGGATGGTGTGTTCAGGGTGATGAGCTGTGTTGCTTTTACGCCAATCATAACGTTTTGCATTGTTGCCACAAAGTTTGATTTTGGTTTTATCTGACCAGAGCACCTTCTTCCACATGTTTGGTGTGTCTCCCAGGTGACTTGTGGCAAACTTTAAAAGACACTTTTTATGGATATCTTTAAGAAATGACTTTCTTCTTGCCGCTCCATAAAGGCCAGATTTATGCAGTATACGACTGATTGTTGTCCTATGGACAGAGTCTCCCACCTCAGCTGTAGATCTCTGCAGTTCATCCAGAGTGATCATGGGCCTCTTGGCTGCATCTCTGATCAGTCTTCTCCTTGTATGAGCTGAAAGTTTAGAGGGATAGCCAGGTCTTCGTAGATTTGCAGTGGTCTGATACTCCTTCCATTTCAATATTATCACTTGCACAGTGCTT
Organism: Pelophylax lessonae; assembly: GCF_965119305.1. Taxonomy (NCBI): domain Eukaryota; kingdom Metazoa; phylum Chordata; class Amphibia; order Anura; family Ranidae; genus Pelophylax; species Pelophylax lessonae. Next base: position 467,122,200 of record NC_138770.1, on the reverse strand, counting down.
CTTGGGATGTTTAAAGCTTGGAAAATCTTTTTGTATCCAAATCCGGCTTTAAACTTCTCCACAACAGTATCTCGGACCTGCCTGGTGTGTTCCTTGTTCTTCATGATGCTCTCTGCGCTTTAAACGGACCTCTGAGTCTATCACAGTGCAGGTGCATTTATACGGAGACTTGATTACACACAGGTGGATTCTATTTATCATGATTAGTCATTTAGGTCAACATTGGATCATTCAGAGATCCTCACTGAACTTCTGGAGAGAGTTTGCTGCACTGAAAGTAAAGAGGCTGAATAATTTTGCACGCCCAATTTTTCAGTTTTTTATTTGTTAACAAAGTTTGAAATATCCAATACATTTCGTTCCACTTCATGATTGTGTCCCACTTGTTGTTGATTCTTCACAAAAAATTACAGTTTTATATCTTTATGTTTGAAGCCTGAAATGTGGCAAAAGGTTGCAAAGTTCAAGGGGACCGAATACTTTCGCAAGGCACTGTAGATTACTATAAAGTCAGATTTATCCCTGAAGAAGAAGTGCTTACTTCGAAACGCGTTGGGTTTTCTTCTGCTATAGTACTATTATCATCTGCACCACGTGTAATGTATTATATACTGCTTGCCTTCTTTTAATCCATGTATTATATTTTCAATAAAATATACTTTTTTATATTATACTTTGTAAAATTGTTTGAGTGCCTGAAAAGTCCCACCACCAGGGGAACAAACCTCTTTTTTTAATATGCTTGCAGGGGGGTCTTTCTAACAGAGGCCATCTCTGCATCGAATATAGAGCCTCTGTTAGAAAGAGTCCCTTCCAGGCCCCAGTAGAGACTACAATTGAGGGCTAATGGGCCATGAAGGGGGGGTCTTTCTAGCAGAGACTATCTCAGTGTCCTTTAGAGAGTGTGTAAGAAAGAATCCCCACCAGGCCCCATTAAAGACTACAATGGAGTCAGTCTAATAGGCATGTAGGGGGGTCTTTCTAACAGAGATGATCTCAGTGTCCATTAGAGAGTGTGTTAGAAAGAATCCCCTCCAGGCCCCCATTAGTGACTACAATGGAGGGGACTCTTTCTAAGGGGCCATCAAGGGTGGCCTTTCTGCCAGAGGACATCTCAGTGTCCTTTAGACCCCTCCAGGTCATATTAGAGACTAAAATGGAATCTAATGGGTCCTGGAGGGAGGTCTCTTCCTATTCACAATAAAACAACACAACATAGCTCTCTGATACCTAGGCTAAATGAAGCTGCAGACTAAACCAGAAGATACAATTGAGAAAATTCAAATCTTACTCACCGTCTTGATGCAGGCACTTGGAATGGAAAGGCAACTAAAATGTGTGTGTGTCAAGCTTAAATCCTCCATTGCACAGGAAGGGGCTGGATGGGGATGGAGTCAGGGTAGTCAAAAGAAGTGAATAAGGAATAGTCTATGTCAGCATCTATATAGAAAGGGAAATGATAATGTGGAAAAAAATCATAAGGTGTTATTAAGTATTAAGGTGGACTGATGTGCCACTGTTTTTTTTTCCCATTGGAGGAAATAGGGTTTTCAGGTTTCTATAATCCTCTCCCACAAACCCACACATGCTTTGGGGGTCGAGATATTGGGAAGAGTCTCTTGTCCCTCAAAATTAGGACATGGTTCTTTGCAAGAATGGGAGGCTTGGCCACCCCTTCCTGCAAGGTACCCCTCCCAGTGTTGACAGTCATGTGGCCTGGTATGGTAAAGGGGGGGGGGGTTCCCATCCTTCCCTTCTGTTTCCTGGCCACCCAAGCTACATGCCTGGTTAAGGGTCTGTGGTTGGGACCTTAGGGAACCCCACAGTGTTACTTTTAAAGTATTACATTGTGATGTTCCATGCAGGTTCAAGTTCTGGTTTATGGAATTCCACAAGCATGTTATTTAAAGTATTTCTGCATTGTCAAAGCTGCCCTTTGAGCTGCATTAAAAAGCTAGCACTACGTTAAACAGTGTTTTTCAAAAATATTTTATTTGCATTTGAATATGTTCCCCATGTACTGGTCCCTTGCGCCTTTTTAACAATATATTGCCTATTAGCCTTGAAACGTCCTCAAACAAAAAATGCTAGTTTTGCTTCCTGTAGACTTCAACAAGGTTCTCTGCTAAGTTCAGTGTTCCCCGACTGCCCGTTGGTCTTGCCAAACCTCTCACAACCTGAACCTGGCTGGTTTACTTGAGAAAAGTTTGACCAAGATATTTGCCTTCTAGTTTATTGACAAATCCAAAATGTTGCTATGTAACACATTTGTTACAAAAGATGCAGTGAATGAAAGCACATGTGTGACATTACCTTAAGTGTTTCTGTACAAACAAAAGTCAGAAATACAGTACATTTTGTTGCATAGTGATACTAGTATGTTTGTATTAAAATGCACTGCTATTCAAGTGAATTCTCAGAACAGAAGTAGCTAGCAAGAATAATAAAATCACGTTATTACATATTTATAGCTTTTTAAGACAACCAGACTTGCGCTTGCTTGTGCTTGCAAAAATATTTGACATTTTTTTCTTGGTCTAGGAATTTTACCTAACCAGAAAATGATTTAGAGGCTCCTAACTGGTGTATTGAAAAAAGACTGCTGAGAAAGTCTAATCTAATCATTTGTGCTACAATAGTGTTATTTATTTAACATAATATAATAACCTTGGTTACATTACTGATATTGTTTACATATTATTAGTTAAAAGTCAGCCCCAAGTGTTTCTATGTATATCAATACTAAGTATTATTTTTTTTTTTTTGCTGTTGCTGGGTTTCAGTCTCCTGTTAGAGGGTAATACTACAATTGTTCTCCATGGTCTCACTGTACGTAGGAACATAGCTACCCTCTTTTGCTCACTCCTGAAATATACTAGAGAGTTTTGGCTATGGGATTTGTATTGTGTATAGAGCAGTGTACATGACTGTAACTAATGTGCACTGCTAGTTCGAAGCAAAGGAAAGGTTTGGGAGCATACAGAAAATGTTACAAAGAGGCATTAAAACAAAGAAACTATTAAATGAAACTATGAAAATAGATTAAAAAGCCATTACGGTTGAGGATGTGTATGGATTATTTGGAGAATAAGGATATTGTTTCATTTAGTTATACTTTATGAATTTGCCTGAAAAAAAAAATGCTACTGGTATCCTTAACCACTTAAGCCCCGGAAGATTTTACCCCCTTCCTGACCAGGGGGTATTTTGCGATTCGGCACTGCGTGACTTTAACGGACAATTGCGCGGTCGTGCGACACTGTACCTAAACGAATTTGGCGTCCTTTTTTTCCCACAAACAGAGCTTTCTTTTGGTGGTATTTGATCACCTGTGCGATTTTTTGATCATGCGCTATAAACAAAAAAAGAGCGTAAATTTTGCAAAAATAGCAATATTTTTCACTTTTTTTTATATGAAATTCCCCCCAAAAAAATGTAAAAATCAAATTTTTTTAACATTTTCGGCCAATTTGTTTTATGCTACCTATGTTTGGTAAAAATAATCGCAAAAAGCGTATTTTGATTGGTTTGCGTAAAAGTTATCGCGTTTACTAACAAAGGGAAAGATTTTTGTAATTTTTGTTGTTTTTTTTTTAACGCGTAATGGCGGCGATCTGCGATTTTTTTTGCGGTACTGCGACATTGCGGCGGACAGATCGGACCCTTGACTGACATTTTTGACACTTTTGGGGTTACCAGTGACATTAATGCAGTAATCAGTGCTATATATATGCACTGTTACTGCACAAATACACTGGTAGTGAAGGGGTTAACTTTATTTGAGAGGGAGGGGCTGTGTGTGTCCCTAGGGGCGTGCTTTCTACTGTGATTGGCTGTGGCTTGAGCTGTAAGGACACTGATCAACGGATCTACATAGTAGATCCGTGTGATCACTGTCTTTACACCGAGGAGAATGACAGGCAGCTTGTTTACACAAGCTGCCTGACTTTCTCCCTCTCCCCCGTCGATCGCAGAGTGGCCGGCGGACATCGGGTCCGCCGGTCACACGCGCGGGGGGGGGTCCGTGACCACGCGGGAGCGCGCCTCCGGGGGCGCGCGCTCGCTCCCTAGACCCTCACAAGCAAGCGACGTAGCCCTACGTCACTTTGCCTGTGAGGGGCTGACCGCCGATGTAGATAGTCGTGTGGCGGTCGGCAAGTGGTTAAGGCAAAGGAATACCAGCCCATTCAGGACTGGGTTAGGGTGACATTTTTGTAAAAATTGTTACAAAAACTAATAGTGCATCCACAAATGGGTAAAAGCCTTATCCCTACTGTTTCCCATATGCTCTTTTTACTACAGGTAGTGGTGATGTCTCTGAAACTGCTGCTTTTGCCTTTGCTGGTATAAATGAAGGTATTTAATGAGGTTGACCAGTAACGCAATTGAAAACCAGAGATAAGATTGTGAGCTGTGCGTTGCATGAAAACAGCTGCAAAGCTAGTATAAAGCATGGCTTCATTAAGTCTTAGTTTAGCTTTCCTTTCAGAAACCTTGAAAATGTTTGTACGGATAAAAAATATGAATTTTTCCTAAAGCTTACCTGTAAAATCTATTTCTTGTAGTACATTACGGGACACAGAGCAGCCAATAGGGACACCTATAGGTGAATGCACACTGGCAACCAATCAGACAGGAAGTCACCCCATATAACCCCTCCCATACAGGAAGTACCTCAGTTTTGTAGCAAGAAATAAATATCCCAGACAAAAGAGGAGGGGCCTCTGTGTCCCATGATGTGCTCCAAGAAATGGATTTTACAGGTAAGCTGTAGGAAAAATCCATATTTCTTTATCGTACATCAGGGGACACAGAGCATCCAAATTCATTACTATATGGGACGCCCCAAAGCAATGTACTTGAGGGGAGGAGGAAACTATAAAATACCGCCATCAGACCACAGAAGATCTACAGTACACAGCTGCCTGCAGAACACTGCGGCCAAATGCAGACTCCTCCCGAGTCCTAACATCCACTTGATAGAATCTAGTGAACATATACACTAATGACCAAGTCGCAGCTTTTCAAATTTGAGCCAAAGAAACTTGATGGCGAACTGCCCAAGAGGCACCTACTCTGCTGGTAGAGTATGCCTCTACCGGAAAAGGTTTAACCGTTCCCTTTTAAACCATACGCCTGGATAATAACCTGGCGAATCGATTGAGAAATAGTAGATTTACATGCTGCCTGCCCTTTCCTGGGCCCTTCCGGCAGCACAAACAAAAGGGCGGTCTTAGGAATCTGAGCTGACCTTTTCAAATAAATCTTGACATCACGTACTACATCCAGAGAATGTAATAACTTGTACTCTGCTGTTTGAGGATTTGGAAAGGAGGAAGGCAGTTTAATGTCCTGATTCAAATGAAAAGTGGACACCATCTTGGGTGCAGACGTAGAATCACCCTATCTTGATCCGATATCAAGAATGGCTCTTTACAAGAAAGAGTTGCTAATTCTGATACTCTTCTGGCTGAAGTTATTGCAACCAAAAAGACCAATTTTCTGGTCAACAGAATCAGAGGGATATGCCACATGGGCTCAAAAGGCTTTTTTTGTGAAACTGCCAGCAGCAAATTTAGATCCAGAGGACACAATGGTGGCTTCACTGGTGGAAGCATACATAGCAACCCTTGAACGAAGATTTGGACTAAGGAATGGAAAGCAATTGGTCTCTGGAATGAAACAGATAAGCAGGGCCGGACTGGGAATAAAAATCAGCCCTGGAAATAATTTCATACCAGCCCCAGTGGTGTAGCGTGGGTGGTCAGCACCCAAGGCAAGGCAAGTAATTTGCGCCCCTAACCAGTGGACATTTAGCGCTCTCTGGGTCTCTACCACTCATACAGAATTAAAACCCCTTATGGTACTTTTAGGATTTACTACTCTTTATCCTTTCTTTCACTTTTATTTCTCTCTCTATCCTAATTTCTTACTCTTTCTCTCCCTTTTTCTTTGTCCTTCCCCCACTTTTCCTCTCTATTCCATGTATTCCCTCTTTTTATTCCTTCTCTCACTCCTTGTGGGGGGGCTGGGAGAGTGGCGCAGGCTCCAGGGACAGCCCAGCTGGGAGGCCACAGGCTCTAGGAACAGCCCAGCTGGCCCCCCTCCCCACTATCTAATACACTGCTGACCCCCCTTCCCGCTATCTAATACACTGCAGTGCTGACCCCCCTCCCCGCTATCTAATACACTGCTGACCCCCCTCCCCGCTATCTAATACACCGCTGACCCCCCTCCCCGTTATCTAATACACCGCTGACCCCCCTCCCCACTATCTAATACACTGCAGTGCTGACCCCCCTCCCCGCTATCTAATACACTGCTGACCCCCCTCTTCGCTATCTTATACACTGCTGACCCCCCTCCCCGCTATCTAATACACTGCTGACCCCCCTCCCCGCTATCTAATACGATGCTGTTCCTCCCCCCGGCCCCCTCCCCCTAATACAATGCTGTCTCCCCCTCCTCCTAATACAATGCTGATCCCCCTCCCTCTAATACATTCTGGCCCCCTCCCCCTAATACAAGGCTGATCCCCCCTCCCCCTAATACAATGCTGTCCCCCCTCCCCCTTATACAATTCTGTTCCCTCCCCTGGCCCCCTACCCCTAATACAATGCTGTCCCCCCTCCCTCTAAAACAATTCTGACCCCCCCCTCCCCTAATACAATGCTGTTTCCCCCCCCTCCCCCTAATACATTGCTGTCCCTCTCCCCTGGCCCCCTCCCCCTAATACAATGCTGATCCCTCCTCCACCTAATACAATGCTGCACCCCCCCAGCCCCCTCCCCCTAATACAATGCTGCACCCCTCCAGCCCCCTCCCCCTAATACAATGCTGTTCCCCCTGGCCCCCTCCCCCTATTACAATGCTGTTCCCCCCTCCTCCTAATACAATGCTGATCCCCCTCTCCCCAGGGTCACTTATATACTGCCCACCAATGAATAGGGTCACTTATATGTTGCCCACCAATGTACTGGGTCACTTATATGCTGCCCACCAATGTACGGGATCACTTATATGCTGCCCACCAATGTACGGGGTCATTTATTTGCTGCCCACCAATGTACGGAGTCACTTATATGCTGCCCACCAATGACCAATGTACAAGGTCATTTACATGCTGCCCACCAATGTACGGGGTCGTTTACATGCTGCCCACCAATGTACGGGGTCATTTACATGCTGCCCACCAATGTACGGGGTCATTTACATGCTGCCCACTAATGTACGGGGTCATTTACATGCTGCCCACTAATGTACGGGGTCATTTACATGCTGCCCACCAATGTACGGGGTCAGCTAAATGTTGCCCACCGAGGTATGGGGTCACTTATATGTTTCCCACCAATGTACAAGGTCAGGGTCACTTGTGTACAGCCGGATCCCATGTTCCCATGTACAGGCGGAGGGACACAACATAAGGCCCCCCATTCCTCCTAAAACTTACTGATTAGGATGATGTCCTGTGAGCTGTTCATTGCATTTATAGCATGGGTGACCGGAGAGACAATCATTATTCTTAGGGCTCCCTCTGGGGTAGGAAGACTGATGGAGAGGAACCCTGTCAGTGAGTGTTATGGTATAGAATATATATATACACTGTAATGTAATGATCAGTGATAGGAAGATCATCTTCAGTAGAAAAGATGAAGAGCACAGTACAGGGAGCACAGGGATGCGGTAATCATAGATGGATACTGACAGGTCATCTCATTACAGAGAAGCAATGTTACACTGAAGAGTCAGGGGGATCTATGTTCGGTCCGGGCCCCCCGATCTCTGTTCTTGGCAGCCCCGATCACCCGCCCGATGTCTCCGGTGTTAGGGACTTCCTTCCCCTCCCCCTTACCTCGTCATCATGGAGGCGGGCATTCTCCCCAATCCCGTTCATGGCCATATCTTCCCGGTGGGTGCCCATGGTGCTCAGCACAGCGCACTATCGGCAGTACACCTGTCACCGTCCTCTCCTGGCAGCCAGTAAGATCCGGGCCTCACACCAGGAAATGTAACATTTCAAGACTCTGTAACGAATGCCTCTAGAGACTGGTTTTCTAACATTTATCAGGGTAGAGACTGCAGGGTCAGATATACCCCGCTCTTTCAAGATCAAGGCTTCAATAGCCAAGCCGTCAAATTTAGAGACTGTAATGCAAGGTGGAATATCGGACCTTGAGAGAGTAGGTCCGGACGTAGTGGAAGAACCTAAGGCCTTGCCAATGCCAATTTTAGAATTTGTGCATACCAAAACCTCCTGGGCCATGCTGTAGCCATCAGGATTACTGGTTTCCCCTCTACCTGGATTCTGCGCAGAAGACGCAGCAGCAGCTGCACCAGAGGAAAGGCATAGATCAGGGAAAATTCCTCCCACAGAGTAACCTACTTTGATTGCGAGTGGATCCCTGGTCCTGGACACAAATCTCTTCAACTTTTTGTTGAATCTGGATGCCAAGTGATCTACTTGATGCCAAGTGATCCCCAACGTTGGCAGATCAATGCAAAGATCTTGGGGTGTAAGGACCATTCCCCCGAAAACATCTGTTGCCGACTCAGAAAGTCTGCCTGCCAGTTTTCTATTCCTGAAATGAAAACCGCTGATAGGCATGGAACAAATTTCTCTGCCCAGGATAAGATTAGATCCACCTCCTTCTGGGCTGACTGACTTTTGGTGCCTGCCTGATGGTTGATATAAGCCACAGCTGTGTCATTGTCAGATTGTACCCTGACAGAGTAACTCCAAAGTCTGAGCGCCCAGTACTTTAAATCCGGACAAACTGCTCGGATTTCCAAGATATTAATGGGAAGACTCTTTAACAAGACCACTTTCCCTGGACAGTGGCATCCTCCAGAACTGCTCTCCAACTGGAGAGACTGGCGTCTGAAGTCACTGCTTTCCAGAATACCGGAAGAAAGGATTTCCCTTTTTACAAATTTCTGGTTAACAACCACCAACTTAGACTCTGACGTACTCTTGGTATCAGAGACTGGACCTTTCTGGTCAATGCTAAAAGAATGTTGTTCTGTAACGGTCTGGCATGGAATTAAGCATAGGTCAGGGACCGCTGTGAACGAGAACACCATCTTCCCTGATAACATCATGCAAAACCGTACAGAAGGATACATTTTCCTTCTTACTGACTGAACCAGACCCTTCAGGCCTGTGAGCTTTTTTGTTTGCAAAAAATACCTTTGCCTGTATTGTGTCCAGAAGGAAACCCAGATATTCCAGATGCTGGACCGGCTGTAATGCTGACTTTGCCAAGTTCAGAATCCAACCCAGAAGTTCTAAAAATGGAACTGTCCAGAACACATTCTGGCTTAGAGCCGATTGATCTATTAGTAATAGATCGTCTAGATGTCCTATCACTGATATCCCTTGAGACCTTAGAGCAGCCAATACTGGAGCTAGGATGTTTGTTAACACTCTTGCAGCAGTGGCCAACCCGAAGGGCAGACCCACAAACTGAAAATTATGATTTTCTACTGCAAAACGTAAAAACCTTTGATGGGTCTGAAAGATAGGCACGTGAAGGTATGCATCCTTGATGTCTATTGATGCTAGATATTCTTCTCCCTGCAGGGAGGCAATGACTGAGCGAATTGACTCTATTCGGAAAGTACGAATGTTTAGAAACTGATTCAGAGCTTTGAGATCCAGAATAGCTCTCACGTCTCCATTTGGCTTGGGGACTACGAAAAGGTTTGAGTAAAAACCCCTGAATCTTTCGTCCTCCGGAACCTCTGTAATCACTCTTTGGGACCCTAAATGGTCCAGAGCCAGAAAGAGAGATCTTCTTGTTAGAGGATCTGCAGGTATGTTTGACTTTACAAACCCAGGAGGTGGGAACACCAAAAATTCCAGTTTGTACAGCTGCGAGATAGTGAAATAACCCAGTTAGTCTTTAGTGATTTCGACCCAGACCTCCGAGAACCTGTAGCAGCCTTCCCTCCACCTGACTGAGTGGGGACGCCCCTTCACAAGGTAAGTTTAGAGCTATACTTGGTAGGTCTCTGGGTCTTTAGTTTCTTCTGCCCTTGCCCTGAAGGCTTGGTTGTAGATCCAGATGGCTGGCCCGGCGCAACATCCTGGGATTAGAAGCACTGGAAGTCTGAGTCCTGGGAATCTAAAAAGAAGGATGTTTGCTTATCCTTTTAAATCCCTTCGAATATTTTGGATATATTTATCCAGATCATCTTTCAAATAAGCGTTCCCCATGAAAGGAAAAACCACACAGTAATTCCGCAGACCAGCTTTTTAGCCACAGGATTTTGTGCGTATGAACTGACAAAAGAGCAACCCCTGCCATTTGTTGTTAGAATCTTTAAGAGCATCTACTGTTAAACATAAAGTTCTACATCTTCTACAGACTCTCCTTGAGAAGGAACTGTCCTGGAAACTCGTTTAATACGTTTTTTTAAAGACTGACAAACTCCTATAGCTGCTACTGCTGGTTGTATCGCAGACCCTGCAACAGCAAAGGAGGCTTTTAGCAAAGATTCCAACTTCATATCAGCTGGATTTTTAAAAAACCTTGGCATTATAAACAAGACAAGTTAAGTTTTGTTAACTAAAAAAATGGCAGCATGCGCAGCAGGTATACTCTATTTTCTTGTAAACTTTTCCTCCGTAGGATACAATAAAGAAAACCTTTTGGGAGGAACAAAAATCCTATCAGGATGATTCCAATCAGCATAAATTACCTGATCCAAGAGCAAATGTAAGGAAAAAACCTGAGGACTTTGAGGAGGGCGCAATGAGTCTAGAGAGGAAAAAGAGACTTCAGACATCTCTAAGGGAGGTAATTTGTATCCATCCCGGACCATTTCAGTGAGAGACTATATCAGAGAGAGATATCACGTGCTCTTCAGAAGCCGCGCCTTCTGCACTGACTCCCGCTTGCTAAGGCTCCCAACATGGCTACCAATAATTACTACGGCTTAAGTAACGATGGATACCACAGAAGTCTTGGAATTACGAAACCGGTAAGGGCGTGAGCAACGCGTTTACCTAGACAGCAGGACGCTAGGCGGGAGGCTTGGTATCACTCGCAGACTTCCGGATGCTGACGAGCGCGATAGAGGCCCGGTAGGCTACTTAATGCGTCCGATGCTGCCCTGTATATGTATCTATCTACGCTGTTTTAATTATCTGTGATTGTAAGTGCATTTGTGGAGGGGGGGCTGGGCAATAATAAATTGGTTTATTGGCAATACTGCTCTATGTGCCCCTTTTATTTCTTCCCATGCACTTTGCTTGAGCGCAATACATCCAGGTGAACAGTCGCATATATCTGTATGCCAGTGGATTTATGAGAGATTGCGGTCCGGATGTACAAGGGATTTGGAACCCTTTTGGGCTGTTTCCTTGCCAGCTTCTGGTAAGTGCATTTCCCTGGGGAGAGGTTCACGTGGTGAGGTGAAGGGATTGAGATTTCTTTCCGACTCCAGCACTTGTGACTGATCCCGTTGTGGACTCCATAAAGACTTTTTTTCCCTATGAACATTTATTGGACCTATATTTCATGATAAACTATATCCTCTGTTTAGCGCTGCTTGTGTATATGATTCTTGATATTCATTGAGGTGATATGCACTCTTGGTTTTATGTTATATGTTTAGGCAGCAGCTTTTTTCCATATTATTATTTGTTTTATTTGTACATTGCACATTAGGAGTGCTCAAGCGCTGGGTGATTGGGGGGTCGTGATTTGTCACTTGCATCTCAGTCCATATTTTAAGGTAAGTATAACATGTTTGTTACCAGTCACTGTACATTTACGTTGGCAAAGTGGCTCTTCCAGGCAGAATCACGTTATTAAACGTCATCTGCCTGGGAGGAGCTAGGGGGCGAGCGCACGCCGCCGGCGGTGGGTTCCCGCCCCCAATCGTCAGCGGGGAAGCCAGTGCGGGTGCCAGGCGGCTCTGATTGCCGCCTGACACAGGCAATCTCTCCCCGCTGACAGAGAAGGACGGACGGCTGATGTAAACACAGCCGCCTGTTCTTCTCCCTTGGATGATCACAGAGGCTATGTGATCCTGCTATATAGGATCACATGTCACTGTGATGATCTCACAAGCCCAATCCCCCCACAGTTAGAATCACTCCCTTAGGCTTACATTTAACCCCTTGATCCCCAATAGTATTAACCCCTTCCCTGCCAGTGTCATTATTACAGTAACAGTGCATGTTTTTAGCACTGATTACTGTAGTAATGTCACTGGTACCCCCAAAAGTGTCAAAAATGTCATTCAGGGGTCCGATCTGTCCGCTGCATTGTCGCAGTCCCGCAAAAAATTGCAGATTGCCGCCATTACTAGTAAAAAAAAAAACAATAAAAATAACATAAATCTTTCCTGTAGATAGTAGAAGCAATAACTTTTGCGCAAATCAATCAAAATACGCTTTTTACCAAAAATATGTAGCAGAAAACAAATTGGCCTAAAATGTTAAAAAATGTTGATTTTTAATTTTTTTTTGGGAATGTTATATAGCAGAATGTGAAAAATACTGATTTTTTGCAATTTTTTTTTGTTTATAGCGCAAAAAATAAAAATCACACAGGGAATCAAATACCACCAAAAGAAAGCTCTATTTGTGGGAAAAAAGGACGTCAATTTTATTAAGGTACAATGTCACACGACTGCGCAATTGCCCGTTAATGTAACGCAGTGCCGAATTGCAAAATAGGGCCTGGTCATTAAGGGGGAAAATCCTCCAGTCTGAAAGTGGTTAAGGTTATAAGACTGCGCTAACCTCTATGTCTTCATTAAGGCCTTTGGGTGCAAGCGTGTTCAATGTGTAAATCCAGAAAGTCTCCCATTGACAGAGACATTTAAAAAGTTCTGCCACTGGAGACTCCTGGGTATTGATTCAATAACCCAAATTTTTCTTCTACAAGAAGTTCTTCCCAAATATAAGATGCCACATGGGCACTTAAAGCAGTAAAACAACATGGTCAGTAGAAGAGGTGTAAAAGTCACCAATGGGATAAGTATTTCCATTGACTACAAAACTCTTCTGACCATGCTGTAGGTGCTTGCAGTGGGGTATTTTGGTTTACAGCACTGGTACATTCCTAATATAATAAGTTCCAAAAAGGTAAGGGATTTGGTTTTAGTGGAAATAATGGGTCTGACTTTTCTAGGGGGTATTTTGCGACTGATAATTCTAGCTTTTCTATATTAAACCTTTGGGGTAGGGTAAGAACAGATGCAAGCTGTGGATCTTCCAGCAATATAGACCAATGTTTGTTCAAAATAAGTTCAATTTGTTTGAATTTAGCATGGAACTGCAGGCTTGGATTCCACCGGGGTCTTAGTTATTGTGAATGGATGTATCATTTAGATAAAATGCGAAAGCTTCATCAGTAACTGCAGTGGGGTATTCCTTTAAAAAAAGGACCACCACTAACTTCAACTTTAACACTGGAACAAATGGCAATTCTGACTTTTTGGAATAATATGTATCCATCTGGGACAATGGCAGCTTTGAAAATGTAGATAGGAATTCCCAGCTGTTGGTTTTGTATAATTTATGGCGTATAGGTTACTTCCCTCATGGGAAAACTCCAGATCTAAAAACAGCTAAGGTCTTGGGGTTACATACATAGTAAAGGAGAGCCCCAGGGTGTTGGAATTACAATGATGGATGAATTTGTCTACCAATGACCTGGGGCCTTCCCAGATGAGCACAATGTCATCTATGTAGCTCCCATAAAACGATACGTGCGGAAAAAAAAAAAGGATTATTGCACCAGACTGATTGGGATTGCCATAGACTCATTGAATGGTGTAACTGGGAGCAAAATTTGCTATCATTGCCATGTCGTTGATTTGCAGAATCAACAACACTCCAAAAGTACCCATGGTTCTCTTTCCATCCAGCACAGGCAGATGCCCGAATAGCAGAGCTTTATTCCTATAATCTCTGCGAGTAGCTTTATTTTAGCGCAATAAATCCTGTTTAGTTAACCACTAGTTAGATTGTGCTTGGGTTGTTCCTCTGTTATTGTTTGAAGGGCTCCAGGATGCTTACTTTATTCAGAGGAAAGTGGGGTTGCAGTTTCTTCAGTGGATGGTAAAACCTGGTATGGGACCTTGAGCCCAGAGATTTCACAGGGATTTGGGAGTAAGATATCTCCAATCCTGGGACCAGATTTTGCAGGCAACCAGCACACTGATAACACAGGTGTTACTACCGTGTATGGTCTGGGACCTGAAGGTAGATTGGGCCTCTACCCTACTGAGGAGTCCATGTGGTTGCAAGGGAAAAGCCAGAGCTGTGAATGTCTTCAAGGTGCAGATGGTAACAGAGTGGCAAAGAGCTGAAAGCAAGTAAGCTGTGAGAGAGGTGAGTCTAAGTAGCTGTGTGAGTTGATCTGTGGAATAAGACCTAAGGCCTAGGCTTGAGGCCGCCATGTGGCCAGAATGAGCCAGGAGACTGAAGTCATTTGTTTTGACATTTTCATTGATGGTCACCAGAGCATGTGGGAACAGAATATTGGACCCATCTCCAACAAGGCTAACAAGAGATTCTTTGGGTACTTCCCTCTGTGTTTGTCTAAAATTATGAAGCAGTCACTAGACCATCATCTGTATTATATATATCTGAACAAAGTAGACAATACAGGCCAAAAAGGAGTAATTAGCAAACGATATATAAAAGTCACAATTTATTTAACATATATTAAAAAAAATATAGATGCCAACATGCATCTACCCATATAATACACATGTTACCAATCAATAAAAGATATAAATTGTGCTTATAAGATAGGTATTACGAAGTTGGATCCTCAGAGGCCAACGTGTTTCAATACAACTTTTGCTTCCTCAGGGCCTGGGGAACCAAACTAGTACTGTCTACAACAAGAGAGTGGATCATTAGTCTCTATAACACTACATGACTTTATACATCGCATAAACAGAACATCAATCACAGAAGATAAACACAAACTTATATTAGTATGTATGTAACACCCACCTTTAGGCTAACCACATAGATGCAGACCACCCTCAGAGGGTGCTGAGGTGTATAGGGAGAGGTCTTATCTTTATGATATTTTAACATATTTAATTCTTACTTGTTTGGAAACTAACTGGAGCCAACTCCTCTTTCACGTTAGAAATGCAGAAATTCAGGATGGTAAACACCTTATATTTCACAGGCATAGGTTCCCTAAAAAAGATTGTTCAATATAAAGAAACAAGCAATCATTTTAGACCCAGATAGTTCTATGTTAAGCCTATATGGCGGGTATCTACATACCTTTATTTGCACCCAAAAACACATCCCCTGGGCTGGAGCAAGAGAGTGTTGAGGTATGTATCCTATATCCCATTGTTTCCATCCAAAGTATGAGCTTGCAGATTAAAGGCTATATATAAAGAGACCAGAATCACCAAACGGTGCTCGATAATGCCTCTTTAATATAGGCAGAGTGGATAGAAGAAAAATTAGATAGAAGTGTTCTCTTGTTACCTACGTTCTTCTGAACTGGTCAACTGGTGCTATTACATGCGCCGGTCAACTAGCGCTATCACATGCCAAAACATTCCCTTTTATATACCCCCTCCACTTGGCAATGGTGCCAACCATCACTAACTTCCGGCAGCGTCTCAACTGGGACAGCTGCTGCATCATCCCAGTGTGCTGGCACGATCGCAACATGCAATTGCATAAGTGGGACCGTGTCAATGGCACTGGGTTGCTGAGAGGAGAGGAGCGTTCCAACAGATGGTACCACTATGACGGAGGTCACCATCATAGCTGGTATCTGGCCCTATGGTATCGCAATGGATATCATGATCATGTAGGGGGAAAGCTCCCCCTAGGGCTCAACAGAGGAGCACTCCAAATGCCCGCATACAAGGAAGCTGTTATGCACCTGTAGCAGCATAAAAATAGGTGTCATAACCACATCATCAATACATACAAAGAAGCAAAGAACACTACAATATTCTTAAAATACAATATAAACAGGCATGGCATATAGCTACATATGAACCCATAATTTTGACCATAATAAAATAACTAAATAGTATGTCAAATCCTTTGTCTTCTCAGGTCCACAGGGAACCCAAGGGGAATTCGGAATAGCTTGTGACACTATATGTCCACCTGCATATGAAAAAGCGCAAAACAAAAAAAAAGGGGGGGAGGAGTAGTTGTTAAAGGGGGGGGGGTTTCTTATAGGAAAGGCATTAAACTTAACACATCATTCAAGCCTGGCACTGTGGCTCTAAGGTTATAGATCCATTTTGCTTCTTTGCGTAATACTTGGGGGGGGGGGGGGGTTCTATATCCCCCCTCTAGGTTCGTCAGCAATTGTTTCCAAAACTGTATATTTGATTGTGGAATCCTCGAATGTTGTGTCGTATTCCGAAATGGCCCCCAATCGGGGTGATAATTTGGCCATTACAGATATATGAAATGTGATCCGATATCCTTTTCCACAGGGATCTCATTGTTTTCCCTAAATAGAAAGCTCCGCATACACAGAGCATAATATAGACTACCCCTCTCATTTGACAGGTAATCTGTTGATGTATACATCTCATTCTGCTATTGGGCAATCAAAAAGAAGATCCCTCCAGAATCCAAGGCAAGAATGAGCAACTCCCACATCTAAAAAGACCTGACTCCTCATTTTGCGTAGTCCGTGATCACGAATAGTGACTAGCAGCCAGTCAGTCTTTGAGAGAAGTAGATTGTCCGGCCCATCTCCAAAATATTTACATAATGTAGGGTCATTTTTAAGGAGACTTCAATTGTTTTGTTTTGTATTATATTTCAATTTGTCCATGATTCTTATTGTGTCACTGTCCTTCTTGTCTTTTTGTTCTTTATTAAACAACAAGTTATGTCTAGTTTTTGTTATGGCCCTGTTGAATGCCTTCCTTAGTGTTGTTCTACTTATAACCAGTGACGTCGCGAACCTAAAATTCGCCGTTCGCGAACGGCGAACGCGAACATCGGCAAATGTTCGCGAACCGGCGAACCGGGCGAACCGCCATAGACTTCAATAGGCAGGCAAATTTTAAAACACACAGGGACTTTTTCTGGCCACAATAGTGATGGAAAAGTTGTTTTAAGGGGACTAACACCTGGACTGTGGCATGCCGGAGGGGGATCCATGGCAAAACTCCCATGGAAAATTACGTAGTTGACGCAGAGTCGGGTTTTGATCCATAAAGGGCATAAATCACCTAACATTCCTAAATTGTTTGGAATAACGTGCTTTAAAACATCCAGTGTGTGAATACGATCATGCATGATGTTTTATCGGTCAAGTAGTGTAAGGGTTATGCCCGTCGCCCGCTTCACAGTGACAGGCCGAACTCTGACAGACCAAACTCCCCGTTTAACAGTCAGTCAGTCCATTTGCACAACCGCAAACTCCCCATTTGCACAAGGTTGGATACCAAGCTAGCCATGTCCCGTTCCTTGTCCTCACTGACATCATTGAAGGTCTCTTCCTCCACCCAGCCACGTACAACACCAAGGGTCCTCGAAAGGTGAGAATAAGCCCCCTGGGACGCCTGCTGTGGCTGGTATTCCACCTCCTCAAAGCCACCTTCCTCCTCTGACTTCTCTTCTTCAGACTCCTCTCTCTGTGTTGCCACAGGTCCAGCAATTGACAACGACAAGGCTGCTTCTGGTGGTGATGGGGACCACAACTCTTCCTCTTCATGCTCATCTACAGCCTGATCCAGTACTCTTCGCAGGGCACGCTCCAGAAAAAACGCATATGGGATGAGGTCGATGATGTTGCCTTGGGTTCGACTGACCACCAGGTTTGTCACCTCCGCAAAAGGACGCATGAGCCTACAGCCATTGTTCATGAGCATTCAGTAACGGGGCCAAAAAATACCCAGCTCCGCAGAAAGAATGAAAGAAAATGAATGTTTTTTCTATGAAAAATTATCCCGCGGATCGCTTTTGGCCTGTTCACAATGAAGCAACGACCTTATCATCTGGGGTGTGCCAACACACTCCTAGAGGTGATCGCTTCATTGTGATACGCAAGCCCCTTCACCACGACAAGGTAACGATCACGAAGGGGAATTGACACATGTATGTGCCTTTTTTTTTGTTTTTTTGCAGCCACAGTGTAGCACCAGAGGCCAGAAAAATTAGGCATGTACACATGCATGAAAAAGTAGGTATTGTTGCAGCCGCTGCTGTAGCAGCAGCCTGAAAAATTGAGGTTTTCATGGCAGAAAGTGCACTAAAACATTGCGGCTTGAACTGTAGTTGGTGGCGGAGACGTCACGTAAGTCATCCGGCATGCAGAGAATGATTAAATACAGCAGCGTGTGGACCATTTTTAGCCCAAGGCATCTCAGTCATCACCAGGCCTTTTTTAGTCAAATGCATCCCCCACTGTCAGTCCCTTCGGGATCCATGCCTCATTCATCTTAATAAACGTGAGGTAATCAAGACTTTTTTGACCTAGGCGACTTCTCTTCTCAGTGACAATACCTCCTGCTGCGCTGAAGGTCCTTTCTGACAGCACACTTGAAGCGGGGCAGGCCAGAAGTTCAATGGCAAATTGGGATAGCTCAGGCCACAGGTCAAGCCTGCACACCCAGTAGTCAAGGGGTTCATCGCTCCTCAGAGTGTCGATATCTGCAGTTAAGGCAAGGTAGTCTGCTACCTGTCGGTCGAGTCATTCTCTGAGGGTGGACCCCGAAGGGCTGTGGCGATGCGTAGGACTAAAAAAGCTCTGCATGTCCTCCATCAACAAGACGTCTGTAAAGCGTCCTGTCCTTGCCGGCGTGGTTGTGGTGGTAGGAGGAGGATTACTTTCACCTCTTCCCCTGTTGGATTCCCGTTGTGCTGTGACATCACCCTTATATGCTGTGTAAAGCATACTTTTCAACTTATTTTGTAGCTGCTGCATCCTTTGTGCCTGCCGGTAATTAGGTAACATATCAGAGACTTTCTGCTTATACCGGGGGTCTAGTAGCGTGGCCACCCAGTACAGGTCGTTCTCCTTCAGCCTTTTTATACGAGGGTCCCTCAACAGGCATGACAGCACGAAAGACCCCATTTGCACAAGGTTGGATGCCGAGCTACTCATGTCCAATTCCTCGTCCTCACTGATGTCATTGAAGGTGTGTTCTTCCCCCCAGCCACGTACAACACCACGGGTACCAGATAGGTGACAACGAGCACCCTGGGATGCCTGCTGTGGTTGGTGTTCCTCCTCCTCAAAGCCACATTCCTCCTCTGACTCCTCTTCCTCAAACTCCTCTTCCAGTGTTGCCGCAGGTCCAGCAAGCGATGGTAAGGCTGTTTCTGGTGGTGGTGATGGTGACCACAACTCTTCCTCTTCCTCTTCACGCTCATCTACGGCCTGATCCAGCACTCTTCGCAGGGCACGCTCCAGGAAAAAAACATATGGGATGATGTCGCTGATGGTGCCTTCGGTGCGACTGACTAGGTTTGTCACCTCCTCAAAAGGACGCATGAGCCTACAGGCATTGCGCATGAGCGTCCAGTAACGTGGCAAAAAAATACCCAGCTCCGCAGAGGCTGTCCTAGCACCCCGGTCATACAGATACTCGTTGACCGCTTTTTCTTGTTGGAGCAGGCGGTCGAACATTAGCAGTGTTGAATTCCAACGTGTCGGGCTGTCGCAAATCAAGCGCCTCACTGGCATGTTGTTTCGCCGCTGAATATCTGCAAAGTGCGCCATGGCCGTGTAGGAACGCCTGAAATGGCCACACACCTTCCTGGCCTGCTTGAGGACGTCCTGTAAGCCTGGGTACTTCTGCACAAAACGTTGCACAATCAGATTACACACATGTGCCATGCACGGCACATGTGTCAACTTGCCCAAATTCAATGCCACCAACAAATTGCTTCCGTTGTCACACACCACTTTGCCGATCTCCAGTTGGTGCGGGGTCAGCCACTGATCCACCTGTGCGTTCAGGGTGGACAGTAGTGCCGGTCCGGTGTGACTCTCTGCTTTCAGGCAAGTCAACCCCAAGACAGCGTGACACTGTCGTATCCGGCATGTGGAATAGCCCCTGGGGAGCTGGGGGGGTGCAGTTGGTGTGGAGCAAGATGCAACAGCAGAAGAGGACTCAGCCGAGGAGGTTAGCAAAGAGGATGGAGTAGGAGGAGTAGAGGAGGTGGCAGCAGGCCTGCCTGCAAGTCGTGGCAGTGTCACCAACTCCTCTGCAGCAGAGCCACGCATTCCATGCTTGGCAGCCGCCAGCAGGTTTACCCAATGCGCAGTGTAAGTGATATACCTGCCCTGACCGTGCTTTGCAGACCAGCTATCAGTGGTCAGATGGACCCTTGCCCCAACACTGTGTGCCAGACGTGACATGATTTCCTTTTCCACAATAGAGTACAGGTTGGGGATTGCCTTTTGTGAAAAATAATTTTGGCCGGGTACCTTCCACTGCGGTGTCCCAATAGCGACAAATTTTTTGAAGGCCTCAGACTCCACCAGCTTGTATGGTAAAAGCTGGCGGGCTAAGAGTTCCGACAAGCCAGCTGTCAGACGCCGGGCAAGGGGGTGACTCTGTGAGATTGGCTTCTTACGCTCAAACATTTCCTTGACAGACACCTGACTGTGGGCAGGTGAGCAGGAACTGCTGAAGGTGAGAGGCGGAGGGGCGGGTTGTTGATAGGGGGCATGGAGGACAGCAGTGGTTGACGTGGCTGAAGATGCTGGACCAGGAGGAGGATGGTGGCTTTCAGTTTGTGTGCTGCTTTTACTCATGTGTTGATCCCATAGGCGTTTGTGATGTGAGATCATGTGCCTTCGCAAAGCAGTTGTACCTAGGTGGGTGTTGGACTTCCCACGACTCAGTTTCTTTTGGCACAGGTTACAAATGGCATCGCTGATATCAGAGGCAGACACACAAAAAAAATGCCACACTGCTGAGCTTTGCAAGGACGGCATTCTGGTGGTGGCAACAGCTTGCGTTGATTGGCGTGCTGTCTGGCTGACCCCGGGTGCCGAATCTACATGCTGTCTGACTGCGCCACTAGCTCCTTGCGATGACCTCCTCCCCATGCTTCCAACTCGTCTCCTCCTCCTCCTCTCTGTCTCCCCATCTGAACTTTCCCCCTCTTCTTCTGCTCTTCGAGCAGGCACCCAGGTGACATCCACAGACACATCGTCATCATCAGCCGCTTCACTTGACAACTCAGCAAAGGCAGCAGCAGCAGGTACAACAACATCATCATCATCATCACAATGTACGTCCATGTGTATAATGCTGCCTGACTGAGACATATCCCCGTTATCTACATCCTCTGGCACTAATAGTTGCGCATCACTTATTTCTTCCAACTGATGTGAAAATAACTCCTCTGACGGATCAAGTGAAGCGGCTGTGGTGCTAGTGTTGGTGGTGGTGCCGGCGGGCTGGCGAGTGGTAAATTGAGAGGTGCCCGAAGCTGAGCTGGAGGAGGATGGTGCATTAAGGTTCCGAGCGGAAGCTGTAGACGATTGGGTGTCCTGTGTAAGCCAGTCAACTATGTCCTCAGAATTTTTTGAGTTCAGGGTCTGTGGTGGCCTCTGAACACTGGGCATTATTCTACGGCCTAAGGAAATCACAGCACCACGACCACGACGGCCCTTGCGGGGTGGCCTGCCTCTGCCTGTCATTTTTTTTTTTATGTGTTGTACTATGAGTGCAAGGTGCTGTGCCACCCTATAGGAGTGTTGGGCAGTGGGTACAGTACACTCTGTGGGCCTGACAGTCACTGGCACCCAGGCAACTGCAATTATAAAAAAATATATATTTTTTTTTACTTTGCAAGCTGCTGTGCCACCTTATATATCAGTGGTGGGTGGGCAGTGGCACAGTACACTCTCTGTGGACCTGACAGTCACTGGCACCCAGGCAACTGCAATTATTAACAAAATATATATTTTTTTACTTTGCAAGCTGCTGTGCCACCTTATATATCAGTGGGGGGTGGGCAGTGGCACAGTACACTCTCTGTGGACCTGACAGTCACTGGCACCCAGGCAACTGCAATTATAAAAAAATATATATATTTTTTTACTTTGCAAGCTGCTGTGCCACCTTATATATCTGTGGTGGGTGGGCAGTGGCACAGTACACTCTCTGTGGACCTAAAAGTCACTGGCACCCAGGCAACTGCAATTATTAACAAAATATATATTTTTTTACTTTGCAAGCTGCTGTGCCACCTTATATATCAGTGGTGGGTGGGCACGCAGTGGCACTGCAGTGGGCACAGTACACTCTGTGGACCTGACAGTCACTGGCAGCCCAGGCAACTGCAATAATAAAAAATATTTTTTTTTTTTCAATTTGCAACAAGATGCTGTGCCACCGTATATATATCAGTGGTGGGCAGTGCACTGCAGTGGGTACAGTGCACTCTGTGGACCTGACACAGCACTCACTGCAATTATGACAGAGGAAAAAAAAATATTTTTTAAAATGCAAGGTACTGTGCCTGTGCCACCCGAAATGAGTGTGGTGTGCACACAGTACAGTCTGTGGTGGGTCTGTGGCCTCTCACACACAGCGGGCAGGCAACTGCAGTGCACAATAGATATATATATATATATATAAAAAGGAAAAATTCAATTACCAGCCCTTAAAAGGGCTTTTGGGGACACTAGATATAGATATATATATATATATATATATATATATATATATATATATATATAAATAAAAAAAATCCTCAATTACCAGCCCTTAAAAGGGCTTTTGGGGACACTAGATATATATATATATATATATATATATATATATATATATATATATATATATATGAAGAAAAAACTCAATTACCAGCCCTTAAAAGGGCTTTTGGGGACACTAGATATATAAATATATATATATATATATATATATATATATATAAAAAAATTACACAAATACCAGCCCTTAGAAGGGCTTTTTGGGGTGCTGTCCTTACAGCAGTAGTGGACCAAGAACACTGCAAGACCAGGAACACTGACTAACTGTCCCTAGCTTAACAGCAGCAGCAGCAGCAGCAGCAGCAGCTCTCCCTGCTCTCACTAACACACACTGCTTCAGAATGATCTAAGATGGATGCTGCCCTTGCTTATTTATAGGAGGTGGGAGGGTGTGGGAGGGTGTGGGAGGGAGGTATGCTGATTGGCTGGAAATGTGCCTGCTGACTGTGAAGTTCAGGGTCAAAGTTTGCCTCAATGATGTATTATAGGGGGCGGACCGAACATCGCATATGTTCGCCCGCAGCGGCGAACGCGAACATGCTAAGTTCGCCGGGAACTGTCCGCCGGCGAACAGTTCGGTACACCTCTACTTATAACCTCTGACCAGTAACCAGTCACGTAATTTGTTTGCTTAATTTTTGAACATCTCGTCTGTAGAACAATTATGTCTTAATCTCAAATATTAAGAGTATGGAATGCTCTTAATTAACTATAGTGGGTATGAGCTTTCTGCGTGTAGGATAGTATTCCCTGCTGTTGGTTTCCTAAATAAAGTAGTACCTACTGACCCATACTGCTGAATAATTATTGTCGTATCCAGAAAATCGATCTTTTCTTTATTGTAGGGCATAGTGAATTTGAGGTTATAATTATTAACCTCTAGTTTAGTAAAAAAATGTCTGAAACTCATGAATAGAGTTGGACTATAGAATGAGGACATTGTATAGTCCGACAAAACTCTTCTTTGTTCCGATAAACTTCCCTCTGTGTCTCTTTCTCCTTTGCATAGGCTAATCCAGTTTTTTATTTTACATAGGTATATAGGAGCCCTGAATTTCTGTGTGCTATCGGCTTAAGAGCCAATTTGGCTTGTCCTAGATGCCGTAATTTGGGGTCCCTGAAACACTTACTATAGTGCTGCCCAAAACATTTAATGGGATTTTAGATGCAGATCTTCCAGTGGATCCTTATGTATGTTTACTGGGCTATGTTGATTTTTCAGTCTATAAGCCACCAATAACGGATTACTGTTATACGTGCGCTATTTATGGCTTGAAGACAAATTACCCTAAAGTAAACCTATCCACATCTTTAGACCATATATGACTGAATATTTGATCTTAATAAGTGCATTTCCAATGAGAGACAGATCTTCTTTCTTTGAAATTCATCTAAGAAATTTGACTCACTCTGATCACTGTAGTTAGCCATATGAGTCCAGTATTGAGCTGGGTTACAGGTTGTTTTAGTAATAGCAGTATTGTTTAGGTCATTAAAAGTAGGCCATTTAGCTAGTGTTGAATGTTTATGATAGTAAATAGAGAACACAGCTCTATTTACCATCATATTCTTTCCCGTGTATATCTCACAACAGAATTGCTGCTTATTGGGATTGCTGAAATTTTAGAGCGGAGTTTTTCTTCCTCTTTATGCAGTGTTGAATGTTTACTGTTTGTTATAATGTTTTTTTTTTTTTTGCATTTCTGCCTTGCTATGATTTTTTTTTTAGATATGTTGTGTTTGTTCTCTTTGTATATGTCTATGTGTTTTTTTGCAAAAATGAAAAATTGAAAATAAAATTTGATTAAAAAAATAATAAATGGAAGAAACCCCTGCAAGGGCTACAGATTTTGTGTAGACTTTTTGTTTCGTTTTAATAAAAGTGCGCCAACCAGTCCTAACAACTGCATTTCCGGAGTAGACTGAACACACTGGGAAGCCCTACCCCCGAGCTAAACAACCCCCAAACATCACAAGATATAAACCTATTTTAATCATCTTTGTGAGGTGTTTATCTGGAGGTAATGGAATCACCAAGCCTTTATTGTGATGCAAATACCCGACATAGACACTGGATGTCGCTTTTTTGCATTAGAGCATCTATGGAAACATGCTGTAGTAAACATTTAGGCATTAGTCATGGTAATTAGAATTGTCTGCCTATTACAGTAATACTGTCTTTGGGGTAACAAAGGAAGGGATTCACCCCACTTACATATAGAATTTACTGTACACAAATATATCTTATCATATATGTACTGAAAGCTAATCTTTCACCAGTTTTTTTTTTTTTACCTCTGTGCAAGGCGCAGAACCTACATGTACTCACACTACTAGTTTTAACAGTATGTGGGCATAAGTTACTCCCTAAGTATGCTGCATTTGTGTAGTGTGAGTATAAATTAGTAGAAATATAGTATTGTGCTCCTAGGATTTTTAAAAGGTAAAAAAGTTGCTCCAAAATTCATACTCCCCACACGGGTATATCAATATAAAAAGGTATACATAAACAAATATTATATCAATAAAAAAGGTTCTCCTAGGATTTTAAGAGGTAAAAAAAAAAAAGAGGTGCTCAAATAATCATACTACCCACACAGGTATATATTAATATAGGGAGATATACATAAACAAATAGTGTATCAAAAAACAAAGTTGCTCCAGTATTTTGGTGAATAACTTGTGCTGAACAGATCCTGTATACCAAGGATATCTTTAAACTTGAATAAGGTGCATATATTCAAATATGTGCAATTATACAATCATAAAGTAATAGTTTATAGTCTCAATAAATAAATAAATATTCAACAAATATACATAAAGTGCAGACAATTGTGCTAAGTGTCCAAACAAATCCAGAATTAAAGTGAACTCTTCACAATGTGTTTCCTTTAGTAGTGATGTCCTTTATATCATATATTAAGATCCTCCACCAAATTTAAGTGATTAGGGGTACTCTTCCGTGATGGCACCTATGTGTAAACTAACTGTTCACCTCCAACTAAAATCAGCAAAGCCTGTAGGTTTTGGGAATTGGGTGGCTTGTAATTCTCCTGTGCATACTCCGTTTTTCTTTCCACAGGGTTTAGTAGAGAAGTAGGGAATTATTCACCTTTAAACTTTAGACTTTAAACGGTCATTTCAGTATGATAAAATAGACAGAAATGACCGGCGCTATGGAATATATGCTAAGTGTATATTAATTGTGAGGTGTAAGCTGCCAACAACCAAACCCAGAAGGGTTAAAGAATTAAATACGTGCAAAGAAGGTTGAGAACGGCGCTACCTTTTAAAAGGTTTTGTGCACTGAGTGAATGAATAATTTAAATGAACAGTGATGTTTAAATATAATATTATAAAGTGCACAAGTGACTCATAGTTGGATGCAATTATATAGTGATACCTGAATATAATAAATAAATAAATTATAAAGTACACATGTGACTCACGGTCTAAGCAGAGACCGGTTAAGATAATAAATTGTAAATTATAAGATAGTTGTGCAGTAATGCAGTGCAAAGTGCCAGTGCAAAAATTCACAAAAATTGGAAAGAGACAGTGAATTGTATTCAAGAATAAATATAACAAGTGCAGTGTACATCCGATCAGTAAAGAAACTATAAGTGATAGATTAAATTGCAAATGGAAACAAACTCGTTGAGTGAGTGTTGATGTGAGCAGGGGTGACAAAATCAAATAAAAGAGCCAGTCGATTTACAAGGTTTTCAATGTAAATAAAGAGGCTCCGGGTTGCAACCACCAGCGTGGGCGCTAGGTGTCGCACCCTATATACAACCTGCTCTGGCTTCTGCTTGGGGTGGTGTCCAGGGGTTCCTCCAATCCTTTGTTATCCGTTTATTGAACAGTGTGTTCCTCAAAAATAAACACAGAAAAAAGGAACCCCCTGGTGCCGTATACTAAGTACAACTGGAACGAATGAGTGTAGTGACTCACAAGTTAGGCTGCAGGCTGTCCGCGATCAGTGGTTTTCAGCCGGGAAGCTTCCCCGTTCCACGGCTCCAAGTGCCGGAAGTGACGTAATGACGTAGAAGACTCCACCCTACGCTTTTCGTCAGTTTACGTCTGCTGGAGCGGCCTCTCCAGCAGACATCCTCAGACGAAACGCGTAGGGTGGAGTCTTCTACGTCATTACGTCAATTCCGGGCACTTGGAGCCAGAGCCGTGGAACGCGGAAGCTTCCTGGCTGAAAACCACTGATCACGGACAGCCTGCAGCCTAACTTGTGAGTCACTACACTCATTCGTTCCAGTTGTACTTAGTATACGGCACCAGGGGGTTTCTTTTTTCTGTGTTTATTTTTGAGGAACACACTGTTCAATAAACGGATAACAAAGGATTGGAGGAACCCCTGGGCACCACCCCAAGCAGAAGCCAGAGCAGGTTGAAGAGCCGGAGCCTCTTCATTTACATTGAAAACCTTGTAAATCGACCGGCTGTTTTATTTGATTTTGTCACCCCTGCTCACATCAAAACTCAACGAGTTTGTTTCCATTTGCAATTTAATCTATCACTTATAGTTTCTTCACTGATCGGATGTACACTGCACTTGTTATATTTATTCTTGAATAAAATTCACTGTCTATTTCCAACTTTTGTGAATTTTTGCACTGGCACTTTGCACTGCATTACTGCACAACTATCTTATAATTTACAATTTATTATCTTAACCGGTCTCTGCTTAGACCGTGAGTCACATGTGCACTTTATAATTTATTTATTTATTATATTCAGGTATCACTATATAATTGCATCCAACTATGAGTCACTTTTGCACTTTATAATATTATATTTAAACATCACTGTTCATTTAAATTATTCATTCACTCAGTGCACAAAATCTTTTAAAAGGTAGCGCCGTTCTCAACCTTCTTTGCACGTTTTTAACTCCAGTATGATAACCAGCGATTTCACAGAAAGGACACTCCGTTCTTGTCACGGTATGTCCCTTCTGGTATAGTGTAACCACCCTACGCATTACGTCACGAGTCACGTGACTTCCTCAGGGGATTTCGTAACGCGCAGGGCGGTTACATGATACCATAAGTGATGTACCATTCAGTATTTGCAGCACCTGGGAAGGATTTTACTTCAACAGTTTTACTTGTAATCCAATAGCGCGAGAGTCACCTTATTTATATGTGTAGTGTGAGTGGTCCGAATCATGACCGGGACCCGTTGGAAGAGGTGGTCTGGGGCACAGTTCACTTGGCATATGGTAAAGTTTGCTTTAGTGTGAGAGCAACCTGTACCTGAGCACAAAACTCTTTATAGATCACTGAGCATTGGAGCAGGGGTCACTGTGGCCTGGCTGGCAGAGGTGATGGAAAAAAAGTGCCTGGTAATCTTCCATTAAACCACAGTGTAAGCACAGACCAGGGGAGAGTGGAGAGGTGGAACAATCGTACTTGGGCACAGTTTCTGATCAATCACCCACTGTGAGCAAACTCTCAGTGATCAGCTCTAAGCACTTTACATAGTCCCACCCATATGCTCACAAGACAAGAAGAAGAAATTGTAACTTTTCCTTGCTGGGGGATTTGGTCATCAGGAATAAATGCTTGGTACAGGTACACAGATTACTAATTCAATAGAGACCGCTTGCTGGTAAAGAAATTCTTTAGTCATTAGTGCCTACATTCTCGCTGGACAGTGTTTCCAATGTTTGCACATTGAAGGGTAATTGCATTTTTTCTCTCCTGGTTTGGCAGTGTCAGGTGTCCATTGTGGTCTGCAACCTAGCTGATGTACTCTTTAGTACTATGCATGAGTCAGTGGCTCTTGAGAATGTACTGGCCTGCCTGTTTACATATTGATGAGCAAGTCTTTATACTCAACAAGTGTGTATGCATGAGTCAGGAAGAAACCAACTATTCTGCAGGTTGCCATAGAAATGTGAACACAGGGGCAGTAAACAACCTTTGTCTATAATAAAATATCTTTATCATTTACTACTTTTATGAACAGTTCAGTATTAAATATGCAATAGGAAAAGCTCTGTGCTTGCATTTTTTTATTGTCAAGGTAAACTAATCATCTATTTTAAAGCTGATATCCATGTTTCCTGTCACATTAAATAGTTTGTTTGGACCAAGCTGTACACAGTGCTGGGTTCAGGCTGTGAGACAGACTTCCCGTCTCACACCCGGAACAATGCAGAGTTAGTCTAAGCGGCGCTCAGACATTTATAGGCAGCTTTGTATCCTGTGAATGAATACAAAGCTTCCTCTGAGCATGACGTCATCAGCCCAACCCTCTGACTCAGACAATCAGAAGAAGCTTTGTATTCATTCACAGAATACAAAGCTGCCTATGAATGGCTGAGTGCCGCTCAGACGGAGTGCATTTTTCCGGGTTTGAGGCGGGAAGTCTCTTTCTCACAGCCAGAAGCCAGAACTGTGTACTGTATGCAGCTGAAGCTACATGTAGTTTATATTGGGCTTAAATACACTGCAGCAATTACTGAAGGAAATAGTCTGTTTGGACCAGCTTGGTCCAAACTAATTAACTATCTGTAATGACAGGAAATAGGGAAATCAGCTTAAAACTGTGGTCTAAACCTGAGAGGCTGACCTGAGTTGCCCAGGCAGAGTCAAGTAAGCATACAGATTGGCTGAACGGCATAGGGTAGTGTTTCTCAAAAAAAAGTGCTGTCTGGTTTTCCCCAGGGGGCCCTAAACATGGAACCCAGTTTGTCTTGGATCCCAGTGTCCTGAATTGCCTTGGTTATGGTGCTGGCTAGCCGCCAGCACCATAGCAAGTAATGTTGTTCGAAGACCAGGATGCACAGTGTCATTCTTTACTAAGGTGAGGAGGCTTGTCCACACCCTGGTGTTGATGGGAGGGGAGGACTTTAATGTGTTGGGGGAACTTATGTATAGGGGACCTCTGGTGTGATGGAAACTATCATGTATAGGGGGGCCACTGACATGATGGGAAGCCTCTGATGTGAAAGGGAGACTCTGATGTGAAGGCAGTTGTATGTATTGTCCCAAGCTTAGGTTTCCCGTTAATAAAAACCTTTATTTTTCTTAACCACTTCCTGCCGAAGGATGTCATATGACGCCCTGGACTTTGAGTGGGGATATCTGAATGATGCCATGAAGGCATCATTCAGATATCTTTTTTTTTTTTGCGGGCAATTCCCTACACAGTAAAAACAATCATAGCGGCTGTTCAGCTGCTTGATTGTTTTTACAGGCAGCGGGAGAGGATGTCGGCGAGCCGTAGAATGAGTACAATTTGAGTGGGTAGTGCGCTTCAGAAGTGGAAATATAGCTTAAAAAATGTAAATATGTAAAATGCAGTAATAAAAGCGTGTTCTTGTGGTGAAAATGTGTTGTCACTGAATTATAACGTGGTGATCAAATTAATTCCATCATATAAATAAATATAAATAAAACATATCAATATATCTTCTATATGACAAAAGTGCTGAGTACTTAGATTTCTTAAAGATGTCAATAAATAAATATGCCGTTGACAAAATATAAATATATAAATAGAACTTCAAAAAAGACTAAAGGTGCTATGTGCTTTTTCTCTTCAATCTAAAATAAATAAAGTGCAGTGTTCATAGTGTCCATATATAAAAATCCAGAATCAGGTGCAATTCCCTTCAATATCTTCAAAGGAAAATAAATGTGCTCTCATGCAAAATAAGGGTGTTGTGACTTGCTCCCTCCACCAGGTGTCACATCTAGGTGTTCTATATTCTCACCTCAATAAGGTGTATATTGCGCCTGTATATAAAGCTTAGTCTCCGGGTAACATGTAGGCTTTTGCTTATTCCGATATCCTGTTCCGACCTCCGGGTATTTCCTGTCCTGTCCTGTCAGCTTTTGGGGTGTTAAACTTTATGGCGTCCTTAGCTCCTTATCGTGACCTCGGGCTCAGTGAAAATAGAGGGCAATCATGGTGCAGTATATCAAACCAGGTTTATTGTTAAAAACATAGTTGCACTTACAATTTGTAGATCATTTGTTCGCAAATAATGTGTAAATGCAGCGTGGGGAGCGATATCGCTCCGATCTCCAACGTCACTTCCGGTAGTCTGGCGGCTCCTCCTACGCATTACTTCACATCACGTGACTTCCTCAGGAGAGCGGCAATCATCTCTAAGAGGCTGGGCGCGACGTTATGACGTCAGGCAGATGTAAACACTGATGTTTTTTTTACCATTAGAGCCTGAGAGCCTACATTCCTTGTAATAGGAAAAAAGTGTTAAAAAATATTTTTAAAGGCAAAGTGTAAAAGTGAAAAAATTTAAGTAAAAAAAACAAACGCATGCCTACATCGCGCCTGCATATGTAAATGGGATTCAAACCACACATGTAAGGTATCACCACGACTGTTAGAGTGAGTGCAATAATGCTAGCCCAATAACTCCTCTGTAACTCTAAACAGGTAACCTGTAAACATTTTTAAAGCACCGCCTATGGAGATTTTTTTTTTAAATCAGAAACTATGGAGATTTTTTGAAGTACCGAAGTTTGTCGCCATTCCACAAGTGTGCGCAATTTTAAAGCGTGACATCTGTTTACCCGTCCTAACATCATCTTTAACATTATACAAACAAATTGGGCTAACTTTAGTGTTCTGTTTTTTTAATTCATAAAACAGTTTTTTTCCAAAAAAAGCGTTTTGAAAAATTGCTGCACAAATACCATGTGGCATAAAAAGTTGCACGACCACCATTTTATTCCCTAGGGCAGTGATGGCAAACCTTGGCACCCCAGATGTTTTGGAACTACATTTCTCATAATGCTCAACTACACTGCAGAGTGCATGAGCAGCATGGGAAATATAGTTCCAAAATATAAGGTTTGTCATCACTGCCCTAGGGTCTCTGCTAAAAAACATATATAATGTTTGGCAGGTTTTGAGTAACTGTCTAGCAAAAAAATTATGATTTTTACATGTAGGTGAGGAGTGCCAGAATTGGCTTGGGCTGGAAGTGGTTAAAGACATCTAATACTGGGATGCCTCAAGCTTTTTCATTCTTTTAAAGAGTGCCATGGCTGAAAAAAGGTTGATATAATTTGGTATAGAAAATCTTGATCAATATGAATCTGGAAAACTCAACAACACTGCACATGCTTTGCATCCAGGTAAACAAAAGCTGCAAACTCTCAACTTCAGAAAGTGTTTACAATTTATTTTTCATTAAAACGTTTTTTTTTCCCACAACAGTGTACAATTTTCCAATGTATAAACATATTCCATGTTCAGTACAATCATTGCATAGGTAACATGTATGAGTGATGCCAAAGAATCCTGAGAGAGGACAGAAATTATGGCTATGAAGTAACACTTAAGTATGATAGAACATCGACATACTTCATGTTGATATATACAGAAAGAGAGCAGAAAAGTGACATATACAACCCAAGCCTGAACGAACATCTCAAAAAGGAGGGAGACAAGATTAGCAGGTCTACACACATGTGTAAGATACATGAAGCCAACAGTCCCAGACCTTATTATATTTTGCAGGGCAACCTCTATTCGTGTAAATACATTTTTTATAAGGTAATGTGATGTTTACTTCAGATTCCAGTCAGATAGTCTGGGGGGGAGTTTGCCTCATCCATAATTTGGCTATTGCTTTCCGAGCCAAGAATAGAGTTTCATGTAAAAAGGTTTTGGTGTATTTGTCAGCCTCGGTATCAGGAAGAATTCCCAGTAGACAGGATTTGGGATCCAAAGTCAGCGGAGACCCCATATTATTGTGAAGAAAATCCGCCACCTGCTTCCAGAATCCCTAGTATGTATGGGCAGGACCATAGGAGATGGTAGAATGTGCCTGGTGCTTGAGTGCATAATAGGCATATGGAAGATTGTCCCCGATTAAATTTAGCCAACTTTGTAGGAGTGAGGTATGTGCGGTGTAGAATGTATAGTTGGGTCAGTCTGTCTGACAATTTAGGTGAGACAGCTTTGCATGCATCTAATGCCTCACTCCAGTCGTCATCCTCTAGATTCCCCAGGTCTCCCTCCCACCATGTTTTTACATTATAGGCTATTTACGTTGATAAGGGGGTGTGCGGCATGTTATAAAATACAGATATTATTCTTTGGGAGTCCTCACTTTATACCACCTCCATGATAGGATTGCTGGAGAGAGGAGGCATAGATTCTAGGAACTAAGCATGCGTAGCATGACGGACTTGTAGAAAACGAAAAAATATATGATTCAGGAGGGTGAATTCCATTTTCAGAGCATCAAAAGTTTTTAACGAGCCAGCAGAAAGTAAGTGCGAGAGGTAGAAAATGCCCTCTCTGCACCAAACCTCCAAGTCCGGTACAGTCAGGAATTCTTGGAGAGTTCTTGTTATGTGTAGGAATGTGTAGTTTAACAGAGGCCAGATTCCATATCTTTCTATAATGGTACAAGAGGGAACTGCATCCCTCTTTTTTGGTGTTATTCTCCATTCCTGCTTCTATAGCACAGAAAGGGTCTGTTGTCAGTTGAGCCCAGGTAGGGTACAAGAGTAGGGTGAACCATTTCCTATCAGTCTTACCTATATGGAATAATTGGGATAGTTGGGATGCTAAGTAATAGAGGCTGAGGTCAGGTAAGGCCTAATCGGTGGGGTTTTTAAGTAGTCACCACGCTAATTTATGTCTATTCCTTCCCCAGACAAAGGGTTTGAGAATTGCATCTATAGTTTTGAAATGTTTCAGCGGTAAATAGACTGGGGTGTGCCACAATAAATACAGAATATTAGGGAAAAGTATCATTTTAAAAAGGTTGATACGACCCATCACTCCGAGGGGGCGATGCGTCCATATTTGTGTTTTGGATTTGATCAGGACAAACAATGGTTCTACATTTAAGGAGACATAATCACCCGGTGACCTAGATACTTTCACCCCAAGGTACTTGATAGTATCAACTCTGTAAGGGTAATTGGGTTTGTAGCTCAGTCTCTCTGGAGGCGAGGTCAAGTGGGAGAATTTGTAATTTCCCACAATTGATCCTAAGCCCGGAGAATGAGCCAAAATGTTCAATTGTTCGTAGTGCCTGAGCTAGAGAGGTGCCCGAATCCACCAGATACAGCAGTGTGTCATCCGAATGTAGACTTATTTTTTCTTCAAGGTCACCTATGCGCAAACCCTGTATCAGTGGGTTGCTTCTGATGGATATAGCTAGGGGTTCTGTGGCCAAAGCATACAGTAAAGGGGATAGAGGGCAGCCCTGCCTAGTGCCTCTGGAAAGCACAAAAGCATCCGATTGCCATCCATTAGCTGCCACCTTGGCAGTAGGGGCCTGTTATAGCAAATGGATCCATCTAAGAAATTTAGGGCCAAAGCCATATCATGCCAGACATTTCCACAAATAGTTCCACTCTACCGAGTCAAACATCTTGGCTGTATCAAGCATTACCACCACCCTCTCCCCAACATTGTCGTGATGGGCTTGCATATTTATAAATAATTTCCTGAGATTGAAGGAAGTGTTCCTACCTGACATAAAACCTGCCTGGTCCTTATGTACTAGGGTTAGGATAACCTGACTGAGGTGCAGAGCCGAGATTTTCGCCAATATTTTAATGTCTACCTGGAGTAGGGAGATAGGTCTATAGGATTCGGGTCCTTATCCGGCCTGGGAATGAGTATGATAATGGCTTCCCGCATGGATGGAGGAAGGGCAAGGGTTTCAAAAAGGTGATTGTAAAGATTAAGCAGTTGAGGTATGAGGGTCTCCCTGTATTGTGAGAAGAATTCAATGGGTAGGCCATCAGAACCAGGGGTTTTGGATCAAGCAAAACTGGCAATTGCTATCGCTGTCTCCTCATTCGTTAGTGGTGCCTCAAGTGTTTCTGTCTGAGCATGGGCGTTGTGTCATTAGTAATAGTGATGGTATAAAGGGAACTAAAGAACCCGCGGAATATAGTGGCCATCTCCGCAGGTTCAGTGACCATCTCTCCAGATGGGTTTCACAGGGAGATCACCACTGGAGGTCTATCCTCGCTATGGACCATGTATGCCAATAGTTTGGGGGGGTCACATCAAAGTACTGTATATAAAACATGGGAAAGAAAAAAGAGAAAAACCAAAAAAAAAAAAACATAAAAAGTGGAAATGTGGGGCAAACCAGCAAGGGGCGATGCGTCTGCAAAATCATCCAGAATAAGCGCCAGCCCTAACACGATTAAAAAAGTGTATGATCCAAAAGAAGTATTTCGGAGAAATCACAAGGAGTCCTAGGAATGCGATCGAAACAGACAAAGTTAAGAACTCACACAACTCACTTACTGCAGCAGGAAATTCCATTTTTGAAATCAGAGATATTTAAATTATCTGCTAAACAAACTCCAGCTGGGACTGCTGCAATGCCACTGCCACAGAGGACCCCCAGAAATGGCAGATGGGTTACTGTAGGTTCTGGAAGACTTAGAGTGGTGGATAGAAGACATGTCCCACAGTCGGTGGTTCTCCATAATTCATTTGCAGCACTCTCAGAATGTAAGGACAACATGGATATGGACTCAAGCACAGAGGGTGAGAAACCATCGACTCCTATGTCTAATGTATGCAAGACTGCAGCCAAGGACAAAAAAGATAAAGTGAAGTCTCAAAGGAAGCAGCTGTTGCTGGGTGATTCAATCATAAGAAGTGTGGAGCTTAAAGAAAATGGTTTTGTGAGATGTCTCCCTGGTGCTACTGCTAGACGAGATAGAAGACGTATTATTAATATTGTTAAGCAAGCAAAGCAGGAAGGGGACGTGGATGTTCTTGTCCATCTAGGGACAAATGACCTGGCTTGCAATGAAGTGTCAGAGGTGAAAAAATCTTTTATCACACTTGGTAATGACGTACAGGATTTTGCATCCACCATTTCATTTTCTGACGTTCTGCCTGTGCATAATGTTCAGAATGATAGGCAGAGGCGCATAAAGGAGTTCAACATATGGCTTAGTAAATGGTGTCAAGAGCAAGGATTTGGCTTTGTTTCTCATGATAGCTCTACTTGGAATAGAAAGGAACTGTACAAAAAAGATGGTTTGCATCTTTCTCTCAAAGGAACAAATGTACTTAGTGAACAACTCCAAGAATTTGCGAAAGAGTATTTAGACTAGGAAGGGGAGGGCAAAAGAGTGAAAGTGAGTCCAATTGCCCCCCGAAACAATGCCACAACAGTTCAGAAGCACAGAGGTTAAGAAATGATAAGCTCAGAGTCCTGTCTACAAATGATCGCAGTTTAGGTAAAAAAATCAATGAACTTGGGTCAATAATGGCATCTGAGAATGTAGATTTAGTGGCTGTTACGGAGACATGGTTTAATGAAAGAAATGACTGGGACATAACCATACCAGGGTACTCTTTATACAGAAGAGACAGAGAAGGCAAGAAAGGAGGAGGAGTGGCCCTGTATGTGAAAGATAGCATTAAATCTAACCTAATACAAGTTGGTGAGGCCAACATAGAGTCAGTTTGGGTTACGTTGCAGTTTGCTAATCATGCAGTAACTCGTGTAGGTGTGATATATAGACCACCTGGTCAAGATAAAGAACTAGATGATCTACTAGTTGAAGAAATAGCTAAAATGACAATGAAAGGAGAAGTTATCATTATGGGAGATTTCAATCTTCCAGATATAAAATGGAAAACCAAAATAGCAAGTTCTACCAGGAGTACAGATATTCTAAATTCCCTACTAGGGTTGTCTATGCAACAAGTGGTTGAGGAGCCAACCCGGAGGGAGGCCATTTTGGATTTGGTATTCACAAATGGGGATTCGGGGGGCGTGACCGGATGTAGAGCGGACCAGACGTGCCTGCCTGGAGCTCCGGGGACCCTGACTAATCCTTCGTTTCTCTCATCCTTCACCCCGCTTCTACCTGCCGTTACCGGACCTGTGGAGGGTCGGGACACCCGTGGGCTACGTCCGACATGCCTGGGAAGGGCAAATCCGCGGCCGCCGCTGCGAAACAGAAGCCGGCCTCCCCGCCGGCGGTGCCTCCGGACGCCATTTTGGAAGGCCTGCGTGCTCTACTTACCAACATGGAGCTCCCGGCGGAATCTGTTGCTGCTCCATCTGCATCCATCCCGGTCCAGGCAAGTGACACTGTCATGATTTTATCTGCCATTGAGCAGAGTAAGACTTCCTTATTGGCCAGGATTGATTATTTGGCGGAGGAGTGCAATCTTATCCGGGCTGACTTGGACAAGATTAGGGGGAGGCTTACGGACACTGAACAGCGTATCTCCTCGGCTGAGGACCTCACTACCCAGCACTCTGCCTCCCTTTCCTCCCTTCAGCACACAGTTCAGATGCTATTAGCTAAGGCGGATGATGCCGAAAACCGCCAGCGGCGGAATAATGTGCGGGTGCTGGGACTGCCTGAAGGGGCTGAGGGGGATAGGCCTGCTGATTTTGCCGAACGTTTTTTCAAGGACCTCCTGCACCTTACTGACCTGGCTCCCACCTATGTCGTTGAGAGGGCACATAGAGTCCCTACAGGCCGTGTGATCCCTGGGGCCCCCCCTCGCCCCTTCTTGGTCCGCTTCCTGAACTATCGTGACAGGGACCGTATACTGAGTGAGGCCCGCAAGCATGACACTTTGCATTACGAAAACGCTGCAGTTCATCTATACCCTGATTTCTCTGCAGAGCTTCAGAAAAAGAGGAAGACCTTTAATGATGTGCGGCGGAGGCTCCGTGAAAAAGAAATCAAGTATTCCATGCTCTATCCCAGCCGACTCCGTGTGCAACATGCTGGCTCTGTCAAGTTTTTTGATTCTCCTGATGACGCGGACGCTTGGTTGCTCAGCCTGCGGTGAGCTTCCTTGTCCCTACTCTGTTGGCCTTGCTGGCTGGACTCCCTGTTCCCCCCTCCGTCCCCCCTTTTTGAGTTGTCTTATTGGACTGTGACTGGAGGGGACTCCCTCTCCCCGGATGCTCTCTGACTCTCCACATCAATGCCCCTGAGTAGTTTTATTTTTTGCCCTTGTTTTTTGCTATTTTCCCCCTTTCTACATATGTGTCCCTGGAGCTGGGGCTGGTGACGGCCTCTATTAGACTTTTCCCACAAGATTGCTGTTCCTGGTCCTTGGGACTGTTGGGACCGTCGGCCGGCCTTGCCTCTGGTTAGCCCTCCGGCTACTCCCCTCCTGGCCTAGTGCCAGATGACTATTGGCTGGGCATTTTCCTAGTCGATAGTGTGTTGTTTTTTCTTCTAGGTTTTTGGGATGAAGTTGGCCTGTAGCACTGTTGCTCTCTGGCTGACAGGGGTTTCTATGTGTTCTTGTTTATTGTCTTTTCTTTTTTTTTCTTTTTTGGTTTTTGGCTGCATACCCGTACTGTGTTTTACTATTCATTGTGCAATGTGCTATTTCACTGTGTGTCGCTGACTCCTTGTGGGTCGCTGTCCGAGCTGCTTGCTTCCCTGCACTAGATACTGAGGGGTGGCGTGGTTGGTCTCTCATCTGGCCCCTGGCTCCCCCGCCGCTGTTCCTATTTCTCCTGCCCCATTTTCTCTCCCAATGCTATGGCTGACCGCATTAGGGTGCTATCTTGGAACGTGCGGGGCCTAAATAGCAAGTTCAA
The DNA here is from genome assembly GCF_965119305.1 of Pelophylax lessonae. Taxonomy (NCBI): domain Eukaryota; kingdom Metazoa; phylum Chordata; class Amphibia; order Anura; family Ranidae; genus Pelophylax; species Pelophylax lessonae. The sequence continues at coordinate 467,083,911 of NC_138770.1, read as the reverse complement.
GCGTGCTTTGCTATTCAAATATCTCCAATCCTCTAAACCACATGTGGTCTTCCTCCAGGAGACTCACCTGACGGGGAGTGCTGTATTGGCACTACGCAGGCGCTGGGTGAGTCATACCTTCCACGCCACCTACTCCACTTACGCCAGGGGGACCTCCATTTTGGTACATAGGGCCCTGCCCTGTCGTGTTGAGAGGGTTATAACGGATCCCAAGGGTCAATATGTTATCCTAGCTCTTGAGATTGCGGGTAAACTGTTTATTTTTGTCAACGTGTATGTCCCCCCACCTTTTTCTAGTGCTGTGTTGTACCACATTTATGATCGCTTGGCCGAATTCTCGACCCAGCGCATCTTTGTGGCTGGGGATTTTAACAGCATCCTGGATGGTGACTTGGACACCTCGAATGCGAATCGTCAATCCTGCTCTGAGCTGTGCACCTGGGCCTCGACCTTGCAGCTCACAGAACTGTGGAGGTGGAAACACCCGCAGGATCGGTTCTATTCTCACGTGTCCTCGTCACACCACTCCGGCTCCCGTATAGATCTTGCATTCTGCTCTCCCTCAGTCCTGCCATTTGTGCTGTCGGCCGGCTACCTGCCCGCCGGTCTCTCGGATCACTCCCCGCTTGAGATTCAGCTGCGGCTGGGTGATCCGGGGGAGCGGGGTGGCTGGAGGCTGGGCTGTGGGTGGCTTCAGAATCAACGGGTGGTGGAGGGGGTGTCTGGTAAGATTGCCCAGTACTGGGAGGTTAATGACCTCACCACATCCGCCTTGGTGTGTTGGGATGCTTTCAAGGCCACTATTCGTGGTGACTATATCTCCGCTATTAAGGCTGCGCGGGTGGAGTGCGCCTCGGTGAGGACGGATTTGGAGGCAGTGGTTAAGGAGTCCGAGGCTGCGTTTGCCTTGGATCCCTCCCCTGAGGCGTACTCCTCCCTGGCCCGGGCTCGGAGGGCGTTGCACCTACATGTGTCATCGGCCGCTGAGGCGGAGGTGGGGTCGCTGCGGGCCAGGATATTCGAGTCCGGGGACAAGAACGGCAGGCTTTTGGCTAACTTGTCCGTGGACTCTAGGGTCCAGACGGTGGTTCCAGTCATACAATCTGCGGATGGCAGTGTTCTTCGGGATCCTGCTGATATTCTCCTGGAATTTCGTAATTTCTATGAACGTGTGTACCGGGCGGACCCCCCCACGCCGGGGGGTCGGGACTTGGGGTCTCTCGGGGAGCTGGCGCTGCCCACTCTGGCCCCGGAGGACGTGGCTCTCCTGGAGGCGGACTTCACGTTGGAGGAGGTCGAGCTGGCTATTCGCTCCCTCCCCCCTGGGAAGACCCCTGGTCCCGATGGCCTGCCGGGGGATTGGTACAAGATGTATATCTCTGAACTAGCTCCTAGGCTTTTGAAGACCTATGCATCTTGCCTTGACTTGGGAGCTCTCCCGGAGTCCATGTCTTTGGCGCACATAGTCCTTATTCATAAACCGGGGAAGGATCCTACTTTGTGCTCGGCCTACAGGCCCATTTCTCTTTTGAATTATGACCTGAAGATACTTACCAAACTGCTTGCTAACAGATTGATGAAGGTCCTTCCCTACTTGGTCAACATGGACCAGACTGGCTTCATGCCAGGCAAATCCACTGATATTAACATACGCAGAGTGTTCACTCATTTGCAGGTCCCAGCGGAGGCTCGGAGTACACGTGTGATGGTGGCACTTGATTTAGAAAAGGCATTTGATTCGGTGGACTGGTCCTACATGATGTTAGTTCTGGAAAGGTTTGGTTTTGGCCCTGTTTTTTGTAAATGGATTGCCATGCTTTATGCCCACCCCAGTGCTCAGATTAAGTTGGGGGGGAGGCTGTCTTGTCCCTTTTCGATCGCGCGGGGCACTCGCCAGGGGTGCCCTCTCTCGCCTGCCTTGTTTTCCTTGGCTGTTGAGCCTCTGGCGGCGGCTGTTCGTGGTTCCGGGGCGGTCGGGGGGATCCGGGTGGGGTCCTTGGAGGAAAAGTTGGCGCTTTATGCTGACGATATTATCCTTTTCCTCCGGGACCCCGGCCGGTCGCTCCGTTCGGCCCTGGATCTGTTGGCAGTCTTCACCACCTTGTCTGGCCTGCGAGTGAACTGGGACAAGTCGCTTATCCTTCCGGTGGACGCGGGGGCCCGTGCCCACGCGGACCCGTCCTTGCCCCTGTGTTGGACTGACAGGCTCAAATATCTGGGCATAGTGATATCCCCTGACATTCGAGACTTTTGTGATCTTAATTTATCTCCCTTGTTGTTGAAATTCGGGACCAAGCTGCGCTCCTGGGCTAATCTCCCCTTGACCCTGATTGGCCGCATTAACCTAGTCAAGATGAAGCTGTTGCCCCCTCTCCTATATGTGCTTCGTCACTCCCCTGTCTGGATACCGAAGGCCGTTTTTCGTCGGCTCCACTCTCGCATCCTTACTTTTATCTGGAATTCTCGCCCTCCTAGACTTCGACTGACGATCCTACAGCGACCCTGGACTCGGGGGGGACTGGCGTGTCCGTATTTTTTCTGTTACTTCGTGGCGGGACTGTTGACGCATGCACACAACTGGCTGATCTCGGATGCCTCCAATGATGCGGTAGCTCTGGAGGCGGGCCTGCTGGGCTCATATGAGGCTTTACGTAACTTGTTGCTGCGTGGACCGAGGGCCCCGTACCCTGTCACTGTCTCGATGTTGGCAGTGATTAGGGCATGGAAGTTGCAATCGCCCTACATTCGGTTGGGACCTGGTCGGCGTTCCCCGAATTCCCCCCTATGGATGAATCCGGAGTTACCGGAGTTTTTCTCCATCCCGGATCCCTCCGTGTGGGCCTCCAAGGGCATTCTGTCTCTCTCTCACATCTGTCGGGGGGAGGAGCTTGCGTCGTTCGACCAACTGAAGGCCGATTTCTCCCTACCCAATTCCCACTTTTTCAGGTACCTGCAGCTCCGCCATGCCTTCCACAAACAGTTCGGTAATTTTTCTTGCGACTTCACGCTAGCTGACTTAGAGGCCATTCTCCGAAACGAGACCTTAAAAAAAACACTCTCCACTATCTATGGTACCCTGCTCCCCAGTGTGCACTCGGGGCTGGAGGTCCTGCAGGCCTTCTGGGTGGCAGAGGTTCCCGGCCTTGATGCGGAGGACTGGGAGGACGTCTGGGATTACCCGTTCCGTCACCTGGTGGCCGCCAGGGACCGCCTTGTGCAGTTTAAAATCCTTCATCGGTTTCATCTAACCCCGACCCGACTGCACAGGGCCTTCCCTGATACGCCTGCGGTCTGCTGGCGCTGCGGAGCGCCGGACGCCGCGTATACACACATGGTTTGGCATTGCCCACCCCTGGTGGAGTACTGGACCCGGATTCTGGACTTTGTTGCTCGAGTGACCACCATCCGCGTGCCTCTAAAGCTGGAGTATTGTATTCTGGGACTTGTGAATGATCTGGCCCACTCTGTGGCGTCTCGCACTCTTTTAGGACTTCTGTTGTTCTACGCTAGGAAAATGGTGGTTCTCCACTGGCGGAAGCCTGCTGCACCCACCGTTTCCTCGTGGAAATCTCTTGTGAACTCAGTAATCCCACTTTACAAAGCAACCTATGCTAATAGGGGTTGCCCGCAAAAATTCTCAAAGGTGTGGGACATTTGGTTGGAGTCTGATGATACTACCAATGATGCGGGGGGCCCTGCTGTATCGACTTAGGACCCTTAATTGTATTTGTTATTGCTAATTATTTCCCCTACATGCAGTGGACTCTGTTCAGATCTTCTTCTCTATTGAACTGATGGACCTTCACGCAGTGAACGGATTTCTCCTGTCACCGGGATCCTTGTGCGTTGAACACCCTTATGAAGTAGCAGTTGGGTGCAGCCTTGTTTGGGGTTGTTTTTGCCTTTTTGTTGCTGTGTATTTTTATTTTATTTTATTTTGTTCTTTTTTGTCTTGTTGTTGAGCCAGGGAATGCCCAATGGCTGTGTTTTTGTGTGTTGTTCTTTTTGAAACAAATAAAAAGAATTTTCAAAAAAAAAACAAATGGGGATTCGGTATATGATGTCATTGTAGGCGAAACCTTGGGATCTAGTGATCACCAGTCAGTGTGGTTTAATATAAGAACTGTGAAAGAGTCACACCACACAAAAACAAAAGTTTTAGATTTTAGAAAAACAGACTTTTCAAAAATGAAATTAGTCATAAATGAGTCCTTATCAGACTGGAACGGATTACACGGAGTCCAGGAGAAATGGGACTACTTAAAAGGTGCATTACTGAAGGCAACAGAAAATTGCATTAGACTTGTCAGTAAAAGCAAAAAAAGGAAGAGACCGCTGTGGTACTCAGCAGAAGTGGCCCAAATCATTAAAAATAAAAAGCTAGCATTTTGTAATTATAAAAGACCCAGAGCAATGAAGATAAGGAAATCTACAAGATTAGGCAGAAAGAGGCCAAGCAAGTTATAAGAACTTCTAAAGCGCAGGCAGAAGAAAAACTAGCTCAGTCTATGAAAAAGGGGGATAAGACATTCTTCAGATATATAAATGAAAAAAGGAAATTAAAACAAGGAATAACTAAATTAAAAACAAAGGACGGAAGGTATGTAGAAGAGAATAAAGGGCTAGCCGACTGCCTTAATGAATACTTCTGTTTAGTTTTTACAGAAGAAAAAGAAGGAGAAGGACCTCCACTTGAAAGGATGACTAATGAATCGTTTGATGCATGTGTCTTTACAGAGGAAGACGTTCTAAGATTGCTGTCTAAAGTGAAGACAAGTAAGTCACAGCGTCCTGATGAGATACACCCAAAATTATTAAAAGAGCTTAGTGGTGAGCTGGCAAAACCATTAACAGATTTATTTAACCAATCATTAGTAACAGGAGTCGTCCCGGAAGATTAGAAATTGGCAAATGTCGTGCCTATTCACAAGAAAGGTAGTAGGGAGGAATCAAGCAACTATAGACCAGTGAGTCTGACATCAATAGTAGGCAAATTAATGGAAACCCTATTAAAGGATAGGATTGTGGAACATCTTAAATCCCATGGATTGCAAGATGAAAAACAACATGGATTTACTTCAGGGAGATCATGTCAAACAAATCTTATAGATTTTTTTGACTGGGTGACTAAAATAATAGACGGTGGAGGTGCAGTAGACATTGCATATCTAGATTTTAGTAAGGCTTTTGACACTGTCCCACATAGAAGACTTATCAATAAACTGCAGTCATTGAGCATGGACTCCCATATTGTTGAGTGGATTAGGCAGTGGCTGAGTGACAGACAACAGAGGGTTGTAGTCAATGGAGAACATTCAGAACAAGGTCATGTTACCAGTGGGGTACCTCAGGGATCTGTACTGGGACCAATTTTGTTTAATATCTTCATAAGTGATATTGCAAAAGGCCTCGATGGTAAGGTTTGTCTTTTTGCTGATGACACAAAGATATGTAACAGGGTTGATGTTCCTGGAGGGAAACGCCAAATGGAAAAGGATTTAGGAAAACTAGAAGAATGGTCAGAACTCTGGCAACTGAAATTTAATGTGGATAAGTGCAAGATAATGCACCTGGGGCGTAAAAACCCAAGGGCAGAATATAGAATATTTGACACAGTCCTGACCTCAGTATCTGAGGAAAGGGATTTAGGAGTAATTATTTCAGAAGACTTAAAGGTGGGAAGACAATGGTCTGGTCCCGATGGCCTGCCGGGGGATTGGTACAAGATGTATATCTCTGAACTAGCTCCTAGGCTTTTGAAGACCTATGCATCTTGCCTTGACTTGGGAGCTCTCCCGGAGTCCATGTCTTTGGCGCACATAGTCCTTATTCATAAACCGGGGAAGGATCCTACTTTGTGCTCGGCCTACAGGCCCATTTCTCTTTTGAATTATGACCTGAAGATACTTACCAAACTGCTTGCTAACAGATTGATGAAGGTCCTTCCCTACTTGGTCAACATGGACCAGACTGGCTTCATGCCAGGCAAATCCACTGATATTAACATACGCAGAGTGTTCACTCATTTGCAGGTCCCAGCGGAGGCTCGGAGTACACGTGTGATGGTGGCACTTGATTTAGAAAAGGCATTTGATTCGGTGGACTGGTCCTACATGATGTTAGTTCTGGAAAGGTTTGGTTTTGGCCCTGTTTTTTGTAAATGGATTGCCATGCTTTATGCCCACCCCAGTGCTCAGATTAAGTTGGGGGGGAGGCTGTCTTGTCCCTTTTCGATCGCGCGGGGCACTCGCCAGGGGTGCCCTCTCTCGCCTGCCTTGTTTTCCTTGGCTGTTGAGCCTCTGGCGGCGGCTGTTCGTGGTTCCGGGGCGGTCGGGGGGATCCGGGTGGGGTCCTTGGAGGAAAAGTTGGCGCTTTATGCTGACGATATTATCCTTTTCCTCCGGGACCCCGGCCGGTCGCTCCGTTCGGCCCTGGATCTGTTGGCAGTCTTCACCACCTTGTCTGGCCTGCGAGTGAACTGGGACAAGTCGCTTATCCTTCCGGTGGACGCGGGGGCCCGTGCCCACGCGGACCCGTCCTTGCCCCTGTGTTGGACTGACAGGCTCAAATATCTGGGCATAGTGATATCCCCTGACATTCGAGACTTTTGTGATCTTAATTTATCTCCCTTGTTGTTGAAATTCGGGACCAAGCTGCGCTCCTGGGCTAATCTCCCCTTGACCCTGATTGGCCGCATTAACCTAGTCAAGATGAAGCTGTTGCCCCCTCTCCTATATGTGCTTCGTCACTCCCCTGTCTGGATACCGAAGGCCGTTTTTCGTCGGCTCCACTCTCGCATCCTTACTTTTATCTGGAATTCTCGCCCTCCTAGACTTCGACTGACGATCCTACAGCGACCCTGGACTCGGGGGGGACTGGCGTGTCCGTATTTTTTCTGTTACTTCGTGGCGGGACTGTTGACGCATGCACACAACTGGCTGATCTCGGATGCCTCCAATGATGCGGTAGCTCTGGAGGCGGGCCTGCTGGGCTCATATGAGGCTTTACGTAACTTGTTGCTGCGTGGACCGAGGGCCCCGTACCCTGTCACTGTCTCGATGTTGGCAGTGATTAGGGCATGGAAGTTGCAATCGCCCTACATTCGGTTGGGACCTGGTCGGCGTTCCCCGAATTCCCCCCTATGGATGAATCCGGAGTTACCGGAGTTTTTCTCCATCCCGGATCCCTCCGTGTGGGCCTCCAAGGGCATTCTGTCTCTCTCTCACATCTGTCGGGGGGAGGAGCTTGCGTCGTTCGACCAACTGAAGGCCGATTTCTCCCTACCCAATTCCCACTTTTTCAGGTACCTGCAGCTCCGCCATGCCTTCCACAAACAGTTCGGTAATTTTTCTTGCGACTTCACGCTAGCTGACTTAGAGGCCATTCTCCGAAACGAGACCTTAAAAAAAACACTCTCCACTATCTATGGTACCCTGCTCCCCAGTGTGCACTCGGGGCTGGAGGTCCTGCAGGCCTTCTGGGTGGCAGAGGTTCCCGGCCTTGATGCGGAGGACTGGGAGGACGTCTGGGATTACCCGTTCCGTCACCTGGTGGCCGCCAGGGACCGCCTTGTGCAGTTTAAAATCCTTCATCGGTTTCATCTAACCCCGACCCGACTGCACAGGGCCTTCCCTGATACGCCTGCGGTCTGCTGGCGCTGCGGAGCGCCGGACGCCGCGTATACACACATGGTTTGGCATTGCCCACCCCTGGTGGAGTACTGGACCCGGATTCTGGACTTTGTTGCTCGAGTGACCACCATCCGCGTGCCTCTAAAGCTGGAGTATTGTATTCTGGGACTTGTGAATGATCTGGCCCACTCTGTGGCGTCTCGCACTCTTTTAGGACTTCTGTTGTTCTACGCTAGGAAAATGGTGGTTCTCCACTGGCGGAAGCCTGCTGCACCCACCGTTTCCTCGTGGAAATCTCTTGTGAACTCAGTAATCCCACTTTACAAAGCAACCTATGCTAATAGGGGTTGCCCGCAAAAATTCTCAAAGGTGTGGGACATTTGGTTGGAGTCTGATGATACTACCAATGATGCGGGGGGCCCTGCTGTATCGACTTAGGACCCTTAATTGTATTTGTTATTGCTAATTATTTCCCCTACATGCAGTGGACTCTGTTCAGATCTTCTTCTCTATTGAACTGATGGACCTTCACGCAGTGAACGGATTTCTCCTGTCACCGGGATCCTTGTGCGTTGAACACCCTTATGAAGTAGCAGTTGGGTGCAGCCTTGTTTGGGGTTGTTTTTGCCTTTTTGTTGCTGTGTATTTTTATTTTATTTTATTTTGTTCTTTTTTGTCTTGTTGTTGAGCCAGGGAATGCCCAATGGCTGTGTTTTTGTGTGTTGTTCTTTTTGAAACAAATAAAAAGAATTTTCAAAAAAAAAACAAATGGGGATTCGGTATATGATGTCATTGTAGGCGAAACCTTGGGATCTAGTGATCACCAGTCAGTGTGGTTTAATATAAGAACTGTGAAAGAGTCACACCACACAAAAACAAAAGTTTTAGATTTTAGAAAAACAGACTTTTCAAAAATGAAATTAGTCATAAATGAGTCCTTATCAGACTGGAACGGATTACACGGAGTCCAGGAGAAATGGGACTACTTAAAAGGTGCATTACTGAAGGCAACAGAAAATTGCATTAGACTTGTCAGTAAAAGCAAAAAAAGGAAGAGACCGCTGTGGTACTCAGCAGAAGTGGCCCAAATCATTAAAAATAAAAAGCTAGCATTTTGTAATTATAAAAGACCCAGAGCAATGAAGATAAGGAAATCTACAAGATTAGGCAGAAAGAGGCCAAGCAAGTTATAAGAACTTCTAAAGCGCAGGCAGAAGAAAAACTAGCTCAGTCTATGAAAAAGGGGGATAAGACATTCTTCAGATATATAAATGAAAAAAGGAAATTAAAACAAGGAATAACTAAATTAAAAACAAAGGACGGAAGGTATGTAGAAGAGAATAAAGGGCTAGCCGACTGCCTTAATGAATACTTCTGTTTAGTTTTTACAGAAGAAAAAGAAGGAGAAGGACCTCCACTTGAAAGGATGACTAATGAATCGTTTGATGCATGTGTCTTTACAGAGGAAGACGTTCTAAGATTGCTGTCTAAAGTGAAGACAAATAAGTCACAGCGTCCTGATGAGATACACCCAAAATTATTAAAAGAGCTTAGTGGTGAGCTGGCAAAACCATTAACAGATTTATTTAACCAATCATTAGTAACAGGAGTCGTCCCGGAAGATTAGAAATTGGCAAATGTCGTGCCTATTCACAAGAAAGGTAGTAGGGAGGAATCAAGCAACTATAGACCAGTGAGTCTGACATCAATAGTAGGCAAATTAATGGAAACCCTATTAAAGGATAGGATTGTGGAACATCTTAAATCCCATGGATTGCAAGATGAAAAACAACATGGATTTACTTCAGGGAGATCATGTCAAACAAATCTTATAGATTTTTTTGACTGGGTGACTAAAATAATAGACGGTGGAGGTGCAGTAGACATTGCATATCTAGATTTTAGTAAGGCTTTTGACACTGTCCCACATAGAAGACTTATCAATAAACTGCAGTCATTGAGCATGGACTCCCATATTGTTGAGTGGATTAGGCAGTGGCTGAGTGACAGACAACAGAGGGTTGTAGTCAATGGAGAACATTCAGAACAAGGTCATGTTACCAGTGGGGTACCTCAGGGATCTGTACTGGGACCAATTTTGTTTAATATCTTCATAAGTGATATTGCAAAAGGCCTCGATGGTAAGGTTTGTCTTTTTGCTGATGACACAAAGATATGTAACAGGGTTGATGTTCCTGGAGGGAAACGCCAAATGGAAAAGGATTTAGGAAAACTAGAAGAATGGTCAGAACTCTGGCAACTGAAATTTAATGTGGATAAGTGCAAGATAATGCACCTGGGGCGTAAAAACCCAAGGGCAGAATATAGAATATTTGACACAGTCCTGACCTCAGTATCTGAGGAAAGGGATTTAGGAGTAATTATTTCAGAAGACTTAAAGGTGGGAAGACAATGTAATAGAGCAGCACGAAATGCCAGCAGAATGCTTGGATGTATAGGGAGAGGTATAAGCAGTAGAAAGAGAGAAGTGCTTATGCCGCTGTACAGAACACTGGTGAGACCTCACTTGGAGTATTGTGCGCAGTACTGGAGGCCATATCTCCAGAAGGATATAGATACTCTAGAGAGAGTTCAGAGCTGCTAAACTAGTACATGGATTGCAGGAAAAAACTTACCAGGAAAGGTTAAAGGACCTTAACATGTATAGCTTGGAAGAAAGAAGAGACAGAGGGGATATGATAGAAACTTTTAAATACATAAAGGGAATCAACTCGGTAAAGGAGGAGAGCATATTTAAAAGAAGAAAAACTACCACAAGAGGACACAGTTTTAAATTAGAGGGGCAAAGGTTTAAAAGTAATATGAGGAAGTATTACTTTACTGAGAGAGTAGTGGATGCATGGAATAACCTTCCTGCAGAAGTGGTAGCTGCAAATACAGTGAAGGAGTTTAAGCATGCATGGGATAGGCATAAGGCTATCCTTCATATAAGATAGGGCCAGGGACTATTCATAGGATTCAGATATATTGGGCAGACTAGATGGGCCAAATGGTTCTTATCTGCTGACACATTCTATGTTTCTATGTAAAAAGGCTGTCACTGGGCCTGGATTCTGGTGAACAGAATAGGGTGATACAGACACTAGAAGCGGGTGCTAGAATAGATCAAATTGTAGAGAAAAAATCGAATGATCAAATCTCACAAAAGGGGAAATGACTATAATGCTTGCAGCATTGGAAAGGTCTTTAAAAATATACGTAACAACAGTCCACAAAGACTGGTTCACTTACTACAGCGTGTTGAAGATCTGGAAAAGAGACAAGATAGCTACATGAAGACAATAACAGACCTAAAAGGTGATGTGAAGGAATTAAAGAGAGAATGTAGAGATCTCGCCTATAAAATGGGGACCAGAAGAAAAGGAGTAGGAGGAAGAATTTGAGAGTACGAGACCTACCGGAACAACATGGCGAAGATTTATATGATAAAATGAAAGATCTTCAACACGCTATCGGAAGGAAGTGAAATAGATTGAATGAGGATCGAGAGATTACATCGGCTTAGGAGACCAAGAAATATTCAAATAGAGACCCATAGAGACGTCATTATAAGTGTTTAGAGTTATTCTGACAAAGCACAGATTTGGACTAATCTGAAAAGAAAACCGCCCATTTGCTAGGACAGTGTGAAATGACAGATCTTCTTGGATTTATTTCAAGCGACATTAAGGAGAAAGAGGCTATTGAGACTTCTTGTGGAATCCCTGCAAAACCAAGGAATACAATATAATTAGGGTTTTCCTGTTTGATTGGGAAAAGAGACAGAAGATTAGCTAGACTAAAATTCCCAGAGTAAACCCGAGAGTTCTGTGGAAAACTGGACATTCCCATTCTAAGAATACCTTGTTGGAACAAAGAGAGTGACCAGAGAAGAACAATGGCGATTAGTTTCAAAGAAGAAAAATTAAGAAATTATAATTTTTTCTTTTTTTGAAGGGAGATCTAGTGGAGAAAGAAATGTAGGGTTGTGGGCGGTAGGGAGGTCGAGGTTGGGGAAAAGGAGAGTTTAGAAGACTGAAAAATGTTTTTTGGTTTGGGTGCTTAGTTTGGCCAAGAACCTGTCCATCATTTGGGAGGGTAACCTCGTAAATGGGCAAGTTGAGCAACACCCGAGTTAGAAGGGTGAGGGAGGGAGGATCTAATGATTGGGTCCCTAAACAACCACTCTAAGACCATTAGTTGGTCAGACCACCTTCAGGGGGGTGGGGGAGGAAGTGAGGTGGGGGGGAGAGGGTGGGTGGGTGTGTGGGGGACATGGGGGGAGGACAGGGAAGGGATGGGGTATTGGGACAGGAAAATGGGGAAATCTAATTTTGTAGAACCTGTGGCCCTATTGATTGAGGTCCCTACCCCCTTTGAACTAAATTATGGATGGTAGTGGAAGCATTGTAAAACTGAACCACTTCTCCCTCACTCGGGTTGTCGGCGGATGACAAGGGGACAACAAACAGAGAGGTGAGAAGTAACAGAGAGATTGAATAATCCGCCTGAAAATATTGACGTTAGAGGGTTAAACACACCAATGAAAAGACATAAGATATTGGAAGAGCTTAGACATAATACTGCAAAAATTGTCTTTTTACAGGAGACCTTTATTGCACAGGATACAAATGTGAAAATATATTAAAAATATTTCCCGACCTGGTACTATGGAGATTCATCAATTAAAAGAGCAAGGGGGTGGCGATCGGTTTTGCTATTGAATAGTAAATATAATGAAGCGCTTCACTATATTTACTATTCAATACACTACTTGCTAAGGATAAGTGGTTAAGTGATAGCAGCTACCTCATTCACATACCTTTCTTATATTTTGTGATAGCTCTTGAGGTTACTTTTTTCTATTGTGAATGAGTTCATAAGTGTGACTAATACACACTTACCATAGCGCTTGCTATATATAGTAAATTGAAATAAGTAAAAATATTAAAAACGTTCACCATACATGTGCTAGATTATACAATAAATTAATTAAAGTGCATACTGCATGTAAACGGTCCGTAACAATAAGGTGCAAATCCTACTCACCAGATAAAGTTGATCTTGCTTGCCTTACAGGAATTTAAGCTTGAATGGCTCACCAAAGCCTGGTAGATGGTATCCCTTAAGTGGCAATCCAATAGATTTCTTACTTCCTATGGGGATGGTCTCACATATCCTTTAGTAGTAAAAAAAGAACCAGACTCCTCATAGTGAATTCCGTATAAAATAGTTTATTGGCCCATGGCGGGCTACGGCAACATATTCATCCAAAAAATGCAGTGAATAAAGTACACGATTGATTGTGCCGTGGTATTCCTGCTAATCCGTCCGAAGCTAGACTAGAGCAGCAAAGCATGCAGCCACTTCCGGCTTGCGTTCCAACTTATGGACACTGACGTTACCGCGTGCGTTCCAACTAACGCGTTTCATCATCAAAAATAACTTCTTCAGAGATCCATGGCACAATCAATCTTGTACTTTATTCACTGCGTTTTTTGGATTAATATATTGCCACAGCCCACCATGGGGCAATAAACTATTTTATACGGAATTCACTATGAGGAGTCTGGTTTCCTTTTTTACTACTAAAGGATATGCGAGACCATCCCCATAGGAAGTAAGGAATCTATTGGATTGCCACATAAGGGATACCGTCTACCAGGCTTTGGTGAGCCATTCAAGCTTGATTTGATCTTGTTGCTATAAGGCAAGCAAGACCAACTTCATCTAGTGAGAAGGAACATTGATGGATAACCTATTTGTTTCCTATCTTTGAGCACTTTAATTCACATGGTAATTTCATTCTATTTAATTTCATGGACACTTTCATCACTTTTTATATATATTAGTTCATTAATCATATGTACCATTGATTTGTACTTTATTGTTACAGACCGTTAACATGCAGTATGAACTTTAATTCATTGAATAATTGTATAATCTAGCACATATATGGTGCACATTTTAATATTTTACTTATTTTAATTTACTATATATATAGCAAGTGCTATGGTAAGTGTGTATTTGTCACACTTATGATCTCATTCACCCAGCACATGTCCACAGCAGCTGCTTATGACCAATTTTATATATAAATATCACCTTATTTATTCATTGGCACGAGTGAAATACACTTTTCCTTTTTTCTATTGTAATTGGTTTTGCTAGAGATGTAAGGTTCTCCCTTGAGGAAAGAATGGCTGACCCAGATGGCCGATACTTTTTCTGAAGGGACAACTGCAGGGCATAGAATTGCACCCTAGGAAATATATACTGTCGAAATAAAAACCCAAAAAGATATCTGAGAAAAATATTAGATAAACTGTGCCTTTTTAAAAAAGGTAACTTAATTTTGGCAGCTGACTTAAAAGGTAACTTAATTTTCTGCATGGATCATTTTTGGACTGCACATCGAGTGCACGTGTGAAGGGAGGACTCCAGCTTAGGAAGATTAAGAACAAGCTATATCAATGTCAATTGGTGGATGCTTGGAGAATCCAACACCCAGGACAGAAAGACTATTCATTCTACTCCCCGTGCACTTGATGTACTCAAGACTGGATTATATTATGATAGCGCATAGGTTGATAGAAGCTGTTAGTACATCAATTGGGACATTGACTATTTCTGATCATGCCCCAATTGTTATGGAAATAAAACTTACAGGGTCCTGCAGGAAAGTGAACTCGTTGAGATTAAATGAAGAACTACTGCAGGACGAGGAAGTGAAAAAGAGTAGAAGAACTGGACCAGTATTTCTTAGTAAATGAAACCCCTGATGTTTCCATAGCCAAAAATTTGGGAAGCTCATAAGCATATATTAGAGGAATATTTATTTCTGCAGGCTCCAGGAAAAAGAAGGAAAGAACTACTCATATAAACAGATTAATATCAGAGATACATGAGCTGGAACAGAAACATAAAGAGAGCCTAGATATTGAAACACAAAAAGCTTTGGTGTCAAAAAGAGATGAATTGAAAGATCTGCTTGAGGAAGAGGCAAAATTATGTTTTATTAGGGTGGCTAGGGAAAGATATAAGTGGGGAAATAAACCTGGAAAATATCTGGCAGGACTACTAAAAAGTACAAAATCAAACAACTATACAGAATAAAGAACAGTAAAGGGGACATGGTACACTCAACTACAGAAATAGCTAGTGCTTTTCAAAATCATTATAATACCCTATATACCGTTTGCCAAAAAGATACACCTGAGGTAGAACAACTTAGAAAACAAAAGATTATAGAATGTATACAGGATTTAAAGCTTCCAAAAATAGAAACAGAAAAATTACTGGCCCTTGAGGTTCCAATCTCTCAAGAGGAAGTAAAAGAGGCCTTAAAAATACACCAACTGGAAAAAGCCAGACGGATATACTACCAGGTATTATAAGAGATTCAAGAAAATACTGGTCCCGAAACTTTGATCCTATATGAATGAGATAGGTAAAAAGGGGAGATGAGAACAGAATCACTGCAGGCACATATAACAGTAATCCCTAAGGATGGGAAAGATGATGAAACTCTGTGCTCGAGCTACAGGTCAATAGCACTGTTAAACACAGATACAAAGTTATATGCAAAAAGTTTAGTGACTGGACTGATATATTTGATGGCAGAATGGATCCATGTAGACCAAGCAGGATTTATTCCAGGTAGAGAAAGTAAAGACAACAGAATTAGAACTCAATTGCTACTACATAAGTTAAAGACCATGGTGTCCTGGCCCTCTTGCTGTCAATTGATGCTGAAATAGCATTTGACAGGGTGAACTGGGACTGTATGGCCAAAACAATAAAGGATTTGGGTGTTGGACTTAAGATGGATAGGAGCTCTAAATAAAGCTGGATACACACTATACAACTTTTGTTGGTAGATTTCCTTTAGATTTACCTTCAACTATGTAGTGCAAGTGCCTGCCTGAATGCATACAAATTGAAAGTGTTTAGGTCTGACCTCATATTATATGGTTTTGGTAAGTCTAAAGGAAAAAATCTAAAGAAAATTGTATAGTGTGTATTCAGCTTTAAAATCCATCAGCCTCGTTAAAAGTAAACGGTCACTTATCATCTAGGTTTAAGATGTCTAATGGGACAAGACAGGGCTGCCCTCTCTCGCCCCACTTGTTCGTCCTGTCATTGGAATCTTTGCCAGCATCTATTAGGAAAAATGTAGATGTAAAGGGGGTGAAGATCAGACAGGACAAAACATAAAATTGCAGCATATGCAGATGATGTGTTGTTTTCTGTAAGTAATCCTAGAATAAGTCTCCCAAATATCATCAAGGAATTGAGGAGATTTGGGTAACTGTCAAACTTTAAGATACACCCAGTAAAGTCAGAAATTTAAAAATTGGACTGAATGAAAAAAGAAGAGCAGGTTCTGCTGAAGAAATTCCCTTTTACATTGGCAAAATCAAAGTTAAAATACCTAGGGATAAACATAACAACATCACCTGAAAACATATATCTAGCCAATTATGTACCTCTATTAGAGGAGATAAAGTTAAATATCAGGAAAATATAGACCTGCCCAATCTCATAAATGGGCAGAATAAACATGTTTAAAATGATAATATTGCCCAAAATATTTTATAGACTTCAGATGCTACCCATTGCTATCGCACCGACATATTTTAAAATAATAAAAACAATGTTACTAAAATATATATGGCAAGGGAAAAAACCTAGGGTCCAGTATGTGGCTCTCAGTAGTGATAAGATGTTAGGGGGATTAGCGGCACCTGACATTAAAAGATATTATACTGTAGCAGTGTTATCACGGATAATAGAATGGATAAAAAAAAAAAAAATTCTGAAAAAAGAAGGGTTAAATTAAAAATCATGTTAAGTCGAACACAATTAGATAAGAGTATCTGAATTCCACCAAAGTATATGGAAATTCACAAGGATACACATGAGATAACGAGAGTAGTATACAGGACATGGGATGCGTTGTATAGGCAGGCCAAGTGGGAATACAACTCTCCGTTATTACCACTAGAGGGCACAATTTTTTTTTTTACCTGGGTTTGAGAAACAGTTTGGCACTAAGTTGGTGGACTTGCGATTAAAAGAAATAATACAAAACTGAAAGTTTAGGCCACTTCATGAACTTTACACTACGAGAAAGTTGACACTAAATGAGTCGAATTATATGCAATTAAAACACTAGGATCCTTGCCTCAACCAATCAGATTATAAAAAGAGTTAAATCTTATGGAAAAACTCTGTAACCCGTTAACAAAAACAAGTCATGGTTTGTCCCAGATATACAGGATGTTAACTGATCTGGTGTGGACGAGGAAACTCACATTTATAGATAATTGGGAAAGAGACATAATAATCATTTGGAAGAACATGAGGAGAAAACTGTGCTGAGAGCCGTACACTGCACCGCCAGAGATGTAAACACCATCAAGATGAACTAGAAGTGTCTTTCGAGATGCTATATAACACCAGTAATAGCACATCGCTGTCAACCAGAGAAGTCAAATCTGTGTTGGAGGGGTTGTCAGCTGATGGGCACAATGATCCATGTATGGTGGGAATGTCCCAAGATTCGGGCGTATTGGTTAAGGATACAACTTATTAAACAAATTACGGGTGAGAATATTATGGACAATCCTTGGACATGCCTATTTCATAAAACAAATAGATCACTAAAGCTTTATAGAAACTCAATAGTTCCAAATTTGCTTAATGCTGCGAAGGGGACAATTCCAAAAAGATGGCTTGAAAAAGAAGCCCCTACTGTAAGGGAATGGTGTAGTAGAGTTATAAATATAAATGAAATGGAATATTTTTGTAGCAGAGATGAAGAACAAGCTGACAGTTTCTCAAATAAATGGAGAAAGTGGATAGACTTAAAAAAAAAAAACAGAGATTACGTAGAAATATGGATAGATCAGGAGAGTGAGTAAGATAGGGGTATGTTAGAGGGATATAGAAGGGTTAGGTGGAATCACAATGTTTTAATAGAACGATACATGAGGTTGGGAAATGCCAGGGGAGGTGGGGTTTAGGGGAGAAAAGATGATTCTGTAATATAAGGAAAGTTTTTCATGTTGTTTGTAAAATGGAGTGAAAATGTATAAACATAATAAAAAAAAGAAATGACAAGAGGGTTTCCTTATACCTTTGCTTCAAAACCCTTTGAATTGTAAAAGAGAATAAAAAGGGCACAGAGGGACACAGGGTCCAGTTCTTATGTAATCACTTCTTTTAGATTACTCGATGGAAATGTGCTCACACTGAACACAAAGGAGATCACTATGGAATTGGGTAAGGGTGTCACTGAGTAGCAGACTAGAGCAGCATGTCGGCAGATGTTAGTGCCCTTCCTGTGGTGATGTAGTGGGTGCAGATAGTGCCCCTTTATAGGTCAGTTATGGGTGGGGCCCAGTGTATTTGGGGTATAGAAACAGGAAACCCCTGATCTACAAGGTGTGATGCTGTGAGGAGAGAGAAAAAAGAGCCTTCTAAAGGGTTGAACTGCTAGGATGGTGGGTGAGGACACATTTGGGACAGTAAGAGAAACGCCCAGATGTGAATGCAGCCTTAGGCTGGGTTCACATATATGCACATCCAATTCACATAACGTGAGTGTGACCAGTTTTCAATGGAGCTGGTCCATAAAGACACGGATGAGCAAGTTTTGGGTGGAGGAACTTGACTGGCTTGCACAAAGTCCTGGCCCCAACCCGATAGAACACCTTTGGAAAAAATTAGAGACTGCGAGCCAGGCCTTCTCATCAAACATCAGTGCCTGATCTCACAAATGCACCTCAGGAAGAACGGGCAAACATTCCCATAGACACACTCCTAAACCTTGTGGACAGCCTTCCCAGAAGAGTTGAGAGATACCACTGTATGGAAAGTCATGAGAAAGAGAAAAAGTGTTCTGCACTGTAGACTTCTGTTCACATTACCTGTAATGTAAGTGTGTGGCTACAAGAGCTAGTGGCTACAAGAGTTGTGCTGGAGTGAAGTTGTGCAGTAAAGCATTAAAATGCAACTGGACTGGACATTCCTTTATTCTGGGTAATGGGCCTCAGTCTGGAAGTATATGAGTGACGGGGCCTCAGGCCAGGAGAGGTTTGAGACAATGTGACAGAGCTGCGCTGAAACAAGTAGGTAGCTATCCCATTCAAGAAGAAGCGGGAGGGCCTGGGTGGGCTTGCTGGGAATGGAGGTCCAATCCAGGTCCCTTACAAACAGCTAGTGGGAATATTTATGACAAACTGGAAGTGTGGTCACAGACAGATGGAGGACAGCAATCAAGAAGGCAGATAGCAGACAGGGCAGAAGGCAGGAACTGGGGACAGTAGGCAGGCTTAAGTCACACCAGGAAGTCAGCAGAATTGTGGTCAGAGGCAAGCTGAAGTCACACCAGAAGGTCATCAGAATCTTTAGCCAAAAGCTAGTCAAGGTCAAACCAGGAATTAGCAGAGACAAGCCATGGTCAGGAAGTAGCTGAGGTTAATATCATTCAGGTAAGCAGAGCAGAAACAGGTCCAAGGAAAGGGTTGGTCAGCAACCTGAAAGCAGACCTCCGGAAAAGTTTCAGAGTTCAAGTCACAAGGTACAAGCTGAAGACCATCCAGCAATTTCCTAGCTCAGCTCTGTTCCTTGAATAGGCAGTCTGGTGGCAAGACTGAATTTAAAGCGGAGCTGAACTTACCTTGACCTCAACAGTCCATCCCTCATGCTGGCATCTCCTGCTGTGTGCCAGTATTTGGCTATCTTCACTGGTGGGCATGGGATTATTTCACTCCTGCAAATGCACAGGAGTTAGCCATCCGGGCGCACAGACAGTGGGCCAGCTGCATAAGATGAGCTGTGCATACGCAAATCAGTTTAGATTCGGGAGAAAACAATGAACAGGCAGGTAGGTTGCATGTCTCTTGTGCAATAAAGAGCCTGTCTTCTCACTGTATGTGACAGCAGAACTTTAATTTCGCTTTAAAGGAGATGTACAGCCAAAACTCATTTGGCTGTACATCTCCTATGGATCACAGGAGTACAATTAGTTTTGCTCTTCTGTGACCCATTTCCAGCAGAGAGTGGACTGACAATCAGCAGCTCTTTGCTTGTGGAGCTGTCATAACAGAGCGATCGGCGGTGTTTGATCTCTCCGTTCTCAAAGCAGAGGTGCCGGGGGACAGATGCAGCATCAAACCATCCACCTAGGTAAGTATAACTGGGGGGGGGGGGGGAAGCCATACATCTCTATTATGTGGGCATGCAGTGGTGTATTTTGGTTTTGTGCTGCCCTAGGCCTGACTAAACTTGTGCACCCACTACTTTAAATATGACCCACCCCTTCCTGTTTAAGACACACCCTGTCATCTGTAAACCACACCCCTTCCTCTTTAGGCTCCACCTCTTCCTCTCAGTGCTCCACCTTTTTCTCTCTGTACATTAAAAGTGGGTATCAAGTGCCTACTTCAATGCAGCCGGATCAATGCTCATCAATGCAGCCTCATAAGTACCCATCAGCACAGCCTCATCAGTGCCCATCAATGCAGCCTGATCAGTGCCCATCAATGCAGCCTCCCCTGTGCCCATCATCGAGCCTCATCAGTGCAAACCGAAGCAGCCTCATCAGTGTATATCAATGCAGCTTCATTAATGCAGCTTATCAGTGCTGTCCCATCAGTGCAGCCTATCAGTGCCCATCAATGCAGCCTCGTCAATGCCCATCAATGCAGCCTCGCCAGTGCCCATCAATGCAGCCTCACTATTGCCTATCAATGCAGCCTGATCAGTGCCCATCAACACAGCCTCATCAGTGCCCATCAATGCAGCCTCATCAGTGCCCATCAGTGCAGCCTGATCAGTGTTCATCAATGCAGCCTCACCAATGCCCATCGGGGCAGCCTCATCAGGGACCATCAGTGCAGCTTCATCAGTGCCTATTAATGCAGCCTTATCAGTGCCCATCAATGCAGCTTCATAAATGCAGCTTATCAGTGCCCATCAGTGCCACCCCATCATTGCTGCGTCATTAGTGTCCATCAGTGCAGCCTATCAGTGCCTATCAATGCAGCCTCACCATTGCCTATCAATGCAGCCTGATCAGTGCCCATCAATGCAGCCTCACCATTGCTCATCAGCGCAGCCTCATCAGTGACCATCAATGCAGCCTGATCAGTGCCCATCAATTCAGTCTCACCAGTGCCCATCAATGCAGCCTGATCAGTGCCCATCAATGCAGCCTCATCAGTGCCCATAAACTCAGCCTCATCAGTGCCTATCAATGCTGCCTCACCATTGCCTATTAACACAGCCTCATTAGTGCTTATCAATGCAGCCTCACAGTGCCCATCAACGCAGCCTCACTAGTGCCCCTCAGTGCCCATCGGCCCAGCCTCATCAGTGCCCATCAATGCAGCCTCCCCATTGTACATCAGTGCAGCCTCACCAGTGTCCATCAATGCAGCCTCACCAGTGCCCATCAGCACAGCCTCATCAGTGCCCATCAATGCAGTCTCATAAGTGCCCATCAGCGCAGCCTCATCAGTGCCAATCAATGCAACCTCACAAGTGCCCATCAGTACCCATCAATGCAGTCTCATCAGTGCCCAATAAGGGTCTCCAATTGAATTCTAATCTTACCTGGCCAGGGGGGTTCTCCTAGTCCTCTTCTCTCCTATCAACACAGAGTTTGGGTCAGGCCAGTAGGAAGTTGTGATATGTAAGGATGCCATGGAGGAGGGTAGGTGGAGCATTAGGCTCTGCCTCCGCTAGTAGTAAGTTAAGTGCAGCCAGTCTGGCCAGTCACCTGCCACTTTATGGGGGGGAACCAGTCCCTGCTCCCCCCTGGCCAGGTACGCCCCATAAAACTAGTGCCAGTCCCTGCACAGTCCACCCCATAATAACACTGGTGCTACAGCAAGCCATCGGGGACTATTTTTAGGCGGGAGGTGGGAGCCAGGACTCAGGAGGAGGGCTTTTTTTCATGCACGGGTGGCTTTTTTTGCTGCGCTAGGCCAAGGCACAGCGCTGTGTGCATGTATGTGTTTCTGTGCATAGCATGCATTATTGTGTATGAGCTTGACCGCTTAAACTGGTACACTTGTGCAACTGTGCATACACACAAAACCATGTAAAGAAAAAAAACAGAAAGCGCCTCTAAGTGCAGAAAACAAAATACTTTTTGCCAAAGGATAAAAATGCACTTACTAGCATTAAAATAAACCAGGCTCGTCATAGGATGTGGCAAGGAATCCAGTGACAGGTGGTCCAATGTGCAGCTTGATGGTGGAGGTCCCAACTGACCAGCAGAGGGGAGCCGCTGGAGAAGGAACCAGGAAGGACGACCAGCGTGAAATACAAATGGCAGGAAGTGATGTCAAAGGGGCGGTACGCGTTTCGGAGCATCGATTGCCTCCTTCTTCATGCCGATAACTCAGACACATGGCCGTGTCTTTATATACCCACTGGGGGCAAGATCAAAGGTGGGACTATATGCGGGAACTGGAATAGCAACAGCCTGGAATGTGGATTTATACATAAAAGGCATAGGTAAAAGGTGATAAATAAATATAGATACTAAATAATACAAAAAAAATTATATGTGAAAAAATACATACTGGGAATGGTACAGTGAAATGGAATAATTGAAAATTTGAAAGAACGTCAAGTGGCAAAAAAAACCCATAAAAGAACACAAAAGAATTAAGGGGACCAGTGGAACTACAGATGCAGTAAGGCACATGTGAAACAATGGAGGTGGGGGGGGGGGGGAAGAAAAAATATAATGAGGGAAAGGGCAGACAATGAATGTATAAAGGACTGTATAAAATAATGCAAATATACATATGTATATGTAGTATGTATAAAAAATGCCCAGCAAAGGGCGCACAATAAAACATGGGAAACATGATATTGTATAGGTGACAAATATAACTGGATTTTATGCAACCAGTAATGAATAAATGGATAAACAGAACTATATGTGTGTGGGGCTTATGTATATAAGCTACATGGACTTGCAGTTACAAGTACAGATACATGTTAATAAAGTCTCTACTATGTGTTTATGGCATATAGGTGAATCAGGAGAAAACACTCAAAATGACTGTATAAAAATAGTGAAATTGACAGCTATAACAGTGTACTCACTTCCAGCTCCTCTTTAGGCCCCCTGGAAGACAACACATCCAAAGAATAAATGCAGTAGGTCTTCCTCGGGCACAGCTTTCGAAAACACTCAGCCAGTGGGAGATCTCTGGACATGGCCTCAATAACCCAGACCTTCATGCCTTCAGTGGACTTGGCATGATGTTCCAAGAAGTGTCTGGGCACACTGTGTATGTCTTTGCCCTTAGTGATAAAATGGCGATGCTCACCGAACCATTTTCGTAATGTCCTTATGGAAGAGGCCACATGGACATGATAGACAATAGACTACTTATTCGGATGAGCACGTATGGAATTCCTTAATGGGGTAGGTTTTACCTTTCACATGGTTTTCATTTTGTCCGTACTGAACAAAGTTCTTATAAAGTGGCTTCTGACATTGGTACATACCAGTTATGGCCAAAAAGGTAGGGAGGGAATGCCTGGGTGGTAGGGGCTTACTTTTAAGTTTGCTAGGTGCCAGCATACTTTTGATACTGGGGGGCTTTTTTATAAGAGAACTTGAGTTTGTCTGATAGAACAGGGAGGAGATGCTGATCCTGTTTCAAAAGGGGCCAGTGTTTCTGTATAATTTGTTCCATCTGCCTATGGCAGAAATGGAACTGGGTAATAAAATGCATCTCATTTTCATCTGTCTGGGTAGAATGACGAGCGGGAGTGACTGTTTCTTTATATTGGGAATATGCTGTTTCAACAATGTCAGCTGGGAAACCTTTTTCATAGAATTTTTCTTTCAAGGTCTCACTCTGGGTCTCATAGGCTGATGCTTTGTTACAATTACTCTTAAGTCTGCAAAACTGACTATTAGGAATATTGATAAGCCACCGGGGATGGTGACAGCTGTTATAGTGCAGAAACAAATTGCCTGCTGTCGGTTTCGTATAGTTTCTGGCATGAATTTTGTTACCTATATGGTACATTTCCAAATCTAGGAAGGCTAGATGATCTCTATCTAGAGGCCCATACTATTGTTGTTGCAGTGCGGTACAAATTCCTGTACTATGGATTCGCTACTGTCCCAGATGATAATGATGGATACCTGCCATAAAACACAATGTTGGATGGGAATGAATTGTTGTGCCAGATATAGGAGGATTCCCACAGGCCCATGGTGAGGTTGGCATATGAGGAAGCAAGAAAGGCTTCCATAGCTGTCCCAGTCACCTGTAGAAAACACTGTAGAAAAAAATATTTGAAATAATTGTAGGTGAGACAGAAAGATGTGGCCTCCAAAATAAATGTCTGGCCTGTCTGGGATTCAGCATGGGGTCTTCACATAAAAAAAGATTGTATGGCACGTAATCCAACTTTGTGAGGTATGGAGGTATAGAGAGACTGTACGTCAAGGGAAACCCAAAGGTAGGAACCTTACCATGTGTAAGGGGACAAAAGTTCTAACAGGTGTATAACATCTCTAATAGGGATGGCCTTGCGGTTCGCCCGGCGGTCGGTTTGGGGCAAACTTTGCTCGTTCGCAGTCCGCCGATATTGCGAACATATGGCGATGTTCGCGGTGGCCATATTAGTTTACATTGGGGAGAACTTTGACCCATGACACATCCATCAGGTGGAAGAGGACAGCCAATTGAGACATTTCAGCACATGGACATACCCCCTACCTTATAAATAGACCTGACCTGGCGGCCATTTTACATTCTGCTTTTTTGTCAGTGTAGGGAGAGGTTTGCTGTGTGGAGCAGGGACAGACTGTCAGTGACACAGATGGCTCTGTTATGTCCACAAAAGTCCTTTTAAGGACTGGTATTTGGTATAGGTGTACTCTATCTATATTGTCTCTTTTGTCAGTGTAGGGAGAGGTTTGCTGTGGGGAGCAGGGACAGATTGTCAGTGACACAGATCACTCTGTTATTGGACCACAATGGACCTACAAGGACTGGTATTTGGTATAGGTGTACTATTCTTTGGTGTGCAGTGCACTATATAGGGGTGTAATACACTTATAATATACTTTCTAATATAGAAAGCATATTATAGTGGATTTGTATTATGCACTGTGCAGCATTGTGACTGGTGTGGTGAGCGTTTCTGTAGCAATACTACAACTACAAAGAGTGACAAAAGCACTTTTAAAAAAGTATTATAACTGGTGTGATAGACCAGTGGCCCCCCAATACCACAGATTGAAGTGGGGTGTTATCTAACAGTATAGTTTTATAAGAGTGTATTTTTGTCCTGCAAAAATGTTGCCTCTCTTGCTGCGTTAACTGTGCTACACACAGTGACAACAGTTACTGGCCAATTTTTTTGTAGAACTGGTGTGATAGACCAGTTGCCCCCCAATACCACAGATTGAAGTGGGGTGTTATCTAACAGTATACTTTTATAAGAGTGTATTTTTGTCCTGCAAAAATTTTGCCTCTTTTGCTGCGTTAACTGTGCTACACACAGTGACAACAGTTACTGGCCAATTTTTTGTAGAACTGGTGTGATAGACCAGTTGCCCCCCAATACCACAGATTGAAGTGGGGTGTTATCTAACAGTATACTCTTATAAGAGTGTGTTTTTGTCCTGCAAAATGTTTGCCTCTTTTGCGGTGTTAACTGTGCTACACACAGTGACAACAGTTACTGGCCAATTCTTTGTAGAACTGGTGTGATAGACCAGTGGCCCCCCAATACCACAGATTGAAGCGGGGTGTTATCTAAGAATATACTTTAATAACAGCGTATTTGTGTCCTGCAAAAATATTGCCTCTTTTGCTGCGTTAACTCTGCTACACACAGTGCCAAACTTACTGGCCAATTTTTTGTATAACTGGTGTGATAAACCAGTGGCCCCCCAATACCACAGATTGAAGTGGGGTGTTATCTAAGAGTATACTTTTATAAGTGTATTTGTGCCCTGCAAAAATATTGCCTCTTTTGCTACGTTAACTCTGAAACACAGTGCCAAAGTTACTGACCAATTTTTTGTATAACTGGTGTGATAGACCAGTGGCCCCCCAATACCACAGATTGAAGTGGGGTGTTATATAACAGTATACTTTTATAAGAGTGTATTTTTGTCCTGCAAAAATTTTGCCTCTTTTGCTGCATTAGCTGTGCTACACACAGTGACAATAGTTACTGGCCAATTTTTTGTAGAACTGGTGTGATAGACCAATGGCCCCCCAATACCACAGATTGAAGTGGGGTGTTATATACCTTCTTCCACATATACTGCGCTTCTCTAGAGACTTTTGTCACAGGGTAATTTAAAAAATGACAGGCAGAGGAAGAGGCAGGCCCTTACGCAGGGGAGGTAGGGGTAGAGCTGGAGCAGTAGACGGGAGCCAAAGTGTGAAGTTTCAGAAGGTGCGTTCAATTACGTCAAAGGATGCACCAGACTTGGTTGAGTGGCTCACTCAGCCTTCCTCTTCTACACCCTCCTCATCCTCTCTATCTGCACCCTCTTCACTCTCTGCTGTGTGCACCCCCAAAGACACCACCACCAACACCACCACCACCATATACCCTCCGCTTGAGTCACTGGAATTATTTTCCGATCCATCACAAGACATTTGCGATGCGCAGCCATTCTTGGCATCGGATCAGGAAGAGGAGGTAGCAACAGCCGCCACTCAGCAGTCTGACGACAGTACCCAGATCAGCCCAAGATGGTTGGTCCCCGCTGTTGCTGCCTACTCCGAGATCTCAAATGTTAGTGGTGAGGAAGGTGACGTTGATGATGATGTGTCTATTTAAGTCACGTGGGTGCCCACAAGAGAGGAAGAGGAGGGGAGTTCAGAGGGAGAGATGGACCAGCAGATAGGGAGGAGAAGCAGGCGGAACTTACATTGCACAGGAGGGACAAAGCAGACTGCTAATGTATCAGGAGCAAGCCATCAACCATGTACAGTCACATCTGGTGCTCCCAGGAAGCCGGCACATGGCTCTGCAGTGTGGGCTTTTTTTAATGGGTCCGCTGCTGACAATATGTGGATATGGTGTACTTGGATTTCGCTAAGGCGTTTGATACAGTTCCCCACAAGCGCTTAATTTATAAAATAAGGTCTGCAGGTATCGACAGCAGGGTTTGCTCTTGGATACGGAATTGGCTAAAAGGCCGTGTCCAAAGGGTAGTAATAAACAGCGCATACTCAGACTGGTCTGAGGTAGTAAGCGGGGTGCCCCAGGGCTCAGTCCTGGGACCAACCTTGTTCAATTTATTCATAAACAGCATTGAGGAAGGGATCAGTAGTTCGTTATCAGTTTTTGCAGATGACACAAAATTGGCCAGGGCAATAACTGCACAGCATGAAGCAGATATCCTACAGAATGACCTGGACAAAATTACGGAGTGGGCAACGACATGGCAAATGAGGTTTAATGTGGAGAAGTGTAAGGTTTTGCACTTGGGGACCAAAAACATAAAAACACAATACACGTTAGGAGGGGAACCCTTGGGGGAATCAAAAATGGAGAAAGATCTGGGAGTCTTAGTTGATGATGGATTAGGCAACAGCATGCAATGCCAAGCGGCAGCTTCCAAAGCCAACAGAATATTAGCATGCATAAAGAAAGGGATGTATTCCAGAGATAAGACTATAATCCTTCCACTTTATAAAACTCTGGTCCGACCGCATCTGGAGTATTCTGTCCAGTTCTGGTCGCCAGTCCTCAGGAGGGATGTGTTGGAGCTGGAGAAAGTCCAGAGAAGGGCAACTAAACTGATTAGGGGGTTGGAGGACCTTACCTATGAAGAGCGGCTGCAAACGCTCGATTTATTTTCCCTGGAGAAAAGATGTCTGAGAGGGGACATGATAGCAATTTATAAATATCTTAATGGGGATCTCAGCTTAGAAGAAAAGCTGTTCATTCGAAGGAATTGCATGAGGACTCGAGGACATACAATGCGATTAGAGGAGAAGCGTTTTAACCTCAGGCAACGTGGGGGGTTCTTTACTGTTAGGGCTACAAGATTGTGGAATTGTCTACCACAAGAGGTGGTTTCTGCGGGTAGTATGGTGACTTTCAAAAGACTCTTAGACTTACATCTCAAGGATCAGGAGATTGAGGGCTATGTTAGATGATTACAGTCACACACACCTACACAGGTTGAACTGGATGGACTATTGTCTTTATTCAACCTCACCTACTATGTAACTATGTAACTAAATAGTGTTGCCATCTGCAGCCTTTGCAGTCAACGCATAAGTCGCGGTAAGCCCAACACTCACCTAGGGATGACCGCCTTAAGAAGGCACCTGGACTCCCATCACTGAGCTCAGTGTGAGCAACGCCGTCAGAACCCACAAAGCCACACTCCAGGCTCTTACCGTCATGCCTCTTCTCCTCTCTCCTCACAATTGTCCTCCACTCCACCTTCCATCATGCCGTCCTCACGTTGTTCTGGAAAAAGGCAAGCTTCCGTGGCCCAAATGTTGGAGCATAAAAAAAAGATGACGTTGGATAACTCTCTTGCCCAACGGTTGACTGCTGGCTTGTCGTAACTGATAGCCCGCCAACTACTGCCATATCAACTGGTGGAAATTTGTGGCCTTTGGAACACCACAATGGAAGGTCCCAGGAAGGAAATATTTCTCGTAGAAGGGCATTCCAGAGCTGTATGGCCATGTTCAGCGGAAAGTGAATGTATCTCTGACACACAGTGTCGGTGCCAAGATACATCTGACCACAGACACATGGTCTAGCAAACACGGGCAGGGAAGGTATATAACTTTTACTGCCCACTGGGTGACGGCCGTCAAGCATGTAACCCATAGCACCCGTGTAGATTTGGTTTCACTGACACGGATTGCATGCAGGCCTGCCTCTTCCTCTCCTCCTCCTACTCCATCCTCCCTCTCCTCCTCAGCTGACTCCTCCTTTTCCGCTGCTACCTTCTCTTCCGCTGCACCGCCCAAGATCCCCAGAACCTATTCCACATGCCAGGTGAGACATTACCATGCTGTGCTGCATCTGTTGTGCCTGGAAGCCAACACTGGTCTGGCACTCCTTTCAGCTTTTCGTTCACAGGCAGATCAGTGGCTGACACCGCTCAATTTGACAGTTGGTAAAGTGGTGTGCTAAAATGGTGCCAATCTGCTGAGCGTGCTGAAACAGGGCAAAATTACACACGTGCCATGCATAGCACACGTCCTGAACTTGGTCATGCAGCGATTCGCTGCCAAATACCCTGGGGTCCAGGACGTCTTGCGGCAGGCCAGGAAAATCTTACACAGCCATGGCTCGCCTTGCTGAAATTTAGCGGTGACACAACCTGCCCGTCATACGTCTTATTTGTGACTGCCCGACGCGATGGAACTCAACCTTGTATATGCTTGATATGTATTCCAAGGGGATGGGGGGGAGGGATACCGGACCTTAGAAAGCCCACTCAACCCACAATGGGGTATGGGGGTGTGATGTATGTGTATACATATATATGAAATATATTACCTCAAACCCAACGGCATATAGCCTGTGTGCCAAGCAACTATGAAATTGTAAGAAAAAACAAAAGTGAAAGAAAAGCAGTTGCAAAGTATGGCTACAACGAAGGTGAGGTAAATTGAATCACATAGAGCTTTATTGAATGAAAAATTATGGAATAAAAGTTAAAACAACAGCATCAACATTGCACAGAATGTTATAAGAGAATTACCTATCGACATGAAGATGAAACACTGCAAAAGGTCCTGTCTGGTGAAAAATGGCACCACTATGCTACAGACTCCACCCACCACCCTAACTGCACATTGAAAAATCCAACAATCACTTGAAAAATCAAAAAAATATTCAAAAAATGTTCATGACAAAAATGAAATTAATTGTAGTGCTCTTGGAGTATGAACATGATATATATGGATAGAGCCAACTCCAGTAGAAGCATCCAGTTGGGGATATTTGTGCAAATTTTGATATAAAAGTTTTGGTTGGTGGTTATCAAAAGTCTCCGTATATGACCGTTAGGTGCAGGGTCCTCACACCCATATGGTATACAAGGGCAATTGATGGCTCTACCACAACTTCCTCTGGTAAATGGACATGTATTGAATGGCTGCACTTTCCAGATGAATCTTTAAACACAGAACACAGCAGTAGACACCATATAAAGCGGCACGGGCATATGACTGAAACGGA
This sequence comes from Pelophylax lessonae, assembly GCF_965119305.1. Taxonomy (NCBI): domain Eukaryota; kingdom Metazoa; phylum Chordata; class Amphibia; order Anura; family Ranidae; genus Pelophylax; species Pelophylax lessonae. Next base: position 467,054,044 of record NC_138770.1, on the reverse strand, counting down.
CAGACAGGCAAGCGAAGCAGGCAAACAAACAGATGGCTTTAAACATTGATTTGCATACCCGGTCTGATATTCAACCAGTATATGTGTCTGAGCAGTCAGGACGCTCTGCAGCTAAATGTCCTCTGGTCTGTGGATATTGCAGTCCGGTGTATAAGATTATGCTGACTGATAGACACACTTTGTATGTCTCCGACCGTTCAGTTAGCCTTCCATCTCTATAGATTTCACCAGGACAGGCATGTTAGCAAATATGTAGTCACAGGAACAGAGCCGTTTACTGACCGTATGGATGGTCTGAGTCCGTGTGATGTCCGCTTAGTGCCGTCCGTCAGTATGTAGAAGTCAGTCCGATTGTGTGTCCGGCCATGGTGAGTCCGTTGAGGGGGCAAGCCTTAGTGTCCGCCAGAGAGCGTGGGAGCTTTTCCGTCTACCAAACAGGGCTTGGGCATCGAGCATCCGAACTGTGTACGCGGTCAATGTTTCCGATAGGGTGGAGGGTGGAGTCCGCAGGCGTAGTGGTGTGTGACGTCGACGCGTTTCGCGTGACGCAGCACGCTTCTTCAGGACGTAATTAGCGTCCATTACGTCAGTCTTTTAATACTAGGAGCTCAGCGATCATTGGTTAAAGACAGTCAGGCTCCCTGCTGACGTGTTATCACCTAAACAGTGACCCCTAGTGGACTCGGGAGAGATCAACACTAAAAAGAAGCACATAGATTGTTACAAGCAAAATATATGACAACGTAATCAATACTATCATATGTGGTTGTAAATAAGCAACATTCAAGGTGATTAGGAGTTAATCTATGGATGAAGGGAGCAGAGGAATCCAGTTATCATTTTTACAAATAGATAAAGAGGAGCATTTAAAAAATCAGGGATTCAAGTGTGATCTAGGGAGGCAGTTCTTATCACATTTATTGCCTAAACAATAATCAAGGGATATTTACAAAGCCCTGATACTCTTACACCATATCCACACCACCATACATGGAGTGTATATAATGGACATATACAACCCATATAGTATATAGCAATATATGTTATATTGGTGATCTATTAAATAAGAGAACATAACAGGGTTGGTACATATGTCCAAGTATAACTACTCCAGAATTGTTGTTATTGATTCAAAAATATTTTCAGACTGCACTCGGTGTTAAGGCCTTTGGGTATAAGAGTTCCAAGACGAAAAATCCAGGCTTTCTCCCTTTGAAGGAGAATCCTGTCATAATCACCTCGTCTGGGTGAAAGATCAAGGGAGAAAAAAACTTTTACTTTTAGGCCTTTAGGGTCACTATTATGTAGTTCTTTAAAATGAATGGCAAGGGGGGTGCCTTCATTGAGTCTAATGCTTTTGATGTGTTCGTTGATTCTTATGCGGAGCTGACGCTTTGTTTTCCCCACATAGAATTTGTTGCATGGGCATTGAATAGAGTAGAGGACTTTGCTAGTTCCACAGTTGATGAACCGCTGGATGAGGAAGGTTCTGGTACCTTCTGAGTTTGTGAAGACATTAGTTTTCTCCACAAACCTACAAATGCCGCAATGGCCACAGGGAAACATTCCCTTAAGAGGAGGAAGATCTGTAAGCCAGGAATGTTTAGTGTTTTTTTGGAATTCTGAGTGAACCAAATGGTCGCCTAGATTATTTGCTCGTTTTGCCACCAACAAGGGCCTGGGTCCTACTATCTCTCCTATTTTCCCCGCTCTCCTAAGAATGTGCCAATGATTTTCAAGAATGGTTTTTACTTCATTCCATTGCCCACCAAATTTGGTGATCAATCTAGGGCAATTATCCTGTTTTGGTTTTTGTTTCTTAATGGGATTAAGGATTTCTTGGCGTGTACGTTTACCTGCCAGTTTTTTCGCACGTCTAAGGGTTCTGTGAGAGTATCCTCTCTCACGGAACCTGGAGTAGAGCTTTGCAGCTTCCCGGTGGTATTCAGCAGGGTCAGAGCAAATCCGTTTGACCCTGATGAATTGCCCTACAGGAATTCCGCGAATCAGGGATCCAGGATGGTAACTGTCTGCACGTAATAACGTGTTTGCAGCAGTTTCCTTTCGAAATGTGGAAGTAGAGAGACAACCTTGGTTTATCTTGATTTTGAGATCAAGGAAAGAAATTTCAAGGGGATCTGCTATATATGTAAGTTTTATATTTCTAGGGTTAGAGTTGAGCTCAATCATGAACTCATCCAATTCACCCCTAGAGCCAGTCCATAAAACCAATACATCATCAATGTACCTCAGCCATGTTTTTACATGGCTGAGGTACATCAAGGAAGTGTATATGGTTTCCTCCTCCCATAGGCCTAGGTGGAGGCAGGCGTATGATGGGGCCCACGGGGCTCCCATCGCGGTCCCTTGTATTTGCTGGAAATTACTTCCGAGAAACTGAAAAAAGTTGTTAGTTAAAGCAAAGTCTAAGATTTCAATCAGGAATTCATTTTGGGCCCCAAATTTATAATGTTTTTGTTCAAGGAAATGATAAACGGCTAGTATTCCCCATTCATTGGGAATAGATGTGTATAATGATTCAACATCTATTCCCACCAATAGAGCTCCATTTGGGACCTCAATATCACTGATTTTCTGTAGAACATCACTAGTGTCCCTGACGTATGAGGGCAAATCCATCACCAAGTCTTTAATGAATGAATCAAGATATCTACCGAGTTTTTCAAGGGGTCCCCCGATTGCCGAAACAATAGGACGGCCCGGGGGGTTCAAGAGATTTTTATGAAGTTTCGGAAGAATATAAAAAGTCGGTATATTGTAATTGGGAATTTCAAGATATTCCTTCTCGGACTTGGTGATTAGGTTGGCCTCATACGCCAGGGACAATTTGATGTGGATTTCAGCCGCCAATTGTGGGAAGGGGTTGAAAGTCAACTTCCTATAGGTACTGCTGTCCGAGAGCAGCCGGGAGACCTCGGCCTCATAGCTGGTCTCAGACATCAGCACCACATTGCCTCCTTTATCACTCCTTTTTATGACAATGCCCTCTGCTTTCTTCAGCTCTTCCAGAGCTTGTCTCTCATCAGCAGTGAGATTATCAGAAACTGGGAGACTCCAATCAATCTTGGTTAAGTCCTCTTCCACAAGCATAAGAAAGGTGTTAAGCCATTTGTTGGTAGTGAATTTAGGCATAATAGTAGACCTGATTAGGAGCTTACATTTCCTACGATATGCACCAGAAAACAATTCCTCATCCAGCGGTTCATCAATATTCTCATCAAGTAGGGACTCAAGAATCTCCAATGCTTCTTTGTCACTGGGGTCACTCGACTCCTGGGCATCAGCCACTGTATCTTTGTCTTGGGAAAATAATGAGGAAAGATAGACTTTTCTTAAAAATAGACATATATCTTTATATACATCAAAGTGGTCCATTTTTGCAGTTGGTGAAAACGATAAACCTTTCTGTAGGAGCAGGATGTGTGATTTATTCAGCGGAAAATTAGATAGATTAACCACTTTACAGTCATCATAAGTGGGAACTTCTATTTCTAGGGGCTGAACAGACACATGATTATTTACCTCTAGTTTCTTTTGGTCCGTGCCCTGGTTTCCCGTTGTGATCCTGCTTCTACGTTTCCTCCTCCTTTTACGACTTTTTTTTGGGGGGGAGGGTTGTTTGTTTTCAATATCCCTCTTGATGGAGGGGGTGATTCGTCTTCTTCCAGGGTTCCCTGTCCTAAAAAACGGACCGATCTATCTTCTTCATCATCACTTCCCAGGGCTCCTGATCTATTATTGGACCTACTTCTATTGGTATTCCTTCTACGTCTTGAGCGACTTCTCCTGTTATGTCCACTTAGGTCAAAGATTTCCCCCTTTGCCCAGTCTGATAAATCTCTTTGGAATTTGGATTGCTTTGTACTTTTAAGATTTTTTTGGGATTTTTCAATCTCTTTTTTAAGTCGGTCATTGAACTTATCAAACTCATCTAGGGATTTAAGATGTTCCAGTTTTTCTTTTGTTTCACTAATTTCATCCTCCAGGTTTTTAAGTTGGAGTTTTTCCTCTTCTACGATGAGTTTCATAACTTCAATGCCGTGTGAAATACATTGGATTTTCCATTTCTCTAAGAATCTATCGGTGTGCAGATGTATAGCAGGGATAACTCTCTCCCTAAGACCTCGTGGGATGATTCCCTGACTGATGTACGATTCCAGGGATAATATATCCCACTTTCTGTTTAGTGAGCGTAAGATGAGTTTTTTATGTTCCCTAAATAGGGATTTTAATGTGTCATCTGAACTTACCTCTATGCTAGTATCTTTATTGAATGCTGCCCTGATCTCCTCATCCAGAGAATCTCCTAATATAAATGCCATGATTAAGATCAAGTCTTAGAATCTATTATCACCCAGGATGTTTTAAGAACGTTGCCCAAATCTTACACAGCCATGGCTCGCCTTGCTGAAATTTAGCGGCGACACAACCTGCCCGTCATACGTCTTATTTGTGACTGCCCGACGCGATGGAACTCAACCTTGTATATGCTTGATAGTCTGCTCCAGCAAAAACGTGTAGTTAACGACTACCTGTACAAACTCTGCGGCAGGACAGCTTCTAGGGAGCTTGGGTTTTTTTCACCGCGCCAGTGGCTGCTCATACGTGACTCATACAGACTTCTGCGGCCATTTGATGAGATCACCAAACTGGTCACGGCCAGGGCGCCATCAGTGACATCGTACCTTACGCCTTCTTTCTGGAGTGTGCATTGCGTCATGTCATTGATCAAGCCGTTCAGGAGCAGGAGCAGGAAGATGAGGAAGTTGCAATGTTGGATGAATTCCCAGGGGGTGCTACTCCATCAGAGACAAGTCAACAACAGGAGTCTGAAGAGGAGTCAGAGGAAGATGGTGCCGGGGCGGATGAGGAGGATCAAGAAGAGCAGGCTTTAAACCTTTCTTGGATCCCAGGTGTTGTCCGTGGATGGGGGGAGGAGAATGAGGACGACATTATCCTGGATGATGAGCTGGAGCCAGGCCACTACACCGCTTCCAGTTTAGTGCGAATGGGGGCATTCATGCGCCAGTGTTTTAAGGGGGACCCCCGTATAACAAGCATAAAGAGTGGCAACGTACTAAGACCCCCGGTACAAACAAAAAATGGCGGAAATGTTACCACCATCACAGAGGGCGGTTAGAATGCAGCACTTCTAGGCCTTGCTTCGAGAAATGCTGCATTTTGCTTTGTGTGTGCTGGCAGAGAACTTTCCACTCACAGAGAAACAGTTGCGGATAGCAATCCAACAGCGCCTGCAAGAAGAGGGCGTTTTGAAGATGTGTTGGTCACTTCAGATATGAGATCATTCTTTCAGCCGACCTATCGACAGCTGTACTCCGGATCCAGCATCAGGGAATGCCTAGACTGACAGGTGTCCAACTACATCGGGTTAACGGCCGATGTGGACGCTCTGAGGAGTGATGAACCCCTGGACTACTGGATGGGCAGGCTTGATCTCTGGCCAGAGCTTGTACAATTTGCAATGGAACTGTTGGTTTGCCCGTGTCCTGTCCGAAACGTTCAGCGCAGCAGGGGGGATCGTGACCGATAAGCGCACTCGCCTAGCTCATGACAGTGTTGACTACCTCACATTTATAAAAATGAATGAGGCATGGATCTCAGAGGAATTCAACACATGTGACCAGTAGACCATGTTTGATTAAAATTCCTCATGACAGGCCACAAATATCCGCCAGACCGCCATCCACCAACAACAATTCATGGTCCTTGACTTCGGTATATACAGTGGCATAGAAGGCATTTCATGTGCATTGAATGCCTAATTTTTGGGGCCTTTCATGGCCGACAATTATTTTTCCTGTCAATGCCTAATGTACCTCCAGCCACAGAATACAACGTTCTTAGCTGTCAGGTAAACGCATGTGGGCTAATTTTTGGGGCTTGTAATGGCCGGGTGACACTTACTTCTGTATCCTGTGAATGCCTAATATTCCTCCAGGCACAGAATACAACGTTCTTAGCTGTCAGGTAAGCGCATGTGGGCTAATTTTTGGGGCCTGGAATGGCCGACACTTATTTATCCTGTGAATGCCTAATGTACCTTCAGCCACAGAATACAACGTTCTTAGCTGTCAGGTAAACGCATGTAGGCAAATTTTTGGGGCCTGCAATGGGCGACACTTACTTCTGAAACCTGTGAATGCCTAATGTACCTTCAGCCACAGAATACAACGTTCTTAGCTGTCAGGTAAACGCATGTGGGCTAATTTTTGGGGCCTGGAATGGCCGACACTTATTTATCCTGTGAATGCCTAATGTACCTTCAGCCACAGAATACAACGTTCTTAGCTGTCAGGTAAACGCATGTAGGCTAATTTTTGGGGCCTGCAATGGGCGACACTTACTTCTGTATCCTGTGAATGCCTAATGTACCTTCAGCCACAGAATACAACGTTCTTAGCTGTCAGGTAAACGCATGTGGGCTAATTTTTGTGGCTGCAATGGGCGACACTTCTGTATCCTGTGAATACCTAATGTACCTTCAGCCACAGAATACAACGTTCTTAGCTGTCAGGTAAACGCATGTGGGCTTATTTTGTGGGGCCTGGAATGGCCAACACTTACTTATTTATCCTGTGAATGCCTAATGTACCTTCAGCCACAGAATACAACATTCTTAGCTGTCAGGTAAACGCATGTGGGCTAATTTTTGGGGCCTGCAATGGGCGACACTTACTCCTGCATCCTGTGAATCCCTGATGTACCTTCAGCCACAGAATACAATGTTCTTAGCTGTCAGGTAAATGCATGTGGGCTAATTTTTGGGGCCTGCAATGGGCGACACTTACTTCTGCATCCTGTGAATCCCTAATGTACCTTCAGCCACAGAACACAATGTTCTTAGCTGTCAGGTAAATGCATGTGGGCTAATTTTTGGAGCCTGTAATGGCCGGGTGACACTTACTTCTGTATCCTGTGAATGCCTAATATTCCTCCAGCCACAGAATACAACATTCTGTCAGGTGTCAGGTAAACGCATGTGGGCTAATTTTTGGGGCCTGTAATGGCCGACACTTACTTATTTATCCTGTGAATGCCTAATGTACCTTCAGCCACAGAATACAACGTTCTTAGCTGTCAGGTAAACGCATGTAGGCTAATTTTTGGGGCCTGCAATGGGCGACACTTACTTCTGTATCCTGTGAATGCCTAATGTACCTTCAGCCACAGAATACAACGTTCATAGCTGTCAGGTAAACGCATGTGGGCTAATTTTTGGGGCTGCAATGGGCGACACTTACTTCTGTATCCTGTGAATGCCTAATGTACCTTCAGCCACAGAATACAACGTTCTTAGCTGTCAGGTAAACGCATGTGGGCTAATTTTTGGGGCCTGCAATGGGCGACACTTACTTCTGTATCCTGTGAATGCCTAATGTACCTTCAGCCACAGAATACAACGTTCTTAGCTGTCAGGTAAACGCATGTGGGCTAATTTTTGGGGCTGCAATGGGCGACACTTACTTCTGTATCCTGTGAATGCCTAATGTACCTTCAGCCACAGAATACAACGTTCTTAGCTGTCAGGTAAACGCATGTGGGCTAATTTTTGGGGCCTGGAATGGCCGGGCGACACTTACCTCTGTATCCTGTGAGTGCCTAATGTACCTCCAGCCACAGAATACAACATTCTTAGCTGTCAGGTAAACGCATGTGGGCTAATTTCTGGGGCCTGGAATGGCCGACACTTACTTATTTATCCTGTGAATGCCTAATGTACCTTCAGCCACAGAATACAACCTTCTTAGCTGTCAGGTAAACGCATGTGGGCTAATTTTTGGGGCCTGCAATGGGCGACACTTACTTCTGCATCCTGTGAATCCCTATTGTACCTTCAGCCACAGAATACAAAGTTCTTAGCTGTCAGGTAAATGCATGTGGGCTAATTTTTGGGGCCTGTAATGGCCTCGTGACACTTACTTCTGTATCCTATGAATGCCTAATATTCCTCCAGCCACAGAATACAACGTTCTTAGCTGTCAGGTAAGCGCATGTGGGCTAATTTTTGGGGCCTGTAATGGCCGACACTTACTTATTTATCCTGTGAATGCCTAATGTACCTTCAGCCACAGAATACAACGTTCTTAGCTGTCAGGTAAATGCATGTAGGCTAATTTTTGGGGCCTGCAATGGGCGACACTTACTTATTTATCCTGTAAATGCCTAATGTACCTTCAGCCACAGAATACAACGTTCTTAGCTGTCAGGTAAACGCATGTGGGCTAATTTTTGGGGCTGCAATGGGCGACACTTACTTCTGTATCCTGTGAATGCCTAATGTACCTTCAGCCACAGAATACAACGTTCTTAGCTGTCAGGTAAACGCATGTGGGCTAATTTTTGGGGCCTGGAATGGCCGGGCGACACTTACCTCTGTATCCTGTGAGTGCCTAATGTACCTCCAGCCACAGAATACAACCTTCTTAGCTGCCAGGTAAACGCATGTGGGCTCATTTTTGGGGCCTGCAATGGGCGACACTTACTTCCATATTCTGTGAATGCCTAATGTACCTTCAGCCACAGAATACAACATTCTTAGCTGTCAAGTGAACGCATGTGGGCTAATTGTTGGGGCCTGTAATGGCCAGGTGAAACTTACTTCTGTATCCTGTAAATGCCTAATGTACCTCCAGCCACAGAATACAACATTCTTAGCTGTCAGGTAAACGCATGTGGGCTTATTTTGTGGGGCCTGGAATGGCCGACACTTACTTATTTATCCTGTGAATGCCTAATGTACCTTCAGCCACAGAATACAACCTTCTTAGCTGTCAGGTAAACGCATATGGGCTAATTTTTGGGGCCTGCAATGGGCGACACTTACTTCTGCATCCTGTGAATCCCTAATGTACCTTCAGCCACAGAATACAATGTTCTTAGCTGTCAGGTGAATGCATGTGGGCTAATTTTTGGGGCCTGCAATGGGCGACACTTACTTCTGTATCCTGTGAATGCCTAATGTACCTTCAGCCACAGAATACAATGTTCTTAGCTGTCAGGTAAACGCATGTGGGCTAATTTTTGGGGCTTGTAATGGCCGACACTTACTTATTTATCCTGTGAACGCCTAATGTACCTTCAGCAACAGAATACAACGTTCTTAGCTGTCAGGAAAACGCATGTGGACTAATTTTTGGGGCCTGTAATGGGCGACACTTACTTCTGTATCCTGTGAATGCCTAATGCACCTTCAGCCACAGAATATAACATTCTTAGCTGCCAGGTGAACACATGTGGGCTAATTTTTGAGGCCTGTAATGGCCGGGCGACACTTACTTCTGTATTCTGTGAATGCCTTATGTACCTCCAACCACAGAATACAACGTTTTTAGCTGTCAGGTAAACACATGTGGGCTAATTTTTGGGGCCTGGAATGGGCAACACTTACTTCTTTATCCTGTGAATGCCTCATTTTTCAGAGTGGAATTGAAAATCAATGGGTCTGTAAACGTTCCACCAAATTGTGAAACGGATGCGGACCCATTTTACAGATGTGTGAATGTATTTGTATTTGTATTTGACATGTATTTACCGGCTCTTGTCAGTTCTGGCTGATTTAGAAAAAAAAATACATTTTTTTGCTGAAAAAAATAAATAAAAAATTTTTAGGGCAACTTTTCCAATAGCAATACTTCTGTTATGACAGTGTCCATGTTATGGGACTATTTTTACACAGCTAGTAAGTATTTTGTGGCTGCAAATATGACCTAAAGGTTTTTAAAGTTCGCCTGCAAGTAAAGCCAATGGGGCCCGCCGCAAACTTGTAGTTCTCGAACGTTTGGGAAAGTTTGCGGATAACGCTCGCGAACCGCCCCGGCCGATGTTCGTCCATCACTAGTCTCTAATGTAAGATTGTAGGGACTGGGCAAGTGGTTGAAGGAACTGATCCCCATATAACAAGAAGCCACTGTTGATACTCTCCATAGCCACCACAATGGGTCGGCCTGGAGGGTTGGTGGGGTTTTTGTGCACCTTGGGTAGGTGATAGAAGTATGGGGTGTAGTGGAATTCCCTGACCAAAAAAGAAGCTTCTTGTGAAGTGATAATATGATCCTTAAGGGCATCGGTGATGAGAGCAGTGGCCTGCGAAATAAATCGGGGTAACGTATCGTTGCTTAATTTGACATACGTGTTGGTGTCCAACATATGCTTGAGTGCTGCTGAGACATAATCTGTTCTATCCTGCACTACTATACCCCCTCCTTTACCTGCTGATTTTATGACCAAGTTATGGTTGTTGGTGAGGGCTTCAAATGCTCTCTTTTCGGCCAAGGTAGGATTGTGTATACTCTTATCCTTCGCTGAAACGCACATTTCAAGGAGTTCAGAATAGACAATGCGATAGGAAGCATCAATGCATGAGCCTTTGGATTGAGTGGGATAGAAAGTTGATTTGGGTATCAACTTGGTGTGTTGGATGGGTGGTGAGCTCATGAGGATATTAGACCTGCCAGTGTCATCAAGTGAGGAGGGATGATGGAGGCTACCCTGATCTCCATTCTCATGATAAATTTCCTCTAGCAAGGCTAAGCAAATGGAATCATTATGTGTATTGTTGGGCATATTGTCCAATGGAGGGTCAACTGGAGTTTCAATTACCTTTTTTTTTAGTAGACTGTATGTAGTAAAATCCTTTTAGGGTCAAGAGGCAAATAAACGTGTTCAGATCCTTAAAAAGAAGAAAGGGAATAGGTTGGACAGAGGGTGTCCTCTGAGAGATCCTGTATGGCAGTGTGAAGGCAGCTGCAGTGGCAGCTCCTTCAATCCGTGCTGCAAGCGGGGGGCGGAGACGCGGCGGGATGAAGGGGGCGGAGCCGCGGCGGGAAGAAAGGGGCAGAGCCTCGGCAGGAAGGAGGGGGCGCAGCCTCGACGGGAAGAAGGGGGCGGAGCCTCGGCGGGAAGAAGGTGAGTGCCCATTGCCTAAGTGTGTGTGCTCTGTGTTGGATAGGAGGAGGATGGGGAAGCTGCATATAGAGGAATTCATCCTTCCATATCCTTCCTGCAGCTGCTGAATAACTGATTGTCCTCCTCTCCCTCCTGCAGGAAGAATGGTGAAAGATCAATTCCTCTATATGCAGCTGCCCCATCCCCCTCCTATACAACTTCCTTTGCTGGCCCCCCAGTGCTCTCTTAACCCCCCCTCCAATGTTCTTATCCCCCCTCAGTGCTCTTAACCCCCCCAGTGCACTAGACCCCCTGTTCTTTAGCCCCCCCATGCTCTTCAGCTCCCCACAGTGCTTTTTATCTCCCTCCCTCTATGCTCCCTGTCCCCCCCCAGTGCTCTCCACCCCCCTGTTTTTTCCTGCCCGCCCCACAAGTGCTCCCTGTCCCCCCCAGTGCTCTCCACCCCCCTGGTTTCCCCTGCTCACCCCCCCAGTGCTCTCCACCCCCTGCACCTTCCAACCCCCCTACAATGCTTTGCAAACCCCCTCTTAATTCTCTCCTGTCCCCCCCACCCACCGTGCCCTTCACCGCCTCCAGTGCTCTCTGCTTCCCCTGTGCTCTCCGGCCCCCCTAGTGCTCTTCTATCTTCTATCATGCCCTCAGTCTCTGAGCATCTTCTGTATCACGTCCGTAGTCTCTGACCATCTCCTGTATCATGTTTGCAGTCTCTGACCATCTCCTGTATCATGTCTGCAGTCTCTGACCATCTCCTGTATCACGTCTGCAGTCTCTGACCATCTATTGTATCACGTCTGCAGTCTCTGACCATCTATTGTATCATGTTTGCAGTCTCTGACCATCTACTGTATCATGTCTGCAGTCTCTGACCATCTCTTGTATCATGTCTGCAGTCTCTGACCATCTCCTGTATCATGTCTGCAGTCTCTGACCGTCTCATGCCAAGGTTCGCCATCACTGCTCTATATATATATATATACACGCATGTGTGTTTGAGTTTTGGGGTGCACACCCTAATGCAATAGGCTGCGCACGCCTATGTATTGGATCCAAAGGAGAGGGATGAGTTGGACGATGGATTATGTGAATTGTTGAGGAACATTGTTATGGTATTATTAGCAACCATATTATCAAGATTAGATCAGAGTGGTTGTGGCACAGAGATATTAGATGTGGGTTCAAGGGAGCTGGGCTCTTGGAAAACTGAGGGGGCCAGAGATGGTGATTTTTGTTTCTGTTTAATGTGGCATGGCTCCTTCTTTCTAGGCTTGGGGATTGGAATAGGTGGTGGAATGGAGTCAGGCCTCTTGTAGGGTAATGCCTGTCTCAAGGGCTTATGGGGTGATAAATGTGATGCTGATGGAACCCGGTGGGTCCCAGCAGGGGGGGCACATGGATCAACTTCTATGAGCGATTATGATTATGTGTGGTGCGTTTCCGTGAAACGATTTTATTTTTACTGTAGTCCTCGAGATCACGGTGAAACTTTCCTAGATTTGTCCTGATGAGGAGGTCCTCTTTCCTTTTTGTTTTCCTTTTTATGGTTAGCAGCTAGGTAGCTGGTAACTGGGAGATCAATTCTCTAATACGGGTGTATAGGATTTGTGTCTGATGCATTTCTCGCATTAAGGCCCCATGCACACGGGGCGTTTTTAACGCCGCTGTAAGCAGCGTCAGACGTTTTCCTCTTGCAGCCTAAAAACGCCCCTCCATGTTATTCTATGGCCTCATGCACACAAAGACGTTTTTAAGCTGTAAGTGGCCTAAGCGTTTTTCAGCTGCAACAAGAACTCATTAAATAATCAAAAACCTGGATGGATATATCTGAAGCCCTAACACCAGGCTGGGACCGATTGAGCACCGCAGAGAAGAAGGAAAGAAGTAAGTTTTTCAGAAATGCATGACTTGTGTGCTGTATAATTACAAAGAATCCATATTTTAACCTTACTTCACTTTTCTTCTTAGGCAAAATTTTCCAAAACAGGTGGAAGTCCCTGCGTGATCGGGTCAGGAGGGATCTGACAGAGGAGGAAAAAGCTAACACAAGTGGTGCAGCTGCCTCCCACAAAAGAAGACACGTGTACCACAACCACCTGGCATTCCTGCGTCAAGCAATGATAGCCAGCAGTAGAGAGTAAGTCGCACATACTGTATTTTTGACTTACATATAGGGGTGCTCAGAGCATCGTTTTCTGTGAATGTATTGCTATTCTGCAGCCATTTTTTTTTACATATTTTTCAGGACAACATCTAATATTGCGGACCTGACTCAGGATGCTAGTCAGGAGGTGGTTGAAGAACCAGAGGACAGACCCCCCAGTGCTGCCACTGAAAACAGTGACATGACGATCCAATCCAGTGGATCTCATGTCTGCGATGAATCCACAATACAGGTTAGTGTCTGTCTAGTCTGTCTGCCATTCTTTTCTTCATTGTATGTATGTGACAAACTGAACCTTTTTCTTTCTTAACAGGAATCCAGGGACCAGGAATGTGTTGTGGAAGAAATTCCCGATAGTGGTGTGGGGCGTGGCCGTGGCGAGGTACCCGTTCTTGGCAACGAGGTATGTGTGCGTGGCCGTGGCGCTGTGCGTGGCCGTGGCCGCAATCAGCGTCAGAGGGGTGGCGGTATTGTCCCTCAAAACGAGGACGGGGTGTTAGCGTTGCTGCAGGAAGTGCGGCAGGAGAGGCGCAGTGGGGATGTGTTCCTCGATCCTGGCAACTCACGCGCCGCCTTCTGCCGTGCTGCATACTACATCCTGGAGGACATTGGGGGACCTGAAGAAAAGCTTTGTATGGATCGTGTGCTCGCCATCATGACACAATATAGGCATGCAAAACTAAGTGGTGGCCCGCCACCATCAAACGATCCATTCAACACTTTTCTTGATCCCCCAATGCCCTCTGTGACCTCAGCAACGCTAACACCCCACTTTCAATACCGCCCCCCTCCGCAACGCCACCTACCTACCTTGTCCCCTCCGCAACGCCACCCAACACCTGTCTTGTCCACGCCCTCCTATTTCCCACCCCACTCCTCCATTGATTTCTCCCAACCACCTACCCAGTTCCCTCCCCCAAACTTACCTGGACCCCCTTACCACCATGAGGTTGCGCAGGAACGACATGTCCAAGCCACCCACTCGCATCCTGACATCAGCTATCCACGTTCAAAGTCACCGCGGTCAAGCCAGGACGATCAGTCAGGATACACCTACCAGCATTTGTGATTTTTTTCTTTTTTTTGTGTTTATTTGAATAAAAACCTTTTTTTGAAATGATATTTTGCCTCATTTTTTTTTAAAGTTGTATGTTGAAATAGAAGTACATCTGCACAGGCCATTGGGCTGGCACACACTTGCCACATGCAGAAGGAAACCCCCCTCCTTCTTCTGCATGTGGCAAGTGTATGCACAAGCCATTGGGCTGGCACACACTTGCCACATGCAGAAGGAAACCCCCCTCCTTCTTCTGCATGTGGCAAGTGTATGCACAAGCCATTGGGCTGGCACACACTTGCCACATGCAGAAGGAAACCCCCCTCCTTCTTCTGCATGTGGCAAGTGTATGCACAGGCCATTGGGCTGGCACACACTTGCCACATGCAGAAGGAAACCCCCCTCCTTCTTCTGCATGTGGCAAGTGTATGCACAGGCCATTGGGCTGGCACACACTTGCCACATGCAGAAGGAAACCCCCCTCCTTCTTCTGCATGTGGCAAGTGTATGCACAAGCCATTGGGCTGGCACACACTTGCCACATGCAGAAGGAAACCCCCCTCCTTCTTCTGCATGTGGCAAGTGTATGCACAGGCCATTGGGCTGGCACACACTTGCCACATGCAACATTGAACTAGAACAATGGAAGAATGATAGACATCAAAAGAACTGACATACATGTTTAATAAAAGCTGTATGTGAAGATATCACAAAGTTTACAAGATGAATGATTTTAGACAAAATTATCCTGCCATGCCACTTCCCCATCAGGCGAGACAAAGAAATCCGCAAACTTATCTCTGATGGTCATGACTCGTGCTGTTGTTCGTAAGTCCATAAACTGCACGCGGTGCATGGGGTTACGTGGCTCTGGTTCAACGCTGCTCCTGTCGCTTCTCCTTAGGAAATTGTGCAAAACACAGCAGGCCAGGACAACCTTGGTGGCATTGTCAACATCCAGTTGCATACATGACAGCAAAACCCTCCATTTTGCTGAGCACACACCAAACGCACACTCCACAACACGACGAGCTTGGCTCAGCCGATAATTGAATATACGTTTGGTGTGACTCAGTCCATAGCCACTGTATGGCCTCATCAGATTTTCTGCCAGTCCAAATGCTTCGTCGGCCACCATGACCAATGGCAAGCTTGGTTCCTCAGTACACGGTAGCGGCCTGCTTGTTGGTATGTTGAGTCGTCCTTCGTGTAGCCGACGTCCAAAGGCCGATTCTCGAAAGATGCGGGCATCACCCTGGCTGCCATATGCTCCTACATCAACAGCAAGGAATTGAAGATGGGCATCAGACAATGCCAGGAGTACCACAGAAAAATATTTCTTGTAGTTAAAGTATGCAGAGCCGGAATGGGGGGGCTTCTTCACCCTGATGTGTTTTCCATCAAGGGCACCGATACAGTTGGGGAACTGGGTTTTCTCCCAAAATTCGTCGACAACTGCTTCCCACATCTCTTCAGTCGGCTCCGGCATGACCACCTCCTTCAACTGCTCCCATATTGCCGCACATGTCTCCTTAACAATTTTGGCCACCGTGGAGACACCGAGCAGAAAATAGTGGTGTAAGGAGACAAAGCTTTGGCCAGTAGCAAGAAACCTAAAATAAAAATAAAAAATGATTACATATTACATCTATCTTTCAAAAATACATTGAAAATGTTTTAACTAGGACCTCACCACCTAACCCTCTTAACCCAAGTACTAACCCTATACAAAACACCCACAAATGATTTCACTTACCGAAGTGTCACAAGCAGCCTTTCCTCCGGTGACACACTGCTTCGCATGTTCGTGTCCATCCTGGATAGCCTTGGCCTGAGCTTCTCCAGTAGGTCATCGAAAAGCGGAACGGACATACGTGAGAAGTTGTACCACTTGTCCGGATACATGCGGAGTTGGGTGTACATGGTGGTAAAGTACCCCACGGACAGATGCTGCAACATGACAGGATGCACCCAGAACCTTCGCCGTATGCTCCTCTCATTCTCCTCCTCCAACTGTCTCCTTCTACGCATCCTTCTCAAGATGATGAGCAGGATCGCCTCATCAACCTTCTGCATAACAGGATCCATGACTCAGAAATGCAAAAAATACTCCGAAAATACAAGAAACACTCTCAACCGATCTGAAAATGCTCTCTCCTCTCTCTCTCTCCTACCAAAATGGCTTCCACACATTGCATTGTGGTTATTTTGGGTGTGGAAAATGGAGGAGGACTGATTTTTTAAAAAAACGCTATTTAGCGCTGACGCGGCTTAACGCGGCTTAACGCTCATTAACATAATTTGAGAAACGCTGTTTAACGCGCGTTTTTAACGCCGGTTTTTCCCGGCGTTATAACTAGCTTGGACGTACGTTTTTTTGAACGCCCCGTGTGCATGGGGCCTTATAAAATGCCTTTGGGTGACAATGAGTTGGATCCACTTGTTGGCACATAATTCAGAGAAGAAAGACCATTCTTTTTGCTGTGCTGGATCTAAAAAAGAGCAGGTCTTGACAATTCTGAGTCCCCTGGGGGTGATATGGGAGGATACATATTTTGTTAGAAAAACTCATCCCACCATTGCTGATTGGCGTAGATGATAGTTTTCTCGAATGTGAGTAATAAACAACATAAATCAACATAATTTGTCTGGGAGGGTGGATGATTGGATGTAAAGAAATCATCTGGAAAAATGGAGAGTAAATCATCCAATATGGAATATTTGTGCAATTCAATTTCATGTAAAAAAAAATCTATATTGCAATGCAGTGCATACGGAAATCAACAAAAACCTGACAGAATGAGAGAGGAAACACGTAAACAGACAATGACAAACCGGGAATAGTTGCAAGACTGCCACTAGACAAGAAGTGACTGGAGACACATTGATGTGTTTTATGGGACCAGGTGAGTAGTAGATGGCTCTCGAAAGGGGAGAGGGGAAGTAGGTTTATATGGGAGTGGTGGTGTTCAAAAAAGTCAGAATCAGTCTCTGGAATAGTTCCTATGCAGCAAATGCACAAAGAGTCAATTATCCAGTGCAGCAGCCTGCAGAAAGCTTCAAAATATGACCAGAATGAGGAGGTGGAAGGCGCTCTGGATAGTGGATTCTGGCCAGAGGAGATGTCCGCAATGGATTGGATACAGAACAGGCAAGCTGGTGTCTCAGCAGCACTAGGGCAGCAACTCCAAGAGGGAAGCAAACTCTGGTACAAAGACAACAAACAGAAGGCGCCTCTAAGTGCAGAAAACAAAAGACTTTTATTACCAAAGGATAAAAATGCACTTACTAGCATTAAAATAAACCAGGCTTGTACACCAATGCCAGAAGCCTGGCCAACAAGATGGGAGAGCTGGAGCTGCTGATGTTTGAGGAGGACTTCGATTTTGTGGGGATAACTGAGACTTGGTTTGACAGCTCTCATGACTGGATGGCGACCATTCAGGGGTATTCCCTTTATCGCAGAGATAGAGAAGGTAAAAAAGGGGGAGGGGTATGTTTGTATATTAAGAACAGTGTACAGGTAAATATGAGGGATGATATTAATAATGGAGCTATGGACGAGGCTGAATCCCTATGGGTAGAACTTCAAAGAGAAGGCACTGTGGGGAAGGTAATATTGGGCGTATGCTATACGCCCCCCAACCAGAGGGAGGAGGGGGAGGCGGACCTCATGTTACAGATAGGATTGGCAGCAAGGATGGGAAATGTCATTATAATGGGGGACTTTAATTATCCGGATATAGACTGGGCAGAAGGAACCGTGCACTCAGCCAAGGCTCGGCAGTTCCTAAATGTTTTGCAGGACAATTTCATGGGTCAGATGGTGAATGCACCGACAAGAAACAATGCGGTACTTGACCTACTGATTACCAACAATACAGACCTGCTCACGGATATAGAAATACGGGACAACTTAGGAAACAGTGACCATAGGTTAATTAGTTTCAGTATTAATTATAGTAATAGTAAACACAAGGGCAATATAAGGACACTGAATTTCAAAAGAGCCAATTTCTCAAAACTGCGCTCTCTGCTAGAAAATATCAAATGGGATAGAACCCTGGGAACAAAGAACACGGAGGAAAAATGGGAGTGCTTCAAAAGCATACTTAACAAAGGGATTGACCAGTGCATTCCAAAGGGAAATAAATTTAAAAGAGCAAAACTAAACCCTGGGTGGCTAAACTCCAACATAAAAATGCATATTAATGCTAAAGGAAAGGCCTTCAAAAAATATAAGACTGAGGGGTCATTGGCAGCATTCAAGCATTACAAAGAGTGTAATAAGAAATGTAAAGACGAAATCAGGGCGGCTAAAATAGAACATGAGAGACATATAGCGGAAGAGAGTAAAAAGAACCCCAAGAAATTCTTTAAGTATATAAACAGTAAGAAAGCGAGGCCAGAACACATTGGCCCCATAAAAGACGATAAGGGAGTTTTGGCCACAGAGGACAGGGAAAAGGCGGTAGTGTTAAATAATTTCTAGTCTTCAGTCTTCACAAAAAGAATTGTGGGGCTACACTAACCCAGCTTGTAAGGCCAAACTAAACAACACACCTCAGGAAATACCGCCATGGCTAAAAGAAGATAGACTTAGAACTAAACTAGAGAAACTTAACATAAATAAATCACCGGGACCGGATGGCTTGCACCCGAGGGTTCTTAAAGAGCTCAGCCAGGTGATTGCCAGACCATTGTTCTTAATCTTTAAGGATAGTTTACAGACGGGTATGGTGCCAGCGGATTGGAAAAAAGCCAACGTGGTACCAATATTTAAAAAGGGGCCGAGATATATCCCGGGTAACTATAGGCCGGTCAGCCTAACATCAGTAGTCTGCAAGATTTTGGAGGGGATGTTAAGGGACCACATACAAGACTTTAGTAATAAAAACGGTATTATTAGTAGTAATCAGCATGGATTCATGAAAAATCATTCTTGCCAAACCAATCTATTAACCTTCTATGATGAAGTGAGCTGCCACCTAGATAAAGGTAAGCCTGTGGATGTAGTGTACCTGGACTTCGCAAAGGCCTTTGACACCGTTCCCCACAAACGCTTACTGTTCAAACTAAGGAAGGTAGGTATGGACCATAAGGTGAGTACCTGGATAGAGAACTGGCTCCAGGGGAGGTTGCAAAGTGTGGTGATTAATGGGGAGTACTCAGATTGGGTGGGTGTGGAAAGCGGGGTCCCCCAGGGTTCTGTCCTCAGCCAATCCAAAGAAAGTATTTGTGATCCACAGCAAAGGTGATCGATTAACTGTAATCCACACGGAAATAACCAGTAATTGTAATCCAAACAGGAAAGGAAGAAATAGATTTCTGTACTCCACAGTTAGTAGTCAATCTAACACTGGGAAGGAGGGGCAAGGCCTTCCGATATGCCACGCACTATCCGAAGCTACAGTGTCCTGTGGCAACCGTTAGAATTTACATAACCTTCCACTAGAACTGCTCTGCAGACCCGCCCCTTGCTCAGTCTATTAGTACAGCAGATACTTTAGATTGAATTTCTCTCACCCAATATGGCGAACTCTGCGTTCCACAGTCTTCTCCAGCAGTGTCCTGCTCTCCTCAGTGACACTCACAGCCTCTCAGGGCGTCCCTCTACTCGGTCACGCTTCCGAGATCCTTCCGCACACCGTTCACTCTGACTCCGGTGTCTGCCCAACTAGGCCTATCCTTCTGCGCTCTGCAGCAGCTCTAACCCTCCTCACAGTGCGCTGTCCTCTAAGCAAGAGAGTGAGTGTTGGTCCCGCCCCCCCTTTAAAAAAGACACTCCCAGCAAACCCTGCGAATCACACTGCTCCCTGGGAGAAGAGTTCAATCACACAGGCAGTCCATAGTCCTTGCCCCTCCCAGAACTATATCTCCCATAATTCACAAGTCAGTACTTTGTAAAACTTTAACAACAGAACAACAGTCTGAACAATACTAGCCTTGCGACCAGGCTAAACTAGGCTAGGCCCAGCACAGCCAATTTTCCTATTCTGCTCTCCAGTGCTGCAACTGGGCCCAACATAACATCTAACTGCTGCAACTGTGCACACCCTAACATCTAACTGCTGCAACTGTGCACACCCTAACATCTAACTGCTGCAGCTAGATCTGCCTCTGTCTAAAGTACTCATCTGCATCTACAGATTCCCCTTACTTGCTAAAACCAACTTCTTAGGTACAATAGTAGTCTCTGCGTGCCAACGTCTCCAAAAGGCCTCAACATAGCTGGCATATACTATATTGACTATTGACTATACTATAGTCATTATTATACTCAGAGCACTTTATCTGTGTTCAACTTTAAATTTTTATCTCTCGGGTCTAAACCTTAGCCCCTTTGTTTGAGAGCTCCCAAATGGCGTAGTTTACCCACGTTGATATTTTGCTGGTCACTGAGGGAGATTTATCTCATATGAAGAACTTCTGTTTGTGCCCCTGGAGTCACAGTTAATGCTGAAATCTGAAGCCACTGTAAGGGACTCAATGAAACTAATTGTGCATTCATTGTGGTGTTCATGCTGGTTGACTTTAACGTGCCAATATACTATGTGATACTTTTATGACCTTAACCTACCGGTACAGTCTTTTATTATTTTATAGAATTGGGAGTCTAATTCTTATGTGGCTGCTGAGGTTTACAGAAAGGTTTACTGTTAGTGCCAGTGAGGTTGAGGTCTCACATGGACATGGGCTGGACAAGAGCACAGGACCCAAATCTATCATCGGCTTCTGTGGGGGTAGAACTACATATATGTATATATCAAAAGTATTGACCTCTGCCCCCATCAGTCCTATGATCATCATTCTGTTGTTCTAAGAAAAAGTGTAGTATAGACAGTTGTAGTGATGTAGTTTGGATATACAGTACATTCCTTTAGTCAAGTGTAACTTTTTATTGTAGGTGTTTGGTATCTGGAGGCCTACTTGTTGCATCAATACGGTCTATTCAGCAACTCCTAGGGATAACTAAAAAGTACTCCAGCCACACCTTAAAGTAAACCTGCCACAAACACGCAGAATTCAAGCTGTGCAAACAGAGGGTACCTTCAATGAAAACCATACACAAAAAGAAACTAGAGATATGGGTTCATTATAAACTGAGTTAAATCATTACATGTGTACACCTGGTTCTCACAACAGTATGTAACACATAGCACAATGTGAAATATAAAAACGAAGATGTGACAGATTCCTCTTGGCATAGCATAGGCCTTTTCTTTGAGACACATTTTAACCATGAGATATACTATACTTTATTAGATTCTTAGATATCAAAACAAATAATTTACATTTATTTTTTATGGCTTCAACAGAAACATTTTTAGGTGACATCGCACAAATGTAATACAGAGAACAGCCACAAGATAGCAATATAACCACATAAAGCTTTACCCGTTGTGCTTTTTTACATTTTTTTTTAAACCAGGATTGCTTTTATTGTAAAAATAATATGCGGTACAGTAAAAAAACAACCAAAGACAAGGTACAAAACCATACATCAATAGTTACATCACTGATGAAAACAAAGAAAAATAAAGGTTAAAATAGTTCCATTCTCAAGAAAGGTATATAATGTACAAGAGTTTTAGAAAACATCCTAGATATTACAGTAAGGTTCATAGGAATAGCCAAGGCTGCTAAATCCAAATTTCCCAGGACAATTCCTACTGAGGTAGGTTAATTTGTCCATGGGTAACGCCTTATTCAGTGCAGATTCCCATGAGGCAAGGGAAGGGGAAGAGGGGGAAATCCAATTACAAAGGATCTCTTTTTTAGCATAATATAACGGATACAAAATCAAGAGTTTCATACATTTAGGCTCCTGCTCATCCTCATAATTACCTAGTAAAGCCAGTTCAGGAGTCATTGGGAGGGACAGGTGTAGATGGATATTAATAAGTAGTGATGGACGAACGATGGCGCGGTTCGCAAACGCCATCCGCGAACCTTCTCAAGTTCCTGGCAGACCCCATTCACTTTAATGGCAGGCGAACATTAAAAACCTCCAGGTCATATTTGCAGCCACAAAATACTTACTAGCTGTGCACACATAGTCCCACAACATGGACACTGACATACCAGAAGTATTGCTATTGGAAAAGCTGCCATAACATTTTTTTTTTTTTTTCAGCCAAAAAATATATATATTTTTTTTCTAAATCAGCCAGAACTGACAGCAGCCGGTAAATACATGTCAAATACATATAGGGTCCATTCACACGTCTGTAAAATGGGTCCGCATCCATTCCACAATTTAGCAGAACGTTTACAGACACATTGCTTTTCAATTCCAGTCTGAAAAATTAGGCATTCACAGGATAAAGAAGTGTCGCCAGTACAGGCACCAAAAATTAGCCAACAGGCGTTCACCTGACAGCAAAAAACTTTGTATTCTGTGGCTGGAGGTACATTAGGCATTTACAGGATACGGAAGTAAGTGTCGGCCAGTACAGGCCCCAAAAATTATCCAACAGGCGTTCACTTAACAGCAAAGAACTTGGTATTTTGTGGCTGGAGGTACATTAGGCATTTACAGGATACAGAAGAAAGTGTTGGCCAGTACATGCCCCAAAAATTAGCCCACAGGCGTACATCCTGACAGCAAACAACTTTGTATTCTGTGGCTGGAGGTACATTAGGCATTCACAGGATACAGAAGTAAGTGTCGGCCAGTACAGGCCCCAAAAAATAGCCAACAGGTGTTCACCTGACAGCAAACAACTTTGTATTCTGTGGCTGGAGGTACATTAGGCATTCACAGGATACAGAAGTAAGTGTCGGCCAGTACAAGCCCCAAAAATTAGACAACAGGCGTTCACCTGACAGCAAGCAACTTTGTATTCTGTGGCTGGAGGTACATTAGGCTTTCATAGGATACAGAAGTAAGTGTCGGCCAGTACAGGCCCCAAAAATTAGCCCAAAGGCGTGCACCTGACAGCAAAGAACTTGGTATTCTGTGGCTGGAGGTACATTAGGCATTGACAGGATAGAGAAGTAAGTGTCGGCCATTCCAGGCCCCAAAAATTAGCCCACATGAGTTCACCTGGCAGCAAAGAACTTGGTATTCTGTGGCTGGAGGTACATTAGGCATTGACAGGATATAGAAGTAAGTGTCGGCCAGTACAGAGCCCAAAAATTAGCTCACAGGCATTCACCTGACAGCAAAGAACTTTGTATTCGGTGGCTGGAGGTACATTAGGCATTCACAGGATACAGAAGTAAGTGTCGGCCAGTACAGGCCCCAAAAATTAGCCCACAGGTGTTCACCTGACAGCAAAGAACTTTGTATTCGGTGGCTGGAGGTACATTAGGCATTCACAGGATACAGAAGTAAGTGTCGGCCAGTACAGGCCCTAAAAATTAGCCAACAGGCGTTCACCTGACAGCAAATAAATTGTATTCTGTGGCTGGAGGTTGCTGTGTGGAACAGGGACAGACTGTATAGTGACACAAGTCGCTAGCTAATAAGTCCACAAAAGTCTTTTGTCAGTGTAGGGAGAGGTTGCTGTGTGGAGCTGGGACAGACTGTAGCAATTAGGCATTCAACCGATATAAAAGGCCTTTTATGCTGCTGTATTTACCTAAGACAGGGACCATGAATTGTTATGGGTGGTGGCGGATATCTGTGGCCTGTCATGAGGAATTTGAATCAAACATGGTCTACTGGTCACATGTGTTGAATTCCTCCGAGATCCATGCCTCATTCATTCGATTGCAAATTGTGCTAGCTCTGGCCAGAGGTCAAGCCTGCCCACCCAGTAGTACAGGGATTCAACACTTCTCAGAGCGTCCACATCGGCCGTTAACACGATGTAGTCGGACACCTGTCGGTCTATGCGTTCCCTGATGCTGGAGCCTTTGCAGTCAACGCATAAGTTGCGGTAAGCCCAACACTCACCTAGGGACAATCCATGGGACAGATGGAAAATAGGGTTTCCATCCGTCCAGATTTGACGGATCGGATTTCAGCGGACATCCGATGCCTCATAGACATGCATGGGGGGACCGTTCAGATCCGCCATAAAAAAAAACAGGTGGATCTGAACGGTCCTCCTGTGTAAAAGGGGCCTAAGAAGGTACCCGGACTCCCATCACCGAGCCCAGTGGGAGCAACGCCGTCAGAACCCACAAAGCCACACTCCAGGCTCTCACCGTCTAGCCTCTTCTCCTTCTCCTCCCTCCTCACAATTGTCCTCCACTCCAATCTCCATCATGCCGTCCTCACGTTTTTCTAGAAAAAGGCAGGCTTCCCTGGCCCAAATGTTCAAGGGTAAAAAAATGATGACGCCGGATAACCCTGTTGCCCAACGGTTGATCGCTGACTTGTCGCAACTGATAGCCCGCCAACTACTGCCATATAAACTGGTGGACTCGGAGGCCTTTCGAAAATTTGTGGCCATTGGAACACCACTATGGAAGGTCCCAGGAAGGAAATATTTCTTGCAGAAGAGCATCCCAGAGCTATATGGCCATTTTCAGCGGCAAGTGAATGTATCTCTGGGACACAGTATCCGTGCCAAGATACATCTGACCACAGACACGTGCTCTAGCAAACATGGACAGGGAAGGTATATAACTTTTACTGCCCACTGGGTGAATCTTCTGACGGCCGTCAAGCATGTAACCCGTGACACCCGTGTAGATTTGGTTTTACAGCCACGGATTGCATGCAGGCCTGCCTCTTCTTCTCCTCATCCTACTCCATCCTCCTTCTCCTCCTCGGCTGATTCCTCCTTTTCTGCTGCTACCGTCTCTTCCGCTGCACAGCCCAAGATCCCCAGAACCTATTCCACATGCCAGGTGAGACATTGCCATGCTGTCCTGCATCAGTTGTGCCTGGAAGCCAAGAGCCACACTGGTCCTGCACTCCTTTCAGCTTTGCGTTCACAGGCAGATCAGTGGCTAACACCGCTCAATTTGACAGTTGGTAAAGTGGTGTGCGACAATGGTGCCAATCTGCCGAGCGCACTGAAACAGGGCAAAATTACACACGTGCCATGCATGGCACACGTCCTGAACTTGGTCGTGCAGCGATTCGTTGTCAAATACCTTGGGGTCCAGGGCGTCTTGCGGCAGGCCAGAAAAATCTCAGCCCATTTCAGAAGATCTTACACAGCCATGGCTCGCCTTGCTGACATTCAGCGGCGACACAACCTGCCCGTCATGCGTCTTATTTGTGACTGCCCGACGCAATGGAACTCAACCTTGTATATGCTTTATAGGCTGCTGCAGAAATGTGCAGTTAACGACTACCTGTATGAACTCTGCGGCAGGACAGGTTCTGGGGAGCATGGCTGCTCATGCGCGATGCATGCAGACTTTTGCGGCCATTTGATGAGATCACCAAACTGGTCAGTCGCAGCCAAGGCGCCATCAGTGACATCGTACCTTACACCTTCTTTCTGGAGTGTGGATTGCATCGTGTCATTGATCAAGCCGTCAAGGAAGTTGCAATGTTGAATGAATTCACAGGGGGTGCTACTCCATCTGAGACAAGTCAACAACAGGAGTCTGAAGAGGAGTCAGAGGAGGATGGTGCCGGGCGGATGAGGAGGAGCAAGAAGAGCATGCTTTAAACCTTTCTGGGATCCCTGGTGTTGTCCGTGGATGGGGGGAGGAGAACAAGGATGATATTATCCTGTATGATGAGCTGGAGCCAGGCCACTACACCGCTTCCAGTTTAGTGCGAATGGGGTCCTTCATGCTCCAGTGTTTTAAGGGGGACCCCCCTATAAAAAGCATAACGGGCAAGGACCAGTACTGGGTGGCAACGTACTTAGACCCCCGGTACAAACAAAAAATGGCGGAAATGCTACCACTACAACAGAGGGCGGTTAGAATGCAGCACTTCCAGGCCTTGCTTCGAGAAATGCTGCATTCTGCTTTTGCGTGCGCTGGCAGAGGAATTTCCACTCACCGAGAAACAGTTTCGGGTAGCAATCCAACAGCGCATGCAAGAAGAGGGCGGTTTGAAGATGTAATGGTCACTTCAGCTATGAAATCATTCTTTCAGCCAACCCATCGACAGCTGTACTCCAGATCCAGCATCAGGGAATGCCTAGACCGACAGGTGTCCGATGTGGACGCTCTGAGGAATGATGAACCCCTGGACTACTGAATGGGCAGGCTTGACCTCTGGCCAGAGCTTGCACAATTTTCAATGGAACTGTTGGCTTGCCCCCCGTCCAGTGTCCTGTCCGAAAGGACATTCAGCGCAGCAGGGGGGATCGTGACCGATAAGCGCACTCGCCTAGCTCATGACAGTGTTGACTACCTCACATTTCTAAAAATGAATGAGGCATGGATCTCGGAGGAATTCAACACATGTGACCAGTAGACCATGTTTGATTCAAATTCCTCATGACAGGCCACAGATATCCGCCAGACCACCCTCCACCCACAACAATTCATGGTCCTTGTCTTCGGTAAATACAGTGGCATAAAAGGCATTTCATGTCCATTGAATGCCTAATTTTTGGGGCCTTTCATAGCCGACAATTATTTTTATTGTCAATGCCTAATGTACCTCCAGCCACAGAATACAACGTTCTTAGCTGTCAGGTAAACGCATGTGGGCTAATTTTTGGGGCTTGTAATGGCCGGGTGACACTTACTTCTGTATCCTGTGAATGCCTAATGTACCTTCAGCCACAGAATGCAATTGTCTTAGCTGTCAGGTAAACCCATGTGGGCTAATTTTTGGGGCCTGTACTGGCCGACACTTACTTCTGTATCCTGTGAATGCCTAATGTACCTTCAGCCACAGAATACAACGTTCTTAGCTTTCAGGTAAACGCATGTGGGCTAATTTTTGGGGCCTGGAATGGGTGACACTTACTTCTGTATCCTGCAAATGCCTAATGTAACTTCAGCCACAGAATACAATGTTCTTAGCTGTCAGGTAAACGCATGTGGGCTAATTTTTGGGGCCTGTACTGGCCAACACTTACTTCTTTATCCTGTGAATGCCTAATTTTTCAGACTGGAATTGAAAATCAATGGGTCTGTAAACGTTCCGCCAAATTGTGGAAGGGATCCGAACCCATTTTACAGATCTGTGAATTGACCCTATATGTATTTGAGATGTATTTACCAGCTGCTGTCAGTTCTGGCTGATTTAGGAAAAAAAATAAAAAAATGTTGCTGTAAAAAAAAAAAAAAAAATCTTTAGGGCAACTTTCCCAATAGCAATACTTCTGTTATGACAGTGTCCATGTGGCGGGACTATTTGTGCAAAGCTAGTAAGTATTTTGTGGCTGTAAATATGACCTAAAGGTTTTCACCTCCCATTAAAGTCAATGGGGCCCGGCGTGAACTTGCGGTTCGCGAACATTTGAGAAAGTTTGCGGCTAACGTTCGCGAACCGCCCCGGCCGATGTTTGTCCATCACTACCGACCAGTCTGCTTACAAACCAAGTTGACCTGTCTAACAATGTACGTTAAAAACAGGGGTTTAGTTAACACACATTTGCAAACGCATGTGTAAGCTGCAAGGCCCCTTCATGGCACCCTGTATTGTTTGCAGTCCTAACACTACTAATTTATAAGTGTCTCCACAGTGGGAGCACATGCAAGCTAATGGATAGACGAGGGACAGGTGGGCCTGGAGGTAGCCCCACCCTCCCGGGTCGTGCCTCATTTAAAGTCCCAAACTGCCTTTATTCTACATACAATTAGGGATGGAGGTGTGTGCTCCTCAGTCGGTCATTAGTTTTGATTCTATGGCTATTACATAGCTATTAGATTGTAATTATAGGTGATGTTGCAATGTACATTGAAGGCCAGTTAAAGATGGGGGCAGGGGCCACTTAGGGGAGGTTTGGGCTACCTCCAGGCCCACCTGTCCCTCATCTATCTATTAGCTTGCATGTGCTCCCACTGTGGTGGAGACACTTATAAATCAGTAGTGTTAGGACTGCAAGCTAAGCAGGGTGCCGTGAAGGGGCCTTGCAGCTTACACATGCAATTGCAAATGTGTGTTAACTAAACCCCTGTTTTTAACATACATTTTTAGACAGGTCAATTTGGTTTGTAAGCAGACTGGTCGGTGAGTATATTCACTAAGGCTCCATTCACACCTGGGCGTTTGAGCGTTTTTCAGCTCCAAAAACGCTAAAAAAAAAACGTTCCAAAACACCCACTCATTTAAATGGCCCCTGTTCACATCTGAGTGTTTTAGCGCCTGAAGCAAAACGCCTGTAGCTGAAAAAAGTACATGAGCTTCTTTTTGGGCTGATTACCAGCGTTTTTGATAGATGTCAATGCCTGCCTCCAAAAACGCCTGAAAATCGGGGTAAGAATCGCTGTAAAAATCGCGGTGAAATCGCGGTAAAAAACGTGCAAAACCGCTACGCTCAGGTGTGAATGCAGCCTTAGGGCCGGTTGTTCTCACACACCTCATTTAAAGTCCCAAACCTTTTTCCTAATTTTCCATTTTTCTTTTCATTATTGCTGTTCCCGTGCCCCATTTTATTAAATTGTCAGCCGCAGTTTGTCTTACTGTGACGCTGGCGTTCCCCCTTTTTTATTCAGTTTCTTTTTTTTAGTTTTTTAGTTTGTGTCAGCGGCAGTCCTCAATTTTACACAGTTTTTAGTGGACCAAACACCACATTTCATTAAATAAAATGTTGGCAACACCAACACCCAGGCCCCATTTTACTGCACGTTACTTCTATCCAAAGTTTGCAAAAGAGACTCCAGACTTTATCTAAAAAAAATCGTTAATCTTGGCCTAAATGTACTATTATTTGGCTTCTTCACATAAGGCTTGCTCATTGTGGCGCAAAACTTTGTTATTTTCAATCAAAGTCTGCCAAGGAGATTCCAGAATTCATCCAAAGAATTTTCTAATCTTGCTTCGAGTACAGTAAAATGTGGCCTCATCATACAGACTGGCTCCCTAAGCTGTTGTTTACAAAATAAATGAAAGCTTTTTAAATCAATTTAAATGCCATTTTTTTTCTTTATATATGTCAGTTTTGTTGCAGTAGGTTCTTTACATGGTACAGAAATGCCACTTTAGGCCCCATGCACACGGGGCGTTTTTAACACCGCTGTAAGTAGCGTCAGGCGTTTTCTTTTTGCAGCCTAAAAACGCACTTCCATGTTATTCTATGGCCTCATGCACACACAGACCATTTTGAGCTGTAAGTGGCCTAGGCGTTTTTAAGCTGCAAGAAGAACCCACGGCCTGCGCGTTCTGAGGACCAGCGTTAGAGCGTTAAAAACGCCTGACGCTATTTAACGCTCATAACGTTTTATATCGGCGTTATACCGCGTCTGGCGTTTTTAAGCTGTAGAAAGTTTGAAAAATTTGATTGGTCACTGTAATGGAGTAAAAACACAGGAAATGCATTTTTACATTACCCAAGTGTCCTTTGCTCAGCCGTGTGGGTGGGTGTGTCAGTGTGGTGAGATAGGACAGGGACAATGGCTGCAGACATTGCTCAAACCAAGCTCATTTCTGCTGTTGAGGCCCATCCCGAGCTGTGGGATGTATCGCATCCCTTCTACAGCGACCGCATCAAAAAGGGGAAAACCTGGATGGATATCTCTGCAGCACTGACACCAGGCTGGGACCGGTTAAGAAACGCCGAGAAGAAGGAGAGAAGTAAGTTTTTAATTCTGAAATGCATGACTTGTTTGCTGTATCTACAAATAATGCATATTAACCCTTTCTCATTTCTCTTATGTAAAATATTCCAAAAGCGATGGAAGTCTCTCCGCGATCGTGTGAGGAGGGATCTTACTGAGGAGGAGAAATCCCACACAAGTGGAGCACCTGCCCCTCACAAAAAGCCACACGTGTACCGTAATCATTTGGCTTTCCTGTGACAAGCCATGGTAGACGGCAGTAGAGAGTAAGTTGCACATACTGTATTTTTCACTTACACATAGGGGTGCACGGAGCATCGTTTCCTGCTAATATATTATATTTTTTTCAGGACAACATCTAACATTGATGATCCAAGAGAGGAGGCGGTGGAAGTGGCAGGTGAAGAGAGACCCCCCCAGTGCTGCCACCGAAAATAATGATCCAAGAATGTCCTATCAATCCAGCTTATCACATATGATGGATAAATCCACAATGCAGGTTAGTGTCTGTCAAGTCTGTCTGTCATTCTGTTTGTCAGTGTATGTGACAATTTTTTTCTTAACAGGAATCCAGGGACCTGGAATTTTCCTCTCAAAATGTCGAAGAGGTGCGTGACTGTGGTGAGCCGCATGGCCGTGGCGAGGTGCCTGGCCGTGGCAATGAGGTGCCTGGCCGTGGCGAGGTCTGTGTGCGTGGCCGTGGCGGTGTGCGTGGCCGTGGCCGCAATCAGCGTCAGAGGGGTGACGGTATTGTCCTTCAAAACGAGGATGGGGTGTTAGCGTTGCTGCAGGAAGTGCGGCAGGAGAGGCGCAGTGTGGATGCCTTCCTGGATCCTGGCAACGCCCGTGCCTGCTTCTGCCGCACTTTATACCACATCCTGGAGGACATTGGGGGAGACCAGGAAAAGCTTTGCATGGATCGCGTGCTCGGTATTGCAATGCAAAACCGACATGCTAAAATAAGTGGTGGCCCACCACCACCAACACAACCACCAAGGGATCCATACAACGCTTTTCAGGATCCCCCAATGCCCTCTGGGACCTCAGCAGCGCTAACACCCCACTTCCAATACCAGCCCCCTCCGCAACGCCAACTACCTACCTTGTCCCCTCCGCAACGCCACCTAACACCTACCTTGTCCCCGTCCTCCTATTTCCCACCCCACTCCTCCATTGACTTTTCCCAACAACATGCCCATTACCCAGATCGAACCTTTCCTGGACCCCCCTACCACCATGATTTTGGGCGTGAACGCCTGCCCCAAGCCACCCACTCGCAGCCTGATGGTACCTTCCCCCGTGCCAAATCACCACGTGCAAGCCATGGTGACCAGTCGCCCTACAGTTATCAGCAGCTGTGATAATTTTTTACATTTTCGTTTATTCAATAAAAACCTTTGTTAAAATGATATTTTGCCTTGTTATTTTTTTTGGTGTATGTATGTGGAGGGTGGTTTGCTTCTGCACAGGCCAGTAAGGGCTGGCATACACTTGCCTCATGCAGAAGGAAACCACCCTCCTTCTTCTGCATGGGGCAAGTGTATGCACAGGCCATTAAGGGCTGGCATACACTTGCCTCATGCAGAAGGAAACCACCCTCCTTCTTCTGCATGGGGCAAGTGTATGCACAGGCCAGGGCTGGCATACACTAGCCTCATGCAGAAGGAAACCACCCTCCTTCTTCTGCATGGGGCAAGTGTATGCACAGGCCATTAAGGGCTGGCATACACTTGCCTCATGCAGAAGGAAACCACCCTCCTTCTTCTGCATGGGACAAGTGTATGCACAGGCCAGGGCTGGCATACACTTGCCTCATGCAGAAGGAAACCACCCTCCTTCTTCTGCATGGGGCAAGTGTATGCATAGGCCAGGGCTGGCATACACTTGCCTCATGCAGAAGGAAACCACCCTCCTTCTTCTGCATGGGGCAAGTGTATGCACAGGCCATTAAGGGCTGGCATACACTTGCCTCATGCAGAAGGAAACCACCCTCCTTCTTCTGCGTGGGGCAAGTGTATGCACAGGCCATTAAGGGCATACACTTGCCTCATGCAGAAGGAAACCACCCTCCTTCTTCTGCATGGGGCAAGTGTATGCACAGGCCAGGGCTGACATACGCTTGCCTCATGCAGAAGGAAACCACACTCCTTCTTCTGCATTGGGCAAGTGTATGCACAGGTCATTAAGGGCTGGCATACACTTGCCTCATGTAACATTGAACTGGAACAATGGAAGAATGATAGACATCAAAAGAACTGACATAAATGTTTAATAAAAGCTGTATTCAAAGATAACACAAATTTTACAAGATGAATGATTTTAGACACAATTATCCTGCCATGCCACTTCCCCATCAGGCGAGACAAAGAAATCAGCAAACTGATCTCGTATGGTCATGATTCGTGCTGTTGTCCGCAAGTCCATAAACTGCACGCGGTGACTGGGGTAACGTGGCTCTGGTTCGACGGTGCTCCTGTCGTTTCTCCTTAGGAAATTGTGCAAAGCACAGCAGGCAAGGACAACCTTGATGGCATTGTCGACATCCAGCTGCATACAGGACAGCAAAACCCTCCATTTTGCTGAGCACACACCAAACGCACACTCCACAACGCGACGAGCACGGCTCAGCCGATAATTGAATATTCGTTTGGTATGACTCAGTCCATAGCCACTGTATGGCCTCATCAGATTTTCTGCCACTCCAAAGGCTTCGTCGGCCACCATCACCAATGGCAAGCTTGGTTCCTCTGTACATGGTAGTGGCCTGCTTGCCGGTATATTGAATCGTCCTTCGTGTAGCCGACATACAAAGGCCGATTCTCGAAAGATGCAGGCATCACCCTGGCTGCCGTATGCTCCTACATCAACAGCAAGGAATTGCAGATGGGCATCAGCCAATGCCAGGAGTACCATAGAAAAATATTTATTGTAGTTGTAATATGCTGATCCAGATTGGGGGGGGGGGGGTCCTTCACCCTGATGTGCTTTCCATCAAGGGCACCGATACAGTTGGGGAACTGAGTTTTCTCCCAAAACTCGTCGACAACTGCTTCCCACATCTCTTCAGTCGGCTCAGGCATGACCACCTGCTTTAATTCCTCCCATATTGCCACGCATGTTTCTTTAACAATTTTTGCCACTGTGGAGACACCAAGTAGAAAATAGTGGTGTAGGGAGACAAAACTTTGGCCAGTAGCAAGAAACCTAAAATAATAATTGAAACCAAAAATTATTACATATTACATAAAACAATATATATATATATAGCTTTCAAAACTACAATTTTTTTATATAGGACCTCACCCCTAATCCTCTTAACACGTACCCAAGTACTAACCCTAGACAAAACCCCAAAAAATTATTTCACTCACCAAAGTATCACAAGCAGCCTTTCCTCCGGTGACACACTGCTTCTCAGGTTAGTGTCCATCCTGGTGTAACGCTCCTGCGTTTTATGTATGATGTGGATTTTCAGCTGCAGAAATATTCCACTTCAGTAGTCATGTAGAGAAACGCTGAGATACCATTCCCAACTCTCAATGACTCATCATGTGTGGATGATCTCAATTCAGCAAGTAAATACACACACTCAATAAGATGTTTCCTAGAGTGACTTATGTATATAGTAACACAGTGATGATAGGCTGAAGAGACAGGTTGGGTAGAGATGGTAGATGACAGACACTTGAAAGGAAATGTTCTTGAAAGTAAGATAGTAGCAGATGGGATGCAGATAGGTTTAGCAATCATGTATGGTAGTAGATGACAGAGTAGCAGGTGGACATACAAGAGAGATCAACCCAGTGCAAGAACAGGTGGTAGTAGGCTCAAGAGCTAGCAATCTTAGATAATGCAGATGTAGTAATAGTCCTTAGTATGCAGAGCTAGATAGTGTAAGCTTTAGTATAAAGGTTATAGAGGTTTCCCCTGTGGGGTACTTATCACTAATAGCAATGTAGCAGAGTTGAGGTTCGGCAAGAGCGGATGATCCGGTAGCGGGATACAGGGATCAGCGCAGCGTGGTTCCGACAGCGAGGTATGCTTGCAAGCATGTGAGCTTCAAGACAGGTTAACATCAAGGCACAAAGCAGTTTGAACGAACACATGTGAGTGAGAGCCGGCGATCTAAATAGCCATCCAGTCCGGCGCTCAGTGATGACAGCATCAGTCTTAAAGGTGTATGCGCACCTTACCAAAAGAGAATGGTGGGGCGCATACACTTATGAAAGAGTAATTAGGGTACCCAAAGGTACCAGAACATTACAGTACCCCCCCCCCCCCCTTAAGGCCGGCTCCTGAAGGCCTCTGGAGCTGGTTTGTCTGGGTACTTCGCATGAAAATTGCGGATTAATCTAGAGGCATGTATGTCAGAGGTGTTTAGCCAGGTGTCGTCTTGGGGCCCATAGTTCTTCCATCGAACCAAGTACTGAAGCCTTCCTCTGTGGATACGAGAATCCAGAATCTCTTTTATCTCATATTCTTCTCCACCTTCAACTTGTACAGGAGGAGGAGGAGGGATAGTAGGCCTTATTCCTTGGTCAGGAACATGGGGCTTCAGTAGCGACACATGGAAAATGGGATGTATTTTGAGGTCTATTGGCAATGTAAGCTGTACTGCAGCTTTTCCAATAAGTTTCTTGATTGGGAAAGGTCCCAAGAACAGAGGTCCAAGCTTTTTGCTAGGGATTTTCAGTCTTAAATTTTTTGTTGAGAGCCAAACGAGGTCCCCGATAGCGTACTGAGGAGAAGGTCTTCTGCGAAGATCATAGTACTTCTTTTGTTGACTATGAGCGTGTGCAATGGTAGTATTAAGCAAACCCAGAGAGTCCTTTATTTGGGTAAGATAGTCTGAAGCTACTGGGTTATTTGAAGGAAGGATGCGTGGTGGAAGAATAGAGGGATGAAACCCATAGTTCAAGTAGAACAGACTCTGCTTGGTCGTACTGTGGGTTGCGTTGTTGTAGGCAAATTCTGCCAGAGGGAGAAGATCCACCCAATCATCCTGTTGGTAAGAAGTGTAACAACGTAAATATTGCTCGATGCATTGGTTGACTCTTTCAGTCTGTCCGTTGGTCTGCGGATGGTAAGGAGAAGTGAGCTTCCGCTCGATCCGTAGTATGTGACATAGTTCTTGCCAGAACTTGGAAATAAATTGTGATCCACGGTCAGACAGAAGAGTTTTTGGGATACCATGTAACTTAAAGACATGTTTCATCAGGAGTTCTGCCGTTTGTTTGGACGAAGGTAGTCTGCGAATAGCAATGAAATGTGCCATTTTTGTCAGATGGTCCACTGACACTAAGATGGTATTAAATCCTTTGGAAGGAGGCAATTCCACTATAAAGTCCAAGGACACAACTTCCCATGGAGTTTGGGGTATTGGTAGACTGCATAGTAGACCGGATGGTCTTGTAGTGTCAATTTTGGACCTGGCACAGACATTGCATGAAGAGACGAATTTTTGTATAGATGTTTTCATGTCAGGCCACCAGAATTGCCTGGTAATCAGATTAAGAGTCTTTGTCATACCCATATGTCCTGCCATAGGCACATCATGTGATAATTCCAAGATCTTGGTGCGTATGGTAGGTGGTATGTAAAGTTTGTCGTTGTAGTAGAGGAAGCCTTCTGCATCAGTATTTAGTTGTGGTGGGGGTGAATCCAAACTTATACCATGCAAAACCTCTTCCTTCAAGGAACGGACAACTCCAATAATGCGTTTGTGAGGTATTATAGGAACGGAAGGGATTTCGAAGTAGTTTTCTTCAGTTAGTCGTGATAGTGCATCCGCCTTTTTGTTCTTATCTGCAGGTGTGTAGGTCACTAGGAAGTTAAACCTTAGAAAGAATAGTGACCATCGTACCTGTCGGTGCGAGAGAGTTTTGTTAGTCTGAAGATATTGGAGATTTTTTGGTCCGTGTATATAAGTATTGGTAATTGGGTGCCTTCGAGTAGATGTCGCCAATTCTCCAGAGCCAATTTTATAGCAAGCAGTTCCTTTTCACCCACGGGGTAATTTATCTCTGGACTGCTTAGGGATTTAGAAAAAAAGGCGACTGGATGAAGTGGTGAAGTGTGAGTTGGTCGTTGGGAGAGTATTGCTCCTACTGCCATGTTTGACGCATCTACTTCCAGAATGTATTGGAGGGATGGGTCTGGATGGCGTAGTATGGGAGCAGAAGTAAACCTTGTCTTTAACAGGTGAAAAGCTTTATTTGCTTCATCTGACCATTTGAATGTTTTTTTAATGCTAGTGAGCTGTGTGAGGGGTCTCACAATGGCAGAGAAGTTTCTAATGAACTTCCTGTAGAAATTCGAAAATCCAAGGAATCGCTGTAGCGCCTTGCGTGTGGTTGGTGTAGGCCAATCCTGAATGCAGGATATCTTACTCATGTCCATCTCGATTCCTATTTTGGATATGATGTAGCCTAGAAACAGTACCTCTTCTTTATGAAACAAGCATTTTTTCAGTTTCACATAAAGGTTGTGTGCAAGCAATCTCGATAATACTAGTCTTACATGTCTTATGTGTTCAGACAGGGATCGTGAATATAGAAGTATATCGTCCAGATATACCACAACACAGAAATCTAGTAAGTCTCTGAAAATATCGTTTATAAATCGTTGAAAAACTGCAGGGGCGTTGCATAGCCCGAATGGCATTACAAGATATTCGAACAATCCGTATCTGGTTCTGAATGCAGTCTTCCACTCGTGTCCATCACAGATTCGAATGAGATTGTATGCTCCTTTCAGGTCCAATTTTGAAAAATAGGTAGCTCCACGCACCTGCTCAGTGAGCTCAGGGATAAGCGGTAGAGGATAGCGATCTTTTATTGTAATAGCATTCAATTGCCTATAGTCGATGATAGGCCTGAGACTTGAGTCCTTATTGCGGACAAAAAAGAGTCCTGCTGCTGTGGAAGAAGTGGAAGGTCTAATAAAACCTTTTTCCAAATTCTCATCCAAATAGTCTTTGAGATGGGAAAGTTCATCCTGTGAAAGAGGATAAACATGACCGAATGGCAATTTGCTATTTGGGAGTAGATCAATGCTACAATCATAGTCTCGATGGGGAGGTAGTGCTTGAGCATTTTTCTCAAGAAAAACCTCAGAGAGATCCTGATAACATAGTGGTGCAATCTCATCTGTCACCACAGACAGGATTTTCCCGAAAGACGGGAGGTTACACGTACCCTCGCAATAGCAAGAGAGGAAGGTCAGGGTCCGTTCCTTCCAATCTATGGTTGGTTGATGTGTGTGCAACCAGGGAAGTCCCAAAACAATGGGAAAGTGGGGTGAAGGTATTAGATCGAAGGTAGTGGTCTCCATATGAGACCCGTTAGTAGTGACTAGGAGTGCCTGTGTCTGATCAGTGATCGGACCAGAGGATAAAGGAACACCATTAATAAGACTCACTGAGACAGGTTTAAGTTTAGAAATAATAGGAACTTTATTTAAAGCAGCAAAACGTATGTCAATATAATTTCCACAAGATCCTGTGTCAATCATGGCCTTAGTAGTAATCCTGTTCTGGTCCCACTGTAATGTTAAGCAAACAGAAAGGTAAGGGTTAGTGATTGAAGTTGTCAATCCCCCTAGGAGGACATGTGAACACTCACCCTTCTTTTTGTAGACTAGGGGACAGACGTTTATCTTGTGATCCGGGGATGCACAGTACAAGCAGAGATTACCAGATCGTCTTCTGGCTCTTTCCATAGTTAATAGAGGTGGGCGTATGGTTCCTACCTCCATAGGAATGGGGTCAACGGCCGAAATCCGAGAAGAACTGGATAATGGCATTCCCATTTTCTCAGCCTTTCTTTCTCGTAGTCTTCTATCTATGGTGATACTGAGTTGTATCAATGCATCCAGGGTTTTTGGCAGATCCGTTCGGGCGAGCTCGTCTTTAACGGCCTCTGATAGGCCAAGCCTAAATTGGGATTTCAGAGATGCATCATTCCATTCTGAATCAAGGGTCCATCTCTTGAATTCTGCGACAAAGTCTTCTACAGGTCTCCCACCTTGTTTCAAGGATCTTAATTGAAGATCGGCAGTACTCTGCCTATTGGGATCATCATATAGGCTAGTGAGTTCTGCTAGGAACAAGGCATAGGAGTTGAGAAGCTGGTCGCTTTTCTCAAAAAGAGAGTCTGCCCAGGCCCGAGGATCGCCTGTTAGGTAAGAAATAATAGTACAAACCTTAATGTGATCAGTAAGGTAGGTACGGGGTTTTAGCAAGAAAAGTAACTCACATGCGTTTTTAAATTCGCGAAATTTTTTGCGATCGCCTGTAAATACCAAAGGAGGATTTATTTTGGGTTCAGGGGACTGAGCAGTGGTAAGTTGTGTCAGTCTAATTACCTGCTGCGACAGAGCCTGATTGTCTTCTTTTAATTCAGCAAGTGCGTGTATTAACGCAGGTACTTGCTGTTTTAATTGTGTCATCTGAGTGGTTATTTCTGCTGAATCCATTTGTGGTTCGTTCAATCTGTAACGCTCCTGCGTTTTACGTATGATGTGGATTTTCAGCTGCAGAAATATTCCACTTCAGTAGTCATGTAGAGAAACGCTGAGATACCATTCCCAACTCTCAATGACTCATCATGTGTGGATGATCTCAATTCAGCAAGTAAATACACACACTCAATAAGATGTTTCCTAGAGTGACTTATGTATATAGTAACACAGTGATGATAGGCTGAAGAGACAGGTTGGGTAGAGATGGTAGATGACAGACACTTGAAAGGAAATGTTCTTGAAAGTAAGATAGTAGCAGATGGGATGCAGATAGGTTTAGCAATCATGTATGGTAGTAGATGACAGAGTAGCAGGTGGACATACAAGAGAGATCAACCCAGTGCAAGAACAGGTGGTAGTAGGCTCAAGAGCTAGCAATCTTAGATAATGCAGATGTAGTAATAGTCCTTAGTATGCAGAGCTAGATAGTGTAAGCTTTAGTATAAAGGTTATAGAGGTTTCCCCTGTGGGGTACTTATCACTAATAGCAATGTAGCAGAGGAGAGGTTCGGCAAGAGCAGATGATCCGGTAGCGGGATACAGGGATCAGCGCAGCGTGGTTCCGACAGCGATGTATGCTTGCAAGCATGTGAGCTTCAAGACAGGTTAGCATCAAGGCACAAAGCAGTTTGAACGAACACATGTGAGTGAGAGCCGGCGATCTAAATAGCCATCCAGTCCGGCGCTCAGTGATGACAGCATCAGTCTTAAAGGTGTATGCGCACCTTACCAAAAGAGAATGGTGGGGCGCATACACTTATGAAAGAGTAATTAGGGTACCCAAAGGTACCAGAACATTACACCTGGATAGCCTTGGCCTGAGCTTCTCCAGCAGGTCATCAAAAAGCGCAACAGACATGCGTGAAAAGTTATACCACTTGTCCGGATACATGCGGAGTTGGGTATACATTGTGGTAAAGTACCCCACGGACAGACGCTGCGACATGACAGGATGCACCCAGAACCTTCGCCTTCTGCTCCTCTCATTCTCCTCCTCCAACTGTCTCCTTCTATGCATCCTTCTCAAGATGGTGAGCAGGATTGCCTCATCAACCTTTTGAAGAACAGGATCCATGACACAAAAATGACAAAAACGCAAAAAACCACAAGAAAAACTCTACGCTGCTCCGAAATGCTCTCTCCTCTCTCTCTCTCCCACCAAAATGGCATCGACACATTGCATTGTGGTTATTTTGGGTGTGGAGAATGGAGGAGGGCTATTCTTTTAAAAAAACGCTGTTTAGCGCTGACGCGCCTTAACGTGGCTTAACGCTCATTAACATAATATGCAAAATGCTGCTTAACGTGCGTTTTTAATGCCGGTTTTTCCCGGCATCAGAACTAGCAGAAACACACGTTTTTTCTAACGCCCCGTGTGCATGGGACCTTATAGGCAGACTAAAGGCCCGTACACACAATCCGAAAATCGGAAGTACAATTTCGTCCGACGAACAATCTGACGATTTTCGGATTGTTAGTATGGTGCTTTTGACAGCCGATTACGAATTTTCGGACGACAAAATCTGAATGTGCAGGCTATAAAATTTTTATTGTTCGTCAACGCAACGTCTGATTTTCATTTAATTAGTACAGTTTTTGTCTGAAAAAAATCGTAAGAGCAAGATTAGGCATGCACAATTCAACACATGACATCACTTCTGAAGTGTAATTCTGTCTTACGGGGATTTTCGTATGAAAGTAACCTCTTCACTTTCCATATTAGACTAGCATGCAACAAAAAGTAATTTTTCATTTTTATTGTTTCACTTTAAGCATCATTAGAATCACTGCTCATTTATAAACTACATTTTTTAAAAGATTTTTTTGCATTGATACTTGTCCCCCAGGGCAATGCCCAGCCCCCATACTCTTTTTAGGGCCAATATCTTGCATATAAGCCATAAAAATTGGGACTTTTGATTTTGAGAGTACCGTAGGCTTCTGTTCTGGAGTTCTGTGGTAGAACTGTTGTAGGGCTGTTCTAAACCGGTCCATCACTAGTCTCCACCCAGAGTCTGGCCACAATCAATCACCTTGCAGGTGGACAGACAGGGAGAATGCCATAGCCAAAACCGAGATGCTGGAACCAGCAACTATGACAGAGTAGGGGCGCATACGCTCCTGACAACCCCCCTTTAACAGAATCCCATTTGTTGCCTTGCAACCTGAAATGAAGGCAGACACAGTTTTTGTTTTATGCAGTTGTGCAATTTATAACATCCAAGTTAAAAATAGAACACC
The DNA here is from genome assembly GCF_965119305.1 of Pelophylax lessonae. Lineage (NCBI taxonomy): Eukaryota > Metazoa > Chordata > Amphibia > Anura > Ranidae > Pelophylax > Pelophylax lessonae. The sequence goes on along the minus strand of NC_138770.1, from coordinate 467,013,521 downwards.
AACATGTCAGAAAAAAAATTATTGAAAAACAGAATCACTGAGTTGGAAAAGGGATCACCCCCTCCTATAAATGACTTGTAAACTCAATCAGGTGCAGCTAATCACCTTCTCAATGGCGCACAAAGCCATTTGACTTTCAACTGTGAAGTGTATCGTGGGACGCCTAGTAGCCAAAAGACGTTTTTGTACTTTTTTTGGGGCGAGAGGCGTCCCATGATTCCATTTGCACAATTTTACTGCGATTCGTCAGGCGGCAATCGTGGGAAAATCGCCACCCGTTTGGGGTGCCATTCCAAGTCACGGGAACTACACGGGGGTCCTCGATTTGCAATAATTCGGGATTGCGGGCAGAATCACTGCGATTCTGCTCACGATCCAAAATGCCAATATGTGAACGGAGCCTAAAGGAGCATTGGGCAGCTTATGTCTATAATATGGGTGGTCTTGAAACAGCCGCAAATGATGGCTCAAAATTGATATGGTCCAGAAATATTTAGACAGAATAAAGGTGAATAAAGCACCTGGACCAGATGGCATCCACCCACGGATAAAATAATTGAGCTCTGTCACTTCAAAGCCATTGTTTCTAATTTTTAGGGACACTATAATGACTGGAATAGTACCACTGAATTGGCATAAGGCCAATGTGGTGCCTATATTTAAAAAGAGATCAAAGTCTTTACCAAGTAAATATAGACCTGTTAGCTTACCTTCTATAGTCGGGAAGATACTGGAGAGTTTAATAAAAGTGAAAAAAAAATATTTTAAGCAACAGACAGCCTGGATTTATGAAAGAGACAAGTTGTCAAACAAACCTTAGACCAAGGAGAGGCTGTGAACATAGTATATTTAGATTTTGCAAAACCGTTTGACACAGTTCACCATATACAGCTAATGTGTAAGGTGAAGTCTACAGGCTTGGAAAGTTCAGTTTGTAAATGGATAGAAAACTGGCTAAAAGACCAATTTCAGAGAGTAGTGGGTAATTATTCATACTCTGAATGGTCTTAGGTTATCAGTGGTGTACCCCAAGGTTCAGTGTTGGGACCCTAAAGGCCCGTACACACGTACCGATCGTCGGCCGAAAAGCTTCGGCCGACGACCGATCTGCCGATTGTAGGCTTGTTAGTATGATGCCTCCGACAGCCGTCAGCGCACATTCTGCCGACAAGAATCTGTCATGCAAGCATTAAAATTTTTGTATGCCGACACCAGAGCGGCCGATTGTTCGCCAGTCAGTACAGAATTCGGCCGACAGACCGCAGATTTGCAAGACTGGGCATGCTCAGAAAAGAAAAAACACAGGGAAAGTTAACCATTACATGACATCACTTCTGCAGTCGGCTGTAGTCGGCGGACAAAATTCTTGTGCTGTCTTTGCACTTTTCAACAGACACCGACAGCCCGGGGACAAAAGACGGCCGATCGTTCGCCGACGATCGGTACGTGTGTACGGGGCTTTACTTTTTAATATATTTATAAATGATAAAGGGTCTGGGATTAAACTAAACATTTCAGACTTTGCAGAGGACACTAAGCTATGCAGTGGAATAATGTCCATACAGGAGGTCTCCAACTTACAAGCCAACCTCAATGCACTGTTTAATTGGACAGCTATGTGGCAGACAGTGGCAACTTGTCCATTAGGGGCACAGGGGGGATTCCCCCCCATTCATGCATCCAGCCCTCTAATCTACATGCAGGGTGCCGGACGCATGGATTCCAAAGGGGGATTTTTTTTAAGCTTTTGATTAGAGCCAGAGGCTTCACAAAAAAGGATGGGCTTGGGGCGCAGAGCACTGCGCCCTGAGCCGACCCAGTTGTGTGAAAATAGAGAATTAATATTCACTATTGTCACTGTTTCTCCTCCCAGCCAATCAGGAAGACCTGTTTCCCGATTGGCCGAATAGAGAAGCGATCCTTTTGGCCAAGGAGGAGGAGGAAGGAGACGCCTGGGGAGAAGCCCGATGGACCGACCCACCAGCCACCACTATCTCCAGGAATGGTTCACGCGCAGTGGCTCAGCCATCCAGCACTCGCTGGTTCAGACATGGGAAGAAGGAGGGCAGGATATCTGCCTCCTAAGTTAAGGAGGTTGTCTGTCTCCCACAGGGGTGGGGTGGGGGGTTTTTCGTTTGGTTTGCCAACCCACCCCCCCCCCCCCGAATTATTGACCACTGGTGGCAAATTAGATTTAATGTTGATAAATGTAAATGTATGCACTTGGGAGCCAAGAATATGCATGCATCATACATACTAGGGGGAGTACAACTGGGGGGGGGGGATTCCTTTCTTGTATTAAGAGAGGTATAGACTCCAGAGAGAGAGAAATAATTTTGCCCATGTACAAATCAATAGTGAGACCTGGAATATGCAGTTCAGTCTTGGACACTAGTTCACAAAAAGGATATTGGGGAATTGAAGAAAGTGCAGAGAAGGGCAACCGAACTGACAAGAGGCATGGAGGAGCTCAGCTTGGATCCTCTTTGATCCTCCTCTTCTTTTACTGTCCCCAATCCATCTGCTAATAGTACAGAGCCTTGAGGGCACTCTGCACATGCTCAGTTTGGTGTTTATTCCTAGAAAGTTTTTTTCCAAATGTATGTGTATGTGATCAGCACAGGGACAATCCTCACTCTCCAGACATAGAGTCAGGGGTTCTGCAGCCTCACAGGACAGACAGAAGGATGAAAACTCCTCCTACAAGCTTTCACCAGACAGTAATAGAAGTCACAAGACTGCTATATACTGTTGATGAGAAAAGGTATTAAGCAGTTTATATTTATTAAAATGATTACATTTTCTAAAAATCAATAGTTTTTCTTCCTTTGCCGTAAAGCAATGATGATAACGTGCACCACCCAAGAAAAAGTGCTCCTAAAAGGAATCACCCCAAACAATTAAGTGTGCTCCTTACCAGCTGCTCTGATCCCACAGGGAGATCATCAGATGCCTTGCTACATATATACCACGATCTTGCACGCAAAGGTTCCACGGTCTCCTAAGCCAAGATAGACTCAATGGAGGAAGTTGAGTACAGAGGAAAATCCACATAGTGTAGTATTTCACCAAGATTTTATTAAAATGATAAAATCACACTTACAATTTTGAATGAATTACACAGTATATGTTACAAACAACCTCTGTACTTTAACTTCCTCCATGGAGTCTATTTTGGCTTAGGAGATTGTGGAACCTTTGCATGCAGGATTGTGCATGCATATAGGTGGTGCTGTGTTCTTTTCTGCCCAGTGTCCTAGTTCTTGTGGTATAAAACCCTATATTCAAGAATGAGAAGAACCGCGCCTGTCAATAAATGTAAGAGAAAAAGAATGGAGTGATTGAGTGTGTAATTTGAGCTCAAAGTGCATTTAAAGGTTGAAGGATTTTTACCTTATTTTATTCTGTGCATTAAGATAATAAACCCCTGAACCCGATTTTGATCCAGCGTTGTGCCGGAGAGCAGTGACTCGCACTCAGCAGGGAGGAGGAGCCATCAGAGCCAGCAGGGGACCAGAGAAGAGGAGGATCAAGGCTGCTCTGTTCAAAAGCATTGCACAGAGCACGTATGTAAAAAATATTTATTGTTTTTAAAAAATAGGCTTACAATCACTTTAAAAGACTGATCTGTGTAAGGGCTTTGTAACAAAAGAATTTAAATCTCAAGTCAACCATAGCATTTCACAGGAGCTCCCCCCCAACATATAGCAAGGATCAAATGCTCCCATCAGGGAGGTTTCAAGTAGGGGAATACCTTATTCTTGACTTCCTGTGATAGTTTGTGCTCTCCTACATTACATGAGTATGGATGGACCATCAATGTCCTCAGGTAAACTATAAGAATTCTGGTCCTGCATTGCATGTAATGACATCTGAAAGGGGGCAGCTGTATATGTTCATGAGACTGGCCATACGGTATGGAGGAACGCTGAGGGAACAAGCAATAAAGAAAGTATTCCACTGATTTAATCCTACAGATTATCCACTAGGCAATTTAGGGAGGAGCCTAGGGCTTATTAGATGTCTAGGGGGCTCAGGTAGAATTTATATGCTTCTGCAAGAGGTGATTGTAGCCCTATTGGGGCACTTGCGATGGATTTAATTGAGTACTGTCAGTAAAACTGTCACGGAAGAATAAGTAAGCCTAGGCACAAAGTTATGTGCAGACGGAGAATGTTTGTTAGCCTTTGTTAGCCTATGGAGAAAGCCTATTAGCCAAACCTATGGACAGAGAATTCCTGTTCACATGAGTCGTGAACGCGCCCACCACTAAGTGGCACCAAATTGGTTATATAAACACCTTTGCTGCACTAGGACTTTGCCTTATGGTCTACAGCGTTCCGCTTCCTGCTACCTGGTCCTGGTGTTTAAACTCTGTTGCTTTCCTGATCCGTCTGACCGCGCTTATACTCTGCCTGAACCGACCCCTGGCTTGCTTTTCGACAATGTCTCTTCCTTATCCCGCTGTCTGCCTGTCTGCTATTGCCAACTCCAGCCTGAACCTGACTACTCTGCTGCCTTCTGCTCTGTTCCTGACGTGCCTGCTAGTTACCGACCCGGCTTGCCTGACCCTGCTGTGTAACCAGCCATCCTTATACCTGCTGTCTGCTTCCTGCCAGCCTGCCAAGTATCTGCTGCCCTGCATCACGATCCAGCCTGCATCCAAGTACGGACAGACCTTACATCTGCAGCCTTCACCATCTGAACTTCTAGGCACTTGTGCCACACCAGGCTTCCCTGCCTCCTGTTTACATTATCATGGGTACCAGGCCGGAAGGTGTGGGAGATCACCTTCCTCTCCACGTCAGGCTACATCTCCAGGTATGTGACAGATACTTTTTTTTTTTTTAAAGGGACAGATACTTTTAATATTTGCACTAACATACAATTTTTCCAAGACAATTCGGGGTGTGTCCCCTTCAAGGTCCAAGCAGTACTAATAATGCAACAAACTTGTAGGATATGCATTTGGAAAAATCTGTGCATCTGCCTGTCATCTCATAAGGGTGAATGCACTTGCAGGTAGTTTGTGTATGATAAGGATATACCAGCACAGGCAATGCAAATATTGTGACTTCCCTGTGCATACTCTGTAGCACACTCGAGGGTGTGCTAGAAGTAGTGTAGGTTTTTTTTTAGTATAGGTACATTTAGTTAGCTAAGGGCTAAGCCTGAGCTGTGAATCTAGGTCAGGGTTGAGTGAGTCAGGGCTGGATAGCTGCCATAACCCTGGTATTTTTTTACAGGGCGGGCGGTCCTCTTTCACATAAAAGTGGTCCCAGCAGCAGAGTCGCTGCAGGATCACTTTTATGGGTGGCAGGAGAGGTGCCTCCCGCCATTTCCCGGTCGTTTTCCCGATTACCGAAGCTGTCGGTAGCGGGGGAAAATGAACCAGTCTCTTCCCCTCCTAGGCAGGAAGTCGAGTGAGGCCAAGCTGGCCCCAACTCAACTCTATGGCCTATGGCCTCATGTGTTGCTTCCTCCCAACAGCCTTAAAGGACCAATTTTTTTATGATGAAAAAAAATGCCTTTTTTTTTGCTTTTTAGTGTAGATGTGAGATCTGAGGTCTTTTTGACCCAGATCTCACATTAAAGAGGTCCTGTCCTGCTTATTTCTACAAACCCAATTCCAAAAAAGTTGGGACACTGTACAAATTGTGAGTAAAAAAGGAATGGTCTAATTTACAAATCTCATAAACTTATATTTTATTCAGAATATAATATAGATAACATATCAAATGTTGAAAGTGAGACATTTTGAAATGTCATGCCAAATATTGGCTCATTTTGGATTTCATGAGAGCTACACATTCCAAGAAAGCTGGGACAGGTAGCAATAGGAAGCCAGAAAAGTTAAATGTACATATAAGGAACAGCTGGAGGACCAATTTGCAACTTATTAGGTCAATTGGCAACAGGATTGGGTATAAAAAGAGTCTCTCAGAGTGGAAGTGTCTCTCAGAAGTCTAGATGGGCAGAGATCACCAATTCACCCAATGCTATGGCAAAAAATAGTGGAGCAATATCAGAAAGGAGTTTCTCAGAGAAAAATTGCAAAGAGTTTGAAGTTATCATCATCTACAGTGCAGAATATCATCCAAAGATTCAGAGAATCTGGAACAATCTCTGTGCATAAGGGTCAAGGCCGGAAAACCATACTGGATGCCCGTGATCTTCGGGCCGTTAGACGGCACTGCATCACATACAGTAATGTTACTTTAATGGAAATCACAACATGGGCTCAGGAATACTTCCAGAAAGCATTGTCGGTGAACACAATCCACCGTGCCATTCGTCGTTGCTAAAACTCTATAGGCCAAAAAAGAAGCCATATCTAAACATGCTCCAGAAGCGCAGGAGTTTTCTCTGGACCAAGGCTCATTTAAAATATGTGAAAGAGATGTAACTGAAGATAACAAAAGTGCGCTAATACTAAGCAATTAAACAATAATAATTGTCCATATGTGAAAAATCCAAAAACAATGAACAGTCTATTCCATCTGAAGAGGGGTATTCCCAAGATAATGCATGCAAAAGGACCAACTCGTGGGTGATAGGTGAATTACCGTATTTATTGGCGTATAACACGCACTTTTTCCTCCTAAAAATGGAGGAAAAAGTAGCTGTACGTGTTATACGCTGATATAAAAAAAAAATGTCCAGAAAGCAGCGCCGAGAGGTAGAAGGGGCGGGCGGCGCCGAGAGGTAGAAGGAGGCGGGCGGCGCAGAGGAGAAGGAAGGACGCGCTGTCATCGGAAGTCCCGCCTCCTATGCCGACGTCAATCATAGGCCCCCGGGACTTCCGATGAGAGCGCATCCTTCCTTCTCGTCGGCGCCGCCCGCCCCCTTCTACCTCTTGGCGCTGCTTTCTTTAGTTATGTGTATAGTGCTGCTGGCGAGGCTGCAATTATGGGCGCTGGCGAGGCTGCATGTATGGGCACTGGCAAAGGCTGCATGTATGGGCACTGGCAAAGGCTGCATGTATGGGCACTGGTGCTGGTGAGGCTGCAATTATGAGGACTGGCGCTGGCGAGGCTGCATGTATGGGCACTGCGCTGGCGAGGCTGCATGTATGGGCATTGGTGCTGGCGAGGCTGCAATTATGGGCACTGGCGCTGGTGAGACTGCATATATGGGCACTGGCGCTGGCGAGGCTGCATGTATGGGCACTGGCGCTGGCGAGGCTGCATGTATGGGTACTGCAGTGACGAGGCTGCATTTAAGGACACTGCGCTGATGAGGCTGCATTTGTGGGCACTGGTAAGACTACATTTAATTAAAAAAAATGTTCTGAGTTCAAAGCTGTTGATTTTAAATTTCAGCTTTTTTCCTGAAATTTCAGCCCTAAAATTTAGGTGCGTGTTATTCGTCGGCGCGTGTTATACGCCGATAAATACGGTAACCCCTTACCAAAACAATGATCCAATAAAGCGTTACTTTGTACAAAAACTGCAAACTTAAAGTGATACCCAGTGATGTGAATGGACTCTTACCACAATAGAGAGAGAATGGAGCATGTACTGTGGTACCAAGGAATCCAGTCAAACGGCCATGATTGATAAGATATCCAGTGGGATGGACAGAACTTCCCGGTATATTTTCGGGGTCTGGAGGCTTCCACAGGTAGAATTGCCAACAGGAGGGCCACAATAAAGAAGAGGAAGGGACTGAAATAAAAAATGATAAAAACACTTACAAACATCCGATGAGGTATACAGCAAAATGCTCAGAAGAAGTCGCGGTCGCCTGCAGTGCGATCCGGGACCTGTAGCAGCACGGCTGGCTCTCCCCGACGCATTTCTACTGAAGAGTCAGCTTCTAGGATTGGAGCTAAAAGCCGTGCTGCTATTCTCTCTCCTTAAATGACCGTCCATTGGAGACTTCCGGGGCCGCCACGGCTCCATTCCCTACATTTACAAGCGGTCGACTAGATGCAAGGTTACACTTCCTGTGACACTGCTGTTAAACCGGAAGTAAATACGCTGCCTTTCCGGTGTACTAATGCCATGTTAAAAAGGAACAGCGTGGGAAGTGTCCTTAGATATGGCCACAAAGAGAGGCTCTTGGTAAAATTTAATAGACATAGGATAATTTAAAAAGGTAATAAAACCTATAATCATTTAAAAAAACTCCTGAAGATTAAAAAAACCTTTTTAATAAATAAGCTAATCAAAGCTAAAAATTGGATAGCAGAAAGAAGAAGAAAATAATATAAAAAATAAAATAAAAGTAAAAATAAAATAAAAATAAAAATAAAAAGGTTATAAGAATAAAAATGAAAATAAAAGTAAAAATAAAATATAAAAATAAAAGTAAAAATGAGAATGAGAATAAAAGATAATTAAAAATAAAAATAAAAATAAAAATGAAAATGAATGAAAAGAAAAAAATAAAAATAAAATAAAAATAAAAAGTGAAGATAATAATAAAAATAAAATTATAAACGAAAAACTCCTTCTGTAATTCGATAAAAATCAGACTAGCTGCACAGGTTAAAAACATTGTATCGCCCGGGCCAAAAAAAACGAAAGTCTCCATTGGTTGCCGTGGGTTCTATTTAAAATACTGTAAAATACTATAAAACCATGTACACTTGTTATAACCCATATACAAGGGAGGGGATTAATATCACATAAGGGAAAAAGAATGTTGACCTAATAACTTAATTAAAAGGCACCTAAAAATGTGGAACTAATGGTTGTTACATAGTTACATAGTAGGTGAGGTTGAATAAAGACAATAGTCCATCCAGTTCAACCTGTGTAGGTGTGTGTGGCTGTACTCATCTCACATACCCCTGAATGTTCTGATCCTTGAGATGTAAGTCTAAGAGTCTTTTGAAAGCCACCATACTACCCGCAGAAACCACCTCTTGTGGTAGAGAATTCCACAATCTTGTAGCCCTAACAGTAAAGAACCCCCCACGTTGCCTGTGGTTAAAACGCTTCTCCTCTAATCGCATTGTATGCCCTCGAGTCCTCATGCAATCCCTTCGAATGAACAGCTTTTTTTCTAAGCTGGGATCCCCATTAAGATATTTATAAATTGCTATCATGTCCCCCCTCAGACGTCTCTTCTCCAGGGAGAATAAATCGAGCGATTGTAGACGCTCTTCATAGTCAAGGTCCTCCAATCCCCTAATTAGTTTAGTTGCCCTTCTCTGGACTCTCTCCAGCTCCAACACATCCCTCCTGAGGACTGGCGACCAGAACTGGACAGAATACTCCAGATGCGGTCGGATCAGAGTTTTATAAAGTGGAAGGATTATAGTCTTATCTCTGGAATACATCCCTTTCTTTATGCATGCTAATATTCTGCTGGCTTTGGCAGCTGCCGCTTGACATTGCATGCTGTTGCCTAATCTATCATCAACCAAGACTCCCAGATCCTTCTCCATTTTTGATTCCCCCAAGGGTTCCCCTCCTAACGTGTATTGTGTTTTTATGTTTTTAGTCCCCAAGTGCAAAACCTTACACTTCTCCACGTTAAACCTCATTTGCCATGTCGTTGCCCACTCTGTAATTTTGTCCAGGTCATTCTGTAGGATATCTGCTTCATGCTGTGCAGTTATTGCCCTGGCCAATTTTGTGTCATCTGCAAAAACTGATAACGCACTACTGATCCCATCCTCAATGCTGTTTATGAATAAATTGAACAAGGTTGGTCCCTGTTCTGTCTCAGCATCGATTGTACCTGTGACCTTCTTGTAGACCCCCAGTCTCTAAGTGTGTGCAGCAGGTTGAATGATGGCTTTAACAGATAGTTTACTCAATGAATAAAGACTCCAGAGGTGTTCTCCAATGCTTCTTTATGCTTCAAGTTAGCAAAGGCATAAACATAGAGGCTTTTCCATAGGTAAATTTACAATGAAGTTACACAGCTTCCACACTCTGCAGTCTCCTCAAAACAACTAAACAAAATGGCAGTTACAGCAGGAAAATGGAGATGGGAGAAACCATCTAGCCAGAAACAGCAGGGGTGCTAGGAAGATACCAATAACATAGCATAACATAACATGTAATAACAACTGCTAGACAGTAAAAGCTGCGTGGCAGCACACTCCCCGCCTGGTATCGTGAGATACCACTACACAATTATTTTCCATAAACATACAATTAACATTGCATACAGTAGAATGCTATGTAGCCCTCTCCTCTAAGCTAACTATGCTTGAGATCTAAGTGACTCCTTCACATAACACTGAATCAGAATTTTTGGAAGCAGGCATAATTAGGACTGTCTCAGTGACTGGTCTCAGGAAGGTTTTTGGGCTCCTGTCCTTTACAATCCTGACTTCCACACTTCGGACCTTTCCATCATCACTAGCAATGGCCTTTGAAATAACTCCAACTGGCCACTGGATCCGACTGGTTTGCTTTTCTTTTAGAAGAACCAGGTCCCCTTCCTTTAAGTTAGGCTTCTGGGTTTGCCACTTTTTACGTCCTTGAAGAAGTGTGAGGTATTCCCTCCTCCATCTGTCCCAGAAACAATCTGCAAGGTATTGAGCATATCTCCATTGACGTTTATATATGTCCTTTTCATCAAAGATGCTCTTTGGTGCTGGGATCTGTCCAATTTTCCGGCTCAATAATGCAGCTGGAGTTAAAACAGTTGGACATTCTGGGTCTGTGGATACAGCTGTCAGCGGTCTTGAGTTGATTATTGCTGCGACCTCAGCAAGGAATTTAGTAAGTACTTCATGGGTAAGACGTGAAGAACTCACATCAAGCAACATAGAATCCAGTATGCGCCTTGCCATCCCAATCATACGTTCCCATGCTCCGCCCATGTGTGAAGCGTGTGGTGGGTTGAATTTCCACTGGTTTGCAGTGGCGGAGAAGGTGGCCCTTGGAGGTGGCTCTGTCTGAGAAGCTCGCTCCCGCAGGGGTTTGTTAATGCTCTGGGACGCTCTCTCGCTATAATTGAACTGGTTGGTCAGTTTTCTCTCCTTCTTGTTCCTGGATGGTATTTCCTCACCTTCTGTCCATTCTTCACTAGCCTGAGCCTCAGACTTCCCATCTGTATCTTTGTCTCCTGGCTCTGTGGAGTCGTTGGTCTGAGTTTCTTCAATGACTCCCAACTTCGCCATCTGTCGTCGCGCTTCATCAGAGTCTTCACGTGACATGTTTCCATCCAGGGAGAAGCGTACGGCCAACTGGTCCACGATGCTAATGGGTTTGTAGGCCCCTTCCTTAAAACTGTACCTCACAGTGTTCTGGGGGGCATGAGGGTTGTTTGCAGTCAGGATACGAGTGAATTCCTCCTTAAGTTCAGCCTCGCTGAGTTCCAGCTGGTTCGGAGGCTTAACCAGAGTCTTGGCCTGCATCCATTCATCAGCTCCATCCCCCATAACTGTGGAGTCATCTTCATCCTCCAAATTTCTTCTTGAGCAGATGTTGGAACTCAATGCTACAACTTCAGGCCGGATTTCCGGATCAGTATCTGGATCCTCCAGGTGGAAATCAATATCTTCTTCTGAGTTTGTAGAAGACTGGTCCATTAAAAACTTGGGTTCTGAAAACCAAATGGTTTGTGTGAGGACAACTGCTGGCACTAAAATCTTCTGCATGAATGCTAGAAAGTGCTCTCGCTTCTCAGGTTTGTTACGGAAAGTTTTCTTCAGTGCAGCAAATCTGGTTAAAGCTTGTTCTCGATTGTTAGGGAGAGTAAGCCTTGGTACTCGGAAGGGTACTGGAGCTACCCAATTGTTGGAATTGTCCTTGAAGAACTCTTCATCCGTAATCTTAATGAGCTCCTTGTCTTCGACTGAAGGAACAATCTTGTTGTCATCACAAGTAGTCTGGTACACTGAATCACCAAAGTCCTTTTGAGAAGTGAGCTTGCAGTTAATGCTTTGGAGTGCTTGATATGGAACTTCGTTCTTAAAATCAAGTCTTTCCTTCACATAATAGTGCGATGGACATTTCATCAATTGACAGGTAACATTAGTTTTGTAGGAAGCTACATCCAAGAGCTTGTGAGATTGGTCTAAGCAGACTTCTCCTATTATCACCCATCCAAGATCGAGTTTCTGGACCTGAGGAGCATCATCTGGACCGTTACATAACTCTCTTATTTTATGAACTCTAGGAATGTTTCTCCCTAGTAGAATCAAAATCTTAACATCCTTGTTAAGTGGTGGAATGTAGTTAGCAATGTGGCTCAAATGAGGGTGATGACGTGCAACCTCTGGTGTGGGGATTTCTTCTCTGTTGTTTGGTAGCTGATCACATTCGATTAGAGTTGGAAGAGGAAACTCTGTGTCCTCATATTCTGATGCAACTACGAAGCCATGGGCTCTTCTTCCAGAAGTATTTACCTTTCCTGCACATGTCTGCAAGGTATAGGACCAGGTCTCTCCTTGAATGTTGAATAGGTCAAAGAATTCTGTACTGGCCAATGAGCGATTGCTCTGATCATCGAGTATGGCATACATTTTTATGGATTTTTGTGGACATCCTTCAGGAAAAACTCTTACAAGACATATCTTGCTACAAGACTTGCTATGAAGCCCTTCTCCACATACCTCTGTACACCTTGTGGTTACGGGGTCGGCATATTGCTCAGTTCTCTCCCCGCCATCATCTGATGTAGTCTTGGGGTTGCTGCCGAGTGAAGGTTTCCTTTTGAACAGATCTGAATGAAGAGCGTCCACATGTTTGTCACTGTTGCAGAGAGAACATCTGATGGCGATCTTACAGTCTCTAGCTAAATGATCGGAGGATGCACAACACTTAAAACAGATATTATGCTCTTTGAGAAATGACTTGCGTTCTTCAATAGGCTTGTCCTTAAATGCACGACATTTGGAGAGAGAGTGTGGCGCATTATGAATAGGACACTGTTGATTAAGATTGCTAGCTTTGATGTCTGTAGCTAAGACGTTGGATGCTATCGCGGTCTTCCCCACTGCAATAGGATGCCTTAAATCCTTGAATTTACTGTTGGTGGCAATACCCCTTGAAGTACTTAAAGGAATGGTGGTTGTATCTGGATAGAAGAAGCTTGGGTCATTCTTGGATCTTGCAACCTTCCGCACGAACTCTGAAAAATAAGAAAAGGGAGGGAAGGAAACACGATGCTCATACTTATACTTTGATCCTACACTAGTCCACTTTCCCTGAAGATAACTAGGCAACTTTGCTACAATAGGATTTACGCCCTGAGCAGTGTCTAAATAGCTAAGACCTGGTAAACTAGGATCTAACTTAGCAATTTCAAGTTCTTGAAGGAGGTCACCTAACTCTCTAAGCTTATGATTGTCCTTAACAGAGATTTTAGGAAAGTTGTTTAGTCTCTGGAATAAGGCAGATTCAATGACTTCGGGGCTCCCATAGTCTTGTTCTAGACGTTCCCAGGCAGCATCAAGGCCTGCTTTAAAGTTATAAATGTAGACAGATTTAAGTCTCTTTACTTGTTCTGAAGATTGACGCCCCAACCACTTTATTAGTAAGTCAAGTTCTGCTTGAGGATCAATGTCCAAGTTCTTGGTTACCGCCTTAAATGCAGATCTCCAACTCCTGTAGTTCTCTGGGCGGTCATCAAATCCAGACAGTCCAGTTGTAATCAACTCTCGTCGAATCATATACTTGCTGAACTCTGCAATGTCAGTGCTTTCAGTTTTTATAGCCACAGGGTCTACTGATGGTGCGCCGTCTTGGACCATGGTTGGTATCTGATGTTGGCTGGTAGGTAGAGAGAAAGGTGTTGCAGATGGGTTTAATTTAGGTAAGGGTCTGTCGTCTGAAGGTCTCTGAGCATTTGAAGTCAAAGAGAGCTGTATCAAAGGGGGTATAGAGTTCATTCTGTAGTCTTCTGCTGTGCCCTTGTAATCTCTATGCACATAGGGTTGTGGTGGCACATGAGCTGCGTAGGTTGATTCACTTGATTTTGTGACGTGCGGTAGTTGTGGAGGGTCTCTGTTAGTAGGTGTGTCTAGTTGACCAGCTTGCTTTGGCGACACATTGCCTTCTGATCCACTTGCTTGATGATTATGAGAAGAATCTCCAACTGTAGGTGGGACTGTATTGTCGTGGTTCTGAGTTAAGACAAACTGTAGGGTCCTTTCCACAGGGTATTGAAAAGCAGCCAAGCTGGTACAAGCTGCTCCTTCTTCTTCCAATAGGGCTTGTTCCAAGACAGATAACTCTGCTAAAGCTACTTCCTTTTCTCTATTCTTCTGAAGAATTTCTAGCTGAGCCTCTGTTTCTGCTTGTATTCTTGCCTGAATGCGTTTAGCTTCTGCTTCCTTGCATTTAGCTTCTGCTTCCTTGCATTTAGCTTCTTCTTCCTTGCATTTAGCTTCTGCCTTGATGGCTGCTTCTTTTTCAGAGCAGGCGGCTTGAACCTGGACTACTGCAACCTTTTGGCGAGCTTTGAGTATTTGGTCGCTCAGTATTGACCTTATAGAGCAGGACCGCAATGACTTAGAAGAAGATTTATGATATGAGCGGGCAGACCTAGAAGATTTTCCTGAGTGTCTTGAAGAAGCAGAGTTACAGGATATAGTCTCATATAGCTGTGCCAATCTCCCTTCTATCTGTGCCTTTGCTTCAAGATATGTACTATGCCTCTGCTGGTCATTAGAAGTAAAGTCCTTTAATTCCAATGCAGCTTCCTCTATGTTGGAATGTGACAATAGGGAATAGTACTTCTCAGAAAGTCTTTTATAATTCTCAAATGCCTTCTTAACCCTTGAGAGAGCAGTGTTCAATTGCTCAGAGTTGTTGCTACATTAGTGGCTGTTATACAACTTAAAGTCTTTTCCCATAATGCAGTCAGGTTACTAGATGTTTCTTCCTTACTTGCTTCATAAACCTCCCTTGCCTTCCAGGATGGATGAGGGGCTCTGACAGGACGAGCAGAATGAAGTGAGGAGTATGCTTTATCTTGACTAAATGCAGGTAACTCTGTGAGATCTCTGTCAGACATAATAAGTACTGTATTTCTGGTGTCTTGTTAGAAATCTGCCAGAGCTCAGCTCTGTAAGTAATGACTTCTGTTATTAAGCAGGCTGGCTGAGGTATTTTTTGTTACAATAGTGGCTAGTGCTGGAACTAGTTCAAACTGGATCACCTCAGAAGGCTGTAACAGTAATGAAGCAGTAATAGGTGGCTGGTTTCATATGCAGAGTAATGCTTCTGGTGACTCACAGACAAGTTTGGTACTTACAGTTCTGAAGCTGTATATTACCATGGACATTTACTTCAAGTACTTTTTGGAACTGTACTCTCTGAAGCTGTGTATTCCTGTAAATTTACTTTTTGAAGCTGTGTACTCCTGTAAATTTACTCTTCTGTAGCTGTGTACTCCTGTAAATTTACTTTTTGAAGCTGTGTACTCCTGTAAATTTACTGTTCTGTCTCAGCATCGATTGTACCTGTGACCTTCTTGTAGACCCCCAGTCTCTAAGTGTGTGCAGCAGGTTGAATGATGGCTTTAACAGATAGTTTACTCAATGAATAAAGACTCCAGAGGTGTTCTCCAATGCTTCTTTATGCTTCAAGTTAGCAAAGGCATAAACATAGAGGCTTTTCCATAGGTAAATTTACAATGAAGTTACACAGCTTCCACACTCTGCAGTCTCCTCAAAACAACTAAACAAAATGGCAGTTACAGCAGGAAAATGGAGATGGGAGAAACCATCTAGCCAGAAACAGCAGGGGTGCTAGGAAGATACCAATAACATAGCATAACATAACATGTAATAACAACTGCTAGACAGTAAAAGCTGCGTGGCAGCACAGTCCCATTGATGTGAGCATTAATGTCCCACTCCACATTCATACTCCAAGGTTGATAACTTTTTAACTGGTGTATCCAGAATGTCTCTCTTCTAGAGATATTTCGCTTCATGTTACTCCCTCTCCAATGGGAATAGACTGTGGCAAATTGGAAAGCTGTTCTGTTGTCAGACGAATCAACATTTGAAGTTCTTTTTGGAAAACTGGGACGCCATGTCATCCGTACTAAAGAGGACAAGGACAACCCAAGCTGTGATCAGCACTCATTTCAGAAGCCTGCATCTCTGATAGTATGGGGTTGCATGAGTGTGTGTGGCATGGGCAGCTTACACATCTGGAAAGGCTCCATCAATGCTGAAAGCTATATCAAAGTTCTAGAACACCACATGCTCAAATTCCAGACGTCGTCTCTTTCAGGGATGACCTTGCATTTTCCAACATGACAGTGCCAGAACACATACTGCATCAATTACAACATCATGGCTGCCTAGAAGAAGGATCTGGGTACTGAAATGGCCAGCCTGCAGTCCAGATCTTTCACAGATAGAAAACATTTGGCGCATCATAAAGAGGAAGATACAACAAAGAAGACGTAAGACAGTTGAGCAACTAGAAGCCTGTATTAGACAAGCATGGGACAAAATTCCTATTCCTAAACTTGAGCAACTTGTCTCCTCAGTCCCCAGACGTTTGCAGACTGTTATAAAATGAAGAGGGGATGCCACACAGTGGTAAACATGGCCTTGTCCAAACTTTTTTGAGATGTGTTGACGCCATGAAATTTAAAATCAACATATTTTTCCCTTAAAGTTATACATTTTCTCAGTTTAAACATTTGATATGTCATCTATGTTGTATTCTGAATAAAATATTAAAATTTGAAACTTCCACATCATTGCAGTCGGTTTTTTTCACAATTTGTACAGTGTCCCAACTTTTTTGGAATTGGCTTTGTATTACAAGGGATGTTTATATTCCTTGTAATAGGAATAAAGTGATAATGTTTAAAAGGGACGGTCTAAAACTAAAAACTAAAAGGTAAACTAAATAATAATAAAAAAAAAAATTAAAGCGCCCCGTTCCTCCGAGCTCGCTCGCAGAAGCGAACTCATACACAAGTCGCGCCCACATATGTAAACATTGTTCAAACCACACATGTGAGGTATCGATGCAATCATTAGAGCAAGAGCAACAATTCTAGCCCCAGGACCCCCTCTGTAACTCTAAACTGGTAACCTGTAGAAATTTTTAAAGCGTCTCCTATGGAGATTTAAAGTACCAATGTTTGTCATCATTCCACGAGCATGTGCAATTTTGAAGCAGGACATGTTGGGTATCTATTTACTGGAAGTTACTTTCTCTTTCACATTATAGAAAAAAATTGGTCTAACTTTGTTTTCTTATGTTTTTATACAAAAAAGTGACATAAAGTATTGCAACAATCTCCATTTTATTCTCTAGGGTCTCTGCTAAAAATATATATTTAATGTTTGGGTGTTCTAAGAAATTTTCTAGCAGAAAAATACAGATTTTAACTTGTAAACAACAAGTGTCAGAAAATAGGCCTGGTCCTTAAAGGGTAATCCGCCTCGGGAGAGAGAAGGTGGGGTGGTAGTGGAACAAATTAGAGAGGTTTTACACCTGTCTAGATTTTAGCTTTAAGATTACCCTGGTAAAAATGTGAAATTAAGCCCTGAGCTCCATCTGTTCTCCAGAAATCATAAATCTGAAATATTCATATGCAGGAATAAGTAACAAGATAGCATTTTTTATTTTTACTTAAACTAAAAGAGGGTTTACATTTGCTTTTTATGGTAGGTGTAAAGGTATGCATAAGCAAGATTTCAGAATTCTACATGCTGGGAGGGATGACTTAGGCTACATACAGTAATTAATAAGATATGTTTCCAAAGGTGACATAGACAAAAACAAAATTTTTTAAAGTGTGAAAGGGTTAGGATTAGAGTTGAGCGAACACCTAGATGTCCGGATTCTGTGGGTCCGGCCGAACTTGAAAAAAAAGTTTGTGACCCGGACTTAACCCGAACTTTACCCCGAACCCCATTGAAGTCAATGGAGACCCGAACTTTTGAGCACTAAAATTGCTCTAAAACAAACTTGGAAAGGGCTAGAGGGCTGCAAATGGCAGCAAAATCATCTTAAGAGCATGGCAAGTGCTCTGCAAACAAATACGGATAGGGAAATAACTTAAAATAACATTAAAAACAGAAAACTAAAAAATAATCATCTTGAATGATGTAGGAGGAGGACGAGGCCCATGTAGGAGGTTGAGGTGGCGGAGGATATGGCGGTGGATATGGCGGTGTAGGTGGAAGCGGTATCGGCGGCAGTGGAGGAGGAGGACGAGGTAGCCAACACTGGTTTTTGTTTTTAATTCAATTTTTTTTTAAATTAGGGTACACCCCAAAAGAGTAAAAAAGATCAAATCCAACAATGGCTCGGTAAGGCCGGTATACATGTCTATTCTGCACAAGGTACGGACAAGTCCTGTGGGATCCATGCCTGGTTCATTTTAATGAACGTGAGTTTGTCCACATTGGCTCTGGACAGGCGGCTGCGCTTGTCTGTGATAACGCCCCCAGCCGTGCTAAATACTCGTTCTGATAATACGCTGGCTGCAGGGCAGGCCAGCACCTCCAAGGCGTAAAGGGCAAGCTCAGGCCATGTGCCTAACTTGGAGACCCAGAAGTTGAAGGGGGCAGACCCGTCATTCAGTACGTCTAGGCAGAGGCGGCTCTAGACTTTTTGAGGCCTTAGGCAAAATTAAAATATGAGGCCCCCCTTGCGCGATAAAAAATTTCGACCATGTGTGTGCCCCTATTAATGCAGAGCAACCAGTGTGCGTGCCTCTATTAATGCAGAGCAACCAGTGTGCGTGCCCCCATTAATGCAGAGCGACCATGTGCTATACAGAACGCCAATAACAAAAAAAGGCATTCCCCCAAAACTTGCCCTCATCCAATGCAGAGCGACCATTGTGAGTGCCCCCGTTAATGCAGAGTGACCATGTGTGTGCCCCTATTAATGCAGAGCGTGTCCCCATTAATGCAGAGCGACCATGTGCGTGCCCTCATTAATGCAGAGCGACCATGTGTGTGCCCCTATTAATGCAGAGCAACCAGTGTGCGTGCCCCCATTAATGCAGAGCGACCATGTGTGTGCCCCTATTAATGCAGAGCAACCAGTGTGCGTGTCCCCATTAATGCAGAGCGACCATGTGCGTGCCCCCATTAATGCAGAGCGACCATGTGTGTGCCCCTATTAATGCAGAGCAACCAGTGTGCGTGCCCCTATTAATGCAGAGCAACCAGTGTGCGTGCCCCCATTAATGCAGAGCGACCATGTGTGTGCCCCTATTAATGCAGAGCAACCAGTGTGCGTGCCCCCATTAATGTAGAGCGACCATGTGTGTGCCCCTATTAATGCAGAGCAACCAGTGTGCGTGCCCCCATTAATGCAGAGCGACCATGTGTGTGCCCCCAATAATGCAGTGACCAGTGTGTGTGCCCCCAATAATGCAGTGACCAGTGTATGCCCCCAATAATGCAGTGACCAGTGTGTGCCCCCAATAATGCAGTGACCAGTGTGTGTGCCCCCAATAATGCAGTGACCAGTGTGTATGCCCCCAATAATGCAGATTGACCAGTGTGTGCCCCCAATAATGCAGTGACCAGTGTGTATGCCCCCAATAATGCAGTGACCAGTGTGTGCCCCCAATAATGCAGATTGACCAGTGTGTGCCCCCAATAATGCAGTGACCAGTGTGTGCCCCCAATAATGCAGATTGACCAGTGTGTGCTCACAATAATGCAGTGACCAGTGTGTGTGCCCCCAATAATGCAGTGACCAGTGTGTGTGCCCCCAATAATGCAGATTGACCAGTGTGTGCCCCCAATAATGCAGTGACCAGTGTGTGTGCCCCCAATAATGCAGATTGACCAGTGTGTGCCCCCAATAATGCAGTGACCAGTGTGTGTGCCCCCAATAATGCAGATTGACCAGTGTGTGCCCCCAATAATGCAGATTGACCAGTGTGTGCCCCCAATAATGCAGTGACCAGTGTGTGTGCCCCCAATAATGCAGTGACCAGTGTGTGCCCCCAATAATGCAGTGACCAGTGTGTGCCCCCAATAATGCAGATTGACCAGTGTGTGCCCCCAATAATGCAGTGACCAGTGTGTGCCCCCAATAATGCAGATTGACCAGTGTGTGCTCCCAATAATGCTGTGACCAGTGTGTGTGCCCCCAATAATGCAGTGACCAGTGTGTGTGCCCCCAATAATGCAGATTGACCAGTGTGTGCCCCCAATAATGCAGTGACCAGTGTGTGTGCCCCCAATAATGCAGATTGACCAGTGTGTGCCCCCAATAATGCAGATTGACCAGTGTGTGCCCCCAATAATGCAGTGACCAGTGTGTGTGCCCCCAATAATGCAGTGACCAGTGTGTGCCCCCAATAATGCAGTGACCAGTGTGTGCCCCCAATAATGCAGTGACCAGAGTGTGTGCCCCCAATAATGCAGTGACCAGTGTGTGCCCCTAATAATGCAGTGACCAGTGTGTGCCCCCAATAATGCAGTGACCAGTGTGTGTGCCCCCAATATTGCAGATTGACCAGTGTGTGCCCCCATTAATCTGGACCGCCGAAGCGGTCTGCTTCCTTCTGTCATCAGTGGGGGGGTTAGAATTGAGAGGATCGGAGTGGCTGTGTTTACCGCTGCATGATTACAAAAAGCCGAGTACAAGTTCTTCTTACCCGGCGGAGAGGATGTCCTACAAAGTCCCGCCTCCTGGACACTGGCTCCTATGATAGACGTCACCAGTGTTCTGTCTATCATAGGTAAGAGCCGGCCCAGGAGGCGGGACTTTGTAGGACATCCTCTCCGCCGGGTAAGAAGAACTTGTACTCGGCTTTTTGTAATCATGCAGCGCTAAACACAGCCACTCCGATCCTCCCGATCCTCTCCATTCTGCCCCCCGCTGAGACAGAAGGAAGCAGACCGCTTCGGCGGTCCAGATTTTAATCCGTGTGGGTCCGGAGTCCGCCTATTGAGGACCCCGGATCTATTCAATAAAAAAAAAAAAAATGTTTGGGAAAGATCATGCGAGGCCCCTTTAACTGCGAGGCCTTCGGCGGCCGCCTTACCGGCCTAATTAGAGAGCCGCCTCTGCGTCTAGGCATGTGCACACTTACTGCTCCACCATGTTAGTGAAATGCTGCCTCCTGCTAAGACGTTCCATATCAGCTGGTGGTGCTGCTGCTTGTTGTGGCATGCTGACAAAGCTTTTCCACATTTCGGCCATGCTAACCCTGCCTTCTGGGGTGCTGGCGGTGCCCTGGCTGCATTGGCGACCTCTTCCTCCTCCTCCCCTGCCTTGGCCTTGTGCTTCCACTGTGCCCCCGCTGTCAGGTGGGAATGCCACCAGCAGCGCGTCTACCAGCGAGTGCTTGTACTCGCGCATCTTCTCATCACGCTCCAGTGAGGGAATTAAGGATGGTACGTTGTCCTTGTAACGGAGATCCAGCAGGGTGGCCACCCAGTAATCAGCATAAGTTACTATGTGGGAAACTCGGCGGTCGTTGCGGAGACACTGCAACATGTAATCACTCATGTGTGCCAGGCTGCCCAGAGGCAACGAAAAGCTGTCCTTTGTGGGAGGTGTATTTTCTGTGTCCTCCGTATCCCCCCAGCCATGCACCAGTGATGGCCATGAGCTGGCCTGGGTGCCACCCTGCTGTGAACATGGTTCCATATCCTCCTCCATCTCCTCATCCTCGTCATCCTCCAGAACTGTGCCCCTGCTTGACAATTGTGTCCCTGGGGTTTGTGGGTGCAGGAACCCACCCTCGGAGCCACTTGCGAATGACTGCCCTGAAAGCCTTGGAAATGATACCACTTCATCCTCCTCCTCCTCCTCCTCATCCTGTGCCACATCCTCTTCCATCATCGCCCAAAGTGTTTTTTCAAAAAGGCATAGAAGTGGGAAAGTTAAGCTGAGAGCGGCATCATCGGCACTGGCCATGTTGGTGGAGTACTCGAAACAGCGCAACAAGGCACACAGGTCTCGCATGGTGGCCCAGTTATTGGTGGTGAAGTGGTGCTGTTCCGCAGAGTGACTCACGCGTGCATGCTGCAGCTGAAACTCCACTATGGCCTGCTGCTGCTCACACAGTCTGGCCAGCATGTGCAAGGTGGAGTTCCACCTTGTGGGCACGTCACATATGAGGCGGTGAGCGGGAAGGCCGAAGTTACACTGCAGCGCTGACAGGCGAGCAGCAGCAGGGTGAGAATGCCGGAAGTGCGCACAGACGGCCCGCA
This sequence comes from Pelophylax lessonae, assembly GCF_965119305.1. Classification (NCBI taxonomy): domain Eukaryota; kingdom Metazoa; phylum Chordata; class Amphibia; order Anura; family Ranidae; genus Pelophylax; species Pelophylax lessonae. The sequence continues at coordinate 466,991,437 of NC_138770.1, read as the reverse complement.
CTTTCTGCAGCAGCTCTGACATATCGGGTCATTTCTAAGGAACCTCTGCACCACCAAATTCAGCACATGTGCCAGGCAAGGGATGTGTGTCAAACCGGCTAGGCCCAGGGCTGCTACAAGATTTCGCCCGTTAGCGCACACCACCAGGACGGGCTTGAGGCTCACTGGCAGCAACCACTCATCAGTCTGTTGTTCAATGCCCCTCCACAACTCCTGGGTGGTGTGTGGTTTTTCACCCAAACAGGCAAGTTTTAAAACTGCCTGCTGTCGTTTACCCCTGGCCGTGCTGAAGTTGGTGGTGAAGGTGTTACGCTGACCGGAAGAGGAGGTGGTAGAGGATGAGGAAGCGGAGTAGGAGGAGTTAGGAACAGGAGGCAAACTGAAGCGCCCTGCAATCCTCGGTGGTGGAAGGACATGCGCCAAACTGCTATCCGCCTCAGGCCCAGCCGCCACTGCATTTACCCAGTGTACTGTTAGGGAGATATAAAGTCCCTGACCGTGCTTACGAGTCCACGTATCCGTAGTTAGGTGGACCTTGCCACAGATGGCGTTGCGCAGTGCACACCTGATTTTGTCACCCACTTGCTTGTGCAGGGAAGGGATGGCTTGCCTGGAAAAGTAGTGGCGGCTGGGCTCAACGTACTGTGGGACAGCCACCGCCATAAGGCTTTTAAAACTCTGTCTCCACCAGCCAGAATGACAGCATTTCAAAGGCCAGGAATTTTGAAATGCTGGCATTCAGGGCCAGGGATCACGGGTGGGTAGGGGGGTACTTCCTCTTCCGATCCAGTGTTTGGGAGATAGAAAGCTGAACGCTTTCACGGGACATTGTGGAGATGGTTGTTGGTGACCCAGGTGGTGGTGTTGCTGGTGGATCCTCTGTTTGCGGGGTGGCAGGTGCCACTGTCACTACAGAGGTGGATGAAGAGGCCGAGACTGCAGCAGCAGAAGAAGAAGCAGGAGGAGCCAGAGACCTTTCTTGGTTTTTGAGGTGTGCACTCCACTGCAGCTCGTGCTTTGCACTTAGATGCCTGGTTGTACTCAGGTTGAGAAGGTTTATGCCTCGCTTCAGGCTCTGATTGCACAGCGTGCAAACCACTCGTGTCCTGTCATCACAACATTGTCTGAAGAACTGCCACGCTAGGGAACTCCTTTGAGCTGGCTTTGGTGTGCTCGGTCCCTTGCTGCGTTGGGCAGTAGCAGGCATAGTGTCTAGGGCACGGCCGCTCCGCTTTTGCACCCTGCTCCCTCTTCTGCTTTGCTGGTGGCTCTGTGCGACCACCGCCTCTTCCTCCAAACTGCTCAGGTTCCACTTCAGTAGTCATGTAGAGAAACGCTGAGACACCAATCCCAACTCTCAATGACTCATCATGTGTGGATGATCTCAATTCAGCAAGTAAATACACACACTCAATAAGATGTTTCCTAGAGTGACTTATGTATATAGTAACACAGTGATGATAGGCTGAAGAGACAGGTTGGGTAGAGATGGTAGATGACAGACACTTGAAAGGAAATGTTCTTGAAAGTAAGATAGTAGCAGATGGGATGCAGATAGGTTTAGCAATCATGTATGGTAGCAGATGACAGAGTAGCAGGTGGACATACAAGAGAGATCAACCCAGTGCAAGAACAGGTGGTAGTAGGCTCAAGAGCTAGCAATCTTAGATAATGCAGATGTAGTAATAGTCCTTAGTATGCAGAGCTAGATAGTGTAAGCTTTAGTATAAAGGTTATAGAGGTTTCCCCTGTGGGGTACTTATCACTAATAGCAATGTAGCAGAGGAGAGGTTCGGCAAGAGCGGATGATCCGGTAGCGGGATACAGGGATCAGCGCAGCGTGGTTCCGACAGCGAGGTATGCTTGCAAGCATGAGAGCTTCAAGACAGGTTAGCATCAAGGCACAAAGCAGTTTGAACAAACACATGTGAGTGAGAGCCGGCGATCTAAATAGCCCTCCAGTCCGGCGCTCAGTGATGACAGCATCAGTCTTAAAGGTGTATGCGCACCTTACCAAAAGAGAATGGTGGGGCGCATACACTTATGAAAGAGTAATTAGGGTACCCAAAGGTACCAGAACATTACAGTACCCCCCCTTAAGGCCGGCTCCTGAAGGCCTCTGGAGCTGGTTTGTCTGGGTACTTCGCATGAAAATTGCGGATTAATCTAGAGGCATGTATGTCAGAGGTGTTTAGCCAGGTGTCGTCTTGGGGCCCATAGTTCTTCCATCGAACCAAGTACTGAAGTCTTCCTCTGTGGATACGAGAATCCAGAATCTCTTTTATCTCGTATTCTTCTCCACCTTCAACTTGTACAGGAGGAGGAGGTGGGATAGTAGGCCTTATTCCTTGGTCAGGAACATGGGGCTTCAGTAGCGACACATGGAAAATGGGATGTATTTTGAGGTCTATTGGCAATGTAAGCTGTACTGCAGCTTTTCCAATAAGTTTCTTGATTGGGAAAGGTCCCAAGAACAGAGGTCCAAGCTTTTTGCTAGGGATTTTCAGTCTTAAATCTTTTGTTGAGAGCCAAACGAGGTCCCCGATAGCGTACTGAGGAGAAGGTCTTCTGCGAAGATCATAGTACTTCTTTTGTTGACTATGAGCGTGTGCAATGCTAGTATTAAGCAAACCCAGAGAGTCCTTTATTTGGGTAAGATAGTCTGAAGCTACTGGGTTATTTGAAGGAAGGATGCGTGGTGGAAGAATAGAGGGATGAAACCCTTAGTTCAAGTAGAACGGACTCTGCTTGGTCGTACTGTGGGTTGCGTTGTTGTAGGCAAATTCTGCCAGAGGGAGAAGATCCACCCAATCATCCTGTTGGTAAGAAGTGTAACAACGTAAATATTGCTCGATGCATTGGTTGACTCTTTCAGTCTGTCCGTTGGTCTGCGGATGGTAAGGAGAAGTGAGCTTCCGCTCGATCCGTAGTATGTGACATAGTTCTTGCCAGAACTTGGAAATAAATTGTGATCCACAGTCAGACAGAAGAGTTTTTGGGATACCATGTAACTTAAAGACATGTTTCATCAGGAGTTCTGCCGTTTGTTTGGACGAAGGCAGTCTGCGAATAGCAATGAAATGTGCCATTTTTGTCAGATGGTCCACTGACACTAAGATGGTATTAAATCCTTTGGAAGGAGGTAATTCCACTATAAAGTCCAAGGACACAACTTCCCATGGAGTTTGGGGTATTGGTAGACTGCATAGTAGACCGGATGGTCTCGTAGTGTCAATTTTGGACCTGGCACAGACATTGCATGAAGAGACGAATTTTTGTATAGATGTTTTCATGTCAGGCCACCAGAATTGCCTGGTAATCAGATTAAGGGTCTTTGTCATACCCATATGTCCTGCCATAGGCACATCATGCGATAATTCCAAGATCTTGGTGCGTATGGTAGGTGGTATGTAAAGTTTGTCGTTGTAGTAGAGGAAGCCTTCTGCATCAGTATTTAGTTGTGGTGGGGGTGTATCCAAACTTATACCATGCAAAACCTCTTCCTTCAAGGAACGGACAACTCCAATAATGCGTTTGTGAGGTATTATAGGAACGGAAGGGATTTCGAAGTAGTTTTCTTCAGTTAGTCGTGATAGTGCATCCGCCTTTTTGTTCTTATCTGCAGGTGTGTAGGTCACTAGGAAGTTAAACCTTAGAAAGAATAGTGTCCATCGTACCTGTCGGTGCGAGAGAGTTTTGTTAGTCTGAAGATATTGGAGATTTTTATGGTCCGTGTATATTGTATTGGTAATTGGGTGCCTTCGAGTAGATGTCGCCAATTCTCCAGAGCCAATTTTATAGCAAGCAGTTCCTTTTCACCCACGGGGTAATTTATCTCTGGACTGCTTAGGGATATAGAAAAAAAGGCGACTGGATGAAGTGGTGAAGTGTTAGTTGGTCGTTGGGAGAGTATTGCTCCTACTGCCATGTTTGACGCATCTACTTCCAGAATGTATTGGAGGGATGGGTCTGGATGGCGTAGTATGGGAGCAGAAGTAAACCTTGTCTTTAACAGGTGAAAAGCTTTATTTGCTTCATCTGACCATTTGAATGGTTTTTTAATGCTAGTGAGCTGTGTGAGGGGTCTCACAATGGCAGAGAAGTTTCTAATGAACTTCCTGTAGAAATTCGAAAATCCAAGGAATCGCTGTAGCGCCTTGCGTGTGGTTGGTGTAGGCCAATCCTGAATGCAGGATATCTTACTCATGTCCATCTCGATTCCTGTTTTGGATATGATGTAGCCTAGAAACAGTACCTCTTCTTTATGAAACAAGCATTTTTTCAGTTTCACATAAAGGTTGTGTGCAAGCAATCTCGATAATACTAGTCTTACATGTCTTATGTGTTCAGACAGGGATCGTGAATATATAAGTATATCGTCCAGATATACCACAACACAGACATCTAGTAAGTCTCTGAAAATATTGTTTATAAATCGTTGAAAAACTGCAGGGGCGTTGCATAGCCCGAATGGCATTACAAGATATTCGAACAATCCGTATCTGGTTCTGAATGCAGTCTTCCACTCGTGTCCATCACGGATTCGAATGAGATTGTATGCTCCTTTCAGGTCCAATTTTGAAAAATAGGTAGCTACACGCACCTGCTCAATGAGCTCAGGGATAAGCGGTAGAGGATAGCAATCTTTTATTGTAATAGCATTCAATTGCCTATAGTCGATGATAGGCCTGAGACTTGAGTCCTTATTGCGGACAAAAAAGAGTCCTGCTGCTGTGGAAGAAGTGGAAGGTCTAATAAAACCTTTTTCCAAATTCTCATCCAAATAGTCTTTGAGATGGGAAAGTTCATCCTGTGAAAGAGGATAAACATGACCGAACGGCAATTTGCTATTTGGGAGTAGATCAATGCTACAATCATAGTCTCGATGGGGAGGCAGTGCTTGAGCATTTTTCTCAAGAAAAACCTCAGAGAGATCCTGATAACATAGTGGTGCAATCTCATCTGTCACCACAGACAGGATCTTCCCGAAAGACGGGAGGTTACACGTACCCTCGCAATAGCAAGAGAGGAAGGTCAGGGTCCCTTCCTTCCAATCTATGGTTGGTTGATGTGTGTGCAACCAGGGAAGTCCCAAAACAATGGGAAAGTGGGGTGAAGGTATTAGATTGAAGGTAGTGGTCTCCATATGAGACCTGTTAGTAGTGACTAGGAGTGCCTGTGTCTGATCAGTGATCGGACCAGAGGATAAAGGAACACCGTTAATAAGACTTACTGAGACAGGCTTAAGTTTAGAAATAATAGGAACTTTATTTAAAGCAGCAAAACGTATGTCAATATAATTTCCACAAGATCCTGTGTCAATCATGGCCTTAGTAGTAATCCTGTTCTGGTCCCACTGTAATGTTAAGCAAACAGAAAGGTAAGGGTTAGTGATTGAAGTTGTCAATCCCCCTAGGAGGACATGTGAACACTCACCCTTCTTTTTGTAGACTAGGGGACAGACGTTTATCTTGTGATCCGGGGATGCACAGTACAAGCAGAGATTACCAGATCGTCTTCTGGCTCTTTCCATAGTTAATAGAGGTGGGCGTATGGTTCCTACCTCCATAGGAACGGGGTCAACGGCCGAGATCCGAGAAGAACTGGATAATGGCATTCCCATTTTCTCAGCCTTTCTTTCTCGTAGTCTTCTATCTATGGTGATACTGAGTTGTATCAATGCATCCAGGGTTTTTGGCAGATCCGCTCGGGCGAGCTCGTCTTTAACGGCCTCTGATAGGCCAAGCCTAAATTGGGATTTCAGAGATGCATCATTCCATTCTGAATCAAGGGTCCATCTCTTGAATTCTGCGACAAAGTCTTCTACAGGTCTCCCACCTTGTTTCAAGGATCTTAATTGAAGATCGGCAGTACTCTGCCTATTGGGATCATCATATAGGCTAGTGAGTTCTGCTAGGAACAAGGCATAGGAGTTGAGAAGCTGGTCGCTTTTCTCAAAAAGAGAGTCTGCCCAGGCCCGAGGATCGCCTGTTAGGTTAGAAATAATAGTACAAACCTTAATGTGATCAGTAAGGTAGGTACGGGGTTTTAGCAAGAAAAGTAACTCACATGCGTTTTTAAATTCGCGAATTTTTTTGCGATCGCCTGTAAATACCAAAGGAGGATTTATTTTGGGTTCAGGGGACTGAGCAGTGGTAAGTTGTGTCAGTCTGCTGCGACAGAGCCTGATTGTCTTCTTTTAATTCAGCAAGTGCGTGTATTAACGCAGTTACTTGCTGTTTTAATTGTGTCATCTGAGTGGTTATTTCTGCTGAATCCATTTGTGGTTCGTTCAATCTGTAACGCTCCTGCGTTTTACGTATGATGTGGATTTTCAGCTGCAGAAATATTCCACTTCAGTAGTCATGTAGAAAAAAGCTGAGACACCAATCCCAACTCTCAATGACTCATCATGTGTGGATGATCTCAATTCAGCAAGTAAATACACACACTCAATAAGATGTTTCCTAGAGTGACTTATGTATATAGTAACACAGTGATGATAGGCTGAAGAGACAGGTTGGGTAGAGATGGTAGATGACAGACACTTGAAAGGAAATGTTCTTGAAAGTAAGATAGTAGCAGATGGGATGCAGATAGGTTTAGCAATCATGTATGGTAGCAGATGACAGAGTAGCAGGTGGACATACAAGAGAGATCAACCCAGTGCAAGAACAGGTGGTAGTAGGCTCAAGAGCTAGCAATCTTAGATAATGCAGATGTAGTAATAGTCCTTAGTATGCAGAGCTAGATAGTGTAAGCTTTAGTATAAAGGTTATAGAGGTTTCCCCTGTGGGGTACTTATCACTAATAGCAATGTAGCAGAGGAGAGGTTCGGCAAGACCGGATGATCCGGTAGCGGGATACAGGGATCAGCGCAGCGTGGTTCCGACAGCGAGGTATGCTTGCAAGCATGAGAGCTTCAAGACAGGTTAGCATCAAGGCACAAAGCAGTTTGAACAAACACATGTGAGTGAGAGCCGGCGATCTAAATAGCCCTCCAGTCCGGCGCTCAGTGATGACAGCATCAGTCTTAAAGGTGTATGCGCACCTTACCAAAAGAGAATGGTGGGGCGCATACACTTATGAAAGAGTAATTAGGGTACCCAAAGGTACCAGAACATTACAGGTTGAGGACCTCATCGTCCTCCACATCGTCTTCCACCCAGTCTTCACCCCTGCAACCCTTGTCGGTCTCCACAATTTGGAATTCCGCAGCAGTTGGCACCTGTGTTTCGTCATTGTGACGGATCCTCAGACCCACACTGTACTTGTGGTCTTCCGTCAGTATACGGCTTCCTCGCAGTCATGAACATAGATATCAAATCCCAGCCGCTGTCATACAAAACTAGCCTGACACTTAGCTTGCATACTGGAAAAAACTAACTCCTTTATTAAAACAAGCAGACTTTTATACACTTTAGAAGTAGGTCGGTCACTACATGAATATTTACCCAAAACATCACACAATGAATAGCTAACGAGGTACAGCTGACTCATGGATAATCCCATCTAGACAAGGTTATTATTCACATGCTAATTAGCTCAGCGTACTTAAGTCAGCCTGGAAGCCCAGACTGCCGGCACCAAAGGTAAAACAAGATATAATATACATTATTATAGTGTAAATACTGAGAACCCACAGTAAACAATAGGTGAGCAAATCAGCATAATTTACAATCCGTGGAAGACAGGTGTTTGAGCTGATGTCATGCATCTGTTACAAGTCTGACCAACTGAAGCAGTCCAAACCATCAATTTATCTGTCACATAGTTTTTTCACTGTCAGTGACGGTGCGAACCACCACAGTCATCATCCGAGACGTGCTGCGATGGTCCTCCCATGTACTCATCTGGAGACATAAGTGGTTGGGCATCGGTGCACTCAATCTCTTCCACTTCTGGGGCAGGGCTAGGTGGATGGCCCTGGGAAACCATGCTAACAGAGTCATCAAAAAGAAGAAGAGACTGCTGCATGACTTGGGGCTCAGACTGCTTAGCTGATTTGCAAGGGGGTGAGGTGAAAGATTGATGGACATCGGCTGCAGGTGCCAACTCTGACCTTTCAGCAGAAGACTGGGTGGGAGACAATGTGAAGGAACTGGAGGCACTGTCAGCAACCCTATCTACTATCGCCTCTACTTGTTCTGGCCTCAACATTTGTAAAGGCGCATTAGGCCCTGCCAAATACTCCTGCAGGTTCTGTCGCCTACTCGCAGCTGAGAAAGGTGTTTCACCTGTGCATGTAGCTGGTACAGATTGACCACGTCCTCTCCTTGCAACAGGAGCTTCACCACGACCCAGGCCATGTCCCTTATTTGACCTTCTCCTCATATTTATCGAATTTTGGATCTTCCCCTAAATGGGTTTTTTATTGATAAGCGGAATACAACAGTATGCAAAGGGTGTATCTCACTGTACCATATGCAGACTAGGCCGCAATTAATTTTTTTTCCCCCTAAATGGGTTTTTATTGCAATGTGCAATACAAAAGTATGCAATGGTTGTATCTCACTGTAACATATGCAGACTAGGCCGCAATTAACTCCCCCCCCCCTAAATAGGTTTTTATTGCAATGCACAATATAACAGTATGCAATGGGTGTATCTCACTGTAACATATGCAGACTAGGCTGCAATTAACTTTTTTTTCCCCTAAATGGGTTTTTATTGCAAAGCGGAATATAACAGTATGCAATGGGTGTATCTCACTGTAGCGTATGAATGAAAATCTGAAAAATAATTGTCCCCTTAATTGGTCTTGTTGAATAGCAGATTTGAAATGCAGTGTCTAAACGCTGTAAGTCACAGTAAAATATGAAGGAAAAAAGTTTTTCTTTTTTAAAATGCAGATTAAGCAGACACATATGCACTCAGCTTGCATGAAATGGCCGCTACACACCGCACGCCTGACAGGTTGGGTACTGAAAAATAATTTTTTTCCCCTAAATACTGAAAAATTATTATTTTCCCCTTACATTGGTGCTTTCTTGAAGAGCAGGTTAGAAAAGCAGTGTCTGTCTAAACACTGTATGTCTGTAACGCTCCTGCGTTTTATGTATAATGTGGATTTACAGCTGCAGAAATATTCCACTTCAGTAGTCATGTAGAGAAACGCTGAGACACCAATCCCAACTCCCAAGACTCATCATGTGTGGATAGTCTCAATTCAGCAAGTAGATACACACACTCAATAAGATGTTCCTAGAGTGACTTATATGTATAGTAATATAGTGATGATAGGCTGAAGAGACAGGTTGGGTAGAGATGGTAGATGACAGACACTTGAAAGGAATGTTCTTGAAAGTAAGATAATAGCAGATGGGATGCAGATAGGTTAAGCAATCATGTATGGTAGCAGATGATAGAGTAGCAGGTGAACATACAGGATAGACCAACCCAGTGCAAGAGCAGATGGTATTAGGCTCAAGAGCTAGCAATCTTAGTTAATGCAGATGTAGTAATAGTCCTTAGTATGCAGAGCTAGATAGTGTAAGCTTTAGTATGAAGGTTGTAGAGGTTTCCCCTGTGGGGTACTTATCACTAGTAGCAATGTAGTAGAGGAGAGGTTCGGCAAGAGCGGATGATCCGGTAACGGGATACAGGGATTGCAGCGTGGTTCCGATAGCGAGGTATGCTTCCAAGCATGAGAGCTTCAAGGCAGATTATGCGGCGTTGAACGAACATGTGAGTGAGACCGCCGGAGGTTGAAATAGCCGCTCCAGCGGCGCTCAGTGATGACAGCATCGGTCTTAAAGGTGTATGCGCACCTTACCAAAAGAGAATGGTGGGGCGCATACACTTAGGAAAAGTGGAATTAGGGTACCAAAGGTACCAGAACATTACAGTACCCTCCCCTTAAGTCCGGCTCCTGAAGGCCTCTGGAGCTGGTTTGTCTGGGTACTTCAAATGAAAGTTGCGGATTAATCTAGGGGTATGTATGTCAGAGGTGTTTAGCCAGGTGTCGTCTTGGGGCCCATAGTTCTTCCATCGAACTAAGTATTGAAGTTTTCTTCTGTGGATACGAGAATCCAGAATCTCTTTTATCTCATATTCTTCTCCCCCTTCAACTTGTACAGGAGGAGGAAGTGGGATAGTAGGCCTTATTCCTTGGTCAGGAACATGGGGCTTCAGTAGTGACACATGGAAAATGGGATGTATTTTGAGGTCTATTGGCAATGTAAGCTGTACTGCAGCTTTTCCAATAAGTTTCTTGATTGGGAAAGGTCCCAAGAAGAGAGGTCCAAGCTTTTTGCTAGGGATTTTCAGTCTTAAATTTTTTGTTGAGAGCCAAACGAGGTCCCCAATAGCATACTGAGGAGAAGGTCTTCTGCGAAGATCATAGTACTTCTTTTGTTGACTATGAGCGTGTGCAATGGTAGTATTAAGCAAACCCAGAGAGTCCTTTATTTGGGTAAGATAGTCTGAGGCTACTGGGTTATTTGAAGGAAGGATGCGTGGTGGAAGAATAGAGGGATGAAACCCATAGTTCAAGTAGAACGGACTCTGCTTGGTCGTACTGTGGGTTGCGTTGTTGTAGGCCAATTCTGCCAGAGGGAGAAGATCCACCCAATCATCCTGTTGGTAAGAAGTGTAACAACGTAAATATTGCTCGATGCATTGGTTGACACTTTCAGTCTGTCCGTTGGTCTGCGGATGGTAAGGAGAAGTGAGCTTCCGCTCAATTCGTAGTATGTGACATAGTTCTTGCCAGAACTTGGAAATAAATTGTGATCCAAGGTCAGACAGAAGAGTTTTTGGGATACCATGTAACTTAAAGACATGTTTCATCAGGAGTTCTGCCGTTTGTTTGGACGAAGGTAGTCTGCGAATAGCAATGAAATGTGCCATCTTTGTCAGATGGTCCACTGACACCAAGATGGTATTAAATCCTTTGGAAGGAGGTAGTTCTACTATAAAGTCCAAGGACACAACTTCCCATGGAGTTTGGGGTATTGGTAGACTGCATAGTAGACCGGATGGTCTTGTAGTGTCAATTTTGGACCTGGCACAGACATTGCATGAAGAGACGAATTTTTGTATAGATGTTTTCATGTCAGGCCACCAGAATTGTCTGGTAATCAGATTAAGAGTCTTTGTCATACCCATATGTCCTGCCATAGGCACATCATGCGATAATTCCAAGATCTTGGTGCGCATGGTAGGTGGTATGTAAAGTTTGTCGTTGTATTAGAGGAAGCCTTCTGCATCGGTATTTAGTTGTGGTGGGGGTGAATCCAAACTTATACCATGCAAAACCTCTTCCTTCAAAGAACGGACAACTCCAATAATACGCTTGTGAGGTATTATAGGAACGGAAGGGATTTCAAAGTAGTTTTCTTCAGTTAGTCGTGATAGTGCATCCGCCTTTTTGTTCTTATCTGCAGGTGTGTAGGTCACTAGGAAGTTAAACCTTAGAAAGAATAGTGACCATCGTACCTGTCGGTGAGAGAGAGTTTTGTTAGTCTGAAGATATTGAAGATTTTTATGGTCCGTGTATATAAGTATTGGTAATCGGGTGCCTTCGAGTAGATGTCGCCAATTCTCCAGAGCCAATTTTATAGCAAGCAGTTCCTTTTCACCCACGGGGTAATTTACCTCTGGACTGCTTAAGGATTTAGAAAAGAAGGCGACTGGATGGAGTGGTGAAGTGTTAGTTGGTCGTTGGGAGAGTATTGCTCCTACTGCCATGTTTGACGCATCTACTTCCAGAATGTATTGGAGGGATGGGTCTGGATGGCGTAGTATGGGAGCAGAAGTAAACCTTGTCTTTAACAGGTGAAAAGCTTTATTTGCTTCATCTGACCATTTGAATGGTCTCTTAATGCTAGTGAGCTGTGTGAGGGGTCTCACAATGGCAGAGAAGTTCCTGATGAATTTCCTGTAGAAATTAGAAAATCCAAGGAATCGCTGTAGCGCCTTGCGGGTGGTTGGTGTAGGCCAATTCTGAATGCAGGATATCTTACTCATGTCCATCTTGATTCCTGTTTTGGATATGATGTAGCCTAGAAACAGTACCTCTTCTTTATGAAACAAGCATTTTTTCAGTTTCACGTATAGGTTGTGTGCAAGCAATCTCGATAATACTAGTCTTACATGTCTTATGTGTTCAGACAAGGATCGTGAATATATAAGTATATCGTCCAGATATACCACAACACAGACATCTAGTAAGTCTCTGAAAATATCGTTTATAAATCGTTGAAAGGCTGCAGGGGCGTTGCATAGCCCGAATGGCATTACAAGATATTCGAACAATCCGTATCTGGTTCTGAATGCAGTCTTCCACTCGTGTCCATCACGGATTCGAATGAGATTGTATGCCCCTTTCAGGTCCAATTTTGAAAAATAGGTAGCTCCACGCACCTGCTCAATGAGTTCAGGGATAAGCGGCAGAGGATAGCGATCTTTTATTGTAATAGCATTCAATTGCCTATAGTCGATGATAGGCCTGAGACTTGAGTCCTTATTGCGGACAAAAAAGAGTCCTGCTGCTGTGGAAGAAGTGGAAGGTCTAATAAAACCTTTTTTCAAATTCTCATCCAAATATTCTTTGAGATGGGAAAGTTCATCCTGTGAAAGAGGATAAACATGACCGAACGGCAATTTGCTATTTGGGAGTAGATCAATACTACAATCATAGTCTCGATGGGGAGGTAGTGCTTGAGCATTTTTCTCAAGAAAAACCTCAGAGAGATCCTGATAACATAGTGGTGCAATCTCATCTGTCACCACAGACAGGATCTTCCCGGAAGACGGGAGGTTACACGTACCCTCGCAATAGCAAGAGAGGAAGGCCAGGGTCCCTTCCTTCCAATCTATGGTTGGTTGATGTGTGTGTAACCAGGGAAGTCCCAAAACAATGGGAAAGTGGGGTGAAGGTATTAGATCGAAGGTAGTGGTCTCCATATGAGACCCGTTAGTAGTGACTAGGAGTGCCTGTGTCTGATCAGTGATCGGACCAGAGGATAAAGGAACACCGTTAATAAGACTCACTGAGACAGGTTTAGGTTTAGAAATAATAGGGACTTTATTTAAAGCAGCAAAACGTATGTCAATATAATTTCCACAAGATCCTGTGTCAATCATGGCCTTAGTAGTAATCCTGTTCTGGTCCCACTGTAATGTTAAGCAAACAAAAAGGTAAGGGTTAGTAATTGAAGTTGTCAATCCCCCTAGGAGGACATGTGAACACTCACCCTTCTTTTTGTAGACTAGGGGACAGACGTTTATCTTGTGATCCGGGGATGCACAGTACAAGCAGAGATTACCAGATCGTCTTCTGGCTCTTTCCATAATTGATAGAGGTGGGCGTATGGTTCCTACCTCCATAGGAGTGGGGTCATCGGCCGAAATCCGAGAAGAACTGGATAATGGCATTCCCATTTTTTCAGCCTTTCTTTCTCGTAGTCTTCTATCTATGGTGATACTGAGTTGTATCAATGCATCCAGGGTTTTTGGCAGATGCGCTCGGGCGAGCTCGTCTTTAACGGCCTCTGATAGGCCAAGCCTAAATTGAGTTTTCAGAGATGCATCATTCCATTCTGAATCAAGGGTCCATCTCTTGAATTCTGCGACAAAGTCTTCCACAGGTCTCCTACCTTGTTTCAAGGACCTTAATTGAAGATCGGCAGTACTCTGCCTATTGGGATCATCATATAGGCTAGTAAGTTCTGCTAGAAATAAGGTATAGGATTTGAGAAGCTGATCGTTTTTCTCAAAAAGAGAGTCTGCCCAGGCCCGAGGATCGCCTGTTAGGTAAGAAATAATTGTACAAACCTTAATGTGATCAGTAAGGTAGGTACGGGGTTTTAGCAAGAAAAGTAACTCACATGCGTTTTTAAATTCGCGAAATTTTTTGCGATCGCCTGTAAATACCAAAGGAGGATTTATTTTGGGTTCAGGGGACTGAGCAGTGGTAAGTTGTGTCAGTCTGGTTACCTGCTGCGTCAGAGCCTGATTTTCTTCTCTTAATTCAGCAAGTGCGTGTATTAACGCAGTTACTTGCTGTTTTAATTGTGTCACCTGAGTGGTTATTTCTGCTGAATCCATTTGAGGTTCGTTCAATCTGTAACGCTCCTGCGTTTTATGTATAATGTGGATTTACAGCTGCAGAAATATTCCACTTCAGTAGTCATGTAGAGAAACGCTGAGACACCAATCCCAACTCCCAAGACTCATCATGTGTGGATAGTCTCAATTCAGCAAGTAGATACACACACTCAATAAGATGTTCCTAGAGTGACTTATATGTATAGTAATATAGTGATGATAGGCTGAAGAGACAGGTTGGATAGAGATGGTAGATGACAGACACTTGAAAGGAATGTTCTTGAAAGTAAGATAGTAGCAGATGGGATGCAGATAGGTTAAGCAATCATGTATGGTAGCAGATGATAGAGTAGCAGGTGAACATACAGGATAGACCAACCCAGTGCAAGAGCAGATGGTATTAGGCTCAAGAGCTAGCAATCTTAGTTAATGCAGATGTAGTAATAGTCCTTAGTATGCAGAGCTAGATAGTGTAAGCTTTAGTATGAAGGTTATAGAGGTTTCCCCTGTGGGGTACTTATCACTAGTAGCAATGTAGTAGAGGAGAGGTTCGGCAAGAGCGGATGATCCGGTAACGGGATACAGGGATCAGCAGCGTGGTTCCGATAGCGAGGTATGCTTGCAAGCATGAGAGCTTCAAGGCAGATTATGCGGCATTGAACGAACATGTGAGTGAGACCGCCGGAGGTTGAAATAGCCGCTCCAGCGGCGCTCAGTGATGACAGCATCGGTCTTAAAGGTGTATGCGCACCTTACCAAAAGAGAATGGTGGGGCGCATATACTTAGGAAAAGTGGAATTAGGGTACCAAAGGTACCAGAACATTACAATGTCAAAGTAAAATATGAAGGAAAAAAGTTTTTTTCTTTTTTAAATGCAGATTAAGCAGACACATATGCACTGAGCTTGCATTAAATGTGCAGCACCACACATTGCACGCCGCCCACCTAACAGACTGATAAAATATTTTTTTTCTCCTCCTCACTGGGCTCAGGTCAGGGCATAAAGATCGTGCACTGCACCCCCACACAATACAATCAATGTAGATCGCTGTCTGATTAAAGAAGATTCTTCCTATTCTTTCCCTCAAATCAATCTCCAGCCTGCCCCTACAATAATCTCCCATCTCTCCCTCCGGGCAAAAAGATCGTGCACTGCACCCCCACACAATCAAATCAATATAGATCGCTGTCTGATTGAAGAAGATTCTTCCTATGCTTTCCCTCAAAGCAATATCCAGCCTGACCCTACAATAATCTCCCTATCTCTCCCTCAGCAGCATCAGGAACCTCTCCCTAGTATAGTTTGAGCAGAGTGATGCGTAGCTTATATAGACTCTGGGTCACAGGCTGCACTGGCCAATCACAGCCATGCCATTAGGAGGCATTGCGCTAAAACATCAAACAAAATTACTGAACAACGTACAGTACCCGAACATACAGTGAAATGTTCGGGTCCGTGTCCGGGTACCGAATACCCAAAAGTCCGGTAGGAACCCGAACAATACAGTCCGGGTTCGCTCAACCCTAGTTAGGATATTTGATATTGCTGCAGGTCGGCTCTGTCCTGTAAAATGGAGTAACTGTTCGTCGATTCACAGGACTGCGAGTGGGGTGCGCACGTGCCCATTTGCCACAGGAGAAGCTGATCTGTGGGTCCGGCGGGTGCAATTGCTGCTGGGCACCCGCAATCACTCCCCGCTTAGACAGAACGGCGGTCCCTGTGTTCATTCCATAAGTACATCCCCCACACAGTTAGAAAGCACCTCATAAGGACACATTTAACCATTTGATCACCCCTGGTGTTAACCCCTTCTCTGCCAGTGTCATTAGTACAGTAACAGTGCATATTTTTAGCACTGATTACTGTAGTAATGTCACTGGTCCCCCCTAAAAGTGTCAAAAATGTCAGTTAGGTGTCCAATCTGTCCGCTGCAATGTTGCAGTCCCGCTAAAAATCCCTGATTGCCACCATTACTGGTAAAAAATAAATAAATAAAAATGACATAAATCATTCCCCTAGTTTGTAGACGCGATAACTTTTGCAAAAACCATTCAATATACTCTTATTGGAATTTTTTTTTTTTTTACTAAAAATATGCAGCAGAATACATATTGGCCTAAAATGATGAAAATTTTTGATTTTTAATTTTTTTTATTAGGAATGTTATATAGCAGAAAGTGAAAAATATATATTTTTTTTTTTTTTCAGAATGTTTATAGCACAAAAAAATCTAAATCACAGAGGTGATAAAATACCACCAAAAGAAAGCTCTATTTGTGGGGAAAAAAGGACATCAATTTTATTTTGGGTACAGCGTTGCACTACTGTGCAATTGTCAGTTAAATTAACTCAGTGCCCAATCCCCAAAAAATGGCCTGGTCATTAAGAGGGAAAATCTTCCAGTCCAGTGGTTAACAGAACATGTTTTTTCTCAGATGTTGGATGTAGGTGCTGCAAGATGGGAGGAGTGGGGTGGCACGGGCCATACCCTATAATAGTAGAAAGGAAGGAATTTTTCAGAGAAAGGACACATACAGGTTTCAACCTTGCATTAAACATTAGCTTGTGTTACTGTTTGTGCTCACAAGCAAACATAGACTTTAATCATTGTTATGTCAGCAGATTTGAGTCTCTTTGAAATCTATGTGCACAATAGTTGACCTGCCAGTCTAAGCTCTGATAGTTTAGCATCCACATACACAGCTGTACTGAAAATGGCTAATAATCAGAAAAAGAAAATCTCAATTGTTGGAGGGGGCTTGGTAAGTAATGTAGACTGTAAAAGGTACCAGTGCACAGTATATGGTGTATATATAATTGATTTACTAAAGGCTAATATGCTGTTAACTTTGTAATGGAAGTTTCACTTTGAAACTGAATTTGCCCCAGAGCTTAGTGTTTGCGGTGAAGTTTCACTTTGCAAAAAAATACTCAATCACATGCAAGGAAAAAAAACTCACAGCATTTTTTTGCTTGCACTTGATTAGATGCTGAAGTCAACAGATCTTCACGCCATTCAGTAAGCCCTGATGCTTTGCTGGGGTTTTTTTTGCCTTCCTCTGGATCAACTGCAGGTATAGGATTTTTTATATGGGATTGTATGGTTGGGTATTCTTTACTGTTTTTTTTTTTTTTTTTTTTTTATTGGTTGAGCCAGGTGGACTTGTTTCTTTTTTCAACCTGACTAACTATGTAACTATGATACAAATTCCCCTGAAAAGTACAACCTTTAAAACGATCTGTCTATTTGCCTCTAGTAGATCCATCCCATAATCTAGTATGTGAACAGAACTCATGCTAACTTAAATTTTCATTCTAACCATAGTCTTAGCAAGCTCTTGTGTAAGTTTTGTTTATTGTAGTTGATTTATTAAAGAAGAAAGGAAATGTTCGCTATGCGTCATTTAATTCACTTTGCTAGGTGAAAATTCACTTCTCGTATAGTATTCCAATAACCAGGGCCGGGACAAGGGGTGGGCAGGAGGGAAAGTTACCCTGGGCACAACGGTTTATTGCAGGGATTGGGCGCACCCTGACCTTAACCGTAAGGGAATGGGGGGCACAGTTTGGCATCTCTGCCCTTGGCGCTCGATGAACTTGTCCTGGCACTGCCAATAGCTGTTATTCAATAACTGTTTTAGTGTCATTTTTAAATTATAATTTAAATCTTTCTCTTCAATAAAAATATGTAATTTCTTTTTTATCTCATTACATTAACATGTGGATGTTTGATCAAAGTTTACAAAGGCAATTAGCATAAAGGTAATGCCAACATTTTTTATTGATAGTACCTAACCTTGTGCAGGTTCTCTGAAAGATTAAGGACCGTATGCATTCACTAGTACAAACCTTAGTAAATGCAAATAGAGGTTTGTTTATCTTTCTGCAACCAGCATGAAAGGGATCATTTAAAACAATGGTTGTGTGGCTGCAGGAAAGACATTTGCACCGTCTATGGCCTGCCCAATCCTGTAGAGATGATAGTAGGTGTTTGTCATTCATGGTGTACTTATTACAGTAAATTAGGAATAGTTTCACCTCCTTTGACTACATATATGATAACAATCTTCTATGGCCAATTAGTATTTCCTGTTAAAAAAAAAAAAAAAAAACTTGAAATAGATGTTTTTTTGGCTTCTGTGCAAATTGTGGACGAATGGAACTAGAGATTAATTTGATGCTCAGGTTAGTATGTTTAACCACTTCAGCCCTATAAGGTTTTAACCTCTTAAGGACCAGGCCAAATTTTGCAATATTGCACTGCGTTACTTTAACTGACAATTGTGATGCTGTATCCAAATAAAATGTATGTCTTTTTTTTTTTTTTCTCACAAATAGACCCTTCTTTTGGTGATATTTGATCGCCCCTGCGGATTTTATTTTTTGCGCCATAATGAAAAAAAGCAATATTTTTTTACTTTCTGCTTTAAAATATATCCAATTGAAAAAAAATTTAATTTCTTCATTAATTTAGGCTAATATGTATTCTGCTACATACTATCGGTTAAAAAAAAATAAAAAAAATCCCAATAAGAGCGTATATTGATTGGTTTGTGTAAAATTAATTGCGTTTACAAACTATGTGATATTTTTTTTTTTTTACTAGTAATGGTGGCGATCAGCAATATTTAGAGGGATTGTAGCAGACAGATCCGACACCTAACTGACACTTTTTTGGGAACCAGTGACACTACTACTACTACTACTACTACTAATGACACTGGCAGGGAAGGGGTTAACATCATGGGCGATCAAAAGGTACACTGTGTGTTTAGCTGGTGTTATCAAAGGGTTAACTGTGTGGGGGTTGCTCTGACTGAATGAAGACAGAGATCAGTGTTCCTGCTTGGCAGGAACACAAGATCTCTATCTTCTCCCCTGTCAGAACGGCGATCTGCCTTTGTTTACATAGACAGATCGCCGTTCTGCCTCTCTGGGGAACGATTGCGGATGGCCAGCGGACATCAGGTTGGCATTCCCTGTCATACCTCCCAACATTTTAAGATGGGAATGAGGGTCCCTATTAGCAAAAGTATGTAGGCATAGGACACACACCCCTTAACGAATTATACAAAAAATGGTCACTTAAACCCCCCCCTTTTTTTTTTTTACTACTACTGTTCCTTTAACCACTTTAAGACCGGAGGATTTTCCTGCTTCACGTCCAGGCCACTTTTTTCAACTGCGACTTTAAATGACAATTGCGCAGTCATGCAATGCTGTACCCAAACGAAATTTACGTCCTTTTTTTCCCACAAACAGAGCGTTCTTTTGGTGGTATTTAATTACCTCTATGCTTTTCATTTTTTTGCGATATTAATAAAAAAACAGCGAAAATTTTACCAAAAAATTGACATTTTCTACTTTGACAGTTAAAAAATATCCAATATATTCAATTTTTGTCATCTATTTAGGCCAAAATGTATTTAGCTACATGTCTTTGACAAAAAAATTCTCAATTAGTGTATTTTTAACCACTTTAAGACCAGAAGATTTTACCCCATTCCTGACCAGGCCATATTTTAATGGACAATTACGCGGTCGTGCAACACTGTACCCAAATTAAATTTATGTCCTTTTTTTTCCCCACAAATAGAAATTTCTTTTGGTGGTATTTGATCACCTGTGCGATTTTTAATTTTTTGAAAAAAAGAGTGACAATTTTGAAAAAAAAGAAAAAACAATATTTTTCACATTCTGATATATAACATTCCCCAAAAAAATTTACAAATCAAATTTTTTTTAACATTTTAGGCCAATTTGTTTTCTGCTACATGTTTTTGGTAAAAAAAATCACAATAAGCTTATTTTGATTGGTTTGCGCAAAAGTTATTGTGTTTACTAACTACGGGAAAGATTTGTCATTTTTATTGTTTATTTTTTTTTTTTACTAGTAATGGCGGCGATCTGCAATTTTTTTTTTTTTTGCAGGACTGTGACATTGTGGTGGACAGATCGGACCCCTAACTGACACTTTTGGGGGGACCAGTGACATTACTATAGTAATCGGTGCTATAAATATGCACTGTTACTGTAATAATGACACTGGCAGGGAAGGGGTTAACACTGTTGGTGATCAAGGGGTTAAATGTATGCCTCATGCTTACTGACGTGTGTGGGGGGAGGGGTTTGTGTGACACAGACACAGATCGCAGGTTCAGCTATGCTGAATCCTGTGATCTGTCCCTGCCTGTCAAAGAGGAGATCCGCTCGCTTTGTTTACACAAGCGGGCAGATTTCCTCACTTTTTCCCTGACGATCGGGGAAGAGAGACAGTGATCACCGCCTCTCCTCCCCTGGCCCAACTCCCACTGTGTCTGAATACAGCGGGGGCGAGCCTCCAGGGGCACGCGCGCCGCCAAGGGAGGGAGGTATCTGGCGATGTAGGTCTACGTCGCCAGACCCAGCCAAGCCGCTCTGCTGCAGTAGCAGCAACGTGAGCGGTTGGTAAGTGGTTAAACTGACTTATGAAATTTACAAATGCAGAAATTTAGAAACTGGATGAAAGGTTTAGCACTGAGGAACACCTTTTGAAAGATAAAAAGTGCATTGTATATACAACCACATAGATCAAACCAAAATGAGGGACAAATGGGGAGAACAGAGGGACTTTGTTCCAAATCAGGGACAGTTATGAGCTATGCCCTGTGTACAATCAGTGCACGATTGTGCCTCCAGTAGCGCACGTTAGACCCCTCCCAGTGTGTATTGCATGAAATGATGTACAGGTATGTCGTTTCGTGCAACAGAGCCGACCTGCCACAATAAAAGTGTGATAGGCAGTCGGCAAGAGGTTTATCTGATCACAGGAACCCTTGTTTGAGCTGGGCAGATCAACTTTCTAACTACAACACACGTGCACCCTTGTAACTGACCCTGATCACATTTACTTGGTTCTTAATGGCCTGTACACACGATCTGAAAATTGGATGGAAAATACAGCTTTCAAATCGTTCATATGATAATCGGATCGTTAGTACACAGCTTTCGAGAGCCAATCACGACATTTCATCCAACATTATCCGATCGGACAAGCAAACTTTTTTTTCTTGTACGATTTTTGTTTTATCAGTACAAGTTGGAATTCCAAAATACAATATAAATACAACTTACAATATTTTATTCTGTCATACACAAATTTTCTTAACTTTAGTAAACTCTTAATTTTCAATATGCAACTAGCATGCAAAAAAGACGGACGATCTGTCATCCGATTTTCGGATCGTGTGTACAGGCCATTGGATAAAACTGACTTTGTCACACTAATGATTCCTAGTCATACAATTATTCATCTTCCTATGAAAAATGGGAACAGTACACGTTCCATTAGCAAGATTTTAAAGTGCTCTGAATGTAGCCCATTTCTTACTGTCCTTTCACATGAATCTTTGATGCATTTATGGGTAAAAAAGTGGAAGAAAAATGCATGCAAAATGTCTTGTAAAGCACTGCGCTAACTGTTTGCACTATTTAAACCCTATACAATAATGATATTCTAAAATATAAATCCTATGAAACCCTTTACACCAGTGCACTGCGGGTGCGGTCAGTTTTAAAAGTCCTGCATTCTGTACCCTTAGTGCACTTTTCAAAAGCGCACCAAAAAATGCATAATTTATTTCTGCAGAAAACTCATAAAAACTGCACCTGTGGTGCGTTTTTTTTGTTTTTTGTCACGTATTCAAGTTTCACAGGTGGATGATTGAGTCAGGGGTTCAGAAAATGCATCAAAAAGGCGTGTGTTTTTCCCACACTTTTTCAAGAGAGCAATGTGAAAGCACCCTAACTCAACCCATACTTTCAGCTGTACCTAGTGACACCTGAACTGACCGCCATCTCAAGTCTATAGTAACAGCAGCGTGTTTAATCACTCCTAAATTGGAAGATTGTTCAAGCAGGTTTAAAAACATTTTCCAATGACTAAACTACCTCTACACTAAAGGCCCGTACACACGAGTCTAAATTCGGCCAGGAATTTTCGTCCGACGACCGATCTGCCGATTTTCGGCTTGTTAGTATGGTGCTTCCGACAACCGACTCCGACTGTTCGGCCGAAAAAATCCTGGTGTGCAGGCCATATAATTTTTGTCGACCGTCAAAACACGTCTGATTTTCGTCTCATTAGTACAGATTTCGATGGGGAAATATCTTATGAGCAAGACTAGGCATGCTCAGAGATGAAAGAACACAAAGAAAGCAATCCAACAAATGACATCACTTCTGAAGTAGAATTCTGTCGTGTGGAAAAATTTGTGTGCAGTCTAGAGCACATTCCAACCAACAGACACCACTCTGGACAAAAGACGGACGACCGGTCGGCGGAAATTCGTTGCGCGTGTATGAGGCTTAAGTGTTACTAATCTCCTCTCCTTTCACTTAAATAAATGCACTTGAGCAAGCCAATAAAATGAACTTGCCTCATAACTCTAAAGCCATATTTAACCACTTAAGGACCGGAAGGATTTACCCCCTTAATGACAAGGCCATTTTTTTGCGATACGGCACTGCTTTACTTTAACTGACAATTGCGCAGTTGTGCGACGCTGTACCCAAATATAAAATTGATGTCTTTTTTTCCCCCCCACAAATAGGCTTTCTTTTGGTGGTAATTGATCACCTCTGCGGTTTTTATTTTTTGCGCTATAAACAAAAAAAAAAAGAGCGACAATTCTGAAGAACAATATTTTTTTTTTTTTTACTTTCTGTTAAAAAACAATTTAATTTTTTTCATCAATTTAGGTCAATATATATTCTGCCACAGATATTTTTTTACCTAAAAATATAAGTGTATATGGATTGGTTTGCGCAATAGTTAACGTGTCTACAAACTAGGGGAAAGATTTGGCATAATTAGTTATTCATTTATTTTTTACTAGTAATGGCGGCAATCAGCTATTTTTAGTGGGATTGGGATAGACAGATCAGACACTTTTGAGAGGACCAGTGACGTTACTACAGTAGTTAGTGCTAAGAATATGCACTTACTGTACTAATGACACTGGCAGGGAAGGGGTTAACACCAGGGGTGATCAAAGGGTTAAATGTGTGCCTAGGGGATGCTTTCTAACTGTGTGGGGGATGGACTCACTGGATGAACACAGAGACCTGTGTTCCCAAATAGGAGGAACACAGGATCCCTGCATTTATCACTGACAGAACAGCGGTCTGCCTTGTTTACATTGGCAGACAGTCTTTTTGTCTCCATGGGGAGCGATCCCGGGTGCCAGACGGACATCGTGTCCACTGGACCTGCTGATTGGCTCCCCCTCTAGCCAATCGGTGCTCGCGCGCCCCCACTATCTGCTACACAAAGCGACATACAGGTACGTCTTTTAGCTTAACTGAGCTGACCTGCAGCAGTATAACTACGGTGGCTGGTCGGCAAGTGGATAAAGCAGAACTAAATTTTTTTCCGAGCAGCACAAACTGAAAATGCTATAAGGGCTTATTTACTTCAATGTAAACACGCATTAAATCGCTTACTGCTTCAACATGCTTTTTTGATGTGTTTTGATGCTTTGGTTAGCAGATCCCCCGCTCTTTGGTACCCTTGTTTAGCTGATCCCCTGCTCAGTAGTAACCCCCAACTCTGCTGTTCCCCTGCTCAGTGTTGCCTCCAGCTCTGCTGATCTCCCATTTGGTAGTAGCCTCCAGCTCTGTTGATTCCCTACTTGGTAGTAACCCCCAGCTCTGCTGAGCCTCAGGTCTTCTGATCCTCCTCTCTCTCCATTCCCTGCTCACCTCCTGCTATATTGCTCCCATGCTGCGCAGCACGTGTGACATTGCGAGTTTCCCCTTTCCCAGTCCCTTGGCTCTGCCGATCCTCTGCCGCTCAGTCCTCGATCTCTGGTCCCCGCTCACCTTCTGCTATAGCTTTCCATGATGCATGTTCCATGTTACACACCATGTATGCCACCTGCTTCGCTCTGGTCCAGACCCCTTCCTGCTGCTTCATGCTGTACACCAGATGTGACATCTGCACCAGATACTCCCAGAATATATACACATGAACCGGAAGTGACTTCTTTCTTAGAGCCAGCTGTTGTTGCTGTTACAATATCAGAAACACTCTAAAATCTCATAGAAAGCCTTTATAGAAGATGGAGGCTGTTAAAGCAACAAGTATTATGGTCAGGTGTCCCCAAACCTTTAACTATATAGTATATGAGTTGGAAATATATATTATGATGCTGCTGAAAGCATAACCTGTTATCCAATTTAAAGTGAAACAGATTACACAGACAAAACATATATATATTGTGAGGGATTAGCTCGGTGGTAGGCGTGGATGACCCCTTGGGGGGTGCGTTTTCACAGAGAGATAGCCGAGCAGTGGTTGCAAACAACACTGATTTATTCATGTAATTTACTTCACACAATTGCAAGCTCCAAAAACAGCATAATTCAAAATAAACATAAATAAAATAAATCCTTGCCACTGTGGGCGGCTACCTTCTCACACACTGGAACCTATCTAATGAAGTCTGTCCCCAACCTACTGTTGGGCAGACTTGGCTGGTCATACAGCAGACTCTCAATAGTCCATGTTTTATCTCTCCACCACAGCACATGTTCATTTAAGCTGTCCCTTTGTTTTTCTCTTTGCTTGGCAAACATTCCTTTATTTCTTCCACATAGAAATAGTTTGTTTATTTACCTTGAGAAGTCTTCACAACTGGTTACCCTCCTTAGCGCACATCACTTCAGGGGGTCTTCTCCCATGCTCACCAGCTTGTCGGGAGGCACTCATCTGTCTGTCCTCCTCTCCCAGCCCACACGGCGACAGGAGGCAGCAGTCCTTCTCCCATGCCCACACGGCGTCGGGAGGCACACGTCTGACTGTCCTCTCTCTTCCCAGCTCACAACCACAGGAGGCAGCAATCCATAGACTTCCTCTGGACAAATTATAGAGGCCTTCATTTCCTCATTCCGAACAGCTGAAGGCCTTTCAACTTCTTTACACCTTCCTGCTGCCTTTGGCAGCCGACACCCTATAGTAATTGGTGAACTTTCCAAACCAGGTGGGAATGTGTCTCCTCTCTGTGACTACATCCCCAGATTTACCTGACTTCCTGTCACAATATATATATATATATATATAGATTGCATTTATTTCCAATATACTGCTTTCCTTAGTAGTACGCATGTTTGAAATTAAAAGTCCATCAGTGGCTTTTTTAGCTTTAAATCTGGATGGAAAGGTTGCTTGTTGGTTTCCCATTGCTTCCTGTGATATCGCATACCTGCAATACTTCCAAAACAAAGCAAACCTAAAGCTGAAAAAAAATCTCTTAAAAGCCGGAAGTGCTTTTAGCGAGCTTTGTTATAGACTTCTATGGAGGCTCCAGAGACACTTTGAAGCACCAAGAAAGTGCCATAGGGTAATATTTTTGAAGCATAGCATAAGCAATGTGTAAACAGGACTGGAAGCTTACCATTTTATTTAGTAACAGGGGCTTTGATTGTCATTTAGAGAGCATTAAATAGCTAGTCCGAAGCCACATTTTGAAGCAAGTTTAAACAAGCCCATGTTCCTTATTAATATTAAAAGCAAACTCACCCATCCATGTCTCCATGCTTTATTTTTCTGAGAAATCACTTTGAAAAACAGTCCCTAGCATTTCCAGCCATGGCCATCTTGAATAAGAGCAGATGATTCATGTAGCACTTACTTTTAGGAATCAATCTGTCCTTAGCTAAGGCATGCCGGCAGGAGGGTGTGCTTAGCTAAGAAAGCCCATCCATCTCTCCTCCAGATGAAAGCAAACCATGACCATGAAGACTCATGGGATGTATGCATTTACGAATGCTAGCATAATGAGAATTAAACATGGTTAATGCTGTTTGAGAGCGTTTAGTTCTGCTTTAATTGCATGTAACAGGATGTGTGTGCCCTATAGGTTAGGCAACTGTAGCACTGCTCCTGTAGGGGCTGCTGGATTGGATGGGTCCTCTGTTCGTTGCCCAAAACGTCTCAACCCCAGCTCCTCTGACACACCAGGTTGAGTTTACAAACTGACAATATCACAGGAAATCACTAAAAGTGATACTTTAGTACCAGGGCTTCTTTTCTCAGAAAAAGAAAACAAAGTGCAGCGCTATAAAATTACAAATAGTGCATACAATCATTCACATTAAAATGTATAAAATGCACAATAAAAAGCATGTGGATCATAAATCATAAAGTCCTTAAAAGCTGATTTCCAAAGTGAAAAGCAGGAATAATTAAAACGACACTGCAAACGTGACTCCTCCACCATAGATAATACAGCCTCTCACCTCCTGTATTCGATCACTAGGGGTCACAACACTTTCTATCAGTAAGCCAGAGACTGCCAGAAGATCTGTATATCCAGGATCCAACAGGTTCTCAGAAACTCATGTATGGCAATCCGGAAAAGATAAATAAAACGATCTTATGCTCTCCGCTTAATTAAGGACATTTATTTAAGTAAAAAATAAAGCATCACTCACAAGCAAGGCACTGTCACAGTGCCAGATGAAAGCGAAAGTGCAGACATGTGTTCCAGGATCTCAGAGAGCTGCAGGTGACATCAGACTCCTTCCCCCGTATGCATTACGTCAATAGGCATGAGTTAAAGAAATATGGAAGATTGGGAAGAAAGGATTTTCCAGGCACATAAGTTACTTAAAAAATAAAATTTTATTAAATTCCATCACATATAAAATTAAAGGGGGGGGAAGAAAAAGACAAATAACACACAAGACAAAAAAAAGGTCTAATAAAATTGACTGAACCCAGAATTGGCTGGGTAGTCAAATGGGTAACATACAGCAGTTCTACTAGATTTAGTCATACATAGATGAATGCTGATAGTCACAATTTGCGACTATATATACATATTATATACTCAGGTAATGGTGACAAAAAGTAGTAGTTCGATTGCTCGAGTTGCTCAACATGTTTCGCCTCATATAGAGGCTTCGTCTGGAGCCTGCTTGTAATTAGAATGGATAATTCTGTGTATTTGTAATGCAGGACAAACGTCACCACAGAGACATAATAAATGATAACGAAGGGGCATTCATGGGTAGGTACAGAGCTCAATATTAGACAGGAATGATTAAACCAGGGGTAGTAGGGCCTGGGTATCGCCAAACAATGCGCTATACAAGCATATCTCCATATATTCAGTGGGAAAAGGGAGCCAGCAAAATATACCAGCAGATAAAGATGTATATATATCCTTGTGTCAGCTCTGTCCTAAACCGCCATGATGTCCGCTCCGGATGGTGATGTTTGTCCTGCATTACAAATACACAGAATTATCCATTCTAATTACAAGCAGGCTCCAGACGAAGCCTCTATATGAGGCGAAACATGTTGAGCAACTCGAGCAATCGAACTACTACTTTTTGTCACCATTACCTGAGTATATAATATGTATATATAGTCGCAAATTGTGACTATCAGCATTCATCTATGTATGACTAAATCTAGTAGAACTGCTGTATGTTACCCATTTGACTACCCAGCCAATTCTGGGTTCTGTCAATTTTATTAGACCTTTTTTTTTTTTGTCTTGTGAGTTATTTGTCTTTTTCTTCCCCCCCTTTAATTTTATATGTGATGGAATTTAATAAAATTGTATTTTTTAAGTAACTTATGTGCCTGGAAAATCCTTTCTTCCCAATCTTCCATATTTCTTTATGTAGCAAATTCTAGGATTGGCACGTGTAATACTAAAACCTATATGCTCAGATTGCTGCTATCTGATGGCATTGTTTCATTGAACAATAGGCATGACTTCCTCAGCAGGAGTAAGGAGGGAGACCGCACCAGCTCATTATAAAGGCGTCTCATAGCAACCAGAAGCCAGGTCATTACAAAGCAGGAAGTGAAGGGGAATGGAAAACCTCTACCCCCTTCAACCAAGGACCAGCCCAGCTTCCTGTAGACACAGGAAATAAGAATAATGCCCCATACACACGTGCAGATTATCTGAAGACTTTTGTCTGCAGACTTACCTTTTCTATGTAGTGCAAGGGCCTGCCGGATTGCATACAAATTGAAAGTGTTTAGGTTTGACCTCATATTATATGGTTTTGGTAAGTCTGCAGACAAAAGTCTTCAGATAATCTGCACGTGTGTACGGGGCATTACAGAGCTGAACAGCAGTGGTCAGAGGAAATATACAACACGGATTAACCCCTGAAGCTCCGCTGCAGCTCACCATCAGTGACTAAATAAATTATGGCAATATAATTGGAAATGCCCGAATAATTCACTGCCTAACATAGACAGTCGAGCAAAATATTAAATATTAAAATAAATATCCAATTTAAAACCAATATAAAATCGGAATATGACAACAGCCGCAGCTCTCCGATTGGAACATCATACAGATTAAAAACATATACATATAAAACCTGCGCATAGAGAAATACATATATGTATAAATATAAATATAAAACATACAATATGCATGACCTACATGATACATGCAATAAAATTCCAAAAGAAAAACTGAATAATAAATAAAACAGATCTATTAACTATTAGAGATAAAACAATTCAAATCAAAATCAGCATTTAAACCTCCTGGTGACAGCACATAGGTCCGATAAATCCAGAAGGATTCTCTGCGACTCAATTGTCGCACAAAATTCCCACCCCTCCAATGATGGGCTGTTTTTTCAATGCCCCAAAATTTTAAACTGGTAGGGTTGCAATTGTGGTGTTTCTTAAAGTGTCTCGGCATGCTATGATTAGTCTTTCCTTTCCTGATCTTACTCATATGCTCACCTATGCGTACATGGAGCGGTCTAGTAGTTCTACCCACGTATTGCAACCCACACTCACACTGGAGCATATAAACTACACCCCGTGTGGTGCAGGTGACAAAATCTTTTATTACGTGTGTCTCATGAGTGGCAGTAGCAATAAACTCCTTTCTCCTTTTTAGATTTGCTTTAGAAGTCTTGCAAGCGGCACATCTGCCACAAATGTAAAACCCCTTTAATTCTAGGAACAACCTGTTCTCAGCTCTAGACGGGGGGTCAACAACCCCAGGTGCTAAGCGATCCCTGAGAGTCGGAGCCCTCCTATAGATGAACTTAGGTCGTTATGGAAGGGCGGGGCCTAAAATACGATCGCTTTTTAATATGGGCCAATGTTTAGCTACAATGCCCTCAAACTTTTTAAACTGGACATTATAGTCCAGAACCAGACTGAATTCATTGTTGGCAGGTGTCCTTTGCGTTCCAGCAAGAACTACCTCCCTATTCACTGAGCTGACCTTCGCTATTTCATTATCAATAAGTGCAGGATCATAACCCTTCTCAAGAAACCTCTTAGCAAGTACTTGCGACTGAGACCGGAAATCCTCTTCCGAGGAGCAGTTGCGCTTAATGCGCATGAATTGCCCTCTTGGGATATTACATAGCCACAGATGGTGATGGCAGCTGTTTTTAGGTATGTAGGAGTTCCGGTCCGTCGGCTTGAAATAGGTGCGAGTTTTTAGGGCTCCACTTTCCTTAAATATCTCCAGATCCAAAAACACGATTTTTGAATCGCTAACATTTCATGTTAACTTAATGTTTTTGGTATTGGCATCAAACCTCTGCATAAAACATTCCAAACTGGACATATCACCCTTCCATACCAGGACCAGATCGTCTATATAACGACGATAGCAGCTTAACTGGGGGGGACGGTTAGCAAAAATGGCTTCCTCCTCCCAGTGTGACATAAAGATATTAGCCACACTGGGAGCAAACCGTGCCCCCATAGCTACTCCCTTTGTCTGTAAGAAATACCTCTGATCATACCAGAAGTAATTTTTCAGCAGGCAGAAGTCGAGACACTCCAGCAGGAATTTACAATGCCTAGAAGGTAATTCAGACTTGGATAGGGCCCATTTCACCGAGGTCAGGACATCCTCGTGATTAATGATAGTATATAGTGACCCCACATCTGCGGTCACTAATATACTATCCGAAATGTCAGGTAAGTCAAACAACACTTGGATCGCATGCTTAGTGTCTTTTAGGTATGCAGTGGTGCCAACTACTATCGGTTGGAGAAAACAGTCGATGTACTGACCAAGTCTGGCCGTCACAGACTCAATTCCATTAACGATCTGGCGGCCCAGAGGCCTGGTTTGATGTTTATGGATTTTGGGTAGGAAGTAGATTATAGGGGTTCTACAAAAATGGGGATTTAGATAGGCCGCTTTCTTAGAGCTTAAAATCCCCCATTCTTTGCCCATATCCACAAGACCTCCCAACTCCTTTTTAAACCTAACCATAGGATTACTCGTGAGAGGGGAATATGTTTCCCCATCACCGAGCAACCGCGGCATCTCCTCCCGATAATGGGCACCACTCATAACAACCAGTCCTCCTCCCTTATCCGCAGGGCGGATCACAATGTCCTTCCTACCTTCTCATGTTTTGATACCTTTCTTAATCTGCTGAGGGTCATTCGCCCTCTTCAGCTTAAGTAAATCAAGATCTCTGCAGACCAGATTTTTAAACACTTCCAGATGTCTGGTATCAACATTCGGAGGATTGAACACAGACTTATTCCTCAGTTGTGAATGGATAGTGGTGTCCATAGACACATTTCTTTGGACTGGGTTTGATAAAAAATACTTTTTAATATTCATTGACCTGACAAATTTTTGAATATTGATATAAGTATCAAACTTATTTATATTTTTTACAGGTGCAAATGTTAACCCCCTATCCAGGACTCGGACCTCATCCTCCATTAGGGTAAGGTTATAAATCCCTGTACCTATTGAGGTTTTGGCCTTTTGTGCCCTGCGTCCTCCCCTACAACCTCTTTTTTTCTTTTTCCCGATCTGTTCATGGGATACGATGTTCATGGGGGGTGCCTCATGTTGGTTTTCTTTGGGGTTAATGGACCCGGTGGAGGATCCCTCCAGGGGGTCCTCTGCACCCCTAAAAAATGAGAGTCATCATTATAATTTTGCAAAGGCTGGAACCTATTATCCATGGGAATTGGACGGTTAATAGTTGGATGGCCACCCCTCGAATAAGTTAAACTTCCTCTATTCTGATATGGGACTGTTTGCCAATAATGGTCATCCTGATGATATACACCACTATTCCAATCGTCCCTAGAGGATTATCGATAACTAGGTAGATTACCTCTGCCTCTACCTCTACCCCTCCCTCTCCCTCTCCCTTTTATTCCTCCACGGCCTCTCCCTCTAGGCGGTGGACCGGTCCTTAAAGGAAGATTGGGACGGGGGGTCCCTGATTGGGACACCACTTCGGGTAGATCATCCTCCTCAGTAGAATGTGGGAGAGGTGCTGCACCTGTACTAATATCGGGCACTGTGGCATTCCCAGACGGGACCTGCCACCTATAGATCAGGCCTGCTCCAAAATCTCCCACATCCCTGAGGAATTTTTTATTTTTCTTATCTTGGGACTCTTTATCCCATTTAATAAGCTTATTTTTAAGCTCATCAGACAACCTAATAAATTCAGGTTTGTCTTTATCCTTTTCAATGGATTTTTTGATAGTATCAATTTGGGTTTCTAGAGTCTCCATCTTCCTCTGCTTCCGTGATAGCAAAAAAGATAAGAGCTCTAGACCCTTGGAGGTGAAAAAATCCCCCCACTCTTTGTTAGAATCAATATCCATTAATCGGTCATTAGGTGGAATATCCCAACGCAAACGGCGAGGGATAATCTTGGCAGATAAATATTGCTGGAAGGACACAATATCCCACCAGGTTTTGATCTTTTTCTCAAAGATATGCCCCAGTTTCTTAAAGTTGTACACCAAATCACTGGGCTCCTTGGGAACTGCCACCCGTGAAAATACATCATCTAGCCTGATTTCACAGGCTTCTATATAACGGAAGATATCCATATAAATCAGATCAGCAGCCAAATTAAATAGGATTGGGAAGATATACAATAAAAATAAAAATTCAGCGCTTAAAGTCAAATGGATGGGTAAGCAGCTGTACACCAGGATAGGTCAAACCTACCAAAACCTATAATATGCAGTAAAAGAAAATAAAGTGCAGCACTATAAAATTACAAATAGTGCATAAAATCATTCACATTAAAATGTATAAAATGCACAATAAAAAGCATGTGGATCATAAATCATAAAGTCCTTAAAAGCTGATTTCCAAAGTGAAAAGCAGAAATAATTAAAACGACACTGCAAACGTGACCCCTCCACCACAGATAATACAACCTCTCACCTCCTGTATTCGACCACTAGGGGTCATAACACTTTGTATCAGTAAGCCAGAGACAGCCAGAATATCTGTATATCCAGGATCCAACAGGTTCTCAGAAACTCATGTATGGCAATCTGGAAAAGATAAATAAAACGATCTAATGCTCTCCGCTTAATTAAGGACATTTATTAAAGTAAAAAATAAAGCATCACTCACAAGCAAGGCACTGTCACAGTGCCAGATGAAAGCGAAAGTGCAGACATGTGTTCCAGGATCTCAGAGAGCTGCGGGTGATGTCAGACTCCTTCCCCCGTATGCATTACGTCAATAGGCATGACTTCCTCAGCAGGGGTAAGGAGGGAGACCGCACCCGCTCATTATAAAGGCATCTCATAGCAACCAGAAGCCAGGTCATTACAAAGCAGGAAGTGAAGGGGAATGGAAATCTCTCATTTTTTAGGGGTGCAGAGGACCCCCTGGAGGGATCCTCCACTGGGTCCATCAACCCCAAAGGGAACCAACATGAGGCACCCCCCATCGTATCCCATGAACAGATCGGGAAAAAGAAAAAAAGAGGATGTAGGGGAGGACGCAGGGCACAAAAGGCCAAAACCCCAATAGGTACAGGGATTTATAACCTTAGTGGTGTTACCCTAACGGAGGATGAGGTCCAAGTCCTGTATAGGGGGTTAAAATTTGCACCTGTAAAAAATATGAATAAGTTTGATACTTATATCAATATTCAAAAATTTGTCAGGTCAATGAATATTAAAAAGTATTTTTTATCAAACCCAGTCCAAAGAAATGTGTCTACGGACACCACTATCCATTCACAACTGAGGAATAAGTCTGTGTTCAATCCTCCGAATGTTGATACCAGACATCTGGAAGTGTTTAAAAATCTGGTCTGCAGAGATCTTGATTTACTTAAGCTGAAGAGGGCAAATGACCCTCAGCAGATTAAGAAAGGTATCAAAACATTAGAAGGTAGGAAGGACATTGTGATCCGCCCTGCGGATAAGGGAGGAAGACTGGTTGTTATGAGTGGTGCCCATTATCGGGAGGAGATGCAGCGGTTGCTCGGTAATGGGGAAACATATTCCCCTCTCACGAGTAATCCTATGGTTAGGTTTAAAAAGGAGTTGGGACGGCCAGACTTGGTCAGTACATCGACTGTTTTCTCCAACCGATAGTAGTTGGCACCACTGCATACCTAAAAGACACTAAGCATGCGACACAAGTGTTGTCTGACTTACCTGACATTTCGGATAGTATATTAGTGACCGCAGATGTGGGGTCACTATATACTATCATTAATCACGAGGATGCCCTGACCTCGGTGAAATTGGCCCTATCCAAGTCTGAATTACCTTCTAGGCATTGTAAATTCCTGCTGGAGTGTCTCGACTTCTGCCTGCTGAAAAATTACTTCTGGTATGATCAGAGGTATTTCTTACAGACAAAGGGAGTAGCTATGGGGGCACGGTTTGCTCCCAGTGTGGCTAATATCTTTATGTCACACTGGGAGGAGGAAGCCATTTTTGCTAACTGTCCCCCTCAGTTAAGCTGCTATCATCGTTATATAGACGATCTGGTCCTGGTATGGAAGGGTGATATGTCCAGTTTGGAATGTTTTATGCAGAGGCTTGATGTCAATACCAAAAACATTAAGTTAACATGGAATGTTAGCGATTCAAAAATCGTGTTTTTGGATCTGGAGATATTTAAGGAAAGTGGAGCCCTAAAAACTCGCACCTATTTCAAGCCGACAGACCGGAACTCCTACATACCTAAGAACAGCTGCCATCACCATCTGTGGCTATGTAATATCTCAAGAGGGCAATTCATGCGCATTAAGCGCAACTGCTCCTCGGAAGAGGATTTCCGGTCTCAGTCGCAAGTACTTGCTAAGAGGTTTCTTGAGAAGGGTTATGATCCGGCACTTATTGATAATGAAATAGTGAAGGTCAGCTCAGTGAATAGGGAGGTAGTTCTTGCTGTAACGCAAAAGACACCTGCCAACAATGAATTCAATCTGGTTCTGGACTATAATGTCCAGTTTAAAAAGTTTGAGGGCATTGTAGCTAAACATTGGCCCATATTAAAAAGCAATTGTATTTTAGGCCCCGCCCTTCCATAACGACCTAAGTTCATCTATAGGAGGGCTCCGACTCTCAGGGATCGCTTAGCACCTGGGGTTGTTGACCCCCCGTCTAGAGCTGAGAACAGGTTGTTCCTAGAATTAAAGGGGTTTTACGTTTGTGGCAGATGTGCCGCTTGCAAGACTTCTAAAGCAAATCTAAAAAGGAGAAAGGAGTTTATTGCTACTGCCACTCATGAGACACACGTAATAAAAGATTTTGTCACCTGCACCACACGGGGTGTAGTTTATATGCTCCAGTGTGGGTGTGGGTTGCAATACGTGGGTAGAACTACTAGACCGCTCCATGTACGCATAGGTGAGCATATGAGTAAGATCAGGAAAGGAAAGACTAATCATAGCGTGCCGAGACACTTTAAGAAACACCACAATTGCAACCCTACCAGTTTAAAATTTTGGGGCATTGAAAAAACAGCCCATCATTGGAGGAGTGGGAATTTTGTGCGACAATTGAGTCGCAGAGAATCCTTCTGGATTTATTGGACCTATGTGCTGTCACCAGGAGGTTTAAATGCTGATTTTGATTTGAATTGTTTTATCTCTAATAGTTAATAGATCTGTTTTATTTATTATTCAGTTTTTCTTTTGGAATTTTATTGCATGTATCATGTAGGTCATGCATATTGTATGTTTTATATTTATATTTATAAATATATGTATTTCTCTATGCGCAGGTTTTATATGTATATGTTTTTAATCTGTATGATGTTCCAATCGGAGAGCTGCGGCTGTTGTCATATTCCGATTTTATATTGGTTTTAAATTGGATATTTATTTTAATATTTAATATTTTGCTCGACTGTCTATGTTAGGCAGTGAATTATTCGGTCATTTCCAATTATATTGCCATAATTTATTTAGTCACTGATGGTGAGCTGCAGGGGTTAATCCGTGTTGTATATTTCCTCTGACCACTGCTGTTCAGCTCTGTTATTCTTATTTCCTGTGTCTACAGGAAGCTGGGCTGGTCCTTGGTTGACAGGGGCGGAGGTTTTCCATTCCCCTTCACTTCCTGCTTTGTAATGACCTGGCTTCTGGTTGCTATGAGATGCCTTTATAATGAGCGGGTGCGGTCTCCCTCCTTACCCCTGCTGAGGAAGTCATGCCTATTGACGTAATGCATACGGGGAAAGGAGTCTGACGTCACCCGCAGCTCTCTGAGATCCTGGAACACATGTCTGCACTTTCGCTTTCATCTGGCACTAAGACAGTGCCTTGCTTGTGAGTGATGCTTTATTTTTTACTTTAATAAATGTCCTTAATTAAGCGGAGAGCATTAGATCGTTTTATTTATCTTTTCCGGATTGCCATACATGAGTTTCTGAGAACCTGTTGGATCCTGGATATACAGATCTTCTGGCTGTCTCTGGCTTACTGATACAAAGTGTTGTGACCCCTAGTGGTCGAATACAGGAGGTGAGAGGCTGTATTATCTGTGGTGGAGGAGTCACGTTTGCAGTGTCACTTTAATTATTCCTGCTTTTCACTTTGGAAATCAGCTTTTAAGGACTTTATGATTTATGATCCACATGCTTTTTATTGTCCATTTTATAAATTTTTAATGTGAATGATTTTATGCACTATTTGTAATTTTATAGCGCTGCACTTTATTTTCTTTTACTGCATATTATAGTTTTTGGTAGGTTTGACCTATCCTGGTGTACAGCTGCTTACCCATCCATTTGATTTTAAGCGCTGAATTTTTATTTTTATTGTATATCTTCTTTTCTCAGAGAATAGGTGCAAGAACTCATCCCCATCACGCCCCTAGACATGTGTCATGGGGTGGGTGTGGCCAGATTGCATCAGTGGGAGGGTCTTAAAGGGGCATTAAGTAAAGCCAAGAGTGTATAACACACAAGTGCAGGGTTCAGGAGTGGGTACGCACCGAGTGTAGGTTTCAGTGCATTCTGCTCACAATGCATGGTTTGAGAGTGTGTTACGTTCAGAATGTAGGGTACATTAGTGCCTTATGTTCAGTATAAGGAGTCCAGTGGTACACGATGTACAGAGTGCAGGAATCAAGAGTGCATTACACTTAGAATGCAGGAATTAGGAGTGTGTTTATGATAGAGTGCAGGGCTCAGCAGTGTGTTTATGCAGCGAGTGCATGATTCGGGACTGCGTTACACTCAGAATGAAGGATTCAGGACTGCGTTACACTCAGAATACACAGGGTTCAGGTATGCGTTACACTCATAATGCAAGGTTCAGGCATGCGTTTATGCAAAGAGTGCAGGGTTCGGGAGTGTGTTACATTCAGACTGCAGGAATCAGGAGGGCACTATGCACAGAATCAGGAGTGCATTTATGCAGACAATGCAGGATTCAGGAATACTTTTTGGTCCCAATGGAAGGTTCAGGAGTGCTTTACGCTCAGAATGCAGGGTTAAGGAGTGCATTAAGCTCAGAATGCAGGCTTGAGAAATGTGTTATGCTCAGAATGCAGGGTTTAGGAGTGCTTTTTGCAGAGTTTACCTCTGCAACCCTCCTCCCCCCAGCCCCATCTCATCCATTCTCCTCTGTAGCCATCTTCTTCAGCTCTGATCTCTGCACCAGCACAGCTATTGCCCTTGCACACATGACCCCCCCCCCCCCTCATTTCTCAGTAGCAACTTAACCCCTGCTGTTTTTCAGCTCTGCCTCTTCCCCAGTGACCAGCACATGTTAAACGGCAGCAAGATCGACCAGCAGGGGGCGTTGGTATCCAGACACACGGATTAAGCTCAGCATGTTACTCTCCCCTGCAGCCCTTATTACACTGTGAGCTGGCAGCTGTCCCTCCCATGTCCTTGCTCTGAGTGCCATGCAGGGAGAGTTCTGTGAAAGCTGCTGGAAGATGAGAGCTGTCACTTGTAACACAGAAATTACCCTTGATAAAGTCACAATCTGCAGTGACGCAGCACGTCAGGAGGAGCCGGGTAGACGTCACTTCCGGTCTACGGCTGTGACCGGAAGTTCGGAAATGACATGCCGCTGAATGCAAGGGACCTAGCCGTCCACTTGTCTGCGCATCTCTGCTTATTTTACTGTAAGGTTTTTATTTGCTTTTTAATAAATTTTAATGTTATTTTAAGTACTACACTATGGAGCCCCCATTTAATTTTGAATGAGCGAATCTAAGGAGATGTGCATATCCCATGCTAGCTGAACCAGTGTCATCATTGGAACCCTACATAGGATTCCCTTACATATGCTGAAATGCTTTACTTTACCTATATTGAGGTGAGCAGCCACTGCATGCAATGTTGGATTCTGTGTTTGGATTGTTCACATCGGCGACACTGTATGACTGATTTACATCACGTTTTGGATCACTATTGGATATTATATTTCTCTGCACATTCACATGGACTTCCTGCACTGGGTTGTATTGTAATGATCACTTTATTTTGTTATGAATTTAATTGAATTATATCATTGCTTTTTACTCTGTATTTCACTATGAATGGATTCTCATTATTATTTAAATTAGCACTTTTCCATTTATGCCTTTTGATGAATTTCACTTTTGGAGCACTAGTCACTTTAATTTCAGTATAGTTTTACTTTTAATAATTTACTATATGTGCATTTATGGACATTGCTATGATTTAATTATTCATCTATTCGTATTGATTTTATGCACAATCACCTTATCTGATTCACTTATATCTGTGTATTTTTATATATATATTCATTATATATTATTTTAACATTTACTATTGCAAGTGGTGACACTGAAAATTGGCTGCTATTAAGCTCTATTACACAGTCTCTTGCACCTGCTACTTACTCTCCTACTGGTTAGCGCATTGGTTCCTGATTCCCACTTCATGCTTAGATCTGTGTGCCTGACATCTCTTATAATAGTTGTTCACAGGCAATTGCATTAGGGTTTGCACCCCAAACCCCGCTCAAACATACATGCTTTTCTCTGCAGCCTCAGCTGTACTGGACCGTGAATAAATAGAAAGTGCTCTGTGCTGAACGGCTTCCTGTTCATTCACAAATTGAAGCATAGTTTACTCTGCTTTAATTATAAATTAACGCAGTGAGTGAGTGTGTTAATTTAGAAAATTTTGACTAGCCCCTTCCCCTGCTCTCCATACTGAAATATCCCCCCAGGCAGCCGGGAGGAGAGGAGAAAAGGGAAGCCGGCAGCACTGCAGGTGGAGGGGGAGGCCCAACACGGGGGGGGGAGCACAGGCAGTGGGGAATCGGCACTGCATGTAGGGATTAGGGTGTGCCCAGGCATACCTGGCACACCATCTGTGCAAACCTATGTCTCTGATTGTGCCCCATTATATCACTGCAGTCCTTTATTAATTTGCTCTTACCATCTGACCGATCATGTCCTTGCTGACCTTGCTGCTCCAACTTCCAAGCCTATCTAGATGTAGCCGGTACTGGACTACCACTATCTGATAGAGCAGACTCACCTTCTGTTCCTTCAGATTGTCTTTGTATCACTCTAGTGTTGGTCTCAGGGTAAATCATCATATTGCAGAGACAGGGAGAACGGTATTGTGGGAATTCCTCTGTAAGGCTATGACTATACGGCTGGATTGTTGAGGAACTATATTTCCCAGCAAGCTTTGGATTACAGAGGAGCATCTCAGGAGAGGCTAAAAATGGATCTGCTGAATAGGCCTGCGCCCTCTTGCTTCCCGGGATCCATCGTTTGCACATGAGTCTGCTGTACAGAGAGAGATGGCAGAGTGTGGCCTACTGCACACCGCCCATATGCCTGCAGACTCAGCCCTGGCGAGACCGATGTACATCGCTACATCGCAGATATCCTTGCAGCATCGCTGATTGGTTGGAGTCAGCAGGGCTCACAGGGACAGCAGAGCGCAGCCATCTCGAGGCCACATAGTGTGGAGGATTGCCATCGCCTGTTCTTCCAGGACCCTCATTGATAGACATCAGGATTTGGTGAGAGGGCACCTTCTCAGAGTTCAGACCGCATTTGTTACAGTTCTTGTTACACTAAACACAGAAACTTTGCAATTGAATCAGCCACCAAATCTTTTAGGATTAAAATCAACTATTCTGCGTTGCTTGCGATACACTGATTCACAATGGGAACTGTTCAGTTTATGAGCTCCAATTGCCGGTGAAGATTTTAGCAAGGCCTTGCAAGTAGGATACTATCATATTACTGCTTTTAAAGGGGACACGTTACTGGTATCTAGATTACCTCATGTCTCATCAGGATACAGATGCTATAGGCCGGCCCGGAGTTCCCCTTTAGCTAGAATGCTTCACAGTAATAATATATAGTTTTCTGAGAAATTTACAAGCATATTCCAAGAGACTATGTTTATTAGTATCATTTGGTGTTATTAAAACCTGTTTCTCACTGTCTTTTTGATGTTGGTTTAACTGAACTCTGGCGGCTTATCCAGGGTCTAGTTGACTGATATATTTTTGCAAGTTCTTTTTCTGAGTACAGTTAAATCTTTTTCTTATTGTGTCAGTGTGTTACTTAAAGGTATATGCAACATGTCCGAACCTAGAACCTAGTGTCAGGAGGGCTGGACGATTTACAGGGTCAAAGC
Source organism: Pelophylax lessonae (assembly GCF_965119305.1). Taxonomy (NCBI): domain Eukaryota; kingdom Metazoa; phylum Chordata; class Amphibia; order Anura; family Ranidae; genus Pelophylax; species Pelophylax lessonae. The sequence goes on along the minus strand of NC_138770.1, from coordinate 466,951,485 downwards.
AGCACAGAAGAACTTAGATTTACCAGCAACCCCCAAGGGGGTAGTGCATATTCTTATCTACTTTCCCCCGTTCTCTGCCTCCCTGATACAGTCACAACAGCTGCTCAGCTACATTTTGTTCCTATAGCTGCCTTTTTATCTTATCTTATCTTATCTGCACCAGTGTGGCTTAGTGTTCTGTATGTATCTGGGCTTCCCATTCCGCAGAATGGCATAATTTAGTTTACTGATGAAAACCTCTGGTTCCTCTAAATGCAGTGCAACTTTGCTTCTTCTCCACCCTACCCTGTCATCGCCCAACAGACTCAGTTCCCTCTGCAAATCCATGTATTACTGCTCATCTTCTTCTTCTAGTTAATATTTACTAACTAATTTGGTTAATGTACCCCATTTTCCATCACCTATAGCTTAGATCTGGCATCATTATAAGATTTCTAATTAAATCTCGCAGCTAGTCCAGTTTCCTCCACAACTCCAGTCCTATTCATTTTATTCACTTTCCCTTACCTATAATAACCTTTTAGGTTATTCACAGAAGTGTTCACGCCACTTGTGGTGGAGGAATGCACGCAAGAGATGGCATTTTCCCATACCACAAAATTAACTGCCCTCTGCAGATGTGCACAGGTGCTATTCATTTTTAATGGCACCCCCACACATCTTGAAAACACAGGTGCTTTCACAGCCACCGAAACACATGGTACTGCAGTAGCATGCAGTTTGATGTGGCACACTTTTAAAAATCGGGTCTCCAGTTGTTCTGTCTCAGCATCGGTCATACCCGTGACCTTCTTGTAGACCCCCAGTCTGCAAGTATGTGCAGCAGGTTGAATGATGGCTCTAACAGATAGCTTACTCAATGAATAAAGACTCCAGAGGTGTTCTCCAATGCTTCTTTATGCTTCAAGTTAGCAAAGGCATAAACATAGAGGCTTTTCCATAGGTAAATTTACAATGAAGTTACACAGCTTCCACACTCTGCAGTCTCCTCATAACAACTAAACAAAATGGCAGTTACAGCAGGAAAATGGAGGATGGGAGAAACCATCTAGCCAGAAACAGCAGGGGTGCAAGGAAGATACCAATAACATAGCATAACATAACATGTAATAACAACTGCTAGACAGTTAAAGCTGCGTGGCAGCACACTCCCCGCCTGGTATCGTGAGATACCACTACACAATTATTTTCCATAAACATACAATTAACATTGCATACAGTAGAATGCTATGTAGCCCTCTCCTCTAAGCTAACTATGCTAGAGGTCTAAGTGACTCCTACACATAACACTGAATCAGAATTTTTGGAAGCAGGCATAATTAGGACTGTCTCAGTGACTGGTCTCAGGAAGGTTTTTGGGCTCCCGTCCTTTACAATCCTGACTTCCACACTTCGGACCTTTCCATCATCACTAGCAATGGCCTTTGTAATAACTCCAACTGGCCACTGGATCCGATCGGTTTGCTTGTCTTTTAGAAGAACCATGTCCCCTTCCTTTAAGTTAGGCTTCTGGGTTTGCCACTTTTTACGTCCTTGAAGAAGTGTGAGGTATTCCCCCCTCCATCTGTCCCAGAAACAATCTGCAAGGTATTGAGCGTATCTCCATTGACGTTTATATATGTCCTTTTCATCAAAGATGCTCTTTGGCGCTGGGATCTGTCCAATTTTCCGGCTCAATAATGCAGCTGGAGTTAAAACAGTTGGACATTCTGGGTCTGTGGATACAGCGGTCAGCGGTCTTGAGTTGATTATTGCTGCGACCTCAGCAAGGAATGTAGTAAGTACTTCATGGGTAAGACGTGAAGAACTCACATCAAGCAACATAGAATCCAGTATGCGCCTTACCATCCCAATCATATGTTCACAAGCTCCGCCCATGTGTGAAGCGTGTGGTGGGTTGAATTTCCACTGGTTTGCAGTGGCGGAGAAGGTGGCCCTTGGAGGTAGCTCTGTCTGAGAAGCTCGCTCCCACAGGGGTTTGTTAATGCTCTGGGACGCTCTCTCGCTATATTTGAACTGGTTGGTCAGTTTTCTCTCCTTCTTGTTCCTGGATGGTATTTCCTCACCTTCTGTCCATTCTTCACTAGCCTGAGCGTCAGACTTCCCATTTGTATCTTTGTCTCCCGGCTCTGTGGAGTCGTTGGTCTGAGTCTCTTCAATGACTCCCAACTTCGCCCCCTGTCGCCGCGCTTCATCAGAGTCTTTGTGTGACATGTTTCCATCCAGGGAGAAGTGTACGGCCAGCTGGTCCAGGATATTAATGGGTTTGTAGGCCCGTTCCTTAAAACTGTACCTCACAATGTTCTGGAGGGCATGAGGGTTGTTTGCAGTCAGGATACGAGTGAATTCCTCCTTAAGTTCAGCGTCGCTGAGTTCCAGCTGGTCCGGAGGCTTAACCAGAGTCTTGGCCTGCATCCATTCATCAGCTCCATCCCCCATATCTGTGGAGTCATCTTCATCCTCCAAATTTCTTCTTGAGCAGATGTTGGAACTCAATGCTACAACTTCAGGCCGGATTTCCGGATCAGTATCTGGATCCTCCAGGTGGAAATCGATAATTTCTTCTGAGTTTGTAGAAGACTGGTCCATTAAAAACTTGGGTCTGTTAGAATTGTCCTTGAAGAACTCTTCATCCATAATCTTGATGAACTCCTTGTCTTCGACTGAAGGGGCAATCTTGTTGTCATCACAAGTAGTCTGGTACACTGAATCACCAAAGTCCTTTTGAGAAGTGAGCTTGCAGTTAATACCTTGGAGTGGTTGATATGGAACTTCGTTTTTAAAATCAAGTCTTTCCTTCACATAATAGTGCGATGGACATTTCCTCAATTGACAGGTAACATTAGTTTTTGTAGGAAGCTACATCCAAGAGCTTGTGAGATTGGTCTAAGCAGACTTCTCCTATTATCACCCATCCAAGATCGAGTTTCTGGGCCTGAGGAGCATCATCTGGACCGTTACATAACTCTCTTATTTTATGAACTCTAGGAATGTCTCTCCCTAGTAGAATCAAAATCTTAACATCCTTGTTAAGTGGTGGAATGTAGTTAGCAATGTGGCTCAAATGAGGGTGATGACGTGCAACCTCTGGTGTGGGGATTTCTTCTCTGTTGTTCGGTAGTTGATCACATTCAATTAGAGTTGGAAGAGGAAACTCTGTGTCCTCATATTCTGATGCAACTACGAAGCCATGGGCTCTTCTTCCAAAAGTATTGACCTTTCCTGCACATGTCTGCATGGTATAGGACCAGGTCTCTCCTTGAATGTTGAATAGGTCAAAGAATTCTGTACTGGCCAATGAGCGATTGCTCTGATCATCGAGTATGGCATACATTTTTATGGATTTTTGTGGACATCCTTCAGGAAAAACTCTTACAAGACATATCTTGCTACAAGACTTGCTATGAAGCCCTTCTCCACATACCTCTGTACACCTTGTGGTTACGGGGTCGGCATATTGCTCAGTTCTCTCCCCGCCATCATCTGATGTAGTCTTGGGGTTGCTGCCGGGTGAAGGTTTCCTTTTGAACAGGTCTGAATGAAGAGCGTCCACATGTTTGGCACTGTTGCAGAGAGAACATCTGATGGCGATCTTACAGTCTCTAGCTAAATGATCGGAGGATGCACAACACTTAAAACAGATATTATGCTCTTTGAGAAATGACTTGCGTTCTTCAATAGGCTTGTCCTTAAATGCCCGACATTTGGAGAGAGAGTGTGGCGCATTATGAATAGGACACTGTTGATTAAGATTGCTTGCTTTGATGTCTGTAGCCAAGACGTTGGATGCTATTGCAGTCTTCCTCACGGCAATAGGATGCCTTAAATCCTTGAATTTACTGTTGGTGGCAATATCCCTTGAAGTACTTAAAGGAATGGTGGTTGTATCTGGATAGAAGAAGCTTGGGTCATTCTTGGATCTTGCAACCTTCCGCACGAACTCTGAAAAATAAGAAAAGGGAGGGAAGGAAACACGATGCTCATACTTATACTTTGATCCTACACTAGTCCACTTTCCCTGAAGATAACTAGGCAACTTTGCTACAATAGGATTTACGCCCTGAGCAGTGTCTAAATAGCTAAGACCTGGTAAACTAGGATCTAACTTAGCAATTTCAAGTTCAGGAAGGAGGTCACCTAACTCTCTAAGCTTATGATTGTCCTTAACAGAGATTTTAGGAAAGTCGTTTAGCCTCTGGAATAAGGCAGATTCAATGACTTCGGGGCTCCCATAGTCTTGTTCTAGACGTTCCCAGGCAGCATCAAGGCCTGCTTTAAAGTTATAAATGTAGACAGATTTAAGTCTCTTTACTTGTTCTGAAGATTGACGCCCCAACCACTTTATTAGTAAGTCAAGTTCTGCTTGAGGATCAATGTCCAAGTTCTTGGTTACCGCCTTAAATGTAGATCTCCAACTCCTGTAGTTTTCTGGGTGGTCATCAAATCCAGACAGTCCAGTTGTAATCAACTCTCGTCAAATCATATACTTGCTGAACTCTGCAATGTCAGTGCTTTCAGTTTTTATAGCCACAGGGTCTACTGATGGTGCGCCGTCTTGGACCATGGTTGGTATCTGATGTTGGCTGGTAGGTAGAGAGAAAGGTGTTGCAGATGGGTTTAATTTAGGTAAGGGTCTGTCGTCTGAAGGTCTCTGAGCATTTGAAGTCAAAGAGAGCTGTATCAAAGGGGGTATAGAGTTCATTCTGTAGTCTTCTGCTGTGCCCTTGTAATCTCTATGCACATAGGGTTGTGGTGGCACATGAGCTGCGTAGGTTGATTCACTTGATTTTGTGACGTGTGGTAGTTGTGGAGGGTCTCTGTTAGTAGGTGTGTCTAGTTGACCAGCTTGCTTTGGCGACACATTGCCTTCTGATCCACTTGCTGGATGATTATGAGAAGAATCTCCAACTGTAGGTGGGACTGTATTGTCGTGGTTCTGAGTTAAGACAAACTGTAGGGTCCTTTCAACAGGGTCTTGAAAAGCAGCCAAGCTGGTACAAGCTGCTCCTTCTTCTTCCAATAGGGCTTGTTCCAAGACAGATAACTCTGCTAAAGCTACTTCCTTTTCTCTATTCTTCTGAAGAATTTCTAGCTGAGCCTCTGTTTCTGCTTGTATTCTTGCCTGAATGCGTTTAGCTTCTGCTTCCTTGCATTTAGCTTCTGCTTCCTTGCATTTAGCTTCTTCTTCCTTGCATTTAGCTTCTGCCTTGATGGCTGCTTCTTTTTCAGAGCAGGCGGCTTGAACCTGGGCTACTGCAACCTTTTGGCGAGCTTTGAGTATTTGGTCGCTCAGTATTGACCTTATAGAGCAGGACCGCAATGACTTAGAAGAAGATTTATGATATGAGCGGGCAGACCTAGAAGATTTTCCTGAGTGTCTGGAAGAAGCAGAGTTACAGGATATAGTTTCATGTAGCTGTGCCAATCTACATTCTATCTGTGCCTTTGCTTCAAGATATGTGCTATGCCTCTGCTGGTCATTAGAAGTAAAGTCCTTTTAATTCCAATGCAGCTTCCTCTATGTTGGAATGTGACAATAGGGAATAGTACTTCTCAGAAATTCTTTTATAATTCTCAAATGCTTACTTAACCCTTGAGAGAGCAGTGTTCAATTGCCCAGAATTGTTGCTAGTTTCATTAGTGGCTGTTATACAACTTAAAGTCTTTTCCCACAATGCAGTCAGGTTACTAGATGTTTCTTCCTTACTTGCTTGATAAACCTCCCTTGCCTTCAAGGATGGATGAGGGGCTCTGACAGGACGAGCAGAATGAAGTAAGGAGTCTGCTTTATCTTGACTAAATTCAGGTAATTCTGTGAGATCTCTGTCAGACATAATAAGTACTGTATTTCTGGTGTCTTGTTAGAAATCTGCCAGAGCTCAGCTCTGTAAGTAGTGACTTCTGTTATTAAGCAGGCTGGGCTGAGGTATTTTTTATTACAATAGTGGCTTGTGCTGGAACTAGTTCAAACTGGATCACCTCAGAAGGCTGTAACAGTAATGAAGCATTCAGTAGGTGGCTGGTTTCATATGCAGTGTAATGCTTCTGGTGACACACAGGTGTGGTACTTACATTTCTGAAGCTGGAAATTTACTATTCTGAAGCTGCAGAGATACCTGTGTGATGAAACAACTGGAAACCCACTTCAAGCACCCCTTGGAAATGCACTCTCCGAAGATGTGTATTCTTGTAAATTTACTGTTCTGTCTCAGCATCGGTTGTACCCGTGACCTTCTTGTAGACCCCCAGTCTGCAAGTGTGTGCAGCAGGTTGAATGATGGCTCTAACAGATAGCTTACTCAATGAATAAAGACTCCAGAGGTGTTCTCCAATGCTTCTTTATGCTTCAAGTTAGCAAAGGCATAAACATAGAGGCTTTTCCATAGGTAAATTTACAATGAAGTTACACAGCTTCCACACTCTGCAGTCTCCTCATAACATCTAAACAAAATGGCAGTTACAGCAGGAAAATGGAGGATGGAAGAAACCATCTAACCAGAAACAGCAGGGGTGCAAGAAAGATACCAATAACATAGCATAACATAACATGTAATAACAACTGCTAGACAGTTAAAGCTGCGTGGCAGCACACCAGTCATTTTTGCACATTCCTGCGTGCTTGGCAACCCAATAAAATGAATAGGTTGTGTAAAACTCACCACTCAGAAACAGGCACACTCAGAAGCACCTTTATGGTGTGAACCCACCCTTAATCATTTCAATATATAATTTTTTTTATTATTAGTTTTTTTCCATTGTGTTTCTATGGATATGTTGCTGCATCCCCACTCAATTCAATGTTATCTTTTTAGATTTAGCAGGTGTAGCAGGATTCCCAGCCGTTTTGCTGGATATGGGTCTGCCAGGGTTACCGTTAGCAACAGTAGCACAATTATGCATATTCTCCAAGTGTGAGCACTGAGACAAGAATCAGTCCAGTATCTTTGGGTTTTTTAGTTTATTGAGAACTTGGATGGGAGAAAGGAAGAGTGGGATACTCTTCTGGCTCAACTATGCACAATATTAGGGGGACAACTGACTTGACGCTTGCTGAATGCCAGTCAATGCCGGTTGGCGCTAATGAACACTGACTTGCGGTCTGTTAGCACTGAACTGACTCCTGTCACTTTCTTGTGGCACAAAGTCCTTGTAAAACCTTCCTTAACACTTTTTCCTTTGAGGTAGCTACTTGTACATCTGCTTAACGCTTCAGGGCCCGCACCAACACCCTCTTGACACACACATTTCCCTTCAGGGCTTAGACTCGGGCACCCCTTGCTAAGCTTCCTCCTGGTTAGCTGGCTCCTGGATCCCTCTGACCTTCTGGAGTGGTCCCCTATCCTAGGCAGACCCCTGGGCAGTTTATAGTACTCACGACACTGCTTTCCTGGAAACTTCTGCCCCAGCAGCTCCACTCGGTCCACAGCACACTGGATCCCTCTCTGCAGCTCAGCTCAACCTTCTGTCCTCTAGGCAGACCGCCAAGGGCACCTTTCCTGACGCTGACAGGAGGAGAGACAGCCGTCACCCTCCTCCTGGGACTCTGCTTCCTGCCAAACACACCCTGTCATGTGCTCCCCTCAGACTTATATCCCCTCCCAGGATCCACCGCAGCAGATTTTGCCCTCTGGGGTAGATTCAAGCCCTGGTGTGCTATTGGCCAGGTTTCCTCCACTGTCCAATGAGAGCCCTTGTTGGATACAATGGGGAGACTCCCCAAGCCCAACAGTCAAACCTGGAAACACATGACAGCCTAGCTAAACAATTAGGCCCCCCCTGATAAGCAGACAGGGCCTCCCTTATGGTTTTCCTAGCACCTACCTAGGAGGGTGCTACACAGGAATTTTGTAAATTTAGAATGAATGAAAAAACTAATGATGCATTTGTGTCCACTAATGATTTTAGTGTATTTTTAGTGAAAATATTGTTTCGCTAATTTTGAGGGTCTGGTAGGCTGTATGGGGTCCCGTGAAACAGCAGCCCTGCTTACCAAACTTTAATTATGTATTAATGATTAAATACAGTGGCAGGTGGTGCTCAATTTTTTGGGAGGGGGGCAGCAAACAAACCCCCTGCCCGCTCACCAGCTCTGCACTTACCCCTTTCAAGTCGCGGGCGCCTTGCTCCCAGCCAATCCAGTCTTAGGACTTGCTTCCTGTCCTGCTTGGCCGGAAGGTGAAGTAGGAAAACAATAGTGAATGTTCATTCGCTAATGTTACAAGGGGGTGGGCTCCGGGCACAGTGCCTACAGCTCTTATGTGCTAAAAAAAAAAAACACCTCGTAGATCTATATGCGTTAGGGGCCGATGCATAGAGATTAGGGGGGTGGTGCCCCTCTGCCCCTTATGGACTGGCCGCTGCTGACAGAGGCATAACTAGAACCTTCAGGGCCCAGGTGCAAGAAACCATGAAGGGCTCCCCGGACCCCTGGCCAGGACCCTTGCCTTTTAAGCCTGGGGCTGTTCCCACTGATCCTGGGGCCCTTTACTCTCGCTGCGGGCCCTTTATAATGGTCCCACAGAGGGGCCCTTTCACAAGTTCTGCAGCGGGGGCCCCCTTCCTGCCATCCTGGGGCCTCCCCACGGTGGTGGAATGCCAGGGCCCAGTCGCAAGTGTGATCTGGAAGTTCACCCACTGGTGTCAGTAGTTTTTATTTTTGGTATTTTAATTGTATTATTTTTTAGCATTTTACTTTATTTTTTTACAATGTCGCTGACTCTCTGTCCATTCAGAAAAGGAAGGAGCTGGTAAATTACATATTTACCAACCCCTTCCTGGTTCTCTATTTTGACACATCCCCTGCAGCAGCCGGCAGGAGAGGGGAGGGAGCACAGTGGGGGGGGGGGTCAGCACATTGAGGGGGGGAAACCAGGGGAGCACACAGAGGCCCAGAGACAGCAGAAAACAAGTGAACTGGATAGGAGGAGTGGCGGGGGCAGAGGAACCAATCTCCTCCATTTTCCCTCTGCAGCTACAGGAGGAAAAAGGAGGACAGTGATTTTTATACATGCTGCCCCGCCGCCCCTCCTAACCAGGTGTACAGGGGAGCTGCACAGGCCCCCTGGAGCATGGGGCCCGGTTGTAATTGCAACCCCTGTAGCTACGCCCCTGGGTGCTGATTAGATAGCTGTATAAATTGTGCCTTTTTGATATGTGTGGAGTTTAGCTTGAAGTTTTAACCACATAATGACCACCCGCCGCAATTTTATGCTTCCTGGGCAAAGCGACATAGTACTACATCGCTCGCTCAGAAGACTCTAGGGGGCGATGATGTAAACCCAGCCGTCTGTCATTCTCACTGAAGTATTCACAGAGGCTATGTGATCCTGCTGTATAGGATTGTATGTCTCTGTTATTACTTCACAAGCCACGCACCCTGACAGTTAGAATCACGCCCCTAGGGACACACTTAACCCCTTGAACAACAGTAATGTGAACCCCTTCCCTGCCAGTGTCATTTTTACAGTAACAGTGCATATTTTTAGCACTGATTACTGCAGTAATGTTACTGGTACCCCCAAAAGTGTCAAAAATGTCAGTCAGGGGTCCGATCTGTCTGCCACAATGTTGCAGTCCCGCAAAAAAAAAAAAAAATCGCAGATCGCTGCCATTACTAATTTAAAAAAAAACAATAAAAATCTTTCCCGTAGTTAGTAAACGTAATAACTTTTGCGCAAAACCAATCAAAATACGCTTATTGTGATTTTTTTTTTTTACCAAAAATATGTAGCAGAAAACAAATTGGCCCAACTGTGCTAAAACCAAAAGGTTAACTTCACTTTGCTTGTGTGTTTAATTTTACCTCTTTTAGTCAGAATCCAGAGAGCACCTCACAGGGCAACTGAGAGTAAACTTCACAAAACTAGCACTGTATAAATTCCTACTTCTCTTTATAAATAAAGGCTATGCCTTTTTGAGGTAGCAAGGACCTTTTGCCTATCTGAACAATATTTAGATGGTTACGAAGCTGAGCTATTGCTCAGCTAAACGACATTGGACGAGTGCCGTGTTATGATATAAGAAAATGAAGGCAGCAAGATGAGATGCAAGCATATTATGGTGATTAAAACCCATTCCGATTTATTTTCTTTAGTAAATCAGCTCTGTGTTGACCAAATAACTGAAAAGGTTTATCTACTGGTGTAAATATGTTGCTGTCTGCATTTCTGTGTGCCCAATAAACACTCACTTTGAACCATTAAAAGTTTCCAGCACTTGACAGTTAGTAACCTGTATTCCAGAATGTAATATTGTAATACATGAGCCTTAGGATATAGGGCTATTAATAAAACAATAACATTTTATCTTTCTCGTATGTATTCTGCAGGTTGGCGGATTAAATGCATGCTTCTTTGCAAAAAAGGGATTTCAAGTCGATCTTTATGAAGCAAGAGAAGGTAGGACATACATAGCCAGGGGATTATTTTTTTTTTCAGGGGGAACATGGGGGAACGCCTTTCCGGCACCTCCAGCACTGAGTTTATGTAATGACACTGGGTGCTGGAGGGTCTAATAATGGTATCTGCTAGGGGGGATTTATTTTCGCTGGGAGTATCTGTTATTGAGGGAGGGGTCTATTGTTGCTAAGGGGGGTCTTATGTTGCTGGGAGGCCAATTCTTTCCAGGAGGGATTTATTGTTGCTTGCTGGGGGATGTATTGTTGCTGGTGGGGTCTATTGTTCTCTTGGTGGATCTATTGTTGCTGCGTGGGGTATTTTGTTGAAGGGGGTCTATTGTTGCTGGGGGTGTCTTTTGTTTCTTGGGGATCTACTGTTGCTGGAGGGTATTTTCGCTGGCTGCAGTTTATCTATTTTACTGCTTTTCTTCTTATTACCAAATTTACATACAAAATACTTAGAAAGCATCAAAAAACAATACTTGGTTCTGTTTTCTCTAAAAAGTACTGGGAGGTAGCTAGGGGGTGGAACCAAGGGACGGTGCTTGGCTGTGGGTAGGGTGCAGAGGCAAGGAGTGACTTGGAAGGAGGGGGTACTTGCACTTATTTTTTGAGGAAAAAAAGCCCTAACTATACCAAAACATACTGTATATTATTCGTTATACACCACATGAATGGCAAAGGGTATGAACCCAAACGTTTTAAGCCATACTTACGTTTATACCTACTGAAATAAATAATTGTGCATTGCAGGAGAGCCAGGACCAGGCAGAGGCAAAACGAGGTACAGCGGTGCCATAGCTCCTACTACCTCGGCATCACCTGGCCATCTGCTGCATTGTGCAGAATTAAGTCTTCAAACAAACAGCTCTGTCCTGCCGATTACGGCAGCCTTTTGTAACCACTGGCACTTTGCTGTCAGTGATACAGCTGCCCGTTATATATCAGGAGCTCTGTTTCCCTGATAAAACAGAACTAAGGGAGTGACGTAATCGCGGCGCGGGTGAAGATGGAATTGTCTGTCAAGAGTTCAGAGCATGGCGGTGCAGGGCTTCATTGTACCTCCCTGCACCAAAGCACCAACCCCTTATGTTGAGGGCATGTGGCTTTGTATGGTTCAGAAGGGGGGAGGTGCTTGCTTGTCTCCTCCCCCCCTTTTTCCTGACCGGCCAGGCTGCATGCTTGGTTAAGGGTCTGGTATAGATAGAAAGGGGGGGGGGGAGGTGGGGCAGACACACTTTTTTTATTTTTGCACAAGTGTGAATGGGGCCCAATATGTATTAAATACGCACCCATGATTTGAGACTATCCATTGTGCTAATTATTTCATTTTCAACAGACATAAGAACAGCCAAAACTGTGAGTGGGAGAAGTATTAATTTGGCACTTTCACACAGAGGACGCCAAGCTCTCAAAGCTGTTGGGGTGGAAGAAAAGGTATTTTTTCCTTAATTTACATATTTTTGTAATGAATACATACCATTTTTTAACATTGTTTTTGCATGTAAGTTCTTATTGTGATTTAGGGGGGCTTTTTGCCCTGGTTTTATAGGATGGGAATTTAGTCAATATTTTATTTCAGTTTTGATTTTCTTTTTGTTTACTAAAATGTTGTTCTGTCACCTCCTGAGTACGTGTCGCCTCCTGAGTACAAAGTTTCCCTTTACATTGTTTCTTGCAAACGATACATCATTCACTTATCAAACCAATGCTGTTTAAGATTCGTTTCTCCACTGGTAGTAGCACTGTTACTGTAACCCAGATTAGCATTTTGATGATTGGTGCGACTTTGTCTCTTGGCGAAAAAGTGTGTGTGTATATGCGTGTGTGTTTGTGTGTGCGTGCTAGAGAAAACTAGCATCAAGTGATAGCACATTAAGGACGTAACCACTTGCTGAATTCTTCCTTTTTAAGGGCTTTTCTTGTCCATTTTTATTAAAAAGTTCATAAAGTAAAACATGAGTTTCCCTCGCAGGGGTATTCAGCATTGCTGTTTCATCCAAAAAACAACAAATGACTTTTAGCTTCCTGACCTTAACATTCGTCACTGCTCCTCTGGCCTAACTCTTTTTGCACTTGTCTGTCTCTGACTGGCAGTCTTTACACCCAAGTTTGGGTCTGCACACTTAGCAGCCCCTTGCTGTTCTGGGTCTCACCTGTCTTCTAGGTGGAGCCCTCATGACTCCTAGGTAAAGACCTGCTGGTTCTGTCGAGGTGGATCCTAGAAGCATGGTCAGGTTTCTACAAAAAGCCCTGCATACACCTTTACAATTAATGTGCCGATTGGGCACATTTTTATATAAATTAAAAATAAAAAAAAATGGGGGGGGGGGTAGATTTTCTTTGTTTTGATTATAAGGTTTTGCAAAAATTTAGGCCATAATGTATGTTGCAACATTTCATTGGTAACAATAACCCAAATGGGTTTAAATTATTTTATCTGTGTGAAAGTAATCTTCTCTGCAAGCTTTGGTGTGTGTGTAATTTGAAAATTGATTTATTCCTGATGTATTGGCTACCTATATAATTTCTTATGGCCCTAAAATGCTTGGACAGATTTCATTTTCCAAAAAAAGTGATAAAAATTACAAAGTTGTCATTCACAAAAGGTATGTCTCTCACACAGCATAGGTATACTTATAACTATACCCCAAAACACATTCTGCTAGGCCTCTCCAGTATGAGGATACCACGTGTGAGACTTTTTGCATGTAGATATCCAAAATCCAAAGAGTACCTTTTTGGGCTTTCAAGGAGCATAAATTACACATTAAATTTCCCAACTGCCTATGACATTTATGGAGGCCCTGCAGCACTAGGTCAGTGGAAACCCCGTTTTGGAAAGCAAACACACCAAGGTATTTTCTGAAATGCATAGTGAGTCTTTTGAAAATTTTCATTTTTTGCCAAAAGTTTTTGGAAAATGCAGGAAATAAAATGAAAATTCTATGGTGGTGTGGTGTTTTGTTTGTTTAAGGAAAAAAAAAAAAAAGTTGTCAATTAAGATATTTCTAACACTTCTCATATATATACTCAGAATTGCACCACAAAACACATTCTGCTACTCCTCCCAAGTATAGCGATACCACATGCGGGAGACTTTTTCACAGCCTAACCACCCAAAACCCAAGAAACACCTTCAGATGTTCCGGTGGTATAAATTACACATCCAAATTCTTGAATACCTATCACATCACCTTTATGGAGGGTCTGGAGCACCAGGACAGTGGAAACGACCACATTTTGGAGAGTAAACACTCCAATTGTCATGGTGCCCGGAAACCAGACCACACAGGGATGCGGGTAAAATAAAGCAGTTTTTTTTTGAGCAAACAATAATAAACGCACAGCAAGAGTGAGGAAGTGGGAGCAGGAACAAGCCAGGGTCAAGTCCAGAAGCAGGTAGTCATTCAAGCCGGGGTCGAATCCAGAAGTGAGTCTAGCAGAGATGCACCTTGGAGCACAAACACAAGGGTAAGGACTACAACCCATCAGGTCATAGATATAGTCAGGTGTGCAGCATCATCACTGTGCAATGCCCAGGCAGCAGGCAAGTGATGATGCAATCAGAGTCTTTAAGAGGCAGCAGTCTGCACATGTCAAAGATGGCTCCCAACAGGAGGGCAAGGTAAGAACTTGACAGTGACATGGTGCATTATCCTGCTGGAAGTGGCCATTCAAAGATGGGTACACTAGTCCTAAATGGATGGACATGGTCAGCAAAAATACTCAGGTAGACCGTGGCATTTAACAATGCTCAATTGGTACTAAGGGGCCCAAAGTGTGCCAAGAACAGATCCCCCACACCATTACACAACCACCATTAGCCTGAACCATTGACACAAGCAAAATGGATCCATGCTTTCATGTTGTGGCCAAATTCTTACCCTACTATCTGAATGACCTAGCTAAAATCGAGACTCAACAGACCAGGCAACATTCTTCCAATCTTCTATTGTTCAATTTTGGTGAGCCTGTGTGAATTGTAGCTTCAGTTTCCTGTTCTTAGCTGACAGGAGTGGTACCCTGTGTGGTCTTCGTTTGCTGTAGCCCATCTGCTTCAAAGGTCAATGTTTTGTGCATTCAGATATGGTATTCTGCATACCTTGGTTGTAGCCAGTGGTTATTTGAGTTACTGTTGCCTTTCTATCATCTTGAACCAGTCTGCCCATTCTCTTCCGACCTCTGACATCAACAAGGTATTTTCATCCACACAACTGGTGCTCACTGGATATTTTCTCCCTTTTCTGACCATTCTCTGTAAACCCTAGAGATGATTGTGCATGAAAATTTCCAGCAGATCAGCAGTTTTTGAAATACTCAAACCAGCTCGCCTGGCACCTTCAACCATGCCACGTTCAAAATCACTTAAATCCCCTTTTCTTCTGCATTCTGATGCTCGGTTTGAACTTCAGCAAGTTGTCTTCACCATGTCTAGATGCCTAAATGCATTTAGTTGCTGCCATGTAATTGGCTGATTAGTAATTTAACCCGTACCTATTAACTTTTTTTTTTTTCTGTCAGCAGAGAAGTGTTGTGTCATCAGAGTACCACGCCTTTTGCTGGGATGTGATTTAAAAAAAATCATGCTGCCATCCCTCTATCTCTTTCTTTCTCATAAGCGATGTAACAGAAAGAAATTTAAGAGTAACTAACACTGTAGCTGTCAAGCATAATTATATTCACAGAAGAAACAGTTTTGAGGTGGTCTCTCATAAAGATGTGGATGCCTATTGTCCTTTTGTTATCCTCCTTGATGGGTTTTCTGAGTAAAAATATTGGGATAGCCCCATATTGGAAATTGGTTTGATGTGTAAAAATTTCAGATCCGGTAGTTTGGATGCTGCAGTAAAAATTTGTGGTTTGTTTTTCTCATAGCTTTAACAGACCTCTAGGGATGAGCGTATCTGCCCAGGCTCGGTTTCTAAATCCTTTTGCAAATTTGGCTTGAAAGTTAAATCAGGAACTTTCTGGCAAACCCCAATGAAATCTATAGGGGCAAAATTATTACTCAGTTTTAGCCTTTTTAAGTGCTAATAGGTAAGCTCTTGTCAAATAAGTCATCCCCAATGCCAAAAAAGGGTATCTTTTTTCACAGCTCTCACTACCAGCTCCAACACTTAACTGACAATATGGCTGCTGTGGGCCCACTCTAATATAGAAGGGTTGCTGGGTTGTCATTCCTCCAAAATATTGGCTTTTATGTTTCAACCAAACCAGGGGTGTATCCCATACACTAAGTTATATATTTCTGCCCCAAACCTGTGAACTTTGTGGCCAAAAGATTGTGTCTTGTAAGTTTCATGAATCCTAGGGATTTCACACAAACTCAAAGTAGCTGCAAACCTGAACCTCGTCCCTATATACAACACAACAACCATCGTATGCCAGATATAGGAAAGTTATTTTGTGGCTATGTTTGGTGTGGTATTTTTTTTTTAGGTTTGTTTTTCCTATAAGTAAGTGCACGTCTGAATGACACAATATAGTGGAATGGTTTCTTTTAAACCTTGCATGAGAGCAATTCTCATGTGAACATTAACAATTGTAACCTTAACTTAACATTTGTGTTTTGTTTTACTTACTTCCAAAAACTTGCTTATCAGCACTGAAATGAACCTTGAATAGCACTTATGCTAGGTCACAGGGGATTATAGGAAGTGAAGGCCAGTTCACTATGCATTCATTATTTATTTTGTTTATCAATTTCAATAGTTTGCTGGAGCTTAACCCTTCATTGCACACAATGTGTGTGTGTTTTTTTTTCCCTTTTATGCTGGAATTTTAATGAACTTGAAAATTTGGCAAAGTAAATCAGGCTCCTTTTGAATATAAATGGGTGTTGTGTATATTATGTGCTGTTATTGATTTTTATATTGGAATATAAGGGGGGAAAAAGTAATGTTAATTGAATCTACATAGTCAGGTTGAAAAAGACACACCATTCCATCTAGCTCAATCAATAAACAAAAAAGAAAACACAACCATACATCCCATATACACAATCCTATACCCACAGAAGATCCAGAGGAAGGCAAAAAACCCCAGCAAAGCATGATCCGATTTGCTACAGCAGGGGGAAAAATTCCTTCCTGATCCCCTGAGAGGCAATCGGATATTCCCTGGATCAACGTCATCTACAAATATTAGTACCCACTTATATTATGTACACCTAGGAAAGAATCCAGGCCTTTTTTTAAAGCACTCTATTGAGCTGGCCAGAACCACCTCTGGAGGGAGCCACATTTTCACAGCTCTTATTGTGAAAAAACCTTTACGTATTAGAGACTAAATCTTTTCCTATAGATATAGAGAGTGCCCCCTTGTCCTCTGTGATGACCTTTACCGCTTGCCGACCGCCTGCCGCATATATACTGCGGCAGAATGGCTCGGCTGCGCGAATCACCGTATTTGTATGGTGGTTCGCAGGAGCTCTCCTGGGGGCGAGCCCGTCCCCAGTAGGCAGCGGAGATGCCAATCCACAGGACCGGCGGCACCAATTGCCATCGGGCATCCGCGATCGCTCCCCGCTGAGAGGACGGTCTGCTGATGTAAACACAGCAGACCGTTGTTCTCTCTGAAATGATCACAGAGCGCCTGTGATCCTCCTATATAGGATCACAGGTCTCTGTGTTAATTTCACAAGTCCCTCCCCCATACAGTTAGAAAACACTCCCCTAGGCTCACACTTAATCCTTTAATCACCCCTAGGTTATCCCCTGTCCTACCAGTGTTATTATTACAGTAACAGTGCATATTTTTATCACTGATTACTGTAGTAATGTCACTGGTCCCCCAAAAAGTGTCAAATGTCAGGGGTCCGATCTGTCTGCCACAATGTTGTAGTCCTGCTAAAAATCGCTGATCGCTGCCATTACTAGTAAAAAAAAAAATAAAATAAATAAAAATGACCTAAATCTTTCCCCTAGTTTGTAGGCCAGATAACTTTTGTGCAAACCAATCAAAATACGCTTGTTGGGTTTTTTTTTTGACAAAAATATGTAGCAGAATACAAATTGACCTAAAAGGATGAAAAAAATAGATTTTTACTTTATTTTTTATTTTTTTGGGAATGTTATATAGCAGAAAGTGAAAAATATAGTTTTTTTTTTTTTCAGAATTGTCACTCCTTTTTTGTTTATAGCGCAAAAAATAAAAATCAGACAGTTGATCAAATATATTTAGGTACAGCATCACAGGACCGTGCAAATGTCAGTTAAAATAACGTTGTGCCAAATCGCAAAAATGGCCTGGTCATTAAGGGGGCAAATCCTTCCGGTCTAGAAGTGGTTAAAGTGAATAACTCAACACAAAGTTCACTATATGGACCTATGTATTTGTACATGTTGATCTAATCTCCCGCTGAGCTCCTGAGCTCCTCCATGCCTCTCAACAATTTGGTTGCCCTTCTCTGCACCTTCTCCAGTTCCCCGATATCCTTTTTAACCACTTACCGCATACTAACGTTGGGGTACGTCGGTAAACTTTGCGGTAGAGTATCGGGATGATGCCTCTAGCTAGAGGCATCACCCCGGTACTGTGGTTTAGAGCCGACGGTTGGCTTTCCGTCGGTACCGACCGATGCGGCTCGTGAGCCGCTGGATTGTTACCCGGGGGGCGGGAGGGGATGCCCCCCCTCCCGCCGCCTTCCGTGGCTTTTACCGGGGCTCCCGTCCCACTGGGAGCCCCGAGCACCCAGCCGGAACGTCCGCCGGCTGGATGGAGTCCCGATCAATGCCGGAAACGGCTTTGATCGGGTCTCCGATGACGTAACCCGGAGGCGGCGTCCATGACGTCACTTCTGGGTTACTGTGCTGCAAAAGGCGGCAAATTTGAAAAACGGCTGTATGCAAAAACGCAGTTTTCGGCATTTTGCATACAGGGAAGTGTAGTGGAGGGGTCTAGGGTCTTTTAGACCCTCGATCCCTCCATAAAGTGTACCTGTCACTGCATATTGCTGTCACAAGGGATGTTTACATTGCTTGTGACAGCAATAAAAGTGATCAGATTTTTTTTTTTTTTTTAAAACTGTAATAAAGTTAAAAAAAAAAAATAAAATAAATGGGAAAAAAAATAAAATAAAAATTTAGCCGCCCCTGTCACTGTTAGCTCGGGCACAAAAAAAAAACGTATATGGAAGTCGAGCCGCAAATGAAATCGCCGTTCAAACCACACATGTGAGGTATCGCCGCGATCGCCAGAGTGTTAGCAATAATTAAAAAAAAAGAGCTACACTCTAACTCTAAACTGGTAACCGTTAAATAAATTTAAAGCGTCGCCTATTGAGATCTCTATTGACCGTAGTTTGTCGCCATCCCACGGGGGGGGGGGCGCAATTTTAAACCGTAACATGTTGGGTATCTGTTTACTCGGCGTGACATCTTCTTTCACAATATACAAAAAAAAATGGGCTAACTTTACTGTTTAGTATTTTTTAAATGCAGTGAAATGTGATTTTTCAAAATTTTTCCAAAAATTTTTAAAGGTTTTAAAGACCGCTGCGCAATTACCGCGTGACAAAAAATATTGCAATGACCGACATTTTATTCTCCAGAGTCTTTGCTAAAAATATATATAATGTTTGGGGGTTCTAAGTAGTTTTCTAGGAAAAAATACTGATTTTTAACTTGTGAACAAAAAGTGTCCGAAATAGGGCTGGGGCTTAAGTGGTTAAAGGATAAAGGATCTAGCTAGTAGGATATCAAATTTGCCACCTTTGATACAATTTCTTACACAATATCCAGTATTTTTATTTTTTGTCTTTGGTACAACTGTCCAAAAAAACTAAATTTTGCTTTGTGTATGTTGTTGTTATTATTATTATTCAGGATTTATATAGCGCCAACAGTTCACGCAGAGCTTTACAATATAAAGGGGGACAGTACAATTACAATACAGTTCAATACAGAAGGGGTAGGAGGGCCCTGCTCATGGAGCTTACAATCTAAAGGGAAGGGGTGATTAGATTATCAATGTCTTTTCATAATATTTAGTATCACTGAAAGGAATATCTCTGCAACCAGAGATAATTTTTTTTTTAATTTGCCTTACATGGGTCTCAAATGTCCATAGCTGAAGCATAAAAAGGTTTGGGTACACCTCCAAATTGGTATTTCACTCACCCTATTGGAGTCTTAAAGAGTAACTCAATGCAACAAGTGACACCATTTATTATACAACTGCTGTTGAATACTGAATATTTTGCGTGAAATATATGTAGTTGATCCTAACATCAATGTGCCCTCATCTCTAGATATAGTTGAATATCCAAATATTGTAAATGGGACTCTTCAAATCATCAAAATTGTCTCCAAAATTTATTATGCAGTATTCAGGAATTGGATAAAAAGTACAAAATGCAGAGCATAAAAACTTTGGTATACTTTCCAGCTTAGATTTCATTTAGTACCATGTTGTAATCCATTAAACTGTTTTAAAGGTAAGTATTGTCTATATCCCTACAGGTACATTCATTTAACAATAGCACTGCTGGAGAGTTAATTGCGCAATAATTCTGGGATGTTTACATACACCCAGGAATATGTTTTGGAGAGGAGGGGGGAGGGGATGATCCGCCACCTTTAGATTTCCTGGGGATGTGTCTGGGGGTGGACACACTGTCTCCTTCGAGTTACACAGCTTCTGTATGGCATCATGACATCACAGGTCCACCCATTATGTGTATGCATGATGACACCATGCCGCATCCTCATTATGTGTGCATGATGACTTCACAATGTAACATTTGGAGAGCACCCTTTTTTCACCTTTAAGATGCACATAGATTGATAAAATGACAGGCAGAGCCTTATATGGTCTCTGTCAATAATGAGAAGCAGCAAGGTATATCAGTGTACTATAAAAGGTGGTGATTTCAATATGTTTATCTTTCCACTTTGAAAGTTAGGAACATAATGGGTTCAAACCTTATTACATTTATTTATATGATCGATTTTGGTGGTATTGACATGCCTAGAAGTGGGGGACTCTCTGCAGGAGATTCATACTAATATATAGGAATGCTGTCTGTGCCCAGTATTACAACTAGATAAGTACATGGGTAACGGTCAATATTGACAGTATCATTAAAGTTCAGAGGCAGGAGGAGGACCAGCCTCCCTGCAGTGGAGATTTCTGCAGGATCCAGCTATCTGCACGACTTGGGACATACTTCATTACAGGTAAGTAAGGGAACTAAAGCTGCAGCATTAAAATTCATGGTAAACTAAACTTCAGCTGTAAGGTCAAGAAAGGATTGAATAAATACAAAGGTAAAGTAGAGCTCCCTTTATCCACCTGCCAACCTCTCACAGTAGTTATACTGCGAGGGGATGGCAGGTAAAGGCACAGCCACATTCATGAGCATTGGCTGCGCATGGGCATGCTGCATGCCGCTCCTATGACCGATGTGTTCGGTGGATTAATGTTACCAATACCCGGCTGCTATGAGCAGCTGAGGTATCCTGTGATCACTGAATAGCCATATCGATCACATGATTACTATGTTAACAAAACAGTCATGAATGTTTTCCTTTCCTGATTGCTGGCTTAGTGCTGTGAAGCTGTGATTGGCTCACAGCTATCACATGGTACTTGGCTACCTGTACTATTTGATTAGCTTTAGCCAATCACAACATGTCAACAGTAGCTAAGCTGTAATGGATAATAACCCATTCATTACAGCTAAAATTATTGCTTATACAGTAATAGGGAACGTCACTGTATAAACAATAACAAGAGTAGTAATGTGTTGTATCACTCTGATGACAGCATGTTAACAACATTTTTATTTATTTATTTATTTTTTAACATACTGTCACCAGTCAGTATCCTTGATCACTGCTACACCTACCAGTCATATGATGACACTGTATTGCACTGGTGATTTTATGTAAAACAAAAAACCCAAAAAACAAAAAAGCTTGTTGTGAATAAAAAAACATTTTTTAATTATTTTTCAAAATATTGTGACACAAAAACCACAACTTCAAAAAACTTGCCATGCCTTTTACTAAATACCTCAGACTGTCTACTTTCCAAAAAGGGGTAATTTGTGGGGTATAAGTATTGTCCTGGCCATTTTAGGCTGAGATAGGTAGTTAGTACATCAGGATTGATGAATTTTTAAATGTATAAATATGCATATGGTTTGTTTAAAAAAAAAAAAAAAAAACTATTCCATAGTTTGTAGCTGCTTTAAATTTCACACAAACCAGTTGATGTACACTTATTGGGATTTTTTTATTTATATAATAAAAACCCAGTGGTCACCAAATGCCACAAAAAGAAAGCTCTGTTTGTGTGAAAAAATTATAAATATAAAAGTATAAAAGTATCCAGTTAAAGTAGCATAGTTCTGAATAGCAAAAAAGGGGCTAAAACCTACCTAAGGTTAAGTGGTTAAAAAATTTACTTTTTTTTTTTTTCAGATTGTAGCCAAGGGCATTCCAATGTATGCAAGAATGATTCATCCCCGGAATGGAAAAAAATATTCTATACCTTATGGAAAGCGACACCAGGTAATGTTATACAAATGACAATCTGCTACAGGGAACACATGGATTCCCATTGCCTCATACTATTCCCTGCACCTGAGGTGTTTACAGTCTAATGTCGAGAAAATAGATCCCAAACATGTCAAGGCTTAACCACTTGCCGCCCGCCCACCGTCAAATGATGGCAGAGCCATGCGGCTCTCATTCTGGGACGACGTCATATGACAGCGCCCCAGATCGGCCGATCTCACGCGTCCAGTGCGGAGATTGGGGCCGCGCTGTGTTCCTATAACACAGCGGTTTTAGGAATACCCCGATCTTGGTAAAGAGCCAATGACTTGGCTCTTTACCCATGTGATCAGCTGTGTCCAATCACAGTCGTTCACATGTAAATGAGGAAATGCCATTTACCGGCTTTCCTCGCCTCACACTGTCAGAGTGTGTGGCGAGGACAGCGGATCAGCGGCTCCTCCTCAAAGGAGGATCTAAGACCGGTAATCAGGGCATTGATCATAAGTGCCCTACTTACAGTAAAGTAGAAAACGGTGCCTATCAGTGCCCATAGTGTGGCCAGTCAGTGCTCATCAGTGCCTGCTCATCTGTGCTGTCCATCAGTGCCGCCCATCAGTGCCACCTCTCAGTTCCCATCAGTGCCACCTATCAGTGCCCATCAGTGGGGCATATTAGTACCTCCTCATCAGCCGATCCCCGCTGAGCAGGCGGATGACAGGTCTGTCTCCGCTTACTTCATTTTCAACCAATCCGATCCTCTAGAAAGATGTAAAATAGGGTTTCCATCTATCTGGATTTCACGGACCAGATTGGATAACAGCGGGTGTCAGCGGAGATGTAACCGCTGACATCCACTGCTCCATAGGGGTGCATGGAGCATCCGATCAGGTCCGCCTGAAACTGACAGGCTGATCGGATCGGAAAGCTCGTGTGAAAGGGGCCTTAGCGTCTCTCAAAATTTGATAGGCATCTAACCTCTTTTGAGACCCTGTGTGAAAGTGTGCCCTAGACTGTGCCGTGCTGTACCCTATACAACTACTCCACTAGTGTGTGGTAGCGAAGAAAACAGTCACAGATGCAGAGACCAGGTTGGCCAGGAAAGGAGGGACAAAAATAGCGGGTGTAACGCCTATATTGGCGCTTGCTACAGAATGGCTTCTTTTTTGGGGTGCTCTTTGGGTAGGGGTAACAGGGAAAATGCCTCTCACGCAGCCGCCTTACTGCATCTTTATTGGGAAATTTGGCCACAGCACCTTCTGGATAGATAGATAGATAGATAGATAGATAGATAGATAGATAGATAGATAGATAGATAGATAGATAGATAGATAGATAGATAGATAGATAGATAGATAGATAGATAGATAGATAGATAGATAGATAGATAGATAGATAGATAGATAGATAGATAGATAGATAGATAAATTTTAGGAAGGATCCACTTCTTCCAGATGCTTTGTATAGTACATAAGCATTGAAAAGAGCCAATTGTAAGTATACAGACACTTTCTTGTACCAGTATCTGGTCTTAAGGGCAATTAAGTACGGCTCCATCATCTGGTCATTGAAGTCCACCCCTCCATTTTACGATTTTAGTCATGGACACAGAGGGGCTTCTCAACAACACCAGTCGCCGTTGTAATTTGGACTGCCATATCTGCGTGAATGGAAGACAGAAAGAAAACCTTCCGTTTGTCTTTCCACTTCACTGCAAGGAATTCCCCCATTAGGGGAAGCCCCAGCTATTAGATTGCACGGCGCCACATGCGCCAATTCCTAATTGAAAGAGGTGTCTAAAAAGTGGCAATTTCGGGTTGGCCAGTGAATGGAGGAAGTACGGGCGCTGCAGAATCTCTGGGCTGCCAATCAGGATTTGCAAGTGCATCAGGAAGGGCACTATGGGCTTTACAGGCTACGGGACACTACTTGTTCTAGCCACCGCACCAGCTTGAACTGCACTTATGATACTCTCCACATCACCAAGTGATACTGCAGTACTAGTTTGTCTATGACCAGGGTGTACTAGGCAACTGGTACTCGCCAGTTCACTAGAATGTTGAGTGGCATTAGTACTGACACTGCTGCATTCGAGAATCATATGGTTGTATGATTGTTGCACCTCAGCAACAGAACGGGGTCGGGTATGTCTGACCTTGACTCTGACGGAGTAGAGGTCCCTGTTATCTGTGAGGGTCCTGCTTCTCTCTACTGATTTGTATACTGAGCTTGATTCTAAAAGTGAGGAATCCCCATCTCTCTCATCTGTCGTCATGCTTAGTACCCTGTAGGCCTCTTCACTAGTGTACCTTTTGTTTGACATTTTGGCCACTAAATATACAGGTACCTAGTGTGACTCAAAGGTAAAAAAAAACACCTGGTTGTCGAGGACTGTTGAAACCGCTATGAAAAAAAAAAAATAACTGCTAGTGCTAGCAGAGATAAATCCTGACTCTGCTAACGCTGCGATTTTTGTGTGCTGTGTATTGGAAGTGACAGTGATCTGTTGATACTGCACTTCTTGGGGGCTGGGCGGAGGGGCTAAACGCAGATGTCAGGGCTGATCCTGCTAATGTCATGTTTTTGGGAACATTAAACTATTGGGAATGCTAGTATGGTTCTGATCAGGTTAAAGATATGGACACTATACTAGTAATGGAGGTATATAGTGTATGTGTTAGTGTTACTGGCAATCGAAGGGTTAAAATCTGACGCTGTCTGAGGCTGTGACAAGGAGTGAAAGGGTAAACTGGGGGCGATCAGGGGGTTAAAACTTTATTAGAAAATGTGGCGGATTTGGAGGATGGAAAGGGACCTGGGGGTACTGGTAGACAACAGGCTTGGAAGTGGCATGCAATGCCAAGCCGCTGCAAGCAAAGCCAACAGAATACTGGGTTGTATAAAAAAGGGGATTCACTCCAGAAATAAAGAGATTATTCTTCCACTCTACAAAACTCTGGTCCGGCCACATCTGGAGTATGCTGTCCAGTTCTGGGCACCGGTCCTCAGGAAGGATGTGCTGGAACTGGAGAAAGTCCAGAGAAGGGCAACAAAAATAATTAGGGGAATGGAGGACATCAGCTATGAGGAAAGACTACAAGCACTGAACTTATTCTCTCTGGAGAAGAGACGATTGAGGGGGGATATGATATCAATGTACAAATACTGTACTGGCGACCCTAGCATAAGGAACAAACTATTCAGAGTAAGGGAATACAATAAGACATGTGGCCACTCACTAAAACTTGAGGAAAGGCGGTTTAACCTTAAAGTGCGTAAGGGGTTCTTCACTGTAAGAGCGGTAAGGATGTGGAATTCTCTTCCGCAAGCAGTCGTATCAGCGGGGAGCCTTGATAGTTTCAAAAAACTATTGGATGGACACCTTAAAGACCACAACATACAGGGGTATACAATGTACGGTTAAAAGCAAACACACACACACATCATAGGTTGAACTGGATGGACTTGTGTCTTTTTTCAGCCTCACTAACTATGTAACTATGTAACTATGACCCTGACACTATACGAAGACTGACACTGATGCTAACTAGCTTATCAGGGGATATATAGTGGGTACCCTAAACCTATCTGGGACTGATGCTAACTACTGCTAACTTCTGCTGGCGCTAAGTGGCATTACCAGTGACACTAATACAGTGATCAGTAAATTATCTGTATACTGTATATAGAGACACTGTGACAAGGAATGAAAGAGTTAACTGGGTGGTGATCAGGGGGTTAAATGTGTGCCTATGTGTCAGTGTAGTGGTTGTGTACTCACCGTGATGCTTTACACCGTTAAACAAGATGTACACTCACTACTTTAGATATATTGTAGCAAAGTGTCATTTCTTCAGTGTTGTCACATGAAAAGATATAATAAAATATTTACAAAAATATGAGGGGTGTACTAATTTTTATGAGATACTGTATTTAGCGCCATGGAAGAAGGCTAATTTCCGTGATGCCAGCGGCAATGGATTAATGCTATCTTTACCATTCCCCAAGCGCTGTCATGATAATCCTTAATGCATATGATGTACATACATTTGTTTTAGAAAAGAATCGCGCCCCCCCTTTTTAAAATCACATTTCTCCTCTCACCTTCCAGGATGGCAACACATGAGAGATGAGAGGCTCCACCCTACAGGAAACACAATCAGTTCACAGCTGTTAAAAGGCCCCACCCTTCCCCTTGTCCCTCAGTATTGATTGTGTTTCTCCTACAGCGAAACATTTGTTTTTTTTCTCTGACCTGAAGACTTTGAGTCGGACGGTCCCCCTGTGAGGCAGGTTCAGGAACACCAGTGAGGGCCACACTCTTCCTGCATGCATTTTATGGGCTTCTCACAGGTCGCCTCGGTGACAAAGGCAGTCATTTACAACTGTGGTGGTCCCTCCGCCTGTTGCCCGCTCTATAGCAGGGGTCTCCTCCTCCTGTCCTCCCCTGTAGGCAGGAACCACGCCAGAAAGTTTGAAAGCAGGACATAGCGGTGGCCTGGGGAGGACTCCACGCGCTCCAAGTCTCGGTTTGAACCCGGAAATTCCAGTTTGTAAATGGTAGAGGCAGAGCATGCGTAGTGCAACCCGGGAGAGGGAGTCCAGCACAAAGGGGACGCCGGACCCGCATGGTGGTGGTAAGGCAGCAGACTCTCCAGCTAACAGGAGCCAGAAAGCTGCCAGAAGTGTGAAGCCCACCGTAAGCCACCTCATGGAGGGAAAGGTGGTGCAAGTAGCTGCAGGCAAGAGCAAATCAAGTGCCGTCTCCCTATTTGTGGGATAATACCCGTGTCAGCCTTATTCCCTGGTAGTTTCCATGCTTTCCCCCTCGGGGGCCTGTGGCCAATTTATTGTGGGGCAGGAAGAGTGATGTTGTATTTATCTCCTCTTCTTTTGCAGAATCCCAAGGTGGAACCCAGGAGGCCTCTGATAAACCACCCCTTGTATCCAAGCACTAGCTCTTCTAAGAAGTGTGGTAATTGCCCAGATCTCATACCAAGCCCTTTTGTTATAGGTATATTAACAAACTGGCTGGTAAAGAGGCTTCGTGGTTAATGAAGATTTCCCTAAATCTGTTCAGCAGGAAATGCTAGCCACTATCCAGTCCTTTCACACCTCTGTAGCTTCAGCCCAGGTAACAGACCCGGATGAGCTAACCCCTAAAGAGGGCCCTTCTTCTCATGAGAGTTTACTTTCCAAGGCAGGGTCATCTGTTTTTCTGCCTGGTTCTCAGGGTCTTCCCCCCTGCTCAAGCTAGGGAAGAGGAGGACTTAGGAGAGGCAGGAAGTCAGTCAAAGTCTGAGCTTAGCTCTAAGGAGGAGGTTGATGTGGAACCAGATAGTGAGGCAGAGGAGACCAAGTTAAACAGAAATCAGTTTGGTCTGGAAAATGTGGAGGGGCTCCTTTAATCTTTTTATGCTACGGAAGAAGAAATCCCAGGACCCACCAAGGAGACCTCGGCACAGTATAAGGTGTATAAAGGATTGGTTAAAAACCAGTCCAAAGTTTTCCTGTTCACCAGTCTTTGATTTAATTCTTCAAGAATTGGAGGTTCCTGAAAGGAGTTTGGTCAGACCAAAGGCGTAGAAAAGGTGATTCCCCTTTGAGGAAGAGGTGCAGAAATTCCTAAAATAGTCCAAAATTGAATACCTCCCTGTTTCAGGTGACTAAGAGGTTTGACCTCTCCTTTGAGGACACAGGGAATATCAGAGATGCCATGGACCATAAGTCAGAATCTCTACTAAAGAAAGCCTAGGATGCCAACTCATCCACTTTGGCCCCAGCACTGGCTGCAACCTGCATAGCTAGGAATGCCGATTTCTGGATAGAGAAACTTACAAAACCTCAGGCTACGAAAGGGGTTTTTTACAGTAAGGGCAATAAGATTGTGGAACTCTCTTCCACAAATGGTAGTAACTGCGGGGAGTATGACTACTTTTAAAAGACTCTTGGACATACATCTCCAAGATTAAAACATTCAGGGCTATAGGAAATTAATACACCCACACATACCTACACAGGTTGAACTGGATGGACTATTGTCTTTATTCAACCTCAACTACTATGTACTATGTAACTATGTAGTCCGTAAATTTGGCTGCCCAGAAATAGACCTATTTTCAAGCCTACAAAACAAAGGTAAGGAGATTCTTCTCCCTTTCACAGGAAAGAGGGATGGTGGGCCTGGATACTCTGGCCCAGATATGGAAGTTCGAGTTAGCCTATGCCATCCCCCCTCTAACTCTAATCCCTCAAGTTCGACAGAAGCTCAGTCATTCCCCAGGCCTCTGCCTCCTCCTGATTGCCTGATTGCACCATGGTGGCCAAGGAGGGCGTGGTTTGAGACCCTGACGGCGCTATCAGTGGCGCCTCCTTGGAAGCTTCCGAACCTACCAGATCTACTATTGCAGGGACCAGTTTTGCACCCCAGGCTGGAGTTCTTCCAGTTGACGGCCTGGTTAGTGAGCTCCAGATCCTTAGATTAAAGGGCTGCTCAGACCAAGTGATAGACACTCCTCCTGAGCAGGAAACCAGTAACGAGGAAAATATGCTTAAAAGTTTGGAAAATATTTTGTACCTGGTGTAAGCAGAAGCCAATTTCTTCCACCCCTGTCCCCATAATCTTGGATTTCCTACAAGATGGGGTGGAAAAGGGTGTGGCAGTTAACACCCTTGGGGAACAAATAGCAGATCTCTCAGTTTTTCTAGATGCGAGACTAGCAAAACAACCTTTAGTTACAAGATTTTTGACGGCTAGGCATAGAGCTACTCATGTCACAAGAGATAGGTTCCCTCCTTGGGAACTGACTAGGGTTCTAGAGGAGGCGTTATCTAGAAACCCTTTTGAACCTATAGAAGAGGTTCCCTTTAAGTTTTTGACCCTAAAACTAGCCTTCCTTTTAGCTGTCATGGCAGCTAGAAGGGTAGGGGACTGACAAGGTCTTTCGATTAAAGAACCGTTTGTTGATCTTCCCAGATTCCCAGGATTATCCTCCGGCCAGATCCTTTATATCTGCCCAAAGTAGCATTTGCCTTTCACAGGACGCAAGAGAAAACCTTACTATCCTTTTGTGATAGTCCTAAGAATGAAGGGGAAATGAAATGTCATTGTTTAGATGTGAGGAGATACCTCCTCACTTTTTTGCAGAGGACCAGGGAGTTTTAGGAGATCTAATCCTCTTTTGATCCTCTACTCTGGACCAAGGAAGGGACTGCAAACATCTAAACCTTCAGTCGCTAGGTGAATCAGACAAACTATTACTATGTCCTATGAGTTTTCAGGTATTCCTGCACCAGCAAAGCTGAAAGCACACTCAACCAGAGCACTGACAACCTCCTGGGCCGAGAATGGGAGCTTCCTGGGAACAGATTTGCAGTGCAGCCACCTGGTCCAGCCATGACACCTCCCTGAAGCACTACCAAGTAGAGGTACTGTTTCAGCAAGACCTAGCCTTTGGCTGAAAGGTACTACAGGTGGTGGTCCCACCCTAAGGTAGGCCTGTGGTTTAGTGATCGACCAATATCGTTTTTTTGTTGCCGATACTGAGACCGATATTTTGTTTTTTTTCTGTGATGTATGATACAATTCAATATGATGACCTCTTATATAGGCCCAAAGATTTGACATATTTTTGTTTTTTGCAGTTATTGATCCCATGCTTATGTTGTTTGTTCTCCAGAAAGAAAATTGCGATGCTTAGCACCTTGCTCCTGCCCTCAGAATCAGGTTCTTGGACTGCCTCTATCCCAGGACTCTCACTTGGCATCCACTAATGGCTAAGCCTTGCTGCCCTCTACGACCGGGGTGGTCAACAAAACACTGTAAACATAAACAAAAAGAAGGGCACACCAGCCTAGCGCATTATACTCAGTAGGCTTTTATTGGTAAAATATTAAAAAATGGCTACTCACAAACATGCGATGTAAACCAGCATATCAACTCCATCGAACAACGTCCATGATGTTAGAGTCCAATATCTCGTAAAGGTGAAAGGCTAACGCGTTTCGAGGCAGTGCCTCTTCCTCAGAGCCTCTGAGAAGGAGGCACTGCCTCGAAACGCGTTAGCCTTTCACCTTTACGAGATATTGGACTCTAACATCATGGACGTTGTTCGATGGAGTTGATATGCTGGTTTACATTGCATGTTCGTGAGTAGCCATTTTTTAATATTTTACCAATAAAAGCCTACTGAGGATAATGCGCTAGGCTGGTGTGCCCTTCTTTTTGTTTATGTTTACATCATGTTGTTTGTACATGTATTGCACACTGCTGCTTTTCCTGGAGAAGGTTGAGATGAGAAATAGTCCCAGACCACACTTTTACTTTTTCTCTCCTCATCCATCTCCATTTCTATTTGAAAGACACAGAATAGATTTAAAAAAATGGCTTGCTGAAGTTGCTGCTGCTGCTGCTGCTGCTGGCACTGGCACCCTGTTGTGGGTTGGTGGTTGACGCCTGGCAGTGTGGGTTGCTTGCTGGCACCCTGTTGTGGGTTGGTGGCTGACGCCTGGCAGTGTGGGTTGCTTGCCGACACCCTGTTGTGGGTTGGTGGCTGACGCCTGGCAGTGTGGGTGGTTGCTGACACCCTGTTTTGGGTTGGTGGCTGATGCCTGACAGTGTGGGTGCTTGCTGGCACCCTGTTGTGGTTTGGTGGCTGACACCTGGCAGTGTGGGTTGCTTGCTGGCACCCTGTTGTGGGTTGGTGGCTGATGCCTGGCCATGTGGGTTGCTTGCTGGCACCCTGTTGTGGGTTGGTGGCTGACGCCTGACAGTGTGGGTGGTTGCTGGCACCCTGTTGTGGGTTGGTGGCTGATGCCTGGCAGTGTGAGTGCTTGCTGGCAACCTGTTTTGGATTGGTGGCTAACGCCTGGCAGTGTGGGTTGCTTGCTGGCACCCTGTTTTGGATTGGTGGCTGACGCCTGGCAGTGTGGGCTGCTTGCTGGCACCCTGTTGTGATTTGGTGGCTGACGCCTGATAGTGTGGGTGGTTGCTGCACCCTGTTGTGGGTTGGTGTCTGATGCCTGGCAGTGTGGGTGCTTGCTGGTACCCTGTTTTGGATTGGTGGCTGACGCCTGGCAGTGTGGGTTGCTTGCTGGCACCCTGTTGTGAGTTGGTGGCTGATGCCTGGCAGTGTGGGTTGCTTGCTGGCACCCTGTTGTGGGTTGGTGCTGGTGGCTGATGCCTGGCAGTGTGGGTGGCTTGGTTTCACCCTGTTGTGGTTGGCTTGCTTGCTGGAACACTGTGGTGGCTGGCTTGGTGTCACCCTGTTCTGGGTGGCTGGCTTGCAGGAACAGTCTGTGGTGGGTGGCTGGCTGGCTTGGTGTCACCCTGTTATGGGTGGCTGGCTTCCAGGAACACTGTGGTGGCTGGCTGGCTTGGTGTCACCCTGTTATGGGTGGCTGGCTTGCAGGAACACTGTGGGGGCTGGCTGGCTTGGTGTCACCCTGTTTATAGGTGGCTGGCTTGCAGTAACGCTGTGGGGGCTGGCTGGCTTGGTGTCACCCTGTTATGGGTGGCAGGCTTGCAGGAACACTGTGGTGGGTGGCTGGCTTGGTGTCACCCTATTTTGGGTGGCTGGCTTGCAGGAACAGTCTGTGGTGGGTGTCTGGCTGGCTGGCTGGCTTGGTGTCACCCTGTTCTGGGTGGCTGGCTTGCAGGAACAGTCTGTGGTGGGTGGGTGGCTGGCTTGGTGTCACTCTGTTATGGGTGGTTGGCTTCCAGGAACACTGTGGTAGTGGCTGGCTTGGTGTCCCCCTGTTATGTGTGGCTGGCTTGCAGGAACACTGTGGTGGGTGGCTGGCTTGGTGTCACTCTGTTATGGGTGGCTGGCTTGCAGGAACACTTTGGTGGCTGGCTGGCTGGCTGGCTTGGTGTCACCCTGTTGTGGGTGGCTTTCTTGCTGGAACACTGTGCTGTGTGGGTGGGTGGCTGCCTGGAACACTGTGGTGGGTGGCTGGCTTACTGGAACACTGTGGTGGGTGGCTGGCTTGGGGTCACCATGTTGTGTGGGTGGCTGGCTTGGTGTCACTCACTCACCCTGGCCTGTTGTGGGTAGCTGGCTTGCTAGAACACTGTGTGGTCACTGGTCATGCTGGCGGTTGGCTGTCTTGGTGTCATCTGGGTGGCTGCTTTGCTCGCTGGAACCCTGTTGTGGAGTGGGTGGCTGGATGCTGGCCTGCTGGCACCCTGTTCTGTTGTGGGTCGGATGGCTGGTGGCTGGCAACCTGTGGTGGGTGGCTGAGGCCAGGGCCTGTGGGTGGATGGTTGGCTAGCACTGTGACCAGACCGGACTGTGGGAGGCGGTCTTAAGGCAGAGATCTTGTGCAGTGCGCAGTGAAATGGCGTCACATATGGCCCACGCAGGCGTGGGAGGCGGTGTTAGAAGGCAGAACGTCATGAAAATATCGGCAATATCGGTAAATCCAAAGGCAGATACAGATATATCAGGGAAAGTGCATATTGGCCCCAGATATATCGGTGTTGCAGATAATTGGTCAATCTCTACTGTGGTTACTTATTATCCTCTCATATGTTGCCGTCCTGGAAGGTGAGAGGAGAAAACCGACTGTTCGACTTACCAGTAACTGTGTTTCTACGAACTTTCCAGGATGGCAGGCCTACTTCCCACCCTGTTAAAAGGGTGAGGGAAGAATGTAAACAATAGGTGGTAAGTGGTTGTATATCCCTTGTGAATCGATTGGATAACTACTTTTTTACAACTGAGTGACAACGGGAAGTGTAGGGCCTTTTAAACAGCTGTGAACTGAGTGTGTTTCCTGTAGGGTGGAGCCTCTCATTTCTCATGTGTTGCTGTCCTGGAAGGTTTGTAGAAACACACCATTACCGGTAAGTCGAACGGTCGGTTTTCTGGAGCATTTCAGTCCCTAATAGCTCAACTGAAGAACACTATAACAAATGGGTGGCAAGGCACTGTCAAAAGATCTCTGGAATAAAGTTGTGGACAGGCACAATTCAGGAGATGGATAAAAAAAAATGTCAAAGGCTTTGTTAATGCCTGGAAGCACAGTGAAGTCTATTTTGAAGCTGAAGGTATTTGGTATAACATTCAATATCTCACAGCTCCCTATGCCCTATTTCCCATTCAAGTTGAACAGCAAGCAATTTTAAAAGGTAACCCCTTGACTGTTTTACTGAGCCAGAAGGCTGGCTATTGCGGTGTGCCTGGTTGCTATTGCACTAATCTGGGAAAGCAACGTGGGACACATTTACACCATCTACCACTTAATGGAAAATAAAACCCACAAAGATCTTCTCCCCATTTTATCACATCTGGAATTTCACTACACTGAAAAACTCCATTTGGCATTAGTTTACATTTTAGACTATGAAATAATCCAAATCTTGTGTCATTAGTAGTTACTATAATGTGAAAATTTAAGTTTGCTTACATAATTGTATTAAATATTTATGTAAAATTCCATATCATATATAATATAATATAATTATTTTTCACTTCAGTATATCCTGTCAGTTGATCGAGCAAACTTGAACAAAGAATTGCTGGATGGTGAGTGATACATGTTTGATGTAAATTTATTGAAAACTCTTTTCACAAGAACACAAAACTGCATGCATGACACAAGCACATGCTGCCATTTTATAAGCCTAGGTTCACACTGGTGCATGTGTTTTTGCATGCACATTTCACGGGTGCAGCAGCCAATTCATAGGTTCCAATGTGTGGGGGTGCCATGAATATTTAATGGCACCCCGTGCATGTTCTAAAGAGCAGCACATTTCTGTGCAGGTCAAGAGCGCACAATTATGCATGTGTTACTGACCTGCACAAAAGTGATCCAAGAGAGTTCTATGTTGCTGGAGAGAGTTATCATGTTACCAGAGAGTGAGGATGCATTAGCAGACCTGTTACTACATATACAGATAATACATAATTTAAAAAACTGCAAACTGTACAAAATAAGCTAAAATATATTTAAAGCGTTTGTTACCCCTAAACTTCTTATTTCTGATATATGCCTGCTGTACCATATACTTGTATGAAAAAGTATCATGTTTTCTTTATGTGAAATCCCTGGTTTTCCTGCTAGTCCCTCTGTTTTCCTATTAAAAAACTGACCACACTATGCAGAACACCACACCATGGTCAGTTCCCTAGTAATGCTGGGAATTTTTCCAATGATCAGACTTGTCCTGACACCCCCCTGCTGCACAGCCATTCACTGGGAAGCTCATTGTGCCACTGCTTCTCCTTCCCCAAGCTCTTATGTAGCTGAGAACAGATGGAATGTGATCATATATAAAGGGGAAAAAAAGGTATTTATAATGTATTTTTATATCGATACAAATATGTATGTTTTAAACTGAATAAGTTGATTTTGCAAGGTGATCATGTTACAACCAATTTAGGTATCCCTTATTCAAATGTATGTGAATTCTATCCAGGAATCATGCTTGTATTTTTCTACACTTTGGCCTGTTTAATATACCCTAAAAAAAGCATTTCTTTATATCCATTTAGTAAGCAAAATGTTGGACCTCCTAGTTCCTAATTTGAATGAAAAATGAGTGTGTGGATATCGCAGAGGCGAGGAGAGTGGGTGGGTTTGAGTAGCTTAGAAAAAAGGCAACTGGGTAGGACTGACACCAAACAGCCCACAAAAATGTTGTGTGCTGTCAGCCTACAATAGGATTTAGAACCCAAGTTCATTTCAGGTGTTTTCTCTATTTGCAGGGACTTTAAAGGAATAAAACAAACATTTTGTCAGCTTGTGATAAGCCTAGAGGATCAGCTTAGCAATCCATGCAGCTAGTATTTTTGGAAGGGTTGAAGAATGCAGCACAGATGTTACCCTTGTGACATATCCTTTTTTAACATGAGTATTTCTTTAAACTCTTAACAGCTGCTGAAACGTATCCAAATGTGAAGATGCATTTTGATCACAAATTAAGTGACTACAATGTTGAGTCTGGCACACTGGTCTTTCGTAGGTAGGTTTATAAAATGTATTGAAGCTGCTTTTTTATACTATACAGTAAACCCCCGCTCCAGTTTTTGAGGTCCCGGAATATTGCGTTTTTTTTTTGTAATGCTATTTTACTATATAAATCATTAAAAATTAGATATTTTTGTGTTTTCCATAGCTCTTGCTATGTCTCTCCGTATTTTTTATGTGTTTAAATGAGTTTCTATTGTTTTAAAAGTGTGTTTAAAGACCTTAAAATGCTTTTACGCGTACAGTGACAGTAAAAAAAAACATGCCTACAATGCATTTTAATATAGTTTTTCTATTTCGCGGATTTTCACTTTTCACGGCTGGGTCCGGAACATAACCCCCGCAATGGAGGGGGGGTTTACTGTATACCAATTGATAATATTAGTTTTACTACTAAAATATTATATATTTAGTATCTCTATCGCCATTGCACCAACACCATAAACTTCCTGAGCTCTCTTAACTCCAGTACAACTAACCTGCAAAGATGCTGGAATACAATTTGTGTGTGAAAAGAAAATGTACTTGGGTACTTCCCACATTTTTTTCAGGCTCCTGTACAGAAACAGGCCATTGTATACCACCTACTGGTCGGCCAAGCATCGAATCAATCTGTTTACATTTTATGTACATTACTAATATCAATTCCAAATTGCTGTGAAAAAAACGAAATCCTAACCTGGTCACTTACAAATGTTGCAAAGATGTTAGCAACCTTGATTGTGCATGCTGCCTTTTTGTTCTGGAACTAGCACCCTAACTAATAGTGTTTGGGCTACTATTTACAAACTAACAATCCACTGCTGTGAAGGCTGTTGTGTATATTTTATGTATCATTTGTATATTACATATATTTTGTAACCTAAATATGTATACTTTATATTTGCTGTGAGAAAAATGGTTCTCCTTAAGACAGTTACATACATTGGAAGCATTTTAGCAACTTTATTGCACAGGCCCACCTGCTGTCATTGGCATTAAAACAAACACTTTCTACTTCTTCTCTCAGTCACTTTTTACTTTGAGTACATGATCAGTGCCAAATTTGTACTAAAAAAACATCTACTCAGAACAGCAGTGAGCCAGGCAAATAAGCATAGATTTGCCACCATGGTCAAGCTGGTAAAGTGTGTCCAGTCCTGGGGTCACTAAAATGTGCTTTCCAGCCAGTTAATTAGCTAACCTATTGAGACCTAGATGTGATCAGATAATTAAAGTAAATCTTCACACATGAACGCTCTCAAATCCTTTAGTAAAGCAGCCCTTTACAGAGCCTGCTCAGAAGTTGACAGCTTCCTTTTTTCTCATCTTTTAGCAGTACTTCTTCTGGTCTTGTGAAGATACGTCCTCCTGTGTCAGGCTTTCCATCTCTATTGGTACAGTGCCATTTAGTGGAAAGGGTATAGTGCAAGCATGAGTGGCCAGTGCTGCACCTACTGGCACTGTTGGCCTGTGCTTCACTAGTCATGACTTTAGTAAACAGAGTCTGCTTCACTCTGTAGTGAGAGACACAGGAGTCAATTCACTAACGGTTATACCGTGTGATATTTGTGGGTTTTTTTTGGAATTATGACATGACATGCAAAAGCGAAGAGTCAATTCTTCTAAATGAAATACAAAAACTGCAGTAAATACCACAAATCTGGTAGTGACAGTTTTACAGAATAGGTAATCGACCGAACAATCTGACAGGGTATTAACTGTAATTTGAAGTCTACTAAACAGATACAAAGTTAGAAGTAAAATTGTGAATCAGGTTTACGATGCCAGAGAACATGCATACATTGTAGAGTAATACAAAACAGATTACGAAAGATACATAATCACTTTGCAGCAATGTCCCTATGGCTCAGTCAGGTTAATATGTAGTCTACCAGTCAAACAGTTCAGAGCACAAACCTCTATCTGCATTTATCCTCATAAACCTCATCCCTCTCAGTGAAGTCTCAGGTAGTACTGGTAATACAACTGAGGGGATCCAAGGACAATGGGTCACCCACTGGAGTGACAATATTCTGGAAGAAATTAGGGAAGTGCTTCCTAAGGTAGTTTGGTCGTCTTGAGACCCTGCATACTATTAGGCTAGTAACATGACGGTTCTGACAGTAGAGGGCTTTTAACTTGGCTGCGGATCACTTGCCCACCTACCCCTGCCTC
Source organism: Pelophylax lessonae (assembly GCF_965119305.1). Lineage (NCBI taxonomy): Eukaryota > Metazoa > Chordata > Amphibia > Anura > Ranidae > Pelophylax > Pelophylax lessonae. The sequence goes on along the minus strand of NC_138770.1, from coordinate 466,914,453 downwards.
ATCATGTGCGGGCGCTCTGAGCTGCTGAAGGAGGGAAGTTGAGGAACATATCTTTCCTGGGTCTGTCCAGGAAAGATAGATTCCTCAGCTTTCCTTCCCACTCTCACAAGGAGTTGTGAAAATTAATCATCATCATCATCATCTACTGTGTGATTTTGTCCTAATAAAATATAAGAGGGAATTGTCACACCTTACAATAATCAGTAGTGGTACAATATACATATGACACCTGTCTTGGATAATTCTTTTTATCGATGTGGTCTATTCTAGGTTTGGCCATAATCTCCTTCTAATAAAACAGTTGACTGTGTACAGTGTCTGACACCAGCAGGTCTGTTTGACATAGTTATATAGAATTCAATTACTAACCGAATTTAATTACAAACAGATGGTTATTTGCCTAACCAATATGGAGTTGGCCATTGACATCATAAGGTATGCACAAACTTGATAATGTGTAATGGAAAAAGAGTTTGTTGCTTTTTTTGCATTGGTTGCTGAAAAATTAAGCGAAAATAAAACATTTTTTTTAGGTTGTTTTCTGGTCCTTCTAGGAACACTACAGAAAAGTATAGTGTATTAGAATACATGGTATGGGTACTTTTTTAGAAAAATCCCTGGCCATAGGCACATAGTCTATTGCCAGGAAATCATATTGTATAATATACTATTTGTGTACTAGAATATAACATTCTACAGAAAGGGTATTCTACTTTTTTTTTTCAGGGATTTTGAAAATACTATAAATACAAATGCAGATTTGGTTGTCGGATGTGATGGTGCTTTCTCTGTTGTACGAAAGCAATTTATGAAAAGGACACGTTTCAATTACAGCCATGTATATATTCCTCATGGTTATAAAGAATTGACCTTTGTGCCCAAAAATGGAGAGGTAAGAGTTCAATAAAACCACATGCTATACTTTTTATGGTAATTGTTTACATTAGAAATCTTTGTTACAAAATGTAACTTTTGCCTGTATACCCATTAGCTTAATGAATCGTTAAAAACACAAGTGTTCAGGCGCATATTCCACCATCTAGCTGGGGAGAATGCAGTCTGAATAGGCCGCTGCTATTCCAAACCGATGAGATAAAGAGGAACACAAATGGGCAAGAGCGCTGTACCATAGCAGAGACATAGGTGATCCAAGGCACACTGAAGCCAAAGAAGCGTATAATCGGAATGCAAACCAACAGCTACAGATTACATGTTTTGGGCCCCTTCTTCTGATCATAAAGTGCTCTCATGCTCACATCACCCACCAATCCCAACGCTGCCCCCAGTTCGAGGCCCGGCACATACCACTTCTACCAGCTTGTGACATCACTTCCAGGCAACGGCTTCCCTGAGGAACAACCATCATTCCTCATTCCCAGGTGCCCCAGGCACCCTCATTCACGCTGGTGTTCCTGGCTGGCTTTGCCACTGCTGCAGGAACTCCACCTCAGTTCCCTCCATCTATTTAGCCAGGCAACGATAACCCCCCCCCCCCAATCTTCTTCATTTTTTTTTTAAGGGGTTAAAATAGGTAGTGAGTATTTAACATATCCTCTCCTTACCTCCTATCATGTGTCCTTGGAAAGTGATCCACTGTGGATCGTTCCTCAGAGGGCAACATGTATAAATGAGTGCAACATGTTTGTAGGTAAAAAACAAATATTGCTATGTAACAGTGAAGACTCAATTTGTTTCTTTACCTGCATGGTATGTTGTGAGTGCATTAGTTTTTTTTTCATATTTATTTATATCTGTGCTTCTCCTGGGGAAGTGAGCTGTGTACCTCGGGAAGCGAGTAGATATATATATATATATATATATATATATATATATATATATATATATATATATATACATACAGTGCCTTGTATGTGTTGCCAATTGTTTGCCATTTACTTGTTTTATATTTTAATCTGTCAACAATAAATACTATATTTTATATACCTATGCCAGTAAAGTCCATGTTTTCCCAATCCCATTCTTTAATCTAGATGTTAGGATGTGGCATATTTACATAGTTTAGATGCATCCAGTTGGCCGCCACTTGGTGGTGCATTTTCTTGCTTTCTATAACTATTCAACTTAATTCTAGAATCACATGGCAAAAAAAAAACAAACAACAATTTCAACTAGAATTTTATTTCAGAAAAGTATTTAAACACTTTCTTTTTACCTCACAAAGTTTTTTCACATTTGCCTGCATTTGAACATCCCATTTAACAGTATATTACTCATTTCTTAAATGTTAAAAAAAAACCTTTACACAGCCACAATCTTTTAATGTCTCTTCAGTTCTCTCCTCTTACACAAACACACAAATTGCTCCTTTGTCCCTCATACAGACACACAGGTATGTGAAGGGAGGGGGTTGAGTTCCTCACCTAAGCAAGCATGCAGGAACATTGTCCATTGAAGGAGAGGGGTGAGGGGTCAATTGCAATCTCACACAGGTCAGGCATTGTCTGCTGCAGTTTCTCTCCCTTTTTTATTCAGACACACACAACATGTAAAGGGAAGGGTGAGGAATATGGAGATGCAAGCAGGCTTTCTCATCTCCGAGTCCCAAATACTTTCTCACACAAGATGACCCTCAAACATCAGTAGCAAAACTTATTTTTACAAATCAGCCATACTTGGCATTACCTTTTTGTCTTCATTTAGCTAACATTGTCATTTAATATAGACAATACAACTTGCATTTAATATCTGTTCATACAAGTACCATGTCCTCAGCATTTAGGGGCGGGCTGGGCAGGGGGGCAGGGTGGCAATTTCCCCCCGGGCCGATCTGATCCCCCCGAGAAAAGGCCGCTGAGTTTCTTGGGTCAGTCGGTATGCATTGGGAAAATGGAGGCACTCATACTATCACTTACTGGCCGCGGCCGGCGACTGCCCTGCTCTGGAGACCTGGTTGCTAGATCACCAGTCACTTAGCGTCTAGCAACCAGTGATGTCACGGTCTCCAGAGCAGAGAGGAGGACCCATCATCCAAAGCGCTGCAGTCAGTGGAGGAGGATCTTCCTCATCCCCCGCGCCGATTACTGGCCCCAGCCGCCCGGCCCCACCCACCTCTGGCTCCTCCCTCCATCCATCTTCCAACGTGGGGCCGATGCAGAAGAGAGGGCTAGCCTGGTAAACTGCAACGGGTGGAAAATGGCAATCCAGATTTCAAGACAAGACACTCCGCAGGTGCAGCAGCACAGCAGATCCTCCATCCGAAGCACCTCTCAAGTCTCAGTCCAGAGTCAAGTTACCTGCTGCGGTGTCGGTGAGGTGGTCGGGACTTGGAGAAGAGCAGCCAGTGAGTGCCAAAAAAAAAAAGTGTCATGTGTGGACAACATGTGGAGCATTTTTTCCTGTACTCTGCTACCCCCTGGCACTGTATACAGCCTGTATATTGATATCTTACTGTTCCTGGCACTATATACCTGTCTCATACCTGTATTATACAGGTAAAGGTATTGGGTCCCTGAGCAGTGGCGGCCGGTTCGGTAGGGGCGCAGGGGCACCGCCACCCCCTGTCCATGCGTCCGGCCCCCTAATCTGCATGCAGGGGCGCCGGACGCATGTACATATGGAGCTCAATGTTTTTTTTTTTTCCATCACCCAATTAGAGCCAGAGGCGATGCCAAGGGTGGACCCGGGGCGCAGAGCAGTGCGTCCCGAGCCCACCCATTGGGTGACAATAGCAAATGAAAATTCGCTATTGTCACACGGATCCTCCTCCTGCCCAATCAGGGAGCGCGTCTGATACGCGCTTCCTGATTGGCCGCAGGCAAACCACATGCCATTGGCCGAGGAGGAGGCAGGAGCGGGAGAACTCATGGAGAAGCCGGGGGAATCGGGATTGAAGCCGCCGTCGCCGGGACACTGAAGAGAAGGTGCCGCCACAGCTGCTCCAGGGCTCCAGGTAAGCGCACGCACGCACACTGGTCTCTGCATTGAAAGGGTACATGTACGCTGGTCACTGCATACTAAGGGGACATGTGTGCTGGTCACTACATTCTAAGGGGACATGTGTGCTGGTCACTGCATACTAAGGGGATACTGTATGTGTGCTGGTCACTGCATACTAAGGGGACATGTACGCTGGCCACTGCATACTAAGGGGACATGTGTGCTGGTCACTGCATACTAAAGGGACATGTACGCTGGTCACTGCATACTAAGGGGACATGTGTGCTGGTCACTGAATACTAAGAGGACATGTGTGCTGGTCACTGAATACTAAGGGGACATGTGTGCTGGTCACTGCATACTAAGGGGACATGTGTGCTGGTCACTACATTCTAAGGTGACATGTGTGCTGGTCACTACATTCTAAGGTGACATGTGTGCTGGTCACTGCATTCTAAGGGGGCATGTGTGCTGGTCACTGCATTCTAAGGGGGCATGTATGCTGGTCACTGCATTCTAAGGGGGCATGTACGCTGGTCACTACATTCTAAGGGGGCGTGTACACTGGTCACTACATTGAAAGGGGGAATGTATGCTGGTCACTACATTGAAAGGGGGCACGCTGGTCTCTCTGCATTTAAAGGGGGCATGCTGGTCTCTCTGCATTGAAAGGAGGCACACTATACCTTAATTACTGAAGGCCCCTTTCACACTTTTGCGACCTCAAAGTCACGCAATTTTTTACAGCATTTTTTGCCGCAAAGCAATGCCTATTAAGGGGACATGTACGCTGGTCACTGCATACTAAGGGGACATGTGTGCTGGTCACTGAATACTAAGGGGACATGTGTGCTGGTCACTGAATACTAAGGGGACATGTGTGCTGGTCACTACATTCTAAGGGGACATGTGTGCTGGTCACTGCATACTAAGGGAACATGTGTGCTGGTCACTACATTCTAAGGGGACATGTGTGCTGGTCACTACATTCTAAGGGGACACGTGTGCTGGTCACTGCATTCTAAGGGGGCATGTATGCTGGTCACTGCATTCTAAGGGAGCATGTACGCTGGTCACTACATTCTAAGGGGGCATGTACGCTGGCCACTACATTCTAAGTGGGCATGTACGCTGGTCACTACATTCTAAGGGGGCGTGTACACTGGTCACTGCAGTCTAAGGGGGCATGTATGCTGGTCACTACATTGAAAGGGGGAATGTATGCTGGTCACTACATTGAAAGGGGGCGCCCCCCCCCCCCCAAAAAAAATTTTTGAGCACCAGCCGCCACTGTCCCTGAGGTCCCCTAGGGCTCCCCCTTGTGTCACGGGAGCGTAAGCTGGCCGCAAAGGAGGAGGTCACATGATTAGATCTCAGCCAGGGTTCATGCTGGGACGTGTAGTCCTTTGCTTTTGCTTTTTTAACCCCCCCCAAAAGTGAAGGACTACAGGTCCCAGCATAAGCCCCTCAGAGCTCAGCATGTTTTACACACCCCCGATCCCCCAACTAGTGAAGGACTATAGGACCCACTCTTCCAGCTTAACCACTTCCAGACCGCCCACCGCATATATAGTGTGGCAGGGCGGCCTGGCTGCGCAAAATCACATACTGGTGCGTGATTTTGTGCATGGGTTCTAGGGGGCGCGACACAGCAGGAGCCAATCAGCATGTTACCTGCGATAATGCAGGAAAATGACAGAACGGCGGTCTGGCTTTATAAACAAGGCAGATGGCTGTTCTGTCACAAGAAGATGGAGATCTGGTGTTTCAGCTAAGCTGAAAGCTGAAGCTGAAACACAGATCTTTTTTTTTTCTCTAGTACATCCATCCCCCACACAGTAAGAAAGCATTTCCTAGGAGCAAACTTAACCCCTTGATCACCCCTAGTATTAACCTCTTTCCTGCTATTGTCATTTATACAGTAGCAGTGCATTTTTTAGCACTGATCACTGTATTAGTGTCACTGGTCCCCAAAAAGTGTCACTTTGTGTCAGATTTGTCTGTCGCAATGTCGCAGTCCCACTAAAAAGCACTGATCACTAGTAAAAACAATAAAAAATAAAAAAATAAAACATAAATGTACCCCATAGTTTGTAGACACAATAAAATATGCACAAATTGATCAATATACACTTTTTACCAAGAATTTAGCAGAATACATACTGATCTAAATTGATGAAAAGTTTTATTTTTTAAATTTTTTTTATTGGGAATGTTTTATAGCAGAAATTCAACAATTTTGATTTTTGTTTTCAAAATTGTCGCTCTTTTTCTGTTTATAGAGCTTTTTTGCGCTATTTAGGATTCAAAAGAATTTTCGGAGTGGGTGGCTATTTCACTAGTTTGGTATGTAGCCGAATACATTTTGGCCTAAATTCATGAAGACATTTGATTTTTTTTAAACATTTTTAATTGGATATTTTTTTTCTAGCAGAAAGTAGAAAATATTTTTTTAATTTCAAAATTTTCGGTGTTTTTTTATGTAGATCTTACAAAAAAAAAAAAAACAGTGGTGATCGAATTCCACCAAAAGAAAACTATTTGTGTAAAAAAAAAATGATATAAATGTAATTTGTGTACAGTGTTATATGACCGCGCAATTGTCATTCAAAGTAGCGCAATTCTGAATCTGAAAAAAATGGCCTGGTCATCAAGGGGTAAAACCTTTCGGAGGGTAAGTATTTATACTATGTGTAGGCTTTAACTCTGGTTAACCCATGCTCCTTCAAAGACAGCTCAATATTAAGTGCATTTTCACCACAGTGTGCTCCACATGTCTTTTCTTACCCTAGTTGTCCCTCATTCTCAAGTCCCAAAGTTGGAATAAATGCCCTTGTACAACCTTGTTTAGCTAATTTGAATGTTTACATTCTATACTAGCTTGAGGCATCTGTCCAAGACATCCCAAGTCTCCTGCGATTTGCGGTAGTCTCTTTGGCCACGGCTCACGGACTCCTGCTAGTGCCGTGCAATCTCCCGGCTGCTGCGGGAGACTTAGGATGTCAGAGGGCCACTTGACTGGACTTGTCCCCCAGGCCTAAGGCTGCCAGCCCTCCCCTGTCAACATTAGCTAGCTATGAACAATTTGGACATACACACCTCTTTACATTACTGCAGTATCAATCTGAGCGGTCAGCTCATCGTTTTAGAAATTCAAAAACTCTCGTTGCTCTGAAACTTCAACAGTCCAGAGACCAATGCTCTTATTATCACAAATTGAGACTTTCTGAAGATACAACAGTTTCATTTGTAAATCAGTCTCAAATTTACTGAACAAAAACAAAATCGTGATCCGGTGTCCAATCATGGGCTACAAAACAAAAATCACCTAAATGCATCTCCAATAAGCCAGCTAAGTATCTGATACATTTCCTACACTTTCTGAATGTGCTATGGCTTACAATACTGACCTGATATGGATTTGGATATGGTTTATAGGCCTTGAATGTAAGGAAAAGACAATGTCCAAGCTAACTCCCTTTGCAATATGACTCTCAAGGACTTGGTCATCAGTTAACAATAACATTCCAATGACATGAGTCCACTAAAAGTTAATAAAATAACCAAGATATTAGAAGCTTTATTAAATATTTGTGAGGCCAACCCTAATAAAGGAATAAGAAAAATGCAATTTCCCTATCAACTACTTCAGACTGAAGAGAGACAGTACTATGACCTTCTTCTTCCTTCCTTTTTATTTTTTTTCTTGCCCCCAGCATTATGTGGTGACACAGCTTCTTTCGTGTCTAAGCTTTGCCTGTGGAGGGAGAGGCCAGCCATTCCTACGACAGCATGTCTTGCTTAGCACTGTCCCTCAGGTCTGACAGTGGCAGGAGCATGCAACAAGAATCCTAAATCCTCCCATAACACAACAGGAAATTTAACTACTTACCATCCACTGCTTTAGCTCTGATCCCTATGGAAGACAGGGGCAGTAGAAGAAAAAATGTAGTTAAAATGGGATTCCAGGCTTGAACTAAGCCTAAAACTGTCATACTAGCCATCCATACTAGCTACCCTCTAGAAGGAAGATACTTGTACTTAGATTTTCTTGGGGAGCTTTGGTCTGGTTACATGACTTCCTTAGCAGCCAACTTCAGGGAAGAGGGACAACCGGAAATGGGTGCCCCATAGTAAGTCTATAAGTGACGTCACAGTACAGGCCTATAGCTGTTAGAAGGAGGGAAGGGGGGGGGGGGGGAGTTGGGAGCAGTTTTAAGACAAGTTAGTCCTAGCCTGGACTTCCACTTTTAAATCAAGACAGCATAGATCATTTAACTCAAAATAAGCCAACTGGAAAGCTGCATGTTTCTAATAGGTAACATCAAACTGTAAAATTATACTTTCAGATGAAGATTGAAGAATAGTCTTTTGAGTACTAGACGGAAAAGTATGGAAATGAACTCATTTATAGACCTTACTGTCTAACTGTTTCACTTTTTCTTTTTTTCTTCCAAGTTTGCTATAGAGCCTAATTACTTGCACATATGGCCAAGAAATACATTTATGATGATCGCACTTCCTAATTTGGTATGTAAATCCTTTTTTTTTTTATGTATATGAGATGTTAAATTAGATTACCTTTAAAGCCAATCTACCTTTAGAACCAATGTCCAGTCAAAATCTATTTTGGATTTGATTATTTCTGTTAATCATTATGACTTTGGCCATGTTTTCATTGCTGCATAGGCTTTTAATAAGATTGATAACCAAACATTAGGGAGTCTCCCCAACATGGACACAGAAAGCACTTTAATAACAAAAAGCCTTTGTCTGTGTTGGAGAGCTTTTGTGCACTTCCTGCCTTAGCTACCACAGGGACAGAGGGACAATCTCACCAATAGTACAGTAGCAGCATTAAAACCGGCATGGACCTTTAGGTCAAAAAAGCCAAATGTTTGAACTGGTGTTTTGCTTTAAGTACGTTTGATGGGTCTTCTGTCTGATAGAAGCGGTTTATTTTCACATTGCCAGATGCTTGCTTTTATTTTATGTTGGAACAATGACAATGTAACTGGTCTATAGGAACACGATTTACATTTTCTTTTGTTGAAATTCCTACATTTCACTCCATGCACACTGAGAATGCTTCCCTTGCAGAAAGCGTTGCACCTCAGTAATGATTCTTCACGTTTCTTTCTGAAATTGTACAACAATATTATGGAGGACTTTAGGAATTTGAAACAGATTGGGTAGTCGGGTTGTATTTATCAAAATTGAAATTAGCCCAGTAAATATTAGCTCAACAAATTCCTCCACAAGATTCAATGAGATTTGCCCATCCATTTCTAATAATCTCTCTATTTATTATGCACGCATCTGATGGGTAAAAAACGAAAATGCATTATAGGTTATTTTTAGGTTTATTTTTTGTAGAAATCTTTAGGCATATCTTGCTAAATGGTTTTCATTTCATTCTTTTGCAGTCCATGATGCTTAAGTTCAGTTTCAGACCCATGAAATGTGTTTGCTGACAGTCATTTATTTATGTATTTATTTTTTCCAAAGTACTGGTACCTAAATTCTTTTTTTGGGCACTTCCAGCACACATAGTCTTAAAGGGATTCTAAAGACATTTTTTTAAATTTCAAACATGTTTTACCCACCTGCTGAGTGCCCCCATAGTAAGCTGTTTGCTCTGGTGTGTGGCTACTCCTGAGCCAGCATTGTGTGTCCATTGACGCACCCCTGCTCTCTCACTAGCTGTGATTGAGAGCAGCAGGAGCCAACAACCCACTGCTTTATCTCCATCAAATGGGGAGAGAGAGAGCAGCTCCTCTTGTGCACATCCCTGGATTGAGATTGGGCTCAGGTAAGTATTGTGGGGGCGGGGGGAGAGCTGCATGCAGAAGGTTTTTACTTTTAATGCACAGAATGCACAGAATTCATTAAGGTATCAAAACTTTTAGAACCACTTTAATCAAGTGACCGAACCAGCAAAAAAAAAAATCTGCCTGAATAGATTAGAACAGTTCATTCTATGTTATTTAAAAGCAGGCATCTATCCACTTGATATCCAACCTTGTGCTAGGCTGCTAAATTTCTAAGTCTACATAATTTTGTACTTTTGAAGTAAACCCGTCCAATTTTTACTGTTGCATTTTAGAGCTGCCGTGTTTCGTAAGTTACAGAACACTTGGTGCAAATTCACACCAGTACAGTAAGGCATGGTAGCGCATGTTAGTGTGATGTGGAGCATTTATTCCTTAAGGCCCAGCAACACACTTCCCTAGCACGCCTGCATAGCAAGGACTATTGTACGCTGCTGTGAGCTGCACTGGAAAAAATGCTACAGACTCACTCTGTGATCTGCTGTGGAGAGTTAGACAGCTTTTTCAAATTAATGGACTACCTTAATGCATCATATGCTAACATGCAATTTAACATGCATTAAAGTGGTCATAAACCCTTACCTTACATATACCCTGTGAAGTGACAAGCCGCAGGTGATACACAGAGAATAAATCAATACTCCTACATAAATTGTACCTGTTTATCCGCAATCTTCTCTTCTCTACATATCTTCAAAGTTAAGATTTTCTACAGCTTATTTGAGCTGTCAAAGGGGACAGAGAACTCATGGTACACTCTGCAGAGCTCAATGAAGAGATCTCTGAGAGCCGATGGAGGGAAGGGAACACCACCCCCCCTTTACACAGCACATAGGAACGGAGCTAAGGCTTTCAGTCACAAGCTTGTGCTTGAGATCCCTCCCCTGTCAACCAGTGGTGGCCCGTGCATAGGGGGCGCCAGGGCGCCGCCCCCCCCTACCCCTAAAAAAAAGAAAAAAAAATAATTACAAAACGAACAAATAAAGTTTTGAAAAAAAAATTACAAAATGAACAAATAAAGTTTTGAAAAAAAATTGTGTTCGCCGCTACACCGGCCTATGTGGTGGCTATGGGGGGGTGGGGTTTACGACCCAGAAGAGGCACCGATTGGCTGCCTTCTGGGGGCGTAACCTGATCGCAAGTCATTGCGCTTGGGCACCCCCACTTTCCTGATATCCTGGCTGTGATTGGTCCAGTCTACAGCCTGGACCAAGCATCATCCAGGACATCCCATGGCCCCATTCTGACCCCGCTGACGTCGCGTGGACCGGCATTGCAGAGAGCGGAGCGCAGAGGAGACTGGAGAAGAGGAGAGGGAGAAGCCGCCGTGACTCACAGGGCTCCAGCCTCCAGGTAAGTGCACTGCTCTGTCGGGCACGCACGCATAGCTCTGCATTGGGGGACGTATACTGGTGGTCACTGGCTGCATTGGAGGCACGCACGCATAGCTCTGCATTGGGGGACGTATACTGGTGGTCACTGGCTGCATTGGAGGACGTATACTGGTGGTCACTGGCTGCATTGGAGGCACGCACGCATAGCTCTGCATTGGGGGACATGTATACTGGGGGTCACTGGCTGCATTGGAGGCACGCACGCATAGCTCTGCATTGGGGGGCGTATACTGGTGGTCACTGGCTGCATTGGAGGCACGCACGCATAGCTCTGCATTGGGGGACGTATACTGGTGGTCACTGGCTGCATTGGAGGCACGCACGCATAGCTCGGCATTGGGGGACGTATACTGGTGGTCACTGGCTGCATTGGAGGCACGCACGCATAGCTCTGCATTGGGGGACATATACTGATGGTCACTGGCTGCACTGGAGGCACGCACGCATAGCTCTGCATTGGGGGACGTATACTGGTGGTCACTGGCTGCATTGGAGGCACGCACGCATAGCTCTGCATTGGGGGACGTATACTGGTGGTCACTGGCTGCATTGGAGGCACGCACGCATAGCTCGGCATTGGGGGACATATACTGGTGGTCACTGGCTGCATTGGAGGCACGCACGTATAGCTCTGCATTGGGGGACATGTATACTAGTGGTCAATGGCTGTATTGGAGGCACGCACGCATAGCTCTGCATTGGGGGGGCGTATACTGGTGGTCACTGGCTGCACTGGAGGCACGCACGCATAGCTCTGCATTGGGGACATGTACGCTGGTGGTCACTCCATTGGAGGCACGCACGCATATCTCTGCATTGGGGACATGTACACTGGTGGTCACTGCATTGGAGGCACGCATGCATAGCTCTGCATTGGGGACATGTATACTGGTCACTGCATTGGGGACATGTATGCTGGTCACTACATTGAAAGGGGGCATTTATACTGGTCACTATATTGAAGGGGGCATGTACTGTGGGGTTTGTGCTAGGGGCCTGTACTGTGGGGTTTGTGCTTGAGTTGTTTGTGCGGGGTTTGTGCCTGAGGGGTTTGTGCTGGGGGGGTCTGTACTGTGAGGTTTGTGCTGGGGGGGTCTGTACTGTGGGGTTTGTGCCACTCTCAGTCCATGTATCCCATAATAGGATGTCTCTCGCAGTACATCCCATAATAGGGCCCCTGTTCCCTATTATGGGATATACTAGTACTGATGGACCCCTTAATATGTGATATATTGGGAGAATTGGTTCACGCAAGCAAAATACAGGGGACAAAAATGGGTGGAGTCTATAAGGGGTGGGGCTTCTGAGAAATGGGAGAGGTCAAAATGGAAGGGCGGGGTCTTGCGCCCCCCCATCTTAAAACTTCACCTGCCGCCACTGCTGTCAACAGACAGAAATTTACACTTGGTGTTCCTAATTGAGACAAGTACATGCTATAGACGATATGCTTTGTTCATATTTCATGTTTGAGGTTTACAACCACAGACGTATGTTAAATGCACCACAATTAACCTTCAAGGGTGTAAATGGGCCAGAAAGCAAGCGAAAAGATGCTTAAAAGTGCAGCAAATTTAGTGGCACCCATATGAGCCCATACCTGACAAATACTGTATGTTCTGGTCACCAGTCCTCAGGAAGAATGTGCAGGAACTGGAGAGAGTCCAGACAAGGGCAAAAATGCTAATAAGGGGACTGGAAGACATCAGTTATTAGGAACCACTACAAACAATAAACTTTTTGTCCTTGGAGATGAGACTCTTAAAAGGAGATATGATTGCAATACAGAAATGTCTAAATGGTGATTCTAGCATAGGGAGAAAACTATTCAGTCTCAGGTCACGTAAAAATATTTGTGGCCACTCATTAAAGCTGGACTGCAAACAGTTTAAATTTAAAATGCATAAAGGATTCTTTACTGTTAGAGCCATAATGATGTCAAACGCCCTTCCACAATTGGTAATGGTTTCGATGTTTTAAAAAACCTTTTAGATTGGCATCTTAGCGTGTTCAATATACAGGGTTATAGAAATAGTAGTGACATACATACTGTATGTACATATATACGAACACACACCTTTTCCTATTTTGATCATTTTAACCACTTGCTGACTGCTCACATTGAGCTTACTGCGGCAAAGTGGCTCGTTATCGTCCAGCGACATAGACCTACGTCGCTGGATTCCTCCCCTTGTGGGCGGCGGGAATTTCATATAAAAAAATGTGAAAAATATTGTTATTTTTTCAAAATCGTCGCTCTTTTTTTGTTTATAGTGCAAAAAGTAAAAATCGCACAGGTAATCAAATACCACTAAAAGAAAGCTCTACTTGTGGGAAAAAAAGGACATCAATTTAATTTGGGCACAGCGTTGCACGACCGCGCAATTGTCCGTTAAAGTAACGCAGTGCCGAATCGCAAAATATGGCCTGGTCAGGAATGGGGTAAAATCTTCTGGTCTTAAAGTGGTTAAGAATACGCCCATTGAGAATTTTTTTGTCAAAGACATATAGCTAAATACATTTTGGCCTAAATATATGCCAAAAATGTAATATATTGGATATTTTTTAACTGTCAAAATAAAAAAATATTATTATTTTTTCAAATTTGTCGCTCTTTTTTTATTAATATCTCAAAAAATGAAAAGCGCAGAGGTGATCAAATACCACCAAAAGAAAGCTCTGTTTGTGGGACAAAAAGGACGTAAAGCAGGAAAATCCTCCGGTCCTAAAGTGGTTGATTTCCATCTTAGTTTACAATTCTGCATTTTCTCCTTTTTAAGAATAGGTTTAAAATGTTTTTAAATATTTATATGATTTTTGTCAATAAAATGTAATACTTGGAGTTTCAATGACACTCCATTTTGTAAAACATGCCGGGTTTTCTAAGGAGAGAGCCTTCCTGCTTGAGGCCATTCAGTTTGTGGATTAAAACTGATAGGTACTGTTTTGATTAACGCTGCTTGAGTATACAGTACTACACACACATATATGCTTTAGTACAGATAGTCTTTTGTATTTTCATTCCACAATCTTTTTTTTAATTATTGTTACATTTTCAGGATAAAACATTTACTTGTACACTCTTCATGCCATATGAAGACTTTGAAAAGCTCCGCACAGAGGATCAAGTGCTACACTTCTTCAAGACATATTTTCCAGACTCTGTGGAATTAATTGGAGAGTAAATATTTCATTGAATATACCTTTAAATTGCAAAGTATATCTTACAAATACATGTATTTGTGTTCGTATAGGTATTTCCTCCACAAAGGTAAAAACGGCTGTGCATAATTCTTAACCGCTCCCGGACCGCCCACCGCATATTTACTGTGGCAGGCTGAGCCTCCTGCACGAAATGATGTAGGGCTATGTTGGTCATGTGCCTGCAGCTAGGGAGCGAGCGCACGCCACCTGCGGCGCGCTCCTGCCCCCACTTGGCAGCTGGGAATTCGATGCACGGGGCTGGCGGCTCCGATTGCTGCCTGACACCCACGATCGCTCCCCACTGAGAGAGAAGAACAGTCAGCTGTTGTAAACACAGCTGACCGTTCTTCTCCCTGGAATGGTCATAGAGCTCCTGTGATCCTTCTGTATAGGATCACAGGTCTCTGTGACCATTTCACAAGCCCAACCACCATACAGTTAGAAACACGCCCCTAGGTACACATTTAACCCCTTGATCACCCACATTAACCCCTTCCCTGCCAGTGTCATTATAACAGTAACAGTGCATATTTTTAGCACTGATTACTGTAGTAATGTCACTGGTCCCCCCAAAAGTGTAAAAAATGTCATTTAGGGGTCCAATCTGTCCGCAATGTCACAGTCCCACTAAAAATCACAGATCGCCGCAATTACTAGTAAAAAAAAAAAACAAAACAATAAAAATGACATAAATATTTCCCGTAGTTAGTAGACATGATAACTTTTGCGCAAACCAATCAAAATACGCCTACTGCGGTTTTTGTTTTTTTACCAAAAATATGTAGCAGAAAACAAATTGGCCTAAAATGTTAAAAAAATTTTGATTTTTTAAATTTTTTTTTGGGAATGTTATATAGCAGATAGTGAAAAATATTGTTTTTTTTTCCAGAATTGTCTTTTTTTGGTTATAACGCAAAAAATAAAAATTGCAGAGGTGATCAAATACCACCAAATAAAAGCTCTATTTGCGGGGGGGGGGGGGGACATAAATTTTATTTGGGTACAGCGTAGCACAACCGTGCAATTGTCTGCTAAATGAAGGCAGTGCCGAATCGCAAAATCTGGCCTGGTCATTAAGGGGGAAAATCTTCCGGTCCAGAAGTGGTTAACCTGTGGTTTTTTTTGCATAGTATTACAGCACTGCTGCAATTTCTCATAGACATCCAATACTAGACAAAACAGGGTGAGCAACAATTGCAAAGTTTTCACATGGTATCATGTCAGCACCATTACAAAGTGTTGTGAGTATAACAACATGGTCCATTGATGTGAACAGGTTAAGGTCCTTATTGTGTTGGGCTAATGTTTTCTGAGGTACATAGAAAATTCCTATAGATAGAGATTTCCCGATTCACACAATAGCATCATATACTGTACGGAGGGAGGGGACTTACGAAATATGTACAGTCATGAATAGGTCAGGAAAGGAAACTTAGCAGCTTTGTTTCAGATGAACTTTTTACATTGCAAATATTTTAACAAACCTTTTAGCGCACTTGTTTTTACACCTTTCTCTGTTGTGGGCTTTGTAATCAGTTCCATCTGTCAATTTTTCAGTTGGACCTGATAAGAACGTCCATTTATCCCTATAGGCAGGCAGGTGTAAACTGATTTGTGTGCCTTTTTTACACCCTTCTAAAAAAAAAAAAAAATTTAAAGAAGACTCTGTTCTCTGCCATTTAGTTGGAGAAGATCGAGGGTAGCCGGGTGTAAACGGATAGCAGAGTTTGTTTACTCCTGGCCGCCCATACAGCAGAGTGGGCACTGTCAGTGTCCGCTCTACAGAAACTGAGCGAAAAACAGATGCGTCATCTGCTCACTCTGCTCTGATCAGAAGGGATCTGTGAGCTCTGCTCTGATCAGAACAGCTTTTCCCTGATGTGAAAGGGGCCTTGGGTCATCCTTGCCTCCATACTGACATGGAAAGCTAATTTTATAAATTGTGCTACAAAATAAAACCATTACAAGATAGCTTGTGTAGCAGTTATAGCTGTTATATTTTTATTTTTAGAAAAAGTGGCGTTTTCTTTTAATGCTGTGAAGTGGTCTACTTTTTTTAATGTTTTATATTCTAACACTTTCTTTCCTAAGGGACAAACTGAAAAAAGACTTTTTCTTGCTGCCACCCCAAGCTTTGATCTCAGTAAAGTGTTCATCCTTTTGCTTGGATAATAAATGTGTTCTAATGGGAGATGCAGCACATGCAGTGGTGCCATTCTATGGACAAGGAATGAATGCTGTAAGTTCAAAATTCAAGTAATTTATTTCTAATATTTATTTATGTGTAGCGCTACTCCCGTAGGAGCCACAGGGTGTTTGCCCAGGTCTTCCCAACTTCAGCCCCTCAACCAGGCACATAGTCATTTTCATAGCCAGGTGCACATCACATTTTCTTTAATTTCTTCAAAGACCAGTCTAGGGGGATGTTGCTTTTGTGTTTAATTTTGGAGAACTTGTTATAGGGATGAGGGTAGTGGTGGGTTACCCCAAAATTGAGAACTATGTATGCTGAGGACTTAATCTTCCTTTCTTGCTTAAAGTGTTTGTGAAGTCACATTTATGACTTTGATTCTCTGTTTTGGGCCACTGTTCAGTACAGTGTGTTTTTATTTTTATTTGTTTGCATAGACCTGCTGCCCTGTCATGTGACCCCCCCCCCCCCCCCTGCTTCTCTTCCCAAGTAAGTGAGTACAGTGGCAGGGGCTGAGATTTCCCACAGATGAATGCAAACCAGCAGAGGGAGGTCACGTGTCTGGTAAGGTATTTAGTATGATAATTTTAGGAAAACACACACACTGTACTGAACAGGGACCTACAGCAGAGAGGATCAAAGTAATTAATACATGTTTCTTTACTTTAAAAGCACTGGAGCAGCTGCAGGGAATAGAATTCCACAGGCATGAGGAGAGGAGGTGCAGGGAGGAGATCAGCTCTTACAGACTATGGAAGAGACAGGGAGTGTGGGAGGGAGAGATGCTGAGGAAATAGCTGAATGACAGAGGCATGTTAACTGACCACGCTATCCAAGATCAGTAGACATGATAAACGTGGTCAGTTTACAGAGGGGAGGACCAGAACTGGCAGGATCCTACAGGTATTGTGGAACATAAAGAAGGGACAATTGACATGGCAAAAGCACTGTTATATATATATATATATAGCTCATGCCTTAAAGGGGCATGTTATTTGTTTTTAGGGTTACAACCATTTTAAGTAGTACAAGAATTAGAGAAAAGTCCCCTTTTCTTACTGGACAATATCTGGACAGAGCTCTTCAGGACCAACAGCCGCTATCTGTAACTCGGTACCAGAGGGGTAGCTAGAGAGCAAGGTCCCCAAGATCCAGCAATGTCTGTGCTCACAAGGCCCAAGGACAGATGGATGCTGCCTTCCAATCTTTGTAGTGGTGCCCTCCAGTGATGCCAGGCAGATCTATGGCAGACAGCTCCCCTTAGTCAGCTTCTTCAAAGCAACCAGCTCTCTGCATTCTTCCACTTAGATCACCCACCTGAAGCCTTCTCAAAGCAGCTTGTGCCTG
This sequence comes from Pelophylax lessonae, assembly GCF_965119305.1. NCBI lineage: Eukaryota > Metazoa > Chordata > Amphibia > Anura > Ranidae > Pelophylax > Pelophylax lessonae. The sequence goes on along the minus strand of NC_138770.1, from coordinate 466,896,592 downwards.
GGGAGACAGCGTGCCTCCCCCAGAACTCCTCCCCTCTGGGATACAACCCAGACCTCAGTCTGCCCACAGAATAAATAGTCACCCAGCCCACCTTCAGAGCTTGCCTCCCTGGGATGGGCCAGCGCTGCATCCATATTCAAGTTACCATGTGCATAGTTTCACACCTACTATCCAAAAATTTGGAACACAAAAGCAAGGTGAGACAAAAATATACAATTATGCTTTAATAAATATTGCTCTCTTTTGTAGGTAATTTGTAAAAAAAAAAAAATAAATAAGCGGAGCTGTAAAAAAAAGCGCAGGTAGCACATGGCAGTTCATTCATGGTGCTGAACAGCAGTGTGATGCACTGGGCGCTTTACAGTTTTGTGCGATTCGGTATGGTGCGCTGAGATAAAATGCAGTATGTCTAGGCTGCATTGCAGTGTGAATGGGACACATATCTGTGTGTCCTTGCGGTGACCGGTGATTTACAATGAAGTAAAACGTCTGTCAGACTAAGGCCTGGTCCACACCTTTGCATTTTTTTAGTGCATTTTTAGTTTTGCATAAACACACTACAGTCCATTTAACATGGTTTCCTATGGGTCACGTTCACATCTATGCATTTTATTGGAAGGGTCGGGGACTTTTTCCAGGTTTTTGGTACCATCGACTTGGATGGGAATGGAAATGGATCAAAAACGTATGTTGAAAAATGCAAAATGCACATGGAATATCCAAACACAACCTGCATATGTGTGAACCAGGATAAGACTCCAGCAACCAGATTAAAGCATTTCTGTAGCAGCAGTACTGGTCGATTGCAATAGTTGCGGTTGCTACCTGCACTTTTTTATTTATTTATTTTTTACAGGTTCACTTATTTTTCTTTTACAAATTACCTACACAAGAGAGCAACCCTTATTAGAGCATAATTGCAAAATTTTTTGTCCCACCTTGTTTTTGTGTTCCACAGTCATTGCATTTAAAACTGCCTCCACTAACCTTGAAAGTTTACAGCACTTAATTCAGTTGATATCATGCACATCAACCTAATAAAGCATTTAACATACCTCCTAACAGTCCCGGGACTTGATGCAAGTCCTGACTTATGAAGGCTTTGTCCAAGAGTGTAGCCAAGTACTGGAACTAGCATGGGCCCCAGTAACACATGCCTTGCGGCTTGTGCGGGATGTCTGGCGCCCTGCATGCTGCAAACACAGCTGTGTAAATAACAGGCAGCCAACGGTGGGATGCCTCACACATAAACAACTCACAGCGGCTTGTAGCTGAACCTGCCTCCTCCTCCTCCTCCTCTTTGGCTGGAATGCTTTCAGGAGGAGAAAGTGGGGAGAAATCATGGCAGGGGTGGCCTGGGTCAGGGGGCAGGGTGGCAATTGGCCCAGGCTGCTCTGATGCCCAAAAGAGGCCACAGACATGCCCCCCCCCCCCCAGACACCTGTGCAGTTCCAGACAGGACCCACCAGGCTCATGTGACTGGCCAGCACCCTCACTCTAATCCCGCTCACCTCCTTGTCCATGAGCCCCACCTACAAATCCCTGGAGCTACCTGCTGTTAGCCTAAAGGTACCTGGATGGGGGGTCCTATGTGACTGAGAGGTGGAGGGAGGCAGTCATTGGGAAGTGTATAGAGTGTAAGGGGAAAAGATTGAGGGGTGTAAGGGTAAAGGTAAAGATTGACTGAGGGAGAGGTTGCTAGGGGGGAAGAGGGGATTTGTGCCAAAAGGGGAGGGGGAATTTTGGTTAAGAGGAGGAATGGGGGGGGGGATTTGGCTCCCTGTACCCTGCTCTACTGACTCCTGTCCTCCGTTCTGCTGACTCCTTTCCTTCATCCTGCTGACCCCTGTATCCTACCCTACTGACCCCTGTCTTCCATCCTGCAGACCCCTGTACCCTGCCCTACTGATCCCCCGTCTTCTGTCCAGCTGACCGCTGTACCCTGCCCTACTGACTCGATATCCTCCATCCTGCTGACCCCTTTTACCCTGCCCTACTGACCCTTTATCCTCTGTCATGCTGATCCCTGTCCTCTGCTCTTGTGACCCTTCTTCTCTGCCTTGCTAACCCCCCCCCCCTACACTACCCTACAGCCCCCTCTTCCCTGCTATGCTGATTCCTGTCCTCCACCCTGCTGACCCCTGTCTTCTGCCCTGATAACCTCTGCTCTCCATCCAGCCGACCTCTGTGCGACTTTTGTTTAACCACACTCCCGTAAGCCCCTCCCACTCTTAACAGTTTGGCCACACCTATATTTTGGCAGAGATTACTTCCTCCCTCAAGTGTCCTTCATTGTGAAGTTAAAAGTTGGGAGGTATGGATTTACACATCAATAAACATTGTCAATGATTTCCAAAGAACAACAGTTTGGCAAAATGGGTATACAGCCAAACTGTGTGTTTGTAGTGTGCAGAAATTGTAAGATCAACGTATAACATTTTTTAGTAAGAGAACACATAAGTGTAAGCAATAGACCAGACCAAGTGTGAGTTAGCTCTATCTACAAAGCAAATTAGGACTATTACTTAATTTCACATTCCTAAATTTACAATAGTTTGACATGCTTGATATTTATTTTTTATATAAAAAAAAAAAAAAAGTGGTTAAATAACGATGCTTACCACTGTCAGTATCCAATGGCTGTGTGTTTTTATAGGGTTTTGAAGATTGCCTTGTATTTTCTGAGCTAATGGAACAGTACAAAAATGATTTTGGTAAGTGATATCATAATTCTTTTTTTAGAAGCTTAATGTACCCATAAAATACTAATTATCATTGACTTTGGCATTTGACAACTGGCTCTAAAAGTCTACAGTTTCTAATTTGAAAATCTTTTCCCTACACATTACTTTATTCAAAGAGTGTTTGTTTAAAAACGTTTATTTTTCTTAATTTATATTTTGTTTTTTTGTTAATGTTTGGCTACCAACAGATATAGCAGTTTGAACAAATGGGAACATGCACCCCCTTTCCCAGACTTATCTAGGTTTACTAACCTACTGATTGATTCAGCTTGACATTCCACAGTCAGCAGTGCCTGCTGGGGACACATGGACATTAAATTGCCTTCTGAACTTCCAGATAAAGGGATTTTCATCTTCTGGGAACTACAAGAACATTTCGTTTTTGATTGTTAGGGCCTAGGATAGTTTAGTGCTATGGTTAACTGACTAATGGGGTAAGGTAGAGTAGTGATAGGGTAGGCCATGGTGAGGATTTTCTTTGTCTTTATGGCTTAAGTATAATTTTTTGCAAAAAAATAGCTCGACACCTTTAACAAATATTTAGGAAGTTATTTTGTAGGCATTTATAATCTTTTGGTGTCAGGGCCTCTCAAAACAATATAGATTCAGAAAGCCAGCATTGAAAAAACTGACCCCCAGTAAATCTGAACTGGGTTCAATCACCTTCAAGTGCGTGAACAACTCAAGAATGAGTAACTCGAAGACTGCAACAGTAATGAAAAATTGCATTTTCTTTTATTTTAAATTAAGCATGTTTGGTAGAATGTATGGTATTTTTGCAGGTTTTCTACAAATTATATGTGAATGTATTTAAAATAAATAAATAAAAAAAGTACTCTAAAATGTACTTAGAGACCAAGTAATGTACATTGTAAATAACACCTGTATGTCTGGTATCACTGTAATAAGTAAGCTTTAGAGATTCCCTGAGTAATAAAACAATGAAAAGTGTAACATACTGTATATTTACAAGTATGTTATCAAATGAGTCCCAAATATTTCCACAGAAAAAAATAACCGTTTAATTAATATTTGGCAAAATAATGAAATGTGCACTAGCCAGGATTTCATTAAATTGTCTCAACAATGACATGATTGGTGAACCAAAACCTATATAATAGTTGGATCCAAAACAGCCATGTTAGATGCAACTGTAGGATAAATCTATCTGTCTGTGTTTCTGAAACTGTACAACGGTTTCCAAAGTCCTCTTTGAAATTAATTTTGCATGATCAAACATATATTAATGCAGTGGTTTTTAACCTTGTTGGAGGTACTGAACCCCACCAGTTTCATATGCGCATTCACCGAACCCTTCTTAATTGGAAAAATAAAATATGATTTTTTCAAATTCAAAAACATAGGTATATATTATTTTAGGTATATATTTATACATAGGTGCACAAAGTGAACAAAACCATTAAGAACAAAGAACAAAACCATTAAAACATGATTTTCACACAAAAACAAAAACATAATGAATATTTACTGCAAATTAGTGTGACTTCTGCTGTTGTCTTTTAGAGACCAGTTCAGAAATGCACGGCTTTATCTTGGCAAGTGCCACTCTCATGTCATTTTCGCAACAAAGTCTGTTCCTTTTCTTTGTTTTTATGTCCAGTATCCCCCCTTACAGCAAGCCAGGGTGAGTTGAGGTCCCTTCCCCCATATAGATCACCCCCTTTACAGTAGGCCAGGGTGAGGGGGATCTATATGGGGGACCCCGGACCTCACCTCACCCTGGCCTGCTGTAAGGGGGAGATCTATATGGTAGACCTGGCCCCATATAGATCCCCCCTTACAGCAGGCCAGGGTGAGGTCCCCCATATAGATCCCAGGTCCCCCATATAGATCCCCCATTACAGCAGGCCAGGGTGAGGTGAGGTCCCATCCCCCATATAGATCTCCCCCCTTACAGCAGGACAGGGTGAGGTGAGGTCCGGACCCTGGCCTGCTGTAGGGGGGGAACTATATGGGGGACCCCAGAGTGACCTAACCTCACCCTGGCCTGCTGTAAGGGGGGATCTATATGGGGGACCCCAGAGTGACCTAACCTCACCCTGGCCTGCTGTAGGGGGCATCTATATGAGGGACCTCACCTCACCCTGGCCTACTGTAAGAGGGGATCTATATGGGGGATCATGTCCCCCATATAGATCCCCCCTTACAGCAGGCCAGGGTGAGGTGAGGTCCCGTCCCCCATTTAGATCTCCTCCCTTACAGCAGGCCAGGTTCCCCATAAAATAGATCCCCTTTACATAGTCTTCTCAGTGTTCTCACACAGTCAGTCAGACAGTCAGTCACTAGACTAGTACAGCCAGTACTACTCCAGTCCTACCTTTTTTCACCTGTGTCCCGACTCCCAATCACAGGCTAGGTTTTCCTCTTCTGCTGCTGCGGCTGCCTGGTGGTTCTCTCCCACGCTGCGCTGGGTGGCCGCTGCATGGGTTAGTCCCTCCCCCAGACAGTCCCTCTCCACACCGCATGCCTGGCCTGTCTCCACCCCCCCCCCACCACTCCACAGTGGGCAAAGCCGGCTCCGGCTGGATCGGATTCGGCCGAGAGCCGAGCTGCACAGCCAGCAGTGAGAGTGAGCCAGGGGCAGAGAGCGCTGCGAGTGCGAGCAGACTCAGCGGGCGGCGGCGGCGGCCAGCCTATCATGACAGAGTGAGTGACATGACACTGCGGAGGGGATGCGCCCCCCCCAGATGTTGCACCCGGTGCGGCCGACACCCCCCCCCGCACCCCCCACGCTACGCCACTGGATGTTATGTATTTCCATGATGACGGCGCGGAGAGGGAGCGGAAGGAAATGCCCGAAACTGGAGAAATAATCCCTGACAGCGAAGTGGTACTAGCGGAGGGTGTGCCGAACCCTCGAGACTGACCCACCGAACCCCTGGGGTTCAATCGAACCCAGGTTAAGAACCACTGTATTAATGGAAACCTGAAACCATCCATCAACTTTACTGTCAAGCAGTCGTTATAGCATCTGGCTGTGCATGTCTTGATTTTATTGTCTTCTCACCAACTGCTTGATTAACCTTTTTTTAGAAATTTGTATTCCTGAGTTTTCCAGACTTAGGGTGCCAGATGCCCATGCAATTTCTGATTTGGCTATGTACAACTACAAGGAGGTATGTTTTATTTTACATTTTTTATATCTACAATTCTGTTAGAAAAGGAACAAAATAATAGGAATTGTGGTTACAGAAAAATGGTGTAAAAGTGGTGTTTCTCCTCTCACCTTCCAGGATGGCAACACATGAGACGAGAAGCTCCACCCTACAGAAAACCCAATCAGCTCACAGCTGTTAAAAGGCCCCACCCTTCCCCTTGTCCCTCAGTATTGATTGTGTTTCTCCTACAGCAAAACCTTTGTTTTGTTTTTTTCTCTGACCTGAAAACGGAGTCAGATGGTCACCCTGTGAGGCAGGTTCAGGAACATCGGTGAGGGCTGCACTCCTCCTGCACGCCTTTTCTGGGCTTCTCAAAGGTTGCCTCAGTGGCACAGGCAGTTGGTAACAACTGTGGTGGTCCCTCTGCTTATTTTCCACTCTACAGTGGGGGTCTCCTCCTGTCCTCCCCTGCATGCAGCAGTACCACGCTGGAAAGTCTGGCCACAGAACATAGCGGCGGTCTGGGGAGGACTCAATGTGCTCCAAGTCTCGTTCTGAAAACCTAAACTTACGGTTTGTACTAGGTAGAGGCGGAGTGCAACCCGGAAGAGGGAGTCAATCGCAGAGAAGACGCCAGACCAGCATGACAGCGGTAAGGCGGCAGACTCTCCAGCTAACAGGAGCCAGAAAGCTGCTAGAAGCGTGAAGCCTGCCAGAACAAACCTCATGGAGAAGGAGGAGGGAAAGATGCTGGATGCTGGCAAGAGCAAATTGGGGCCCTATAAGTGCTGTTTCCTTATTGTGGGGGTAATACCAGGGTCATGCTTAGTCCCTGGTAGTTCCCATGCTCTCCCTCTCGGGCTACTGTGGCCAAGTTAATGTGGGGCAGGAAGAGTTATGTTTTATTTGTCTCCTCTTCTCTTGCAGAATCCCCAGGTGGAACCCAAGAGGCCTCTGATAAAGCACCCCCTGTATCCGCTAGCACTAGCTCCTCTAAGAAGTATGATAATTGTGGGGAGAGATTGCCTAGATCTCACACCAAGCCCTTTTGTTATAGGTGTATTAACAAGCTGGCTGGTAAGGAGGCCTCAGGGCTAATGAAGGATTTCCTTAAATCTGTTCAGGAAGAAACGCTAGCCACTATCCAGTCCTTTCGCACCTCTGTAGTAACCTGGGGAAGAGGTTGATGTGGAGGTGGAGTGAGGCAGAGGAGATCAAGTTAAACATAAATCTGTTTGGGCTGGAAAATCTGGAGGGACTTCTCCTTTAAGCTATTTATGTCACGGAAGAAATCCCGGAACCCCCCAAGGAGACCTCAGCACAGGATAAAATGTATAAGGGGTTGGTTAAAAACCAGTCCAAAACATTTCCTGTTCACCAGTCTTTAAAAGATTTAATTTTTCAAGAATAGGAGGTTCCTGAAAGAAGTTTGGTTAGACCAAAGGCATGGAAAAGGTGATTCCCCTTTAAGGAAGAGGAGGTGCAGAAATTCCTAAAGAGTCCAAAATTGGGACTCCTCCCTGTCTCAGGTGACTAAAAGATCTGACCTCTCCTTTGACGAAACAGGTTAGATCAGAGGTGCCATGGACCATAAGTCAGAATCTCTGCTAAAAGCCTGGGATGCCAACTCACCCACTATGGCCCCAGCACTTGTTGTACCTGCGTAGCTAGGAATGCAGGTTTCTGGACAGAGAAATTTACAAAACACCTTTCACAAGGAAGCAAGTCTCAGGAGGTGTTGTATTCCCTTTCAGTTATGGGGAAAGCTGTCGCCTACCTGGCTGATGCAGCGGTTGAGTCGGTGATAGCCTCAGCTAAGACCGGCGCTCTCATTAATTCAGCTAGGAGATCCATTTGGGTAAAAGCTTGGGAAGGCGATTTTACTTCAAAAGTGAAGCTGTGTGGTCTACCTTTTGAAGGGTCCTTACTGTTTGGCCCAGGCCTGGATAAAGTTTTGGCCAGATCATCTGAGAAGGGAAAGACATTTCCTATCAAGCCCAAAGGGGAGAGATATAGGACATTTTTTCCTGCCCCCCCCCCCCCGGGGCAAAGTCAACAAAGAGCCAAAAAGGAACCCAATAAGAAGTGGGGCTTTGGTAGATGTATGCAAAAAAGTAGCTTGCTCTTCCCCTCTCCAGGCTCAAGCACAAAAGGTACTAAGTGCCTCCAGAGTCCAAGTGGGGGGCAGACTGTCTCATTTAATTTCCCAATGAGAGAAAATTTCAGTCAATCAATACATTTCTCACCTCATTCAAGAAGGCTACCGCCTAGAATTTTCATCAATACCCCCACTGGTAGTGACTTTACCACATCTTCCTAAGTATGTACTAAAAAGGAGAGCCCTTTTAAATGGGATTCAAGAACTAGCGGAACAACTAGTGATAGTTTCCGTGCCGGAAAGTCTGCTTTACCAAGGCTTTTATTCCCACGTGTTCGTGTTACCCAAGCCCTTGGGGAAATACCACCTTATGATAAACCTCCAGAAACTTAAACAAGTTCCCTAGAGTACAAGAGGTTTCCCATGGAAGGTATTTATGCAGTCCTCAAAAACCTGTTCAAAAATGTGTTTGACTAGTCTGGATCTCGGGGATGCCTACTTACATTTTCCGATTCATTCCTGGCCTTCCTGAGATTTGCAGTGGTTACCAGAGAGGGGATCTCACATTGGCAGTTCAGGGCACTCCCCTTTGGTCTAGTGGTCAGTCCAAGGATTTTTACCAAGATCCTGGCAGAAGCAATGACCTATCTTCATCTCCAGGGAATAGCATTGATTCCTTACCTGGACGATCTACTGATCTTTGATCCGTCAGCAGACCAGGTGAGATCAAACACCCAGAAGGTGTTAACAGTCCTACAGACGCTAGGCTGGTTGGTCAGCATGGAAAAGTCATCCCTGGAGCCGTCGCAGGTTCAGACCTATTTATGGTACCGGATAGACTCACGGTACAAAGTCTTTTCTTTCCAAGGGAAAAGGTGGAAAAGGCAGTCTCTTCGGTAAAAGGGCTGATGATCGCCCCCTCGTGCTCCAGGAGAGAGATCCTGGGAGTCCTGGAGCTCATGTCAGCCAGCATTCCAGCAGTGGTTTGGGTGCAGTTACACTCAAGAGACCTTCAATTCTTCCACCTTTCCTCCTGGGACAAAAAGGTAGAGTCCCTGGATGAAAGTGTGATCCTCACCCCTCAGGTAAAAGCTTCTCTGAAGTGGTGGTCAATACCAAGCATTCTGCAAAAGGGCAGACCTTGGGGGTCAGTGGAGCCCTCTGAAAGTCACCACAGAAGTAAGCACCTGGGGGTGGGGGGCTCATCTAGAGGAAGCCAAAGCCCAGGGCACCTGGGGCAAGGAAGTAGCCCAGGCCTCTCCCAATTTCAGAGAACTCAGAGCAATGGGTGAAGCTCTATGAGCCTTTAGGAGTTCCATTTCAGGCATGGAGATTCAGGTCCACTCCGACAATGCTACAACAGTAGCCTACCTGAATCACCAAGGAGGTACCAAGTCAAGACACCTTTTGAAACTAGCCAAGGAAATCCTAGGCTGGGCCGAAGGATGGGAGATCTCCCTGTCGGCCATTCACATAAAAGGGGAAAGCAGGAAGCAGATTTCCTCAGTCGCCATCCAATAAGAGAGGGGGAATGGGAGCTGAATCCAAAGGTATTTCAGACATTAGTTCGGAAATTCAGCTGCCCAGAAATAGACCTATTTGCCAGCCTACAAAACAGAAAGGTAAGGAGATTCTTCTCCCTTTGACAGGGAAGAGGGATGGTGGGCCTGAATGCTCTGGCCCAGATATGGCAGTTTGAGTTAGCCTATGCCTTCCCCCCTCTAACTTTAATCTCTCGAGTTTTAAAGAAGCTGTCTTTCCCCGAGCCCCCGCCTCCCCCTATTTGCACGATGCTGGCCAAGGAGGGCATGGTTTGCGACCCTGAGGGCGCTATCAGTGGTGTCTCCTTGGAAGCTTCCGAACCTTCCAGACCTACTATCGCAGGGTCCAGTTTGGCACCCCAGGCCGAAATTCTTCCAGTTGACAGCCTGGTTAGTGAGCACCAGATCCTTAGAATAAAAGGCTGCTCAGACACACTCCTCCTGAGCAGGAAACCAGTAACAAGGAAAATATACTTTAAAGTTTGGAAAACATTTTACACTTGCAGATTTCTTCCGACTCTGTCCCAGTAATCTTAGATTTCTTACAAGATGGGGTACAAAAGGGTGTGGCGATCAACCCCCTTCGGGTAAAAATAGCAGCTCTCTCAGTTTTTCTGTTCAATTCGTTTTTATTAATTTCAAGCAAGGTAAGTAAGAGCTTACAAACATTCAAAGAGTCCAAAAATCGGACAATATTAAAACACAAAAACATAGCTGTGTTCATACACTTGTAGAGGCATCTGTACAACATAAATAATGTAAATAACACAATAACTATAGGGCAGTAGTATGATATATATGCCGCCACTAGGGACATCATGCTATAAAAATGCCAGAGAACCTTCCCTGAGGTTCGTTCAGGGTGAGTCTTGGACTCGGACACCCACAATGGGAACAATAACTGTGTCCTTGTCCAAACCCCACCCAGTTGTCAGGGGGTAGTACCAATGGGGAGGTGACGCCCTAAGGGGCGGTCGTGGGTTAAGAGCGTGAACATCTAGGTCAGTAGCTGTCCAATGGGGTAGGTGGGGAACGAAAACAACAATATGAAGTGTAATGAAAAAAGTTCAGACAAACAATAAGAAACTAAAAAATACAAAAACCACCAAAGATGTTGAAGATATATCGTCATCAAGAGAAACAATAATAACCTGGGCTACATCCTATTTAGGATGTGGTTTCGGGAAATGTGCATACCAAGCTGACCATACATTCGAAAATCCTTTAAGAGAACCATTGTAAAAAGCAAAAAATTCCTCATAGGAGCAGTCGGCCTGTACTCTTTTTTTTTTTTTTTTTTTGCATAAAAGATCTTTATTAAAAGACATTTATTCTTCAGTTTCAGACTCCTCATCCTGGCTGATCTGGAAGTAGCGAAGCTCATAGGTCTCCTTGTTTGATGCAACTATACGTAACCAGTCATACAGACTGTTCTTCTTGAGGTATTTCTTTGTGAGGTACTTTAGGTATCTTTTAGAAAACTGCTTTTCCGAAACCACGTTAATTTTGTTCTTTTGACGTTCAAAATGAACAACGTTCCCAAGATTTCCAGTTTTCCCATTGACCTTCACTCTCTGCTTGAGAAATTGTTCAAAGTTGGTAGAGTCAAAGATGCCATCTTCTACAGCAGGGGTCTCCAAACTGCGGCCCGAGGGCCAGATGTGGCCCTTTGCTAGTCTTTATCTGGCCCTCGGGGCACTATTCCTCCCACTGATATGAGGCACTATTCTTATAATTCTTCCACCGATACCAATGATGGGATACTATTCCCCCTACTAATAGGGACACTGCTCCTTTCACCTATTGACCACCAAACCTGAGGCCATATTTAATCTCATTGATGCGGAGCCCGGGACATTTACTGCCCCTGCGGGCCACAATCCGGCCCTCCTAAAGCCTGAGGGATAATAAACTGGCCCTTTGTTTAAAATATTTGGAGACCCCTGTTCTACAGGATGTGTAAGATCCAGAGTGAACCTCCAGGTAGCCTTTTTGGATTTCTTCACCGCTGGGGTCCTTTTCACCTTTTGCGGCGCCATCTTCTCTAGCTGAGCCTTCTCAAAGAGCCGGCCTGTACTCTTTTAATAACATCCGTAATGTTTGGTGTGTCAAGTGATTTCCATCCAGATGTGATAGCTAGTCGTGCCGCCACTAAGATATGGGTTATAATCAATCTGTATTGCTTAGGAAAACGATCAATCCCTAAGTTCAGGATCGCAAGATCTGCTTTAAGGGGGAAGATCAGGCCTGTGACTTGGGCTATCAGCCTGGCCACAGCGCTCGAAAAGGTACGAAGGCATCTGCAGCCAAACATTATGTGCAACAAGGTGCCTGTGCAGTCGCAGCTTCTCCAGCACAAGTCAGAGGATTGGCCGAATATGTGGTTCATGCGTACAGGGGTTAAGTAGCTCCTATGAAGAAGTTTCATGGCCAGTTCCCAATGGTTTGTACAGTGGGATGCTTTGAGGATTAAAGGGGAAGCCAATCCCCACTCTTTAGGGGTATAGAGAGCATGAAGATCCTTTTCCCAGTTATGCATACTTGTGGTTTTATTGGGTTTAGAGCGGGATTGTAAGTAGGTATAAAACCACAATATGCCTTTCGGTTTGCGTAGTCGAGAGGTCAGGTATTGCCATACTTCGGACGGCAAGGTGCAGTTAGTCTCAGGGTATCTAACATGGTAGTATTTGAGTTGGGCAGTGGTAAAGTAGTGGTACCGGCTAGCTTGTGTAAGGTAGAGTTGATAGGAGGTGTTTTTAGGGTTGATCCCTGTGGGAATTTTTAAGGATGGAATAAGGAATTCATATGCTGCTAGGGAAAGCTCCGCGCTGTTTGTAGGGATGTGACACTGGAGGCGGGAGGAGACAACCCTCCAGGCCTCCAGAGTAGCATCTATGGATGGAAAACGGGGGTAGTACATCGGTCTATTTAGGGTGGTAGCCGTCAGTAAGGAAGGGAGATGCCTACCCAGGAGGATCGCCTTTTCAATAGAAACCTACAGCTTGTCCATGCAGGGTTCGACCCAAGCTTGTAACTGATCTAGAAGGGCTGCATAGTAGTAATTGCACAAATTGGGAAGGCCAGGGCCCCCCATTGCCTTTGATCTAAGCAATACTGAAAATGGTATTTTGGCCATCTTGCCCTTCCACGGGAAGTGTCGGAGCATGCTGTTTAGTAATTCAAAGTAAGACATTGGGATATGGACTGGCACTGTGCGGAAATAATAAAGAAGCTTTGGCAGAAGTTGCATCTTGAAAGTAGCTACCCTACCTAGCCAGCTAAGTTCGTGGTTGGCAATGTGGTCCAAATCTAGTTTGATCGTATTTAAAAGAGTAAGATAGTTCTGTTTGAATGTGTCTTTTGATGGGGAAGTGAGAGTGATCCCAAGGTATGATAATGTTTTTTTAACCCAATTAAAAGGGTACAAGGTTTTCAGAGAACGTAAAGTGGAGGCGGATATGTGCAGAGTTAGGCAGGAGGACTTGGGGACGTTAAGTTTATAATAGGAGATGCGCCCGAAGGCTTCCAAAAGCTCCGATGCAAATTTGAGGGAGGTGGCTGGGGAGGTAAGAGTGAGGACCACGTCGTCAGCAAACAACCCCAACTTGTGCGATTTGTCACCCACAGAGATGCCTTTGATATCTTTGTGTTGTCTGATGGCCATCGCCAGGGGCTCCATCATCAACGTAAAGATGATGGGAGAAAGTTGGCACCCCTGACGTGTGCCATTTGTTATATAGAATTTTGTGGACATTGCTGCTGAGGTGTAAACATAAGCTGAGGGGGTTGTGTAAAGAGCTGTAATCGCTGACAAGATAGGGCCACCAAAGCCAAACCGCTGGAGAGTAGTCTTTAAATAAACCCAGTGTATGCGGTCGAAAGCCTTTTCGGGGTCAAGCGTCAAAAAGGCTGTTGGTGTCCCCCTCTGTTCAGCAATTTTGAGTAGGTTAAGCATTCTACGGGTACCGTCAGGGGCCTGACGGCCCTTCACAAAGCCGACCTGGTCTGGGTTGATTAAATTGGGAGTGATAGGGGCTAATCTGTTAGCGAGAATTTTTGCATGGATTTTAATATCGCTATTTAGCAACAAGATAAGGCGGAAATTGGCAGGGGCGTCCGGCTTCTTAGATGGCTTTGGCAGGGCAACTCTAGGACTAGGGTCCTAGAGGCGTTATCTAGAAACCCCTTTGAACCTATAGAAAAGGTTCCCTTTAAGTTTTTGACCCTAAAACTAGCCTTTCTTTTATCTTTTACAACAGCTAGAAGGGTAGGGGACTTACAGGGTCTTTCTATTAAAGAACCATTTTTGTTGATCCTCCCAGATAGGATTATCCTCCGGCCAGATCCTCTATATCTGCCCAAAGTAGCATCATCCTTTCACAGGATGCAAGAGACACCATCCTTTTGTGATAGTCCTAAGAATTAAGGGGAAATTAAATTTCATTGTTTAGATGTGAGGAGATGCCTCCTCACTTATTTACGAAGGACCGTGGAGTTTAGGAGATCTAATCACCATTTGATCCTCTACTCTGGACCAAGGAAGGGACTGCAAGCGTCTAAAACTTCAGTCTCTTGGTGGATCAGACAAGCCATTACCATGTCATATGAGTTTTTAGGTATTCCTGCACCGTTTTTTATGAAAAGTCGCGCTAACTTGAATAATGGAAAATAAAGTCCATAAAGTCCATATAAATCAGGAACACAGTATCCAAACAGGCTCCCTATGGGTATACGCTTACCAGAGCTGGTAAATCAAAAGGCAGGTTCTCAGAAGCTAATCTCGTCTCTTTGATAGTAGACTGGAACCAATCTCTCGCGTAGACTCAAAAAATTGGAGGAAAGATAAAAACGCAATAGCATAAAACCCAACAAAAACGGGTGAAAAAATAATACACCAAAATGAGTGACTAACAACTGGATGAATAGTGTGAACTCCACCAGTGTATGGAAAAAGAAAAAGAAGAATGCTCTGATAGGGACACCTAAGGTACCCCTTACCAAAGATAGCTGAAAAACATGCAATCATATAAGTGCAATCCTGTGACAGCCGGAGTCGCCTCTTACCACAGTGTAAGCACCATTCCTGCACCAGCATAACTGAAAGCACACTCAACCAGAGCAGTGGAAACCTCCTTGGCCGGAAAACTGGAGCTTCCTGGGAACAGATTTGCAGTGCATCCATCTGGTCCAGCCAAGACATCTTCCTGAAGCACTACCGAGTGGAGGTGCTGTCTCAGCAAGACCTAGCCTTCGGCCGGAAAGGTGCTACATGCAGTGGTCCCACCCTAAGGTAGGCCTGTGGTTACTTTATTGTCCTCCCATGTGTTGCCGTCCTGGAAGGTCAGAGGAGAAAACCGTCCATTTGACTTACCGGTAACGGTGTTTCTACGAACCTTCCAGGACAGCAGGCCTACTTCCCGCCCAGTTAAAAGGGTGAGGAAAGAATGTAAACAATAGGTGGTAAGTACCTAAGTGATTGTATATCCCTTGTGAATCGGTTGGAGAATTACTTTTTTTACAACTGAGGGACAAGGGGAAGGGTGGAGCCTTTAACATCTGTGAACTGATTGTGTTTCCTGTAGGGTGGAGCCTCTCATCTCTCATGTGTTGCTGTCCTGGAAGGGTTGTAGAAACACCGTTACCGGTAAGTCTAATGGTTGGTTTTTGTATTACATACTTTGGTTATGTATTTGTAAACGTTTGGGCACAGGAGGGGTGTTGGGTGTGTTCTCTTGCACATCCTTCTCAGAAAGCAATCTTCCTCTTTACTGCTCCACTCCTCTGCCTTTAATGACCCCATCTCCCATACTACTCCTCTCATTAGTCTCCAGCACCCTTCTGCATTGCTCCTCTTGTTCAGCTACGTTATCTCACAAAAGTGAGTACACCCCTCACATTTTTGTAAATATTTTATTATATCTTTTCATGTGACAATACTGAAGAAATGACACTTTGCTACAATGTAAAGTAGTAAGTGTACAGCTTGTATAACAGTGTACATTTGTTGTCCCCTCAAAATAACTCAACACACAGCCATTAATGTTTAAACCGCTGGCAACAAAAGTGAGTACACCCCTATGTGACAATGTCCAAATTGGGCCCAATTAGCCATTTTCCCTCCCTGGGGTCATGTGACTCGTTAGTGTTACAAGATCTCAGGTGTGTTAAATTTGGTGTTAATCAATCTCTCTGGTACTGGTCACTGGGAGTTCAATATGGCACCTCATT
Organism: Pelophylax lessonae; assembly: GCF_965119305.1. NCBI lineage: Eukaryota > Metazoa > Chordata > Amphibia > Anura > Ranidae > Pelophylax > Pelophylax lessonae. The sequence goes on along the minus strand of NC_138770.1, from coordinate 466,880,862 downwards.
GCAAAGAACTCTCTGAGAATCTGAAAAAAAGAATTATTGCTCTACATAAAGATGGCCTAGTCCAGTGATGGCGAACCTTGGCACCCCAGATGTTTTGGAACTACATTTCCCATGATGCTCAACTACACTGCAGAATGCATGAGCATCATGGGGAATGTAGTTACAAAACATCTGGGGTGCCAAGGTTCACCATCACTGGCCTAGGCTATAAGAAGACTGCCAAGATCCTGAAACTGAGCTGCAGCACGGTGGCTAAGACCATACAGCGGTTTAACAGGAAAGGTTCCACTAAGAACAGGCCTCACCATGGTTGACCAAAAGGGGTTGAGTACATGGGCTCAGTGTCATATCCAGAGGATGTCTTTGGAAAATAGACATATGAGTACTACCAGCATTGCTGCAGAAGTTGAAGGAGTGGTGGGGTCAGCCTATCAGTGCTTAGACCATACACCGTACACTGCATCAAATTGGTCTGTTGTCCCAGAAGGAAGCTTCTTCTAAAGATGATGCACAAGAAAGCTTGCAAATAGTTTGCTGAACACAAGCAGACTAAGGACATGGATTACTGGAACCATGTCCTGTGGTCTGACGGGACCAAGATAAACTTATTTGGTTCAGATGGTGTCAAGCGCATGTGGCAGCAACTAGGAGAGCAGTACAAAGACAAGATTGTCCTGCCTACAGTCAAGCATGGTGGTGGAAATGTCATGGTCTGGGGCTGCATGAGTGCTGCCGGCACTGGGGAGCTACAGCTCATTGAGAGAACCATGAAGGCCAACATTTACTGTGACATACTGAAGCAGAGCATGATCCCCTCCCTTCGGAGACTGGGCCACAGGTCCAACATAACAACCCCAAACCCACCTCCCAAAATGACAACTGCCTTGCTAAAGAAGCTAAGGGCCAAGCATGTCTCCGGGACCTAAACCTTATTGAGCATCTGTTGGGCATCCTCAAATGAAAGTTGGAGGAGGGTAAGGTCTCTAACATCAACCAGCTTTGGGATGTCATCATGGAAGAGTGGAAGAGGACTCCAGTGGCAAACTGAAGCTCTGGTGAACTCCATGCCAAAGAGGGTTAAGGCAGTGCTGGAAAATAATGGTGGTCCCACAAAATATTGGCACTTTGGGCCCAATTTGGACATTTTAACTTAGGGGTGTACTAACTTTTGTTGCCACCATGAATTGTGGAGTTCCACATCCTTATCGCCCTAACAGTGAAAACCCCCCTGCACAGTTTAAGGTTAAACCTCTTCTCCTCCAATATCATTGTGGCCCCATGTCCTCTTACACTACCTTAGACTGGAAGGATAGGGATAAAAATATCCTTATCCTTGACTGCCCCTTTCTCCTCCTTTTTATTAAGGGTTACGTTTTGCTTGTTAATCCCCATGAAAGACTGTAAATAACACCCCTAAAAAAACAACTTTCTTGCCACACTGTTTGCTGCAACATGCTCCCCCTTCATTCCCATGTACAATCTCCGACTCTTCCCAGGCTTGGTAATGTGTCTCTGCATGAAACATCAATAGCAATAACATAGAAAAACAATTTACACAAGCAGCTACATTCTGTCCAAAAGGGTTGGGGGTCTTTACACAATATTTTGACCAGGGATTTTCACAGATCTTTTTACGGATTGTGATAACCAAACAGTTTTTTTATATATGTTTTGAATTCTTGCTCACTCGCTCTTTCTCGCTCTCTCTCTCTTTCTCGTTCGCTCTCTTTCTCTCTTGCTCTCTTGCTCTCTCTCGCTCGCTCTTTTTCTCTTTTTTTTTCTCTCATCTATCTTTCGTTTTTTTTTTATTAACAGATGCGGGCTCATGTAAATTCAAAATGGTTCCTTTTTCGAAAATATGTGGACAATGTTCTTCACAGCATAATGCCTTCTGCTTTTATTCCTCTTTACTCAATGGTAAGATCAATTATTTTTCATATACTGTACATTATACGATACTAATGAATTTTGAATAAGCACTGTAACCAAACTTTCTTAGAACCTAATGAAACTTTTGCCATCATTTGGGTATACACCGTTATTGTTACAACCATATTTGGAATATAACATAAAACTTGTTCCCCCTCGACATACCTGAATTATGGTTGCCTCTCCCTGCAGCATCCCATTGTTTTTGTTGCTTTTTTTTTTTGTTTTTGTGTTTTTGCTTTTTCATTTAATACCTGATCGGCTGCACCATCCATTTACAGGCCAGAGGCGCAACTAGTACCTTCAGGGCCCAGATGCAAGGAGCCATGAAGGGCCCCCCTGACCATATAAACTGGGGTTCTTTCCACTGGTTATAGTGCCTTTTCTACTGATTCCAGGGCCCTGTACTCCCATCACTGTGCCATTTATTATGGCCCTGCAGCAGGTCACTTTTAGGTGTTCTGCAGCAGGCCTCCTTCCTGCATAGTTGTCAACCTTTCCAAAAATTCTCAGGGACACCTTTTTTTTTTTTTGCTTTGTGTTCTGTCAGCCATTTTAGGCGGTCAACACCTTTGTGCCGGCCATACGCATGTATGCGGCCTCTCGGCGGGTGGGTCTTAACACCAAGAGGCCACATAAATGCATACCAAAATGTCAACAAAGTACTTTTCGTTACCTACTAGTAACTGTGTCGGGAGAGCCCAGGGTGGGTGCTCTTGGCACATTTACCAGTAATGGAAAGCTCCCAATCGTTACTTGCAATCTGAAGTTTTCTGATCATGTGACTGCTGTGACAGCCAATCACAGTGGTCACATGATTGAAATTCCTGCCTCCGTCTCCTGGCCTCTGAAACCTCTTAAAGTTACATTTTTTGCACCCCCCCCCCCCCACTCCTAACACATCTCTGTACCTCCATCCCCCCTTCCCCCAGCACATCCTCAACCTACAACATATGTCTTTAACACCCCCCCTCAACACTCACAGAAGTGTCCTTTGGGTAACTTGGTCACCCCCCTCCACGGTGACCCCCCATGGTGACTCACCTCTGCTGCACATATTGATCAACAGCACTGAAGTTCTCCCCAACTCCCTCTGCCCCTCCAGCCAGCAGTTCAATATGCAGTGGGGGAGGAGGGGAAGTTGGCAGCTCTGAGGTGCCCATGGCTCCTCCAACTAGCAGTTCAGCTAATCAGTGGAGAGGGGAGGGGCATCTGACCTGGGCAGGCTCCAGCTTCAGTACACAAGTGAGTCACTTTGCTTGTGCACTGAAGCCGATGCCTGCCTGGGTCAAGAGGCCCCTCCTTCTTCACTGTATAGCTAAACTACTGGCCAGAGGAGCAGAGGGAGATGCCACGGGCACCACACAGAGCTGCCGATCGCTCCCACTGCCAGGTCCGGGGGCCCCAAGTTGCATATGCGATTCTTGTTACCCTGGTAGTTCTGCCACCATCACAGACCCATTCACAGGAATATGTGAATGGAAAGGTACATGTCTCATCTGCGACGGTACCTCTGCAGTGGGAGTTTTTATTTACTTTTTTCAGCCCCAGACTTGGGTCTGATGTATAAACATGTAGGAGCCTGAGAACTATGCCTACGATGCACTGATCACAGTGGTAATGCTCTGCAGGATTCAAATTTAAAAAAATGTACATTCTTATATTTTATTAATGTGGGTGAACGTATTCATTTTTGCAAAAACAGGGCTATGCCTTTTTGTAGTGAGAAAGTTATCACTAAAAAAATAGGCCCATAGAGGAAATGTAAAAATTGCTTTAGTTTATAAGAGGTATAACTTTGTGACACTTCAAAAGTTGAAGCCTAACTCCTGTTTTCTTGTGACTTTAAATAATTAGTTTGGACTAAGCTGGTTGAAATGGACTATTTTGCTCACTAACAGATGTGCCCAGTGCCCACTGGGAGCTCTGTATAAACTGTACATAGTATCAGCTACATATAATATACATCGCTGTGTTCCGGCAACAGCATGGAGACTTCCTGTCCCACTCTCGCAGTAAAATATTGAGATTGAGCATTGCTCAGATTTTCACAGGAAACCTTAAATGCCATCAGTTTATACAGGGCTTCCTCTGATTGCTACCAAAGTGCTGCCCCGTAGAGGCCTCTGTATATAACTGGTTCTTTCTCACTACAGTGCAGAGGCAGCCGGGCACAAGCAACAGTCCATTCACTCAGGCTCATTGATCAGTCTAGGGGTTTGTCCTTTTCTTTCTTTTATTGCTTAAAGGAGGGATTTGGGGTGGTGTGGAATACTCCAGAACACTTGGGCAAATGAGATGCAGCAAAACTGGAAAAAGTCTTTTAATTTTGGCTGAGGACCATAATGTAGCTTCCAGATCAGATAAGAGGCTTACCTCACAGAATCCTAGAACAGGATCAGTCAATAAATGCCAGCCTCTTGTCAGTAGCTCAGCATCCAGCCTCAGGGGCACAAGGGACAAGCAGCCCCTCTCCTCTCAGGTCACTGGTCCATCCCCTCAGGAGTGAGAAAAGACCATCTTTTCAGGGCCCCAATCTATTTAACAGCTCTACCAGCCATCAACTGGCTACACCCCCCCCCCCCCCCCCCAGGGATTGGCTGGGCCTTGCTTAATATTCAGGCTGCCAATTTGAGTTCCCCCTCCCTAATCTCCAGAAACTTCTTTTAGAGGTGGGGGAAGCAATTAAACTCCCAGCCTGTGCAGCCCTGAGTAGACTAGAAAAAAAAACACTGATACTCTGGCTACAGCAGAAGCTAATAACTACATTTACCTAACAGCCTGGTAGGGTTCTACACTACATACAATGTATACAACACTCCCAGCAGACACATCTGTTAATGAGGCAAATAGTTTGTCTGGACCAGCTTGGTCCAAAAAAAAGTAATTGTGATGTGCCAAAACAGCACATCACTCCTCAATGCTCTGCACTCTGGTATGAAGGGGCCCCTAAAATCTGTCTAAACCCAAAAGCAAAAATAAAATATCTATTGCAGATTACCAGTCCTTAGAGTGGAACTAAAATTTAAATGTAAAGAAATTGCAAGCAGGCAGACTTTTTATTGCAGGTCAGACATGCAATCTATAAATGGAGGACGAGCAGATGTTTGAATAGTCTGCCCCTTCCATTCATAGATAGAAGCTGCAATACAGCTTCTATGTATAAAACTATGAATGGAGGAGCTGGGCAGAAAGGCAGACATAGCTGCAGTGGTGTATTAAGGTTTTGTGCTGCCCTAGGCCTGACTAAGTTTGTGCACCCCCTAATTTAAATATGACCCACCCCTTCCTGTAAAGGCCACACCCCTTCCTGTTTATGACCCGCCCTGTCATCTGTACACCATAGACCACAACCACAGTCTATCCGTGCCCATCAGCATAGCCTTATTAGTTCCCATAAGTTCAGCCTCATCAGTGCCGTCTCATTACTGCCCATCATTTCAGCCTCATCAGTGCAGCATATCAGTGTGGCCTCATCAGTGGCCATCAGTACAGCCATTAGTGGCCACCAGTGTAGCCTATCAGTGCCCATTAGTGCAGCCTATCACACCGACAGGTAGCAGTGTGACTGCTTTATGGGGGTGCCAGACTGATTTGCCTCCTGGACACTGCCCTTTGGCCCAATTCGCCCCATAAGACAGGCACTAAACTAAAATTGTAGTGCAAGTCGGCGGGGACCCTTTTCGTGCAGGAGTCAGGAGTAGGCTGTTTTTTTTTTTTCATGCGGTATGCAGCTTTTTTGCTGCCCCCTGCAAAGTGCCGCCCTAGGCCTGGGCCTTGTCGGCCTAGGCCAAGATACAGCACTGCATAGCTGGGCACTCTTGATGAATGCCTTGCAATGCTCCCTCAATTATATTAACCCCTGCCATATTGGAAAGTATGACAGTAGGGATGAAGGGATATTGGAGGAGCAAGATTTCTCCTAAACCAGGAGACAATAGCACAAGGGACCCACACTCATTGTAAGTAATGTCCCGTTTTTTGCTTAAACTTAGGCTTTAATTAATCTTGCAGCAGGAAACTAACATGCACCTGTGTGTGTGTTTCTAATTCTTAGACCCACTGTCAATCAGAAAAATTAATCATCTTACTGTCAAGTTAACTGGCACATACCAACATTGCTGAACATCTAAGCTTTAAAAAAAAACCTGGTTCATAGTTAGTGAGGTTGAAAAAAGACATAAGTCCATCCAGTTCAACCTATGATGTGTGTGTGTGTTTGCTTTTAACCGTACATTGTATACCCCTGTATGTTGTGGTCTTTAAGGTGTTCATCCAATAGTTTTTTGAAACTATCAATGCTCCCCGCTGATACGACTGCTTGTGGAAGAGAATTCCACATCCTTACCGCTCTTACAGTGAAGAACCCCTTACGCACTTTAAGGTTAAACCGCCTTTCCTCAAGTTTTAGTGAGTGGCCACGTGTCTTATTGTATCTCCTTTCTCTGAATAGTTTGTTCCTTATGCTCGGGTCGCCAGTACAGTATTTGTACATTGATATCATATCCCCCCTCAATCGTCTCTTCTCCAGAGAGAAAAGGGTTAAGTGCTTGTAGTCTTTCCTCATAGCTGATGTCCTCCATTCCCCTAATTATTTTTGTTGCCCTTCTCTGGACTTTCTCCAGTTCCAGCACATCCTTCCTGAGGACCGGTGCCCAGAACTGGACAGCATACTCCAGATGTGGCCGGACCAGAGTCTTGTAGAGGGGAAGAATAATCTCTTTATTTCTGGAGTGAATCCCCTTTTTTATACAACCCAGTATTCTGTTGGCTTTGCTTGCGGCGGCTTGGCATTGCATGCCACTGCCAAGCCTGTTGTCTACCAGTACCCCCAAGTCCCTTTCCATCCTAGACTCACCCAGAGGTTCCCCCCCTAGTGAGTAGCTTGCTTTCTGGTTTCTGGCCCCCAAGTGCATTACTTTACATTTTTCTACATTAAATCTCATCTGCCATGTAGTTGCCCACCCCGTTATTTTGTTCAGGTCTGCTTGCAAGATTTCCACATCCTGCATAGAAGATATTGGCATGCCTAATTTAGTATCATCTGCAAATACTGAGATTGTACTAGATATCCCCTCCTCTAGATCATTTATGAATAAATTAAACAGGATTGGTCCCAGGACAGAACCCTGGGGGACCCCACTTTCCACACCCACCCAATCCGAGTACTCCCCATTAATCACCACCCTCTGTACTCTCCCCTGGAGCCAGTTCTCTATCCAGGTACTCACCTTATGGTCCATACCTACCTTCCTTAGTTTGTACAGTAAGCGTTTGTGGGAACGGTGTCAAAGGCCTTTGCAAAGTCCAGATACACCACATCCACAGGCTTACCTTTATCTAGGTGGCAGCTCACTTCATCGTAGAAGGTTAATAGATTGGTTTGGCAAGAACAATTTTTCATGAATCCATGCTGATTGCTACTAATAATACCGTTTTCATTACTAAAGTCTTGTATGTGGTCCCTTATCATCCCCTCCAAAATTTTGCAGACTACTGATGTTAGGCTGACCGGCCTATAGTTACCCGGGATATATCTCGGCCCCTTTTTAAATATTGGTACCACGTTGGCTTTTTTCCAATCAGCTGGCACCATACCCGTCTGTAAACTATCCTTAAAGATCAAGAATAATGGTCTGGCAATCACCTGGCTGAGCTCATTAAGAACCCTTGGGTGCAAGCCATCCGGTCCCGGGGACTTATTTATGTTAAGTTTCTCTAGTTTAGCTCTAAGTCTATCCTCTGTTAGCCATGGCGGCACTTCCTGAGGTGTATTATTTAGTTCGGCCTTACAAGCAAGGTTGGTGTAGCCCCCCGATTCCTTTGTGAAGACTGAAGAAAAGAAATTATTTAACACTTCCGCCTTTGCTCTGTCCTCTGTGGCCATTTTTCCTTTATCATCTTTTATGGGGCCAATGTGCTCTGGCCTCGCTTTCCTACTGTTTATATACTTAAAGAACTTCTTGGGGTTCTTTTTACTCTCCTCCGCTATATGTCTCTCGTGTTCTATTTTTGCCGCCCTGATTTCGTCTTTACATTTCTTATTACACTCTTTGTAGTGCTTAAATGCTGCCAATGACCCCTCAGTCTTGTATTTTTTGAAGGCCTTTTCTTTAGCTCTAATATACATTTTTATGTTGGAGTTTAGCCACCCAGGGTTTAGTTTTGCTCTTTTAAATTTATTTCCCTGTGGAATGCACTGGCCCACCCCCCTGTTAAGTATGCTCTTGAAGCACTCCCATTTTTCCTCCGTGTTCTTTGTTCCCAGGGTTCTATCCCATTTGATATTTTCTAGCAGTGAGCGCAGTTTAGGGAAATTGGCTCTTTTGAAATTCAGCGTCCTTATATTACCCTTGTGTTTCCTATTACTGTAATCCTGAAACCAATTGACCTATGGTCACTGTTCCCTAAGTTGTCCCGTATTTCTATATCCGTGAGCAGGTCTGTATTGTTGGTAATCAGTAGGTCAAGTACCGCATTGTTTCTTGTCAGTGCATTCACCATCTGACCCATGAAATTGTCCTGCAAAACATTTAGGAACTGCCGAGCCTTGGCTGAATGCGCGGTTCCTTCTGCCCAGTCTATATCAGGATAATTAAAGTCCCCCATTATAATGACATTTCCCATCCTTGCTGCCAATCCTATCTGTAACATGAGGTCCGCCTCACCCTCCTCCCTCTGGTTGGGGGGCCTATAGCATACGCCCAATATTACCTTCCCCACCGTGCCTTCCCTTTGAAGCTCTACCCATAGGGATTCTGCCTCGTCCTTAGCTCCATTATTAATATCATCCCTCATATTTACCTGTATACTGTTCTTAATATACAAACATACCCCTCCCCCTTTTTTACCCTCTCTATCTCTGCGATAAAGGGAATACCCCTGAATGGTCGCCATCCAGTCATGAGAGCTGTCAAACCAAGTCTCAGTTATCCCCACAAAATCTAAGTCCTCCTCAAACATCAGCTGCTCCAGCTCTCCCATCTTGTTGGCCAGGCTTCTGGCATTGGTATACAAGCCTCGTAATTTTGATGTTTTTAGGCTGCTCTCTTGATTTTTCCCCGTACCCACCCTGGGTATAGGAGCTCCGAACACCCTACCGCTAATGCCCCCATTTCTGCCCTCTGAAACTTGCTTTCTACTGGCTAATTCTACATCTGTACCCTCCCCCCCATTCCCTAGTTTAAAAGCCCCTCTAACTTTTTGGCCATCCTCGCACCCAGTACGGCTGCACCCACCCCATTTAGGTGCAATCCGTCCCATGGTCATGAACAGGTTATTCTAATTTATATCTTAAACAAAACACTTACTTAAAATATGAAGATTTGACCCTACATGATCTTGCTATGAAGGGTTGATGGAGGCAGGTTGCTATTTAGGCAAGAAAAGGAGAAGCAGAGGAATATTTTACATCATCCAATCTTGCAGAAGTATATGTGAGGATGATGTGATCATTGTGCAGAACAAGCAGCTTGGAAATGAGGCTTAATACCACCTTTGTTCCCCGCTCCTTAAAAATATCATACCATCAAGACCAAACACCTTGTAATGCATGGTAGGGGGTGCTGATCAGTTTATTCTGATGATGGGGAAGTCTCCCCTGCTGTCAGAATACCAAGGCCCATTCGGGAGGATTCCCTCCTCCACATTAGGTGAGTGTGTGTATGAAAGAATTGAAGCATTTTCTTCTTTTTTGTTCTGGCTGAACAAAAAAATTACTGGTATATGGCCTGCATTAGATATTTGGCGAACAGAGAGTTTAAGGTTCATTTTGTTTGACTCGCTCATCTGTAATAGTGTTAGAAATGCCCAGAAGAATGGGCTGTTTTTTGTACCTCTTTTTTTTTTTTAATTACCTTTTTGCATCGCTTTTACTGAGTGATCGTATATATTTAAAAGATATTTAATTATGTAAACATAATGTATGACATTTAAGACTGTTATATGTGAGGTACCTTGGTTAAAAACCTCTATTCATTATTACATAAAAGGATTAAAAAAACAGGAATTCTGTGTTTTCTCCAAAAAAAAAAAAAAGCAACTACACATATTTATCAGTATATTTTGCTTTAGGTAACTTTCAGCAGAATACGATATCATGAAGTGATACTGCGCTGGAAGTGGCAAAATAAGGTAGGCAGGACTTCCCTGAGAGACCAAGTTCATGTAAACGCATATAGTTTGATGATATAAGAAGCCATTAATAGAGCCTTTAGTAGTATGTTTAGGGTCTGTTTTTAATTTTAAAAAAAGTTGATTTGGTTTGAAGAAGTTTATAGCAACAAAAAAAAAAAGCTGCCTATGAGCAGGATAACACACAAAACAGCTAAAAAGTGTTCCAGGGACCCTTTGTATCGTATCATATTTTTACCTGCCCATATGTATCTATCTTTCTTTTTTGCAACTTTAAAATTAATCAGCAGCTGACATTGTGTTTTTTTTTATTTTCGTAGATTTGGTATAGACACACATGACATCAGAAGTTTTTTTATATGTTTCTATACCTTTGAGGAAAGGGATGACTTCAGATTAGCCTGTTCTGTTTTGCATTGCTATATTGTATAGGTCCCAAAACAAAACTCAGAACAATTAGGGTGAGAGATCACACTCATAAGGTGCCTTTGATGTGGCAGTGTGGTATCCATGTGCATATTTATAATTTTTTTTTTTTTTTTTTTTTTTTTTCACAGGTTGTAAATATAGGGATCTTCATATCTGGTATTGCATTAACATGTGGCGGTTCATATCTGCTAATGAAACATCTGCCTTCTTTGGTTAAGACGGAAGGTTTCAGTCAACTGGCTACACGCTTATCCAAGGTTGGGGTTTTTTCAAAATTTGACTTTACACAGAGTACATTGCAAACATAAGCTCATCTACGCAAAGGAAGCACCACTGCCAGCAAGAAAAGCGAAGCAGCAAGAAAACTTTAAATAATGTTTGTTCTTTATTATGTGATACTATGCCATTTCACTTGTTTTGTGGTGTGTTTATAATAAATCTTATATACACAATAACTTTATTTACTTCTTTCTACCAAGTCACTAAATTGCTGTAGTTATTTTAAAGGGAACGTACTAAAATTGTGTAACCTGTCCTTGTTAACACATTGTAGAGCCTTCGTTAAATTACATTTATGGGGTAGCAGTATATTAACCTGTGAAAAACCCTTTGTTAATCTTAGGAATTAATGTATAAATTCAAAATACCACTAAATTGGTCATATCATGTGCAGTCAATAAATTTAGGTGATTCATCTAAAACCTTTACCTTTAAAACATATTTTTTTATTGTAATGCTAATGAAAACATTACAGGTTTTAACCACTTGCCGACTGCCGCACGACTATTTACTGCGGCGGTCAGCCGCTCCTGGGCAAACCGACGTAGGACTGGGCAAGCGCGATGCGGGAGGCACACTCCCGCCCCCACTCGTTCCCTGACATCCCCGCGCGAGTGACCGGCGGCTCCGATGTCCGCCGGCCACTCGCAATCTCCCGCTGGAGAGGGAGAAAGGCAGATGGCTGATGTAAACACAGCCGTCTGTCATTCTCCCTGAAGTAACTGCAGAGACTATATGATCCTGCTATGTAGGATCGTATGTCTCTGTGGTTACATCACAAGCCACGCCCCCCCCCACAGTTAGAATCACGCCCCTAGGGATACATTTAACCCACTGATCACCAATAACGTTAACCCCTTCCCTGCCAGTGTCATTTTTACAGTAATAGTGCATATTTATAGCACTGATTACTGTAGTAATGTCACTGGTACTCCCAAAAGTGTCAAAAATGTCAGTCAGCGGTCCGATCTGTCCGCCGCAATGTCGCAGACCCGCAAAAAAAATCGCAGATCGCCGCCATTACTAGTTAAAAAAAAAACAATAAAAATGACATCTTTCCCGTAGTAAGTAAACGCAATAACTTTTGCGCAAACCAATCAAAATACGCCTATTGCAATTTTTTTACCAAAAATATGTAGCGGAAAACAAATTGGCCTAAAATGTTAAAAAATTTAGATTTTTTTTTACATTTTTTTTGAGAATTTCATATAATAAAATGTGAAAAATATTGTTATTTTTTCAAAATTGACGCTCTTTTTTTGTTTATAGCGCAAAAAATAAAAATCGCACAGGTGATCAAATACCACCAAAAGAAAGCTCTGTTTGCAGGAAAAAAAGGACGTCAATTTCATTTGGGTACAGCGTCGCACGACCGCGCAATTGTCTGTTAAAATCACACAGTGCCGAATCACAAAATAGGGCCTGGTCTTTGAGCAGCCAAATCCTCCGGGGCTAAAGTAGTTAACCACTTGCCGACCGCCGCCCGACTATATACGGCGGTGGTCAGTCCCTCCCAGGCAAAGTGACGTACCAGTACGTCACTAGCCTGGGAGCGAATAGGGGGCGAGCGCGCGCCGCCCGAGGCGCGCTCCCTCCCCCGCTCGTACCAGAAGAAGTCGGCGCGTGTGACCGGCGGACCCGATGTCCACCGGTCACTCGTGATCGTCGGGTAGAGATGAAGAAATCTCTAATGTAAACAAAGCCGCCTGTCACTCTCCCCTGTGTAAAAGCACAGATCACTCGGTCCTGCTATGTAGGACCGTTGATCTGTGCTGTTACACACAAAGCCACATCCAATCACATTAAGAAACACGCCCCTAGGGACACACTTAACTCCTCCCTCTCCAATAAAGTTAACCCCTTCCCTCCCAGTGTAATTTTTACAGTAACGTGCATATGTATAGCACTGATTACTGTAGTAATGTCACTGGTACTCCCAAAAGTGTCAAAAATGTCAGTCAGGGGTCCGATCTGTCTGCTGCAATGTCGCAGTCCCACAAAGAAAAATCGCAGATCGCCGCCATTACTAGTTAAAAAAAAACAATAAAAATGACATAAATCTTTCCCGTAGTTAGTAAACGCAATAACTTTTGCACAAACCAATCAAAATACGCCTATTGCAATTTTTGCCAAAAATATGTAGCAGAAAACAAATTGGCCTAAAATGTTAAAAATTTTTGATTTTTTACAATTTTTTTTGAGAATTTCATATAGAAAAATGTGAAAAATATTGTTATTTTTCAAAATTGTCGCTTTTTTTTTGTTTATAGCGCAAAAAATAAAAATCGCACAGGTGATCAAATACCACCAAAAGAAAGCTCTGTTTGTGGGAAAAAAAGGACATCAATTTCATTTGGGTACAGTGTCGCATGACCGCGCAATTGTCTGTTAAAATCACGCAGTGCCGAATCGCAAAATAGGGCCTGGTCTTTGAGTTAAGTAGTTAAGATGTCCGTGCGTTGGAAAAAAAAAACAAAATTTTTTAGTCACCTGACTTTCCAAATTCTGCCATTCAAACAATGAAGGAGCATCAGCACATTACTAAAGTCTTACCTGTGCTCTTCAATCCCGTAAGCATATTCATGAATAGTAAATTTAGTTCCTCTGCCCAGGTAGGGCCTTAGCAAAAAAATGTGGAAGTGAGAAGTATTTTTCATATTTTTGCTATTTATTTATGAATGGCAGCAGCATAGGTAATCTGTGGACTCAGTATTTTTTACAACCAACATTTCAAGCACACTTTGGGGTTTATTTACCAAAGGTAAATCCACAGTGCACTTGGAAGTCGCTTTAGATCTGAGGAGGACATGTAAGGAAAATAAAAACCAGCATTTTTGCTTGCACATGTATGGATGATAGAAATCAGCAGAGCTTCCCCTCATTTCAGATCTACAGCGACTGCACTTCCAAGTGCACAGTGATTTGCCTTTAGTAAATAAACCCCTATGTTGGTTAGCTTTTCATCCCTGAACTATCTTTTCATTTCTATAATGATGCTCAAAACAATTGCTTTGTCTGTATAACACTTCTAGAAACTATGTTTAAAATCTCAGACTATAACTACAACAGAAAAATCATACACATTTTAATTTAATATCAATTTATTATGTACATTAATAACCTAGAAATAAACTTAACATAGAAAATGGTTGAACGAATATTAAACTAAAACCAGTAATTAGTAAAATAATAGTGGCTTAAAGAGGATTAAAATGGCAAGATGAACATTTTAGGAATTCATCACACAGTAATACTTAAAATATTTTATTATGGGAGTTCAAAACAGATAATTGAAGACCACATTATGTTCCTCGAGCTCTGTAGCTCAGAAGTAGTTTATATTTCTCAATACAGTCTTGTCTGGGGAAAAAAATATAAGTAACTTTGTACTGATTCTGTTTTTTTCATGTACCAAAGTAATGTCCTTCTATATACAAAAAAAAAAAAAAAAATAGCTTGACATTCATCTCATAGTTCCACATATGTTTGCTCTGTTTGTGCCAAAATCACGTTAGTAGGCTCAGTTTTGCTTTCTACAAAGGAGAACAAAAAAGAAATGCATTATTAGGTGTACTAACACTAAATAAAATGCCCTTAGTATCTACTCTAATAATATTTGGAGAAATACCATATTTGCCACACTAAATAAGACTGAAATGTTTAGAAATTCTATGTTATATCCACTGTAAATTTGGTAAAAAAAAAAAAAAAAAAAACTGCAACTTTGAAAGCGTGCGCCTTCATCTAAAATTGCACAATTTCAAAGCCGCATGTCAGTGCGACTTTTAAGACATCTGTGCGGCTCCATGCACAGATGTCTATTTAAGTTGCACTCAAAGTCGCCAAAAATAGTGCATGTACTTTTTCTAATCCATGCGGCACGGCAAAGTCTTCACTGATTTGAACAGTGTCTTTGCCGGAAATAGGATGCGATTTGTCACTCCTGAGTCCTGACAAGTGGCTCCAATGTGAACGGGGGCCTAAACCCAACAACAAGTTTATTGTGTCACAATACACATCTAAAGACTGAATGAATTAAAAGCAGTTGTAACAAATTAATTTTCCCAAAAACACATTCCACTGGAATAAGTTGCACAGTTATCTTTATTTTTCACACTCCAAGTTCAAACAGAGGAAACCAAAGTTGTGCAACATGCCTGCTTCAAGTACATTTTAATAAAATACAATGTAATAAAACAATACTGAATTCTACTCTTTAGACACTTGAAATTGCACTTGCAGGGGATAGGTAGTGTATGTGGATAGATGAAAATACAAATGCTCCAGTACACAGACTAGCACCCATCTGTAAATGATTGATTGAGCTTGTGGACAGTTTGGCAAATCACAGTTCTATACAATAAGTGGTGCAAATAAATAAAATAATATTAAAAATAGTACAAAGTGTAGCAACCAATCAGAATTCAAAAGGTGAATTATGGCAAATAAATATATTTTCTCTAATCTTAAGAAACCTTCTGCACTCCTACCCTCTACTCATAC
Source organism: Pelophylax lessonae (assembly GCF_965119305.1). Classification (NCBI taxonomy): domain Eukaryota; kingdom Metazoa; phylum Chordata; class Amphibia; order Anura; family Ranidae; genus Pelophylax; species Pelophylax lessonae. The sequence goes on along the minus strand of NC_138770.1, from coordinate 466,865,589 downwards.
CCAAATAGAAGATACTAGCACAGCTAATCCAAATAAATGCTGCGGTTTAGTGTATGGACATGGGGAAATGGACAATAAACATTCTCTGTTCCACCCTTATTGGACTTAACCTCCCTGGCGGTATGATTCTTTCGGATTTTAGGTGCTGAAAGCAGTACCATTATTTTGCATGTAATTCTTGAGAATGAGCAGCCCAAACCAACTATTTACATATTTTTTTTTTTTTTTTTTTTTACTGTGCGTTCTTCTTTATAACATCTTGGGTATGATAAAGTTTGAAACACAAAATCATAAATTTTAATATAATAAAAAACCATAAATAAGTTAAAGTATGTATGTATACATATATATATATATATATATATATATATATATATACATATATATATATATATATACATAAAAAGTACAGTAAAACTGCAGGAAAGGGCACTGGGGGGCAATGTAATGTGAATTTTTTTTATTTTGAATGGTATCAGTGTGTTTCGTGTGTTTTACATTTGAATTTGCCGCCGGTTCCACCCCCTGCGAACGTCACGTCGCAGGAGACGGAAGCCCGGGGGACGGAGAGGATTGGGAGGAAGATCCGCCGCCGCATACCGCTCGCATACATCGCTGGATCCCGGTGACAAGGTAAGTGACCTCTTTTACAGGATCCAGCGATGCTTCTGGCGGTACCCCAAGTGTGGCTCGGAGTTATCGCTTTTGGCTTTGAAATGTAACCCCGAGCCACGCTCGGGAATACCGCTAAGAGGGTTAAGCTGGGTATACACTTGCAGACCTTTGAATGAAAATTCACAGCACATTTATAAAGCATTTCAAAGATTTTATTTGCTTTTCACATTTTATTTTGGAATGACTGGACTTTACCATACAAAGACCACACAACACTGTTTTTGTCCATTTGAGATACATTTTCCGTTATGCTCCTTTTACTTTTTCTTGTCACTGGAGTGGAAAGCTAATGTCTATTTGACCCTAATAGTGATTAGAAAAATTAATAAATGTTCTTAACTTTTTTTTTAACGAAAAATGTGGAAAGAAATTCTACGAGTGTATACCCAGCTTTAAACTCTAAGGCTTCATGTACACGGGACGTTATAAAACCTCTCTTGAATGCTGGAATTTGACAGCTAGTAACCGACATGCCCCAGTTATGTGCGTTTAGCGGCGTTTAGGTCTAGAAGCAATTTTACATTGTAAAATGGTCGTAAATGTATCCCCATTAAAAACACCTATAAATTAAATGCTTATAAACATGTGTTACAGTGTTTATATGGTTTTACATGCTGTTACAAGCATTTGATGTTTCAAATGCCAACAAACTTCTGTCCTGAAACCATTTTTTGCTTTAACCTCCCTGGAGGTATTCCCAAGTGTGGCTTGGGGTGGAATTTCAGTGCCATTAGCGGTAACCCCGAGCCAGAGTCAGGGTACCGCCAGGGAGCATTGCTGGATCCTTGTAGAGGTACTTACCTTGTCCCCGGGAACCCGCGATGTGTCACTGCAGTATACGGCGGCCGGATCTTCCGCCTGATGCTGTGAGCCCTGGCTTCCGTCTCCTGCAACATGGCGCTCGAAGGGGGGTGGAAACAATTATACCGCCAGGGAGGTTAAAAAATGCCACTGAACTCGACTGCCTCTAAATGACTATAAATGACTCAGTGTACATGGACAGATAAAATAACATAGAGGAGAGTTCAGGGGCTGCTGAAAACGCCCAACTGCTCATAAATGTCCTTTATCAGCAGCTGAGACCTCAATTATATGATATATTAAAATAAGGTAAAAAGAGTGATGTTCCCCCATATAACCAGCATCACCGAAGGTCTAAATCCACTTCTGCTTTTATTAAATATAATTTATTGAGTCGAAAAAGACAGAACACAAAACAGCATTAAGTAGTGTTCTTTCATATAATATAATGTACTAAATTAAAACAGCAAAAACATGCTTACAGTGCATTACTTCTCAAAATAAATGCAGTGCAAGCAGTTCCTGAACCTCCTCCGCTACCAGTCTCTCTTGAATGCCCTATGTGTTGAAACAAATGGACTTAGGTTAGGGGCATGGAGCTGGTGGTATGTGCAACTTCTCTTATGCTCAACTTTTTTTTTTCTTTTATTTCCCCGGTAACTTGTAGGCTTAGGTTCTTAATGGTCACCATGGTAACCTTTGCTAACCACATACTGTGGGTGTATGTGAATATGTATGTGTGTGTATGTATATATACAAGTGTGTGTATAAAGGCTAATATACATATCTCTAAATCAATTTAAGATTGATAGTCTATACTATTCTTCATTTACTACACTAGTTATTACTAGGCTCATTCCCATCCTTTTAAACAGCCCTAACAAACCAAAAAATTTAAAAATCATATGCTATAAAATAAAAATAAAATTAGTAAAACTAAAAAAATTATAAAGCCATTCCAACACATAAACTCACCTGTAACTCAACTCAACCATACCCTATGAAAACATATGGATCTAATTGTGAAACTGTTTAGTTTAACATTTATGTTTAAACTGTCAAACATGGTCTTAGCTGCATATATTCATTTGGTCTCTTTTTTTTCCAGCTCCCTTTTCATCTTTAATTCACCCAAATTGCAAAAAATAAGGATTTCATGAGTGTAAAGGAGTGAACAAGGGGGTACACAATGTAAGGATCTGTTTATTAGCTGGTTTAAATTTATTTTGCATTTGTTTTGGGGGATGGTATAAGGAAATAGTGTTGCACTTATGTTAATACAGGAGAAAATCCTGATTGGTTGTTATGGATTCTGAACCTAGCAAATCATGTTCCTCATCTTAACCATTGTTTATTGGAAAAACCTGTACATCTCTCACAGTTGGGACTGGGTAATATGCCACCATCTCACTTTTCGTCAACAATATGTTATAGGATGAAAACCACCACCTATTCTTTATAAGACATGCTGGTGATGTTTATAGCAGAAATGATATTTAACCACAAGTAACCTAACTGAACATATAGAGAGGCTGATGGGTGAAATTTACTAAGACTTTAGCACACATAATCTGGAGCAGCTGTGTATAGTAACCCATTATCTTCTAGCTTCACTTTGCGCAGTTAAAGCTCAGTTAACTAATAAAAAAACTGTGAGCATGCAGCTTTTTATTGAAGAAGAGACATGCTATGGCTCTTTCTCAATAATAAATACCTGTCTTCTATTGAATGCACACTGAGCTGCGCATGCACAGCTCACTGTGCATTCCACAATCCACTCGGGCTGGAATGACAGGCTCCTGTGTGCATGAGCAGAATTATGTTATTCCCCGTCATTACCCATCTGACCAATTAAGAGACTGCAAATTGGGCACCCAGAAGAAACCAGGGAGAAGGTGACAGTGGCCAGGGAGGGATTTAGCTGTCACATTGCTGGAATGTAGAAGTGAGTATTTCTGGGAGTTTAGTTCCACTTTTAAGCTTTGCAAACTCTGAGCCTCATATAGAGTGTGGGCAAGGCAGATGTGCGCCTGCTTGCCGGTATGACTGTGACTGCTGTCAGGTGGGTAGCAGTACAGATGAGCTGGACATGAGCTGCTCAACTGTGCTAATAAAATGTGTAGCCATGGCAGACAAGTATAGATACTGCACAAAAAACACAACCAACATGCTCTAGCTGCCACCCTAAACTTGACCAAATGAGGGACAGCTGGAGGCAAAATTCTCAGGTTGCCTCATATTGTGCAGATGGCCCTGAAAGCTTGGCAAGTTCACTTTATATACTCCCATGACGCACTTGGCAGACAGTTGTTTTGATTTTAGTTTAATGAATGTGACATGCATTACTTATTGCATGTCTGTCCTATAAAAATCAATCACATTTTCACTTTTTTTTTTTATATAGCAATACAATCATTACAATTTATTCTCAATTGTGTGCTTATGGTTCTGTCATCCTGCACCCCATAACCTTTTGGAAGGGCATCCCATTTGAAATTTGTTCTTGGATATCTGAATATCTGTCTTCTTTAAGAACCTTTCAATTTCACTATCCTTGCTATTCTTTTTTTTTTGCCTCACATCTATTTAGATCACATTGATTTTAGTTCTACAGGATCTCATATGTGCTACTTGATTTCCTATTATGCAAATTACATTCTTCTGCATCTTTTGATTGGCCAACAAATGTTCCTGTTATTCAGTAATTATTGGTCCAGCCTAACACCAGATGAGGACCTGAAAAAAGTATTGATTCAAATGTAACCTACTAAAAAGGAAGAAATTTACAGAAAAGACAGCAATTTAAAACAAAAAAAGAAAAACAAATATGGAATGAAGAACCGGCTACCTAAATCACCAAAAGGATCATATCACTGTGGGCAATGCAAGGCGTATCAATATAGGTCAACAGTAAACAATCTGAGAATCTAAAGAATGAGTCTTTGATACAGATAAATGCCTTTTTTAAATATAGTGCAAAATGTCCACATTCCCTTAGTTATGGGTTTACCGACAATGTTTTCTGGAAGTATTTCTGAGCCCATGTTGTGATTTCCATTACAGTAGCATTCCTGTATGTGATGCAGTGCCGTCTAAGGGCCCAAAGATCACTGGCATCCAGTATGGTTTTCCGGCCTTGACCCTTACGCACAGAGATTGTTCCAGATTCTCTGAATCTTTGGATGATATTATGCACTGTAGATGATGATAACTCCAAACTCTTTCAAATTTTTCTCTGAGAAACTCCTTTCTGATATTGCTCCACTATTTTTCGCCGCAGTATTGGGGGAATTGGTGATCCTCTGCTCATCTTGACTTCTGAGAGACACTGCCACTCTGAGAGGCTCTTTTTTATACCCAATCATGTTGCCAATTGACCTAATAAGTTGCAAATTGGTCCTCCAGCTGTTCCTTATATGTACATTTAACTTTTCCGGCCTCTTATTGCTGCCTGTCCCAACTTTTTTGGAATGTGTAGCTCTCATGAAATCCAAAATTAGCCAATATTTGGCATGACATTTCAAAATGTCTCACTTTCAACATTTAATATGTTATCTATATTATATTGTGAATAAAATATAAGATTATGAGATTTGTAAAATAGTCCATTCCTTTTTTACTCACAATTTGTACCAACTTTTTTGGATTTGGGTTTGTATTAAAATAGTTTTTTGGAGTAAAGAATTCACTTTGGATAATCTGTGTTTTCTGCTTATATACCTATATGAATATTATTACATTTTATGATTAACACCCTAAGCTTTTCTTGCATTTATCCCTAGTTATAATAATTTATTAGGTTGAAATCGAGTAACCGTTTATTTACAATATGACAAATATAATAACAGACTGAGATTTTTTTTTTTTACTTTTATGAGATTTCAATTACTTCCTATACATATAGATTTTAGGATACCCTTGCATAAAATCAAAAGGGGATGCAGTAGGACACATAAACACACAATTGAGATAGTAATTTCAATTATTTTATTGATATATAAATAAAAGTTAAATTTTATTGACTCGAAGTGCCGGTTCACATATGTGCGGCTGCGGCGATCGCATATAATATCGGAGCGCACTGCTACTTCATTATATGCAATCAGGTGTGCGGTGCGAATTCAGCCATACACTTTGTATGGCTAAATTCGCACTGCACCCGCAGTAAAGTCGCACATGACCCTTTTTTTGAGCCGCATCAAGATCGGATCGCACAGTGGTTCACACTTGTTAGATCCATCCTGTGCGAACTGTAAAGATCGCACTGCGATATGCGATCAAACTGGGGGTGTCATTAACATTTCATTGACACCCCCAGCATATCGCATATGGCAGTGTGAACTGCCAAGGGTGCGTTTGCGATGCGGGAACAGGCTGCGAATTCGCAGCCTTCCCGCATCGCATAAGTGTGAACCGGCACGAAACGGACAAACATATTCAAAATAACTGAAATACCAGGTACAAAAAATGTGTTTGGAAAAGTAAAATCTCCTAAGATTTACACTTGGCAGACCGATACATACATGTTTTATATAAATACTTACAATTCCAGATTCATGCTTTGGCTTTACAGTAATTGATGCCTTTTCCTTTTTTTGCTTATATACCTCTTCAGCTTCCTTTAACCTGTATAACATATAACACACATCAATGAGACTTGTAGTAACTACCAACAGTAAAGCTGCGGATAAAAAAAAAATTAAAGTAAAAGCGGAATATTTGTTGGTATGTGCATACAACACACTCAGGGTTCATACACACAAGCGTTTGTTACACTATATACATATTTTCAGACATTTGTAATCTTTTATGTAATGTACTTACATTAACCGGTTGCCGACTGCTCACAGTATATTTACTGCGGCAGTCAGCCCCGGCCAGGCAGAGTGACGTAGGTCTACGTTGCTCGCCTGTCACTCCTTTTAGAGCCAATAGCGGGCGAGCGCACGCCCGCTGAGGCGCGCGCCCACCTCGGCTCGTTCACAGAGGAGTGCGGGCGTGTGACCGGCGGACCCGATGTCCGCCGGTCACACTACGATCGCCGGTACAGCGGGAGAAAGACAGAGCGGCTTATGTAAACAAGCCGCCTGTCATTCTCCCCTGTGTAAAAATGAAGATCAGACGGTTCTACTATGTAGAACCATTGATCTTTGTTTTTACACTAGGAGACCTGTCCCCCTACAGTTAGAATCACGCCCCTAGGACACACTTAACCCCTCCCTGTCCAATACAGTTAACCCCTTCCCTGCCAGTGTCATTTTTGCAGTAACAGTGCATATATATAGCACTGATTACTGCAGTAATGTCACTGGTAACCCCAAAAGTGTCAAAAATGTCAGTCAAGGGTCCGATCTGTCCGCTGAAATGTCGCAGTACCGCAAAAAAAATCGCAGATCGCCGCCATTACTCGTTAAAAAAAAAAACACCAAAAATGACAAAAATCTTTCCCTTTGTTAGTAAACGCGATAACTTTTGTGCAAACCAATCAAAATACGCTTTTTGCGATTTTTTTTACCAAACATATGTAGCGTAAAACAATTTGGCCGAAAATGTTAAAAAATTTAGATTTTTACATTTTTTTGGGGGGGGAATTTCATATAAAAAAAAGTGAAAAATATTGTTATTTTTGCAAAAATTACGCTCTTTTTTTGTTTATAGCGCATGATCAAAAAATCGCACAGGTGATCAAATAACACCAAAAGAAAGCTCTGTTTGTGGGAAAAAAAAGGATGTGAAATTCATTTAGGTACAGCGTCACACGACCGCGCAAATGTCCGTCAAAGTCACGCAGTAAAAAATCACAAAAAACCCCCTGGTCAGGAAGGGGGTAAAATCTTCCGGGGCTTAAGTGGTTAATGTGCATGTTATTTTTACATTTGTTTCTGCAGCTTTTAGAAGCAGTAGAATACTTCAATTATCCTCTAAAATGCAGAAACAATCTCAAAGCAGTAATAGGTAAAAAAAACAAATCACCTGACTTTTAGTTACTGTACTTTAGTTACTTCTACAGGTAAAAAGCTGCAAATTGCATATAAAAATATTCAAGTGGTATAGTTGGTGCAGCCATAGAAAAAAACAGATACATTTTTTTTAACTTACCACATAAAAGGTTTGCATATCACCTACCTTTCTTGTAAAATTATCTTATTTTCTTTCTTCCAAGAATCTTTAAAGTCAGTGCTAAATTCATGCCAGATGCTGAAGAATGTGTTTGGAGACACCTCTTTTTCCCCAAGTTTTGGCTTTACATAATAATAGGCTACAGTTTCCAAAAACCTGTAGAACAATATTCACAAATAGAGATAAATTAATTTATGAGGATTCTACTGGGATTGTGTAGGTTTACATGAGATTCACAAATATTTGCCAGATTGCATGCCATTTACCATCAAACCTTCTGTCCAGGATTCCTCTGGAAAGGCCTACCCTCAGCAGCTATTTAGGCCTCCACTCCTAGGAAGAAACCCACCATGTATGGGTGCCGGGTGGTGTCGGTGGAGCACCACGTTCAAATGTGTTCTGTAAGATGTGATTATGTGTTTAAATCATGCCTTGAAAATTAATGAGCTGTCAAGGGTAGGGGTGCTGCAGTCTGCGACTTTGGACAGATAATGATGAAGCTAAATAAAGTTTGTTTGCAGCTCATTCCCTTAAACCTCCAGTCATTCTTCTCACATAGAATAAATTATAAGAGAGGAAGATCTTCTGAGGAAAGACATGAGATATTTTTGGCATGGTAATGTTGGTCTAGGGGTTTGTAAGCTAGCCAACACAAGCTTCACGTAAGTGTACTTTATCTTTCTTTGCCTTTCAAAAATGTATAGGGCTCAGTTGACTACAAGCTCTCTGATAAGAAGGGCTGCATAAGTAACACAATTACATTTAAAAATTAAGCCTTAAAATGTATACAAACAGCACATTCACTGGATCTCCAAGGCGTTAGTATGGTGCAGCCCAGTTCCTTTGGTCAGTAATCTGAGACAACATCTAATAAGTTTCTTTCTGCCTCTCCAATAAAGAAAGCATGATGTAACAAAGCATTAGTGCTAAAAAATGTATTATAATCACCAAGCAGATTTGATTCTGCTTTGGATGTAAGACTACGAATGGTCATAAGATATAGCTGAGAAAGATGAAGTCTTCTATAAAACACCATTTCCCTGAACCTGTAAGAAGCTGCCTGGATTCTGGATGCAGAAGAGTAAAGACAACTGAAATGAAGACGGATTGAGTGATCCTTCCCTGTGACAGCTCTATTATTTGTAGATAATATTAGCAATTCACTAACTGGTTTTACTTTTTGCCTAAATGCCGGTTTACCTGGTAGAAATGTCCCCAATTACTATTTATATCAACAGGGGATGTATCAGTCGTCTATGCCAACTGAAAAGATCTACACTGCCTGTGAGGTGGGAAGGGGAAACTGCACTATTGCACATAAGGCAGTTCACAGGGCTTAGTTGTCATCTAATCTTTCGATTTTATCTCAGAGACCCTTTTTGTAATACAATTCTCTAAGAGCTAAAATATAAAAAAATACATAATCTCTTATTTAAAGGGGAATTTTGGAGATGTCTTGTTCCTGCTTCCTAATACAGCAAGCAAGAATACAACATGGTGCTCTGCAACATAATACACAATATATCCTTAAAACAACATACAGAATAACTTTATTCTTCATGCTTTGCTAGGTAATTATTTCAAACATGTTTTGTTATTTCTTCAAGCTGTTTCTAATTTGCAATCTTGTTATTTGCAAATGTAATTATTTTATCTGCCTAATCAAATATTGAGCTGTATAAACCACTGACAGTGGTTTACATAAAAAATCTAAAGGATGCGCAAAACCAATATCTCTATAGTCATCGATAGAAAAATATGTGTGTAAGGTTAACAGTCCCATAATATATAATTCAATTATGCATAACAAAGAAGTAAACGTCAACATGAAATACACTGAACAAAATTATAAAAGCAACACTTTTGTTTTTGCCCCATTTTTCATGAGCTGAACTCAAAGATCTAAGAATTTCTATGTATACAAAAGGTCTATTTCTCGCAAATATTGTTCACAAATCTGTCTAAATCTGTTCATGAGCACTTCTCCTTTGCTGAGATAATCCATCCACCTCACAGGTGTGGCATATCAAGATGCTGATTAGACAGCATGATTATTGCACAGGTGTGCCTTAGACTGGCTCCAATAAAAGGCCACTCTAAAATATGCAGTTTTATCACACAGCACAATGCCTCAGATGTCGCAAATTTTGAGGGAGCGTGCAATTGGCATGCTGACTGCAGGAATGTCCACCAGAGCTGTTGCACGTGAATTGAATGTTCATTTCTCTACCATAAGCCGTCTACAAAGGCATTTCAGAGAATTAGGCAGTACATCCAACCAGCCTCACAACCGCAGACCACGTGTAACCCCACCAGCCCAAGACCTCCACATCCAGCATCTTTACCTCCAAGATCGTCTGAGATCAGCCACCCAGACTGCTGCTGCAACATTCTGTATGCATAACCAAAGAATTTCTGCACAAACTGTCAGAAACTGTCTCAGGGAAGCTCATCTTCATGCTCGTTGTCCTCATTGGGGTCTCGACCTGACTGCAGTTCGTCATCATAACCAACTTGAGTGGGCAAATGCTCACATTCTATGGCGTCTGGCACTTTGGAGAGGTGTTCTCTTCACGGATGAATCCTGCTTTTCACTGTACAGGGCTGATGTCAACGTTGTGGATCGAGTGGCCCATGGTGGCGGTGGGGTTATAGTATGGGCAGGCGTATGTTACGGACAATGAACACAGGTGCATTTTATTGATGGCATTTTTGATGGCAGAGATACCGTGACGAGATCCTGAGGCCCATTTTTATGCCATTCATCCATGACCATCACCTCATGTTGCAGCATGATAATGCACGGCCCCATGTTGCAAGGATCTGTACACAATTCCTGGAAGCTGAAAACATCCCAGTTCTTGCATGGCCAGCATACTCACTGGACATGTCCCCCATTGAGCATGTATGGGATGCTCTGGATCAGTGTATACAACAGCCTGTTTCAGGTCCTGCCAATATCCAGCAACTTGGCACAGCCATTGAAGAGGAGTGGACCAACATTCCACAGGCCACAATCAACAACCTAATCAACTCTATGTGAAGGGAATGTGTAGCACTGCATGAGGAAAATGGTGGTCACACCAGATACTGACTGGTTTTCAGATCCCCCAGACCCCCCCCCCCCCCAAATACAGTAAAACTGCACATTTTAGAGTGGCCTTTATTGTGGCCAGCCTAAGGCACACCTGTGCAGTAATCAGCATCTTGATATGCCACACCTGTGAGGTGGATGGAATATCTCAGCAAAGGAGAAGTGCTCACTAAGGATCCTTTCACATGAGCTTTCCGCCCGGCGAACTCCGTTTTGCTCAGTGGGGATCGATCCGCCGAACCCCGCTGGGCAGGTGGATGACCGGTCCGTCTCCACCCTGTGTGCAGAGACAGACCTGTCAGATGCCCGCTCTCCTCTATGGGAGATCGGATGAAAACAGACCGCCTGTCCATTTTCATCCAATCTAATCGTCCAGACGGATGGAAAATAGGGTTTCCATCCATCTGGATTTCACAGGCAAGATTGGATCGGTGAGCAGCAGGTGTCAGCGGAGATGTCACCGCTGACATCCGCCGCTGACAGGCAGACCTGTTTGAAAAGCCCTTGTAAAAGGTGCTTAAAGGCCCGTACACACGTGCAGATTGTCGGCCGAAAAGCTTCGGCCGACGACCGATCGGCCGATTTTCGGCTTGTTAGTATGATGCTTCCGACAGCCGACAGCGCACTTTCGGCCGAAAAGAATCTGTCGTGCAAGCATTAAAATTTTTGTATGCCGACACCAGAGCGGCCGATTGTTCGCCAGTCAATACAGAATTCGGCCGACAGACAGCAGATTTGCAAGACTGGGCATGCTCAGAAAAGAAAAAACACAGGGAAAGTTAACCATTACATGACATCACTTCTGCAGTCGGCTGTAGTCGGCGGACAAAATTCTTGTGCAGTCTTTTGCACTTTTCAACAGACACGACAGCCCGGGGACAAAAGACAGCCGATCAGTCGGCCGACGATCTGCACGTGTTTATGGGGCATAACACAGATTTGTGAACAATATTTGAGAGAAATAGGTCTTTTGTGTACATAGAAAAAGTCTTAGATCTTTGAGTGCAGCGCATGAAAAATGGGGGCAAAACCAAAAGTGTTGCATTTACAATGCAGTGTATATAAAAGTCCAAATGTGAAATCTTGAAAATGATGAAAGTCCACATGTAAGAATCTCAAACCACTGCAAAGACAAATGCACCAGTTCTCTTACCAAACAGTAATGATCTCCAAATATTAAGAGATCAACAGTGCAGAAAACATCCAATTGGGGAGCATCACTCAGGGTACAACTGCCTCCACAGTCCTTCACTAGTTATCAAAAGCCAGCATCCTACGCACATTTTGTCTGGTGCAATAGATGTCTTTTTTTCCCCTGAAAATATCTATTGCAGCAGATGAAACATGCGTAGGTACTGGCTTTGGATAACTAGTAAAGGACTGAGGAAGCGGTAGTATACTGAGTGGTGGCCCCCCAATAGGATGGTTTCTGTGCTGTTGATCTCTTATCATTTGGCACTCGTGTCTTTGAGGATGGTCTGGGATTCTTACACGTGGGCTTCAAGATTACACATTTGGCCTTTTATGTATTTCTCTTTGAAGTTCACTTCTTTGTTATGCATAGGTAAATGATATGTTATGGACTTGTTATATCACCATTTATGTTTACCTGCACGGTTTAGGAGATATTCGCCCTGCATGCAGCCGCTGACACTAGCGGCGCATGTGCTCTGAAGGTCCGGCGGAAAGTGAAATCCCGCGCGCATGACGTCATCGCGGATCCGGCCACTCACAGCGCCGGAGCCGCCCAACTCGAAAGAGACGCCGAGGGAACATGACAGTTTTTTGTTTTTTTTTGGTGAGGATTTCTAACACACATATTTTTGTATTGCTCAATGCATTTTTGCAACTAAATCTTCTAGGATATGAAAAATAAAAACAAAAGACAAACCCTCTCAAATTACCTATCATAATGTGTATTAGAAAATAAATAAGCTTTACCCTGGTATACATTTACTTTGCGTACTGAGTTAAATGAAAGCGTTTGTTACCCCAGCACTTCATATTCCTTATATATGCCTACTGTAGCATGTACTTGTATGATAAAGTATTGTGTTCTCTTTTTATTGCTTCCTTTGTGAAATTACTGGTGATCCTGCCAGTCCCTCTGCTTTCCAAATAAGAACTGACTGCACTAAACAGGAGAGCACCCTGTGGTCAGTTCTGTAGCTATGCTGAGAACTCAGTGTGCTCTTCCAATGATCAGACACCCCCCCCTCCGCTGCACAGCATTCACTGGGGAGTTCAGTGTGCCGCTGCTTCTCCTCCTTCCAGCTGTTATGAATGAGGGAATTTGATCACTTATAAAAAGGGAAAATAATGTTTTTATTCTGTTTTTTTATAGCCACATTTTTTTAATTTGAACTGAATGGATTATTTTACAAGGTGATTGTTTACAATCACTTTAAGTTCATATTTTTATCAAACATGGACTAACCTTCTTCAGTAACTGAGCACCTATTAGAAATGCAAGTTAGTCTCATGTTTCTACTTCTTTCCTAAACCGCTCCCAGTGCTGCTTACATCCCCATTGCCGATCAATGAAGACTGACTGACCAGATGCTGCGGATTAGTGCAGGGCTTCCTAATTGTTAGGCAAAGGGTTGGCTCTGTCTTCTTAGCCTTCATTTCCTATTGATTAACAAGCAGCCACACACTTTTGCTTCTCACTGCTCTGTCCCAATAGGCTATGCTTCTCCGACATTTTAATTAGGCATAACAGGACCAAGGCTCTAAAACCTATCTCCCTCCCTGTCACGCCCTGCCTATTGTGTTACCTACCATTGAATTCCTCATTGTTGACCCCTGCCTTGCATCCTGACTACTCTTTTGGAATGCTGCCTGACTGGACCTCACATTGTTTACTGGATTATATTTGTCTGATACCTGCCCTGACCATGGAACTGTTTACTATATTATGTTTGCCTGCTACCTACCCTGACCTTGGAATTGTCTACCCTTTTGGATTGCCAACTTACTTTACCTCAGATTGTTTCCTGGATTACATTTGTCTGCTACCTGCCATGACCTTGAAACTGTCTGCTTTGACTGTCTTTGTGCTTTTTAAGACTTGGGAACAACCAAGTACTAGTAGGCCTGCTTACCTTAAGAAAGCAGGGGCTGCTAAAGGCAGAAAACTCACCAGCTATAGTTCCTGGCTTAAGCATGGGGCTGAGCCTTACAGAACCACAGCATTTCCTTAATAACATTTAATACAACCTATATTCAAACTTCAAATACCTTAAATGAACTTCAGAAAGAAATTTTTCTGTGGTTTCATGGTCAATATTTGCTGTAAAAAGAAAGAAAGACATTATATTTATATATATATTGAACAATCTTCAGAGCTGTTTAACTTCAAAAATCAAACCCTGGGGTTCCCTACTTGGTGCATTTCACCCTTAACAGTCAAAATGAGTTAACACCAACTTTATACTTGCTACATGTTTCCATACACATATCATAAATTGGTATTGCACAGAGCAGTCTGAAACCACCTTCTCTGGGGCCCCCCACTGGTGGTTCTTCCTCTTCCCCGTGTGCCACCATAGCAAGCTGTTTCTTATGGTAGCACACCTGTAGGCTCGCTCCTGAGCCAAGCTGTGTGCATTCATTGATACACACAGCATGGCTTAGCTCTGACCCCGCTCTCTTCTCACAGGATTTTATTGACAGCAGCGGGAGACATTGGCTGTCTCTGAGCCTGTAAGGAAAGAGAGAGGGAGAGACCAGCGCTGCTGCCAATGAGCACAGCACTAGATCCAAATGCGATAGGTATAAAGGGAGGTAAGGGGGCGATACAACTAGTGGACATTTTTTTTACTTTTAATGCAGGGAATGCATTAAAGTAAAAAATGCCCAGCTTTTAGAACAACTTTATCTTTGATTGTACTGTGCTGGCAAAACATCATTATCAGTTGACTGAAAAGTGCACACTGCTAAAAAAGGGTTAAATGCATCAAGGCTTTGCTTTTACATTGAATGTTAATGTACTTTTAAACCAATCTGTCCCTAAATGTTTCTTTGCAAGTTGTTTTAAACATTACAAGCTACCTAAAGAGTCTTCTGTATAATCATGCTTCAAATAAATAAGTAACATTTTTTTTTAAATTATTTTTAGGCATGCTGTGTGGATGGGAACACATAACAAACATATAGTGGTTGTTTCTCAAGTTTGACAGCAAAAATGAAACACATTTTTAATAAACCCTGTTGCAATTTATTTTTGAAAAGAGCCCTGCTACCTGTAGAAGAAAGAAGTAAAAACTTACCTTTAGCTGCTGCCAAACTCAACTCCAGTCACTAAAACCAGTACCCTAAAGTCTGCTGGGAAAAACAAAACTTTTGGGAGTGTCATTCTCTGTGTCTCCTATACTCATTAATTATGGCCTCTGACCTCTTATCACAGAAAAAAGAACCTTTATATTGTGCTTGGTTTCTATGCAGACTTTGGGAGACTAGTTGTGATTAAAGCAAATAAAATGGAGTATTTACTGTCTTCTTCTAGAGATAAGAGGGCTTTAAAAATGTTACAGGGTCATTTTAAAACCTAATGTACACAGCCAAGAGAACACCTTTTTAAATATGTTTAACCATTTGCCATCCGGGCCAATTCTGAAACTTTGCTCTTATATGTAAAAATCAACTTTTTTTTTATTCCTAGAAAATTACTTAGAACCCCCAAACATTATATATATTTTTAACAGAGAAGCTATAGAATATAATGGTGGGTGTTGTCATTTTTTTATGTCATACGGTATTTGCGCAGTGGTTTTTCAAATGCAATTTAAAATAAACAAAAAAATACTTTCATGAATTAAAAAAAAAAAAACCCTAAAGTTAGCCCAATTTTTTGTAAAATGTTAAAGACAATATTACGCCAAGTATATAAATACCTAACATGTCACACTTTTAAAATGCATCTGTCCATGGAATGGCAGCAAACTCCCATGCAGCCAATCAGACACAGATAGATCTGATTGGCTGCTTTCCTGACCGCTGGTGGCCAGGTAAACAAAGAGGTGAAACCGGAAGTGACGGCATACTTGTTGCTCCCGGTTTCCAAGGTTACCAAGAGAGAGGAACAATGTCAGTTCCTTTCTCTCTATTCGGTGCAGCCATCGCCACCCGCCATACGCTCCCGGGCTCCTCGATGAGACTAGAGAGCCTGAGAGAGGTGGCTGCGGGAGGGGAGTCGGACTCCCTTTCACCATCCACAGAAGTGATCGAGTGGCTAATTAGCCACTTGGATCACTTCTGCAGTACTGAATCACTGGCTGAAGAGATATATACCAAAATTATGCCTATAGGTGTAGGCATCATTCCTGTATAGCCACTGAAACCGGAGGACGTCCATGGATGTCCCCCCAGGGGGAAGTGGTTAAACATGATTAAATCCTAATTCAAGTCAAAATCTATTAGTATGTTTTGGATAGAGTAGGGAAGGAGTAGAGCCTCTGTCATGTTTTTAAAGCTGCCTATGTCCTTATCAAACAAATAAACAGGAAACTCCTTAAACAGAGACACAAAGTGTATCCGTGCCTTCCCCAGTGAAAATTTCTCCCCTTGCTTCTTGTCCTCGTGTCACAGCGCTCAGATGATCACCCACATTCACCACACATGCCTAGCCCCATATAAAAGTTAGGAATACACTAGTTAGACCTATTAACCCTGATTAAAGGTGCTCTGGTGCTGGCCAATTTTACATTGCTGTATCCTCTGCATTATAGTTATGTGTTTTTTTTTTATTATTTGAAAACTCTTTATGCCATTACTAATAGGTAAATGAAAATAGTCAGTATGTCTTTACAGAAGAATATGCAAAATTATGTAACTATTTGTAAAGCAGCCACGAAACAGTAAGCTATTCAGTAGCATTCAGTATCTAAATACACTTATGCCTTACGCAATGAGCTACATAAACTGATAAAATATTATTTGTCCTTTCCTTTTCTCAAAAAATAAAGTGATTCTGCATTGGATTACTAAAGCAAACTCAGCTTGTGCTTTTCATCTAACTCTTCAACTTTGTCAGAGACTAATGTCTTCTATGGCAATCAGAAAATATTCAGAAAATAGCTTTGATTTGCTTTGCCTCCATGCTATTACTACCATAAAGAAGACTGGATTGAAGACCTATTGCTTGGTCTCCATATCAATCTAGATCTTTAGTTCCTTTTGGTTTCAGTGGAATTTGCTATTGTTGCAAAACCATAGCAATATGTATTCCATTGGTATATACACACCTGCAGCTGAGGAAAAAGGCTGTGCTACCTTTACTCAGTGCTGTATCTTGGCCTAGGCCAACAAGGCTCAGGCCTAGGGCGGCACTTTGCAAGGGGGCAGCAAAAAGCTGCACCCTGCACGGAAAAAAACAGCCTCCTCCTGGCACAAAAAGGGTCCCCGCTGGCTTGCGCTACACTTTTTGTATAGTGCCAGTCTTATGTGGTGAATTGGGCTGGGGGTCAGGGTCCAGGAGGCAAATCAGTCTGGTACCCCCATAAAGCGGTCACACTGCTACCTACTAGTATGATAATACCTTCCAGTCAGGACATTCGGACAGACCGCAGGCTGCTGACCACAACTGGCCCGATGGCCGCCAATGCTAATAAGTGTGGCACTGCAGCCAAATGCTCCACCTACTCTCCTCTACCCCAAGGCACTGATGGGCACTCATAGGCTGCACTGATGGACGCTAATAGGCTGTACTGATGGGCACTAATATGCTGCTTTGATGGCCACTGATGAGGTGGCAATGGTGGGTACTGATAAACTGCACTGATGGGCACTACTGAGGCTGCACTTATGGGCACTGATGAGACTGAACTTATGGGAACTGATGAGGCTGCACTGATAGACTGTGGTTGTGGTTTACAGATGACAGGGTGGGTCATAAACAGGAAAGGGTGTGGCCTTTACAGGAAGGGGTGGGTCATATTTAAATTAGGGGGTGCACAAGTTTAGTCAGGCCTATGGCAGCACAAAACCTAAATACGCCACTGCCTTTACTTCCAGAGATATGATCACTTGTAATCATTGCACTCATACAGCCTTCCCTGCCTGTCATGTTTGGTTAAACAGGACAGAGACAGACTTACAAGAAAAAAGCTAATACATGAAAAAGTTTAAAAGTGATAAACTGTAAATAAATAAAAAAGAAGTAGTAGAGGGTGGGAAAATTGGGGAGGGTGGGAAGATTATGGCAGTAGGATTCTGAATTCAGCTTTGCTTGTTGCCTGACCATCCCCTCAACCAAAAGATTTCCTTCCTCCATTTGCTGCTGTCTGCCCTTTTCCCTGTGTTGTGGCAGAGTGGGTAGCCTACAGTTGTGTAATTCAGCAAAGAGGAAGCCGTAAAGTACAGAGTAGGCCCTATTAGGATCCCTCTGAATTGAGGTCAGTAGATCTCCACATATTTTCCCCATGTATCGAAGAGGGACAAGCTGTCCTACAAATCTCCTCCTACTCCCCACTGCCAGCACTGTCAACCAACACCACTGCCAACCCTACTCGTCCTCACCCCAACCCTCCTCCTGATCAACAGCACTGCAACACTTCTAATCCTCACCACCAGAAGCCCAACCATTCTTCTCACTTCCAGCACCCCCACCCTCCTCCTTACCTGACACCCTAACCCTCCTTCGCCTCATATTTCTACTTCTACCTGCTGCCTCATGGTATTCCACATATTTGTGAAGGGCAGAAATTACTTTCTGTGCAAAGTAATGGGCAGGTGGTATATGGACTTGTGGGAAAAATAATGGCAGCTGAGTACCTGACATTGTGGTGTAGCATTAGCCATGAAAAAACATAAATAGGGTGCTGGGTAAAGCTAGCAGGAAGATTTTGGGCATTGAGTGATTTAGGGATATGTTTTCTGCTGCTTCTGCAGCAGCACTGCAGAGACCTATGGGCTGGCCCTGGGATAACATAAAAAGTCAGCTGGCTTATTATATAACCAGTGGATGGGAATATGGCAGGATTAGCTGAAAAGAAGCAGGAGGAGGAAAGGAGGCACAGGGGCAACACAAGAAATGCAAATGTCTTTTCTGCACCCTTGAAGAGAAGGAGAAGGGCACATGAACAGCACAGTAAACAAATTGGATTTTTGTACTGAGGTTCAAGGCACATTGAAGTAAGCGCTTTATCTCGCAATTTTCTGTATATTCCTGCACCAAAAAAACCTGTTTAATCTGCTAAAAAAGTTGATCTGGGAAAGGAAACACCTCTTTTAGGGAATTCTGGAATACCAAAAAAGGAATCAGCCTACCTAAAAGAAACAGAGATGGAGAAGTAAACCTTGATTGTGATTATCACATCCAGGCAATAGTAAGAGATGTCCTTCAACTAGAACTAGAACTGGACAAATGGAAAGTAACAAAATATTGTCTTAAAAGGTTAGGAAGTAAGAACTTGCCCACCAACAACACAGGGGACAGAAGCCACCATAACAGATGTATCTGGAACAGCACATATAACCTGATAAAATAATAATCCTCAGTAACCGCCCAAACTGTGTGACTATCTCCGCGCTTTAGGATGCACCAGCACCTGCTGGAAATAAAATGATAACCCTGAAGCTGCTACTTGAACAAATATAAATATTTGGTAACAATGTTAATGGAATGATAGTAGCGCTGAAACACTATATAAGAGTTCCTGAAATAGACAGTGGATGTCAACTAAATATACAGTGTGGTAAAAACTTAGTCCTCACAGTCTTTAATTGACTAATACCATAAGTCTATTAACGGGTGAATATGAACATCAATCCTCCTTCCAGATCTTCAATAAACATAAAAGTCCAATGTTATTGACGGTAGTTGTTGGGTAAGTATTGCAAAACTCCCGTGTAATCTGGTCGGGTCACCACAAATCCACCACCAAGTGCAGGGGGACAATAAGAAATGGCCACTCACCGGATAGATATGCTCACCTACTCTCATAAGTGAGCACCACTCGCATAATGATCACAGATCCACATGTCACCATAGGATAGATTGAATCAAGCAAGAGATGGTTCCCAATCCAGTATAGTGTCCCTTTTTCTGCCAATGTCTCCCAAATCAATCGTTAGATGTAAGGGTTGCATCAGTTTTCTTTTCTTTGGCTTTTCCCTGCTGTCTTCACCTGGCGATCTGGCCAGTAACACATATCCATAATGTCCTTCTAGATCTGCTGGCTAAGGCATTGTGGCACAGCAATTTCCATCAACCCCGCCATGAAGGAGCAGAGACTGTCGTGTGACTTCTCAGGAAAGCCAACGATTCTTCCTTCGGAGAGCTTCAACCTGCCCAGGCGGAGTCACTAGAAGCTAGGAAGGGGCGGCCATGTTTGAGTAGTCAGACTTTGTCAGTAATACTCCGAGGGCTCAGGGAAAATGGCCGCCCGCCTGGAGACGACTTACAGCCAGGAGCCTCTACAGAGCGCTCTGTAGAGGCTCCTGGCTGTAAGTCGTCTCCAGGCGGGCGGCCATTTTCCCTGAGCCCTCGGAGTATTACTGACAAAGTCTGACTACTCAAACATGGCCGCCCCTTCCTAGCTTCTAGTGACTCCGCCTGGGCAGGTTGAAGCTCTCCGAAGGAAGAATCGTTGGCTTTCCTGAGAAGTCACACGGCAGTCTCTGCTCCTTCATGGCGGGGTTGATGGAAATTGCTGTGCCACAATGCCTTAGCCAGCAGATCTAGAAGGACATTATGGATATGTGTTACTGGCCAGATCGCCAGGTGAAGACAGCAGGGAAAAGCCAAAGAAAAGAAAACTGATGCAACCCTTACATCTAACGATTGATTTGGGAGACATTGGCAGAAAAAGGGACACTATACTGGATTGGGAACCATCTCTTGCTTGATTCAATCTATCCTATGGTGACATGTGGATCTGTGATCATTATGCGAGTGGTGCTCACTTATGAGAGTAGGTGAGCATATCTATCCGGTGAGTGGCCATTTCTTATTGTCCCCCTGCACTTGGTGGTGGATTTGTGGTGACCCGACCAGATTACACGGGAGTTTTGCAATACTTACCCAACAACTACCGTCAATAACATTGGACTTTTATGTTTATTGAAGATCTGGAAGGAGGATTGATGTTCATATTCACCCGTTAATAGACTTATGGTATTAGTCAATTAAAGACTGTGAGGACTAAGTTTTTACCACACTGTATATTTAGTTGACATCCACTGTCTATTTCAGGAACTCTTATATAGTGTTTCAGCGCTACTATCATTCCATTAGCACATATAACCTAATAATGCTTTTTTTTAGGAGAGATTGGCTTAGTCCCATGTCATGAGAATGTCCTGTTGTAAATTTCTTAGTAGATTTGAGGAAATTGAACTGCTTTCTTCAAAGGTGGATAACCAACAATCCCAGCATTCACATGCAGCTTCATAGGGAAGCTGGTATTGAAGAACCTGACTATGTAGTTTTCGCAGCTTCTCCTGTGGTAGGCAAACTTTAGCATAGAAGGTATCTAAGAAAAGGCCAAACTACTCTTGATGTGACCTAAACAGAGATTAATTCACGAAGTTCAGTATCCACCAGGAGTTCCCAATCATGACCACCAAATCCATCTTAGCAATATAAACTAGGCAAGCATGGGTCAACTACGAGAGAAGAAACTCCTTTTCTGACAAAAATACCCCAGGATACAATAAAATGGCAGGAATCTCCCAAAGGATCCTCAACAGAGAAAATAAGCACAGCAGATTGCATAGGAGAAAGTGGTGTGAGTTTTAGGCTATTGTGTTCAGACAGATAATAACAATGCTGTGAAACAGAAGTATAATGAGCCCCTCAGAATGACGGGGGAGGGGGGTTGTAAAAAATTGTCACCAATGCAGGTGGTTCCGACTAAGACCTATAATAACCACAAGGAAAACATTTGTTTCCTGAGCCAAGCTTGAACTTGCAACTAATGTAAATTATGTCCTGAGTAAATTAGTTGTCAGCAGGAGCGTGACGACCACACCTCCATGTGGCATCAGGCATGGAAGAAACAACTAGAATGGTATATACCTATAACAACAGAAACTACTAAAAACCCACAGACCATAATTTTGATGTAAATCTTGGGTCCACCAGGAGTCGGAGGTGTATTATGGGTCAGCAGTAAAAGTAGTGCATGTATGGACCCTTATAAGTTACCTAACAAGACCTTACTGTGCATTACTTTTAATGCCATAGGTGTCCAGTATTTTGCTTGTGTTCTATCTTTAATGTTCACTTTTTTTGTGGTTTGCCCCACAATCACCCTGCTCATTTGTAAAGAGTCAGGTTGAAAAAGGACACCAATCTGTTAAGTTCAACCTATAAAAATGAATACATCAATAAATAATAGTGGACCTCCATGAACAGAACTCTACATCTCTAATTGATCCAAAGGAAGGAAAAAAAACCTGTATAAAGCATTGTGCTATTTGCTCCAACAGGGTAAAAATTCCTTCCTGATCCCATTTGGATATTTCCTTGATCGACAATCTTTGGCCTTATTACTTATAAATGTTAATATCCAATTCTAATCTGTGAATTTAGGAATGCAATTTTTAATTTAAAACAATCAATTTAGCTGGCTAGAACTAGTACCTGAGAAAGCCTATTCCCCTTTTCACAGTTGTTTACTGAAGAATAAATCTCTTTTCCCCCCAGAGTGCCCACCCTTGTCCTTTATAATGAATTTAAAATTAATACATTTGCACCAAATTCGGGGGATTTATTCTCCCCCAATTACTGAGGGGAGAATAAATTCAGTTTAGCTAATCTTTGTTCATATGAAGAACTGCTGTCTCCGTGAACAGGTAGAGCTTGATGGACAACATTTCAGAATTAATAACCTTTACTCAAATGAGGACTTTTTATTAGGGCATCCAAGTCTGGATGAGGCAAACCATCCATCTAGTTGATCAGCAATAGTGAAGGAAGAATGGAACAATTTGTTTTGTTTTGTTTCGCTCGCTAAGATAATAATTACGTTTTATCATATTCGTTATGTTAGAATGATTTGCTTTCAGAATTTGTTTTGTATATTCAGATTCATTTTGCATATTCGTTATTTTCAAATCAATTCAAAATTCTAAATTTGAATTTCGGAAAACTATTTTTGCCTTTTTTTTTTTAAGTCTATTCTGTACCATTCCATTCTATTCCATTATTTTCTATTCTTTTATTTTCTGTTCTTGCTTTTGTTGTTGCTTTTATTTGCTTTTCTGTTCTACTATATTCTATTTTATTATATTCTTATCTTCTTTATTCTATTTTTTTTCTTTTCCTTTATTTTCTATTCTGTTCTATTCTGTTTTATTCTATTCTATTCTTTTATTTCTATTCTATTTTTTTCTTTTCTTTTCCTTTATTTTTTTATTCTATTATCTTTTACTCTATTCCTTTGTTTTCTATTTTTTTTTTATTATATTCCTTTATTTTCTGTTCTTTTCTATTATTTTCTATTTTATAAGGCAGCCTAAGCAGGAATCATCATCTTATTTCATTTTTATACCTTACTGTATTTATTGCAATTTCCATTTCGAATTTGAATTCATTTTCAAATTCTGTTTCAAATTCACTGCTGAATTTAAATTTATTTTCAAATTCAAATTCGGATTTAGTTTTGAATATGAATTTGGATAATTCATTTTGTTACAATTTATTTCAAATTCATTGAAATGTATTATTATTGTGATTCATCGGATACATCCGAATCGCCGAATAAAGAAAATGTTTGCCAAGTTTCAATTCGTAACAAAATAAATCACACATGTCTAGAGACCAGTGTGAGTGCTCATGCCCTCACACCTACACAAGTACAAGCATGCACCTACATATAGCAATAGATAAGGCATCAGAGTCACAGCTGAGAAGGGCAAGAGCGGGAATCGGAATGGCACCCACAGGAGAAAAAAAAAACCTACAGTGCTTTGCGAAAGTATTCGGCCCCCTTGAACTTTTCGACCTTTTGCCACATTTCAGGCTTCAAACATAAAGATATAAAAATATTTTTTTGCAAGCGCTATAGGTAATCATATTAATTGATTACTTCACCTTCATAAAGATATAAAACTGTCATTTATTGTGAAGAATCAACAACAAGTGGGACACAATCATGAAGTGGAACAAAATTTATTGTATATTTCAAACTTTTTTAACAAATAAAAAACTGAAAAATTGGGCGTTCAAAATTATACAGCCCCCTTAAGTTAATACTTTGTAGCGCCACCTTTTGCTGCAATTACAGCTGTAAGTCGCTTGGGGTATGTCTCTATCAGTTTTTCACATCGAGAGACTGAAATTTTTCCTCATTCCTCCTTGCAAAACAGCTCGAGCTCAGTGAGGTTGGATGGAGAGCGTTTGTGAACAGCAGTTTTCAGTTCTTTCCACAGATTCTCGATTGGAGTCAGGTCTGGACTTTGACTTGGCCATTCTAACACCTGGCTGGATATGTTTATTTGTGAACCATTCCATTGTAGATTTTGCCTTTATGTTTTGGATCATTGTCTTGTTGGAAGACAAATCACCGTCCCAGTCTCAGGTCTTTTGCAGACTCCATCAGGTTTTCTTCCAGAATGGTCCTGTATCTGGCTCCATCCATCTTCCCATCAATTATAACCATCTTCCCTGTCACTGCTGAAGAAAAGCAGGCCCAAACCATGATGCTGCCACCACCATGTTTGACAGTGGGGATGGTGTGTTCAGGGTGATGAGCTGTGTTGCTTTTACGCCAAACATAACGTTTTTCATTGTTGCCAAAAAGTTTGATTTTGGTTTCATCTGACCAGAGCACCTTCTTCCACATGTTTGGTGTGTCTCCCAGGTGGCTTGTGGCAAACTTTAAACGACCCTTTTCATGGATATCTTTAAAAAATGGCTTTCTTCTTGCCACTCTTCCATAAAGGCCAGTCTTGTGCAGTATACGACTGATTGTTGTCCTATGGACAGAGTCTCCCACCTCAGCTGTAGATCTCTGCAGTTCATCCAGAATGATCATGGGCCTCTTGGCTGTATCTCTGATCAGTCTTCTCCTTGTATGAGCTGAAAGTTTAGAGGGACGGCCAGGTCTTCGTAGATTTGCAGTGGTCTGATACTCCTTCCATTTCAATATTATTGCTTGCACAGTGCTCCTTGGGATGTTTAAAGCTTGGTAAATCTTTTTGTATCCAAATCTGGCTTTAAACTTCTCCACAACAGTATCTCTGACATGCCTGCTGTGTTCCTTGTTCTTCATGATGCTCCCTGCACTTTAAACGAACCTCTGAGACTATCACAGTGCAGGTGCATTTATACGGAGACTTGATTACACACAGGTGGATTCTATTTATCATCATTAGTCATTTAGGTCAACATTGGATCACTCAGAGATTCTCACTGAACTTCTGGAGAGAGTTTGCTGCACTTTTTTTGTACGCCCAATTTTTCAGTTTTTTATTTTTTATTTACAAAGTTTGAAATATCCAATAAATTTCGTTCCACTTCATGATTGTGTCCCACTTGTTGTTGATTCTTCACAAAAAATTACAGTTTTAAATCTTTATGTTTGAAGCCTGAAATTTGGCAAAAGTTCGCAAAGTTCCAGGGGGCCGAATACTTTCGCAAGGCACTGTAATTCAGAGTCCTCGTCAAGAATATACTGTATATAAGTATCAGGAAATGTAAAATAAGTACAGCCCTAAATAAAAATAAAAAGTAGGGTCCTGGTATGGTAAAACACCTCAACTGAACTGCCAGATCAACTAAGAACCTAGATAATGGAGTCATAACTCATATGCCTAGTCTGTAACTTTTTCTATACACTGCTCAAAAAAAAATGAAAGGAACGCTTTTTATTCAGAGTATAGCATCAAGTCAAATAAACTCCTGGGATATTGATCTGGTTAGTTAAATAGCAGAGGGGGTTGTAAATAAGTTTCAGCTGCTTTGGTGGTAATTAAATTAATAACAGGTGCACTAGATGGGCAACAATGAGACATCCTCCAAAACAGGAATGGTTTTACAGTTGGAGGCCACTGATATTTTTTTCCCTACTCATCTCTTCTGACTGTTTTTCACTACTTTTGCATATGGCTAGGGTCAGTGTCACTATTAGTAGCATGGAGGCAATACCTGGACCCTATAGAGGTTGCACAGACAGTCCAACTCCTCCAGGGTGGAACATCAATACATGCCATTGCCAGAAGGTTTGCTGTGTCTCCCAGCACATTCTCAAGAGCATGGAGGAGGTTCCAGGAGACAGGCAGATACTCTAGGAGAGCTAGACAGGGCCGTAGAAGGTCCTTACCCCATCAGCAGGACCGGTATCTGCTCCTTTGTCCAAAGAGGAGCATTAAGAGCACTGCCAGAGTCCTATAAAAATGACCTCCAGCAGGCCACTGGTGTGAATGTCTCTGACCAAACAATCAGAAACAGACTTCATTATGGGTGACCTAAAGGCACAACATCCTCTAGTGGGCCCTGTGCTCACTGCCCGGCACCGTGGAGTTTGATTGGCATTTGCCATTGAACAACAGAATTGGCAGGTCCACCACTGGCGTCCTTTGCTTTTCACAGATGAGAGCAGGTACACCCTGAGCACATGTGATGGATGTGACCGGTTGGTGGTGAGTCTGGATGGTCTGGGATGGCATATTCTTGGAGTGACACACAGACCTCTACAGGCTAGACCCTGACTGCCATTAGATGTCAGGATGAAATCCTTGGACCTATTGTCAAACCCTACGCTGGTGCAGTGAGTCCTGGGTTCCTCCTGGTGCACGACAATGCCCAGCCTCATGTGGCAAGAGTATGCAGCCAGTTCCTGGAGGATGAAGGAATTGATACCATTGAATAGCCTCCACGCTCACCTGACCTAAATCCAATAGAACACCTCTGGGAAATTATGTTTCAGTCCATCCGAGGTCGCCAGGTTGCACCTCAGCCTGTTCAGGGGCTCATTGATGTCCTGGTCCAGATCTGGGAGGAAATACTCCAGGACACCATCTGTCATCGTTAGGGGCATGCCCCAATATTGTTAGGCATACATATAAGCATGTGGGGGCAACGCAAATTAGTGAGTACCATTTTGAGTTGCTGCAATGAAATTTCAGCAAAATGGACTAGCCTGCTGCATCATTTTTTTCACTTTGATTTTGGGAGTGTTTTTGAATTCAGCCCTTCTGTAGGGTGATCATTTTCATTTCCATCAAACGATGTGGCATCCTTTCAATCCTAACACATTACACAGTCCATATCAGTATACATATCCAGCATGATATGTTTACCTATTGAGATCTGATGTTTTTTCAAAGTGTTCCTTTTTTTTTGAGCAGTGTAGTTGTAAAGACTCACTTTGCCCTGAACTTTTCCATTGCTAAGACCCACACCTATCAGCTCATTTCCTGGCACTCCTCTGTTGACACTAAAGGTTACAGCAGTCAGTCTCCTGTTGCTTGGGTTATATAACACCTTGGACTCTTCCTCTCTGCTCTTATTGGCCATGACATCCTGTGTTACAACAATGCCTTTGCTCCAGCCTTTGGAGGCATTCTGTTGCCAGACAATGCCTGCAACTCAGTCCTCCCTGCTTTCCTCCCATTGGCCTGTGTTCCTCTCTTCTGTTGGTGTCTGATATAAACCTCACAAGCCATGAAATTGGGGCTTATGATAGGTTTACTCATGTGCTTCACTAGCTGCTCTGCCTGTATCTGTTTGTCTCCTCTGTGTACAGGCCACGTCTCTCACTTCTGCCCAGATCAACCTCAGCCTGTTATTGACCATCTCTTCTGCCCTACGCCTAGATTTACTCTTTTCTGATTATTAACCTTGTCTCTTTTTGCCGTTTGCACTGACCACTGGCCTGTTTACTGACTATGTATATCTGCCTGGTGTCTGAACTCACCATGTGACTTTTTACTGAATACATTCCTTAGCATGCTCCTGCCAAGGCACCAGGCTTTACCACCATCTACAGGCATCAATATATCCCATACCACCAGACTTGTATAAAGTACTCGAAATTTCTACTTGAGTAAAAGTACAAGTGCTCGATCAAAAAGTGACTTGAGTAGAAGTGGAAGTGCTCGGAGAAAAAGTTACTTAAGTAGAAGTACTAAAGTATTCAACATTTTTTTTACTTAAGTATTGCAAGTAGTTTTTTCAAAAAATTTGCTACTTAAGTACTAAAAGTAAAAAGTACCAGTAGTTTTGAAAAAAAAATTCTACTCAAGTACTGAAAGTAGAAGTACAAGTACTGTGTTATGAAGTTATTAAAGAAAGAAGTCAAAAGTTTGAACATCATATTATTTTTTATTATTTCAAATGATTTATTCAAATGATTAACCTGTGTTTTTTAGCAGTTTCTTGATGCACTTTAAGCGCTGTAGCACCATTTATTTGTTTGTTTCATATTTTCTTTTCATTGGAAAGATTTGGTATAGCAGCTTTTATTATACACAGCCTTTATTTTCGTATGCGCTGATTTACAAATGACATTATACACATTTTTTTGAGCTTTATGCAACCTGCCATCTACTGTTCTGGCAGTGGTAATTTTTTTAAAAGTAACGAGTAACTATGAAGCACAAAAAAAAAATACTTGAGTAGAAGTATTGAAATCATCGAAAAAATGTAGTGAAGTAAAAGTAGAAGTAGGAGAAAAAAATTCTACTCTAGGAAAGTACAGATACCGCATTTCGGTACTTAAGTACAGTACTTAAGTAGTTCTACTTCGTTACTATACATCTCTGCATACCACAGATACTTTTTGTTTTTTCATTGCTTAGCTTCTTTGGCTACCAGGTCACGGTATATAGCATCGTGTTATAGGTCCAGGGGGCAACCAAGTACCAGTAGGCCAGCTTGCCTTGGGAGAAGGGGGGCTGCTATTGGTGAAGCTATGCTAGGCAGATAGTGTAGTGTGATCACATTCTGTGACCTCTTGCACAGGAGCAAGCCTCTTCTCTAATTTTTCCCACTCAATTACAGCAGCCTCTGTAAAAAGATGCACAAAGTCTCAAACATATTTTTAAAATACCAAATATAAATGCATTTGGTACCATTTGGCTTGTACTTTTACTATGGCTAGTATGCTGCAGACAGAGGCTGCAGGCCACAATGGTGCTGTTGGCAGCAAATGCATAAAAAAAGTCCCACACTTCAGAGCTCTTTCTGTTTGCTGCCCATTCAGGTGAGCACTTACTGTTCTGATGCTACCCACTTTCTACAAAACACAAACCCGAAGCCTATATTTTAAATTTTTTGGGAATATTTGGATATACAAGGATAGGATAGGGGTTTGAAGCGTTTTTGTGCACTCTGTATTGACATTTTAATAAACTTTAAGCATTTCTACTATAGAGCAGGCTTTACAATAATTATAATTTACCCCATCATGTTATCGATAGGATAATACAGGATATATAAACTGTTCCTTTGCTCATAAACTCTTCTATGTTGTCTTTGAACCCCATCATGTTATCGATAGGATAATACAGGATATATAAACTGTTCCTTTGCTCATAAACTCTTCTATGTTGTCTTTGAACCCCATCATGTTATCGATAGGATAATACAGGATATATAAACTGTACCTTTGCTCATAAACTCTTCTATGTTGTCTTTGAAAGGCTGTAAATATTCCACCAAAGATTTCTGATAGACTTTTGCTGCTTCGGTCTCACATGCTGTTAAAAAAAATAATAATAATAATAATGTTCTTTTTGATAAATGTACATTTGAACAATTTTATGATTTTTAATTTTTTTTGTGGATGATTAATGTTATTCTCAACAGCAGATTTTTTTTTTTTAAAAGAAAAAAAGGTGACAAATGAATTAAACAATAAATGAAGATATGCAAACCAATCTGCACATAGTAGAAATCCAATGTGTATTTCAGCCCAATCTATTGAAATTTACAAATGCATAATTTTTTCCTTTCGGTCTCCTTCACTAAATTTTTTTTTGTTATCTCACAATGCACTTTAACAAGTTGTGGATACTTAAAAAGAGGCCAAAATAAAGAGGCCGGTCTCTCAGAACATGGCACCGATAAGGACACAGCTCTTTAGCACTATGGTAGCTCACAAACCTGACTGTTCTAAAAATATGTGTGAGAGCTCATTCATTAGAACTTTAATATTACCTAATGTCACATACACATAGTGTATTTTCCAGGGGCGTAACTACAGGGGTTGCAGGGGTTGCAATCGCAACCGGGCCCCATGCTCAAGGGGGCCCATGTGGCTCCCCTGTACACCTGAATAGGAGGGGTGGCGGGGGCAGCATGTAGAGAAATCACTGTCCTCCTTTTTCCTTCTGTAGCTGCAGGAGGAAAATGGAGGAGATTTGTTCCTCTGTACGCTGCCCCGCCACTCCTATCAAGTATACTTGTGTTCTGCTGTCTCTGGGCCCCTGTGTGCTCCCCTGGTCCCCCCCTTCTGTGCTGCCCCCCTTCAGAATTCTCCCTTCCCTCACCGTAATAAAGGGCCCCGCAACTAGAGTAAAGGGCCCCAGGGCGCCAGGGGTCCAGGGGGCCCTTCATGGTTTCTTGCACCGGGGCCCTGAAGGTTCTAGTTACGCCTCTGGTATTTTCCCAATGCATTCCAATCATTACATTCCAATAACTACATGTTCAACCCTCTCACACTCTATCAGCATGATTGTTCTCATGATTGATGTGCACTGTTCTGAGATTCCATTTTTAAAGTGGTTGTAAACCCCACACATGAAATGTGAACAAAGCACATCCTTCTGATCTGTTTAGTTTGCCTCTATCCAAAGTACTGAGTGCGATTTTTCTGTGCTGCCTTGTTGCTCTGTTATCACCATGCGTCACTTCAGACAGGTTTTCCCAACACAGAGTGATAAAAAGGTGATGGGGAGAGAGCTCCAGCACACAGCCTCTGACTGGTGTGCCCAGCTGTGCATGTTATCCATGTACTTTTTAAAGGGGGTGTGTCCCTTCCCTCCAATCATGGGCTCAGAGCTGCCCTCACTGAGATCTGCACTTTGAAATTTCAGATCCCCACCCCCTTCTGCTGGATCCTAGAAAAAAATCCTTTGGTCTGTGTGTTTTTAGAATGATCTACAGAAGAAATGGCTGCAGATAAACAGGTACAGGTATGTAGGAGAATGTGTTTCATCTCTGTGTTTCATCCCTGTGTATCCCCTGATGCTAGTCACTTCCCTGGGTAGATGGGAGGGTTTCCAACCACTTTAAAGTTTTTTTATGTGGAATTTAATGCCAATGGTTTTTTCTTTACTTTCAGGCAACGCAATCCAGTTTACATACTGCTGTGTGAACTACTACTGAAGAAATGGAAAGCAAGCACCTGACCAAAAGGCTTCTCAAGTATGAAAGCTTTGCATGCATTTATGTAATTAACCACTTGCTGGTGGCCTGCCGTAATATTACTGTGGCAGGGCGGCTCGGCTGCGTCCAGTCACGTAGTGCATGTGGTTTCAGCTGCCCGCGCCACCGGAGCCACGCTCCCGCTGTGTTTAGACACAGCGGGAGGCAGGCCGCAGAAGGAGCCGCAGCGATTGCCGCTGCCCTCCCGCGATCGTCCGAGAAACCGAGAGAAGACCCGCCTGCTTATATAAACAAAGCAGGTGGATCTTCTGTCAGACAGGCAGGGAAAGATCAGCAGTTTCAGCTAAGCGATCTCTCTGTGCCTGTTACAGAACCCTCCCCCCCCCCACACACACACACAGTCAGTAAGCATATTGGCCATACATTTAACCCCTTTGATCACCCCCAGTATTAACCCCTTCCCTGCCAGTGTCATTTATACAGTAACAGTGCATATTATTTAGCACTGATTACTGTATTAGTGTCACTGATCCCCAAAAAGTGTAAAAAATGTCAGTTAGGGGCCCGATCTGTCCGCTGCAATGTTGCAGTCCCATTATAAATCGCAGATTGCCGGCATTACTAATAAAAAATAAATAAATAAATAAAAAGTCCAGAAATCTATCCCGTAGTTTGTAAACGCTATAAC
Organism: Pelophylax lessonae; assembly: GCF_965119305.1. Taxonomy (NCBI): domain Eukaryota; kingdom Metazoa; phylum Chordata; class Amphibia; order Anura; family Ranidae; genus Pelophylax; species Pelophylax lessonae. The sequence continues at coordinate 466,833,933 of NC_138770.1, read as the reverse complement.
CTTTGTGCAAACCAATTAAAATACACTTTTTGGGATTTTGTTTACCAAAAATATGTAGCAGAATACAAATTGGCCTAAACTGATAAAAAATGTAATTTTAAAATATTTTTATTGGGAATGTTTTATAGCAGAAAGCAAAAGATATGGTGTTTTTTTTTTTTCAAAATTTACGCTCTTTTTTTGTTTATAGCACAAAATCTAAAAACCACAGAGGTGATCAAATACTACCAAATGAAAGCTCTATTTGTGGGAAAAAAGGACATCAATTGTATTTGGGTACAGCTTCGCACGACCACGCAATTTTCCGTTAAAGTAACGCAGTGCCGAATCGCAAGAAACGGCCTGGCCATTAAGGGTGTAATACCTTCCGGGGCTGAAGTGGTTAAAGACCTTATAGCGAGTTGTCCAGAGAATTTTAGGAATTACTTATGTTTGTCCTATATTTCTTTTACAGCATCTTTGAAATAGTTTATTAATCCTGATGTAAAATATAATATTGTAAAATTTTCTTATCCATACAATTTATTTCTTAATATATACTGTATATTTTCTTGGTGGCAGAACTACTCTTGTATCTTGTTTAGTATAGGGCCCATGAAAAGTTTGGTTTGCTCCTGTATTTACTGGTTGCTGGAATGATTACAAGCTTTATAACTTCCTAGAATAATATCGCTTTCTGGAAGCCCAGTTGTATTATGTTTGGTAAAAAAAAACAAAAAAAAAAACATAAAAATACATTGAAGGCACAGGAAAATGTAGATAGTAAATGTTTTACTTGTGGAATTGCTTATAACTGACCCAGCAATAAGCCTCGGTTCACACTTGTGCGAGTGCGGGAAGGCTGCGAATTCGCAGCCTGTTCCCGCATCGCACACACACCCCCGGCAGTTCACACTGCCATATGCGATACGCTGGGGGTGTCAATGTAATCTTAACGACACCCCCAGTTTGAGCTAGAGCTCTGCAATCAGCAGGGAGCATGAGCATTGGTTAGTCTTAGCTCTTATGCCTCGTACACACGTTCAGATAATCGGACGACTTATCGTTCGCATTTTGTTGCATTATACTAATATCGAATTCAACAATGCGTACTTAGCGTATGATTTTTTTCGTACGATTCTGGAAAAGCTTCCTGGTTGCGTAGCTTTGTATCGGATGGTGAAAAACAAAAACAATGGCAGCCAGGCTTTTTCTGGGTTATTTTTGTGTTTCTGATCATGCGTGGTCTTTGTCTATCGATTTTTAGCGGACGCATACTGTACTGATTAAACGATTGTCGTTTGCTAGCAGTGGCGGCTGGTGCTCAAAATTTTTGGGGGGGCGCAAAAACAAAAATGTAATAGGTATTGCTTCGCGGCAAAAAACGAGGTAAAAAAATTGCATGACTTTGAGGTCATGGTACAGGCATGGCACATGTGATGGTATAGGCATGGCACAGATGGTACAGGCATGGCACAGGTGATGGAATAGGCATGGCACAGATGGTATAGGCATGGAACAGGTGGTAGAATAGGCATGGCACAGGTGATGGTATAGGCATGGCACAGGTGATGGTATAGGCATGGCACAGGTGATGGTATAGGCATGGCGCAGGTGATGGAATAGGCATTGCACAGGTGATGGTACAGGCATGGCACAGGTGATGGAATAGGCATGGCACAGATGGTATAGGCATGGCACAGGTGATGGAATAGGCATGGCACAGATGGTACAGGCATGGCACAGGTGATGGTACAGGCATGGCACAGGTGATGAAATAGGCATTGCACAGGTGATGGTACAGGCATTGCACAGGTGATGGTACAGGCATGGCACAGGTGATGAAATAGGCATGGCACAGATGGTATAGGCATGGCACAGGTGATGGAATAGGCATGGCACAGATGGTACAGGCATGGCACAGGTGATGGTACAGGCATGGCACAGGTGATGGTACAGGCATGGCACAGATGGTACAGGCATGGCACAGGTGATGGAATAGGCATGGCACAGATGGTATAGGCATGGCACAGGTGATGGAATAGGCATGGCACAGATGGTACAGGCATGGCACAGGTGGTGGAATAGGCATGGCACAGATGGTACAGGCATGGCGCAGGTGGTGGAATAGGCATGGCACAGGCATGGCGCAGGTGGTGGAATAGGCATGGCACAGATGGTATAGGCATGGCACAGGTGATGGAATAGGCATGGCACAGATGGTACAGGCATGGCACAGGTGGTGGAATAGGCATGGCACAGATGGTACAGGCATGGCGCAGGTGATGGAATAGGCATGGAACAGATGGTACAGGCATGGCACAGGTGATGGAATAGGCATGGCACAGGTGATGGTAAGGTCATGGCACAGGTGGTGGAATAGGCATGGCACAGATGGTACAGGCATGGCGCAGGTGATGGAATAGGCATGGAACAGATGGTACAGGCATGGCACAGGTGATGGAATAGGCATGGCACAGGTGATGGTAAGGTCATGGCACAGGTGGTGGAATTGGCATGGCACAGATGGTACAGGCATGGCGCAGGTGATGGAATAGGCATGGCACAGGTGATGGAATAGGCATGGCACAGGTGATGGTAAGGTCATGGCACAGGTGGTGGAATAGGCATGGCACAGGTGATGGAATAGGCATGGCACAGGTGATGGTAAGGTCATGGCACAGGTGGTGGAATAGGCAAGGCACAGATGGTACAGGCATGGCGCAGGTGATGGAATAGGCATGGCACAGGTGATGGTAAGGTCATGGCACAGGTGGTGGAATAGGCATGGCGCAGGTGGTGGAATAGGCATGGCACAGATGGTACAGGCATGGCACAGGTGATGGTAAGGTCATGGCACAGGTGGTGGAATAGGCATGGCACAGATGGTACAGGCATGGGGCAGGTGATGGAATAGGCATGGCACAGGTGATGGTAAGGCCATGGCACAGGTGGTGGAATAGGCATGGCGCAGGTGGTGGAATAGTCATGGCACAGATGGTACAGGCATGGCACAGGTGATGGTAAGGTCATGGCACAGGTGGTGGAATAGGCATGGCACAGATGGTACAGGCATGGCGCAGGTGGTGGAATAGGCATGGCACAGGTGATGGAATAGGCATGGCACAGATGGTACAGGCATGGCGCAGGTGGTGGAATAGGCATGGCACAGGTGATGGAATAGGCATGGCACAGATGGTACAGGCATGGCGCAGGTGGTGGAATAGGCATGGCACAGGCATGGCGCAGGTGGTGGAATAGGCATGGCACAGATGGTACAGGCATGGCACAGGTGGTGGAATAGGCATGCCGCAGATGGTACAGGCATGGCGCAGGTGATGGAATAGGCATGGCACAGATGTTACAGGCATGGCACAGGTGATGGAATAGGCATGGCACAGGTGATGGTAAGGTCATGGCACAGGTGGTGGAATAGGCATGGCACAGATGGTACAGGCATGGCGCAGGTGATTGAATAGGCATGGCACAGGTGATGGAATAGGCATGGCACAGGTGATGGAATAGGCATGCCGCAGATGGTACAGGCATGGCGCAGGTGATGGAATAGGCATGGCACAGATGGTACAGGCATGGCACAGGTGATGGTAAGGTCATGGCACAGGTGATGGTAAGGTCATGGCACAGGTGGTGGAATAGGCATGGCACAGATGGTACAGGCATGGCGCAGGTGGTGGAATAGGCATGGCACAGGCATGGCGCAGGTGGTGGAATAGGCATGGCACAGATGGTACAGGCATGGCACAGGTGATGGTAAGGTCATGGCACAGGTGATGGTAAGGTCATGGCACAGGTGGTGGTAAGGTCATGGCACAGGTGGTGGAATAGGCATGGCACAGATGGTACAGGCATGGCGCAGGTGGTGGAATAGGCATGGCACAGGCATGGCGCAGGTGGTGGAATAGGCATGGCACAGGCATGGCGCAGGTGGTGGAATAGGCATGGCACAGATGGTACAGGCATGGCACAGGTGATGGTAAGGTCATGGCACAGGTGATGGTAAGGTCATGGCACAGGTGGTGGAATAGGCATGGCACAGATGGTACAGGCATGGCGCAGGTGGTGGAATAGGCATGGCACAGGCAATGGGCAGGTGGTGGAATAGGCATGGCACAGGCATGGCGCTGGTGGTGGAATGGGCATGGCACAGGCATGGCGCAGGTGGTGGAATAGGCATGGCACAGATGGTACAGGCATGGCACAGGTGGTGAAATAGGCATGGCACAGATGGTACAGGCATGGCACAGGTGATGGTAAGGTCATGGCACAGGTGGTGGTAAGGTCATGGCACAGGTGGTGGAATAGGCATGGCACAGATGGTACAGGCATGGCGCAGGTGGTGGAATAGGCATGGCACAGGCATGGCGCAGGTGGTGGAATAGGCATGGCACAGGCATGGCGCAGGTGGTGGAATAGGCATGGCACAGGCATGGTGCAGGTGGTGGAATAGGCATGGCACAGATGGTACAGGCATGGCACAGGTGATGGTAAGGTCATGGCACAGGTGATGGTAAGGTCATGGCACAGGTGGTGGAATAGGCATGGCACAGATGGTACAGGCATGGCGCAGGTGGTGGAATAGGCATGGCACAGGCATGGCGCAGGTGGTGGAATAGGCATGGCACAGGCATGGCGCTGGTGGTGGAATGGGCATGGCACAGGCATGGCGCAGGTGGTGGAATAGGCATGGCACAGATGGTACAGGCATGGCACAGGTGGTGGAATAGGCATGGCACAGATGGTACAGGCATGGCACAGGTGATGGTAAGGTCATGGCACAGGTGGTGGTAAGGTCATGGCACAGGTGGTGGTAAGGTCATGGCACAGGTGGTGGAATAGGCATGGCACAGATGGTACAGGCATGGCGCAGGTGGTGGAATAGGCATGGCACAGGCATGGCGCAGGTGGTGGAATAGGCATGGCACAGGCATGGCGCTGGTGGTGGAATGGGCATGGCACAGGCATGGCGCAGGTGGTGGAATAGGCATGGCACAGATGGTACAGGCATGGCACAGGTGGTGGAATAGGCATGGCACAGATGGTACAGGCATGGCACAGGTGATGGTAAGGTCATGGCACAGGTGGTGGTAAGGTCATGGCACAGGTGGTGGTAAGGTCATGGCACAGGTGGTGGAATAGGCATGGCACAGATGGCACAGGCATGGCGCAGGTGGTGGAATAGGCATGGCACAGGCATGGCGCAGGTGGTGGAATAGGCATGGCACAGGCATGGCGCTGGTGGTGGAATGGGCATGGCACAGGCATGGCGCAGGTGGTGGAATAGGCATGGCACAGATGGTACAGGCATGGCACAGGTGGTGGAATAGGCATGGCACAGATGGTACAGGCATGGCACAGGTGATGGTAAGGTCATGGCACAGGTGGTGGTAAGGTCATGGCACAGGTGGTGGTAAGGTCATGGCACAGGTGGTGGAATAGGCATGTCACAGATGGTACAGGCATGGCGCAGGTGGTGGAATAGGCATGGCACAGGCATGGCGCAGGTGGTGGAATAGGCATGGCACAGGCATGGCGCTGGTGGTGGAATGGGCATGGCACAGGCATGGCGCAGGTGGTGGAATAGGCATGGCACAGATGGTACAGGCATGGCACAGGTGGTGGAATAGGCATGGCACAGATGGTACAGGCATGGCACAGGTGATGGTAAGGTCATGGCACAGGTGGTGGTAAGGTCATGGCACAGGTGGTGGTAAGGTCATGGCACAGGTGGTGGAATAGGCATGGCACAGATGGCACAGGCATGGCGCAGGTGGTGGAATAGGCATGGCACAGGCATGGCGCAGGTGGTGGAATAGGCATGGCACAGGCATGGCGCAGGTGGTGGAATGGGCATGGCACAGGCATGGCGCAGGTGGTGGAATAGGCATGGCACAGATGGTACAGGCATGGCACAGGTGGTGGAATAGGCATGGCACAGATGGTACAGGCATGGCACAGGTGATGGTAAGGTCATGGCACAGGTGGTGGTAAGGTCATGGCACAGGTGGTAGTAAGGTCATGGCACAGGTGGTGGAATAGGCATGGCACAGATGGCACAGGCATGGCGCAGGTGGTGGAATAGGCATGGCACAGGCATGGCGCAGGTGGTGGAATAGGCATGGCACAGGCATGGCGCAGGTGGTGGAATAGGCATGGCACAGGCATGGCGCAGGTGGTGGAATAGGCACTTACCTGGCGACGGCTCGGCTCCCGGCGGCGGCTTCTCCCCTCCTCGCGACTCTGATGTCCGTCCTCTTCTGCTCGGCTCCTGGCGGCGGCTTCTCCCCTCCTCGCGACTCCTCTTCTTCGCGGGCTGCGGCGGGAAAGTGACCGGGCGGTGACGGTGAGTGACTGATGCACGCACCGGCACCGCCCCCAACGAGGTCACCATGGATGTCCTGAATCATGATTGGTCCAGGCTGGAGTATGGACCAATCATGATCCAAGACATCACAAAAGGGGGTGGTGTAGCGCATTTTTCTGCGCTACAGTTACGCCCCAGAAGGCCGCCAATTGGCGCCTCTGCTGGTGGAAAACCCCACCCCCCATCGGCACCAATGCGGCGGACGCCGAAAGAGGGGTGGTGGAGCGCAGAGCTCTGCGCTACAGTTACGCCCCAGAAGGCCGTCTATCGGCGCCTCTGCGGGTGGAAAACCCCACCCCCATAGGCACCAATGAGACGGGCGCCCCTTGTGGGCAAAAAATTTTTTTTTTTTTTTTTTTTTTTAAATCTTTTTTTTTTCTTTTTCTTTTTTTGGGGGGGGGGGGGGGCGGCGCCCCTGCGCCCCCTATGGGCCGGCCGCCACTGTTTGCTAGGCTATCGTACCACAGAAGTTTTCGTGTTTGTCCCTTCGGATTTTGTTGGACGAAATGTCGTGATCAGCTGTCGAAAGCTGTGTACTAACGATCAGATTATCGTGCGATCAAGTCAAAAGTGATTTTTCGTGTTTGTCCCTTCGGATTTTGTTGGACAAAATGTCGTGATCAGCTGTTGAAAGCTGTGTACTAACGATAAGATTATCGTGCGATCAAGTCAAAAGTGATTTTTTTTTCATACGATTATCTGAACGTTTGTACGAGGCATTACTGGGCAGGGAACATGTTGTACTTTTGCAGAGAAACCACTGCTTACAAACAATGCTGGGACATTTCTGCTGATCCTGGAGACGTGCCACATCACATTTACCATCTACCTTTCACTGTACATGTAATTATGTTTTTTTTTTTTTTTTATCAAGCTACAATTTGGAGTTAAAGCGGTATAAAGCCCAAAAGCAAACATTTATTATATTGCAGCCTACCAATACTTATATGTGGTGGCTTCATTAGTTTTGTTTTTTAGACTTTCTTTCCCTTATTCACACCTGTTGGTCTGTTGTTTTTCAAAAGAACAATTTCTCTTCCATATTTCACAGTTACAGGGATGAGACAAATAATTTAATACTGACAAGGGAGCTTTCAATGATCAGCTTTTTTTTATTTATGAAAAACCTTTATCCCAAAAGGAAAAAAAAATATTTCTGTAACTGCTTATAAAGTGTGAGCTGGAGTTTGGCTTCAATTTGTTAGTGTATTTAAATCTGCTAGTGCAGCTAACACTCACCTCCCCCTAGACTGTCAATTCTGCTGTCCAAAGGTGCCCCTGTGCTCGTTCATCCAGAGTGGAGGCCCTCTCATACAGGTGTGTTACTGGCCAGTATATGTGTGTACAAATGTTCACATTTGTATGAAAAAGATTTTTGAAACAACTGCACATACCTTTCAAGTCTTTTTTTATTTTTCGAAGATCTTTTACAAAATCTTCAAACTTCATCTGTGAAGCTTGAAAAAGATCTTGAGGTTCTGGCAGTATAAAAACACATTCTTCTTTACCCGCATTCTGTAAATGAAAACAGCAGTTAAAATGATAAAACCTATAAAAGTTAATTTTTAAATATTTACAGTAAACCTGTTTCAAACCAAAGCCATTTGAACCAAGCATATGACAAAAGAAATGCATAAGAGGAATTTTCCTTCAGTGAAAACCTTTTGTCAAAATGATCAATAAATCTTGAGATGTAAGTGCCACTCTCAAATCTTGTTGTAAAAGCCTTGTTTGCCCCTCCCTTTCCTGCTTCTTAAGATTTTTCATTAATCTGTGAAGCACCTTTAACACTAAAAGGAAAATAGGAAAGCTTAAAGGGTAACTCCACTTCCGTGGGGAAAAAAATAGCAAATAAAGAAAAAATATTATAGCGAATACAATTGTATTGTAGAGTGGCCAGACAGAAGCCACACCTCAATAAAAGGCACATGACAGCCCTCCTGGAGTTCGCCAAAAGGCTCCTGAAGGACTCTCAGACCATGAGAAACTAAATTCTCTGGTCCGATGAAACAAAGATTGAACTCTTTAGCCAGAATGACAAGCATAATGTCTGGAGGAAATCAAGCACCGCTCATCACCTAATACCGTCCCTACAGTGAAGAACGGTGGTGGCAGCATCATGCTGTGGGAATGTTTTTCAGTAGCAGGAACTAGGAGACTAGTCAGGATTGAGGGAAAGATGAATGCAGAAGAGTACAGAGACATCCTTGATGAAAACCTGCTCCAGTGTGCTCTGGACCTCCACCATTTAGGCCTGTATCGCAGAGTGGTCAGACAGAAGCCACTCCTCAGTAAAAGGCACATGACAGCCCACCTGGAGTTGGCCAAAAGGCACCTGAAGGACTCTTAGACCATGAGAAACAAAATTCTCTAGTCCGATGAAACAAAGATTGAACTCTTTAGCCAGAATGACAAGTGTCATGTCTGGAGGAAACCAAGCACCGCTCATCATCTAATACCATCCCTACAGTGAAGAATGGTGGTGGCAGCATCATGCTGTGGGAATGTTTTTCAGTAGCAGGATTAGGAGACTAGTTAGAATTGAGGGAAAGATGAATGCAGAAGAGTACAGAGACATCCTTGATTAAAACCTGCTCCAGAGTGCTCTGGACCTCAGACTGGGGTGAAGGTTCACCTTCCAATAGGACAATGAACCTAAACACACAGCAAAGATAACAAAGGAGTGGCTACAGGACAACTTTGTAAATGTCCTGGAGGGGCACAGCCAGAGCCCAGACATGAACCCAATTGAACATCTCTGGAGAGATCTGAAAATGGCTGTGAACCAACGCTCCCCATCCAATCTGATGGAGCTTGAGAGGTCCTGCAAAGAAGAATGGGAAAAACTGCCCAAAAAAATAGGCGTGCCAAGCTTGTAGCATCATATTTAAAAAGACTTGAGACTGTAATTTCTGCCAAAGACGCTTTATTAAAGTATTGAGCAAAGACTGTAAATACTTCTGTACATATAATTTTTTTCGTTTTTTATTTTTATTAAATTTGCAAGGATTTCAAACAAACTTCTTTCATGTTGTTATTATGGGGTTATGTTTTAAGAATTTTGAGGAAAATAATGAATGTAATCCATTTTGGAATAAGACTGTAACATAACAAAATGTGTAAAAGGTGAAGGTGCTGTGAATATTTTACAGATGCGCTGTAAGTACTCTAAACAGCAGCAGTGCATCTGTTAAAAATTGTAATAATTGATCTAATTTCTTACTTTTGGCCAACTAAATATACAACTGAAAGTGTTTATCTCTTTGATAAGTGCAAAACATGCCTGTGGATGCTGAAACAGTCACACACTTAGGCCTTTTTAAAAGCCTTTTCGGTCTTGTGAAGGCAAAATTAATTGAATTAAATGAAGCAAAATGGGAGGATGTTTCTACTTACCCAGTTGTCTACATTTGTTGTCTCACACAGGTCCAAAACCCCCTCCTCTGTACACAACACATCTCTTGTACGCCCACCAGTTTCTTATCTCCCCTTGCTCCCTCCGTGCACAGCCCCCTTGAGACCTGGTATCTGTAGAAAGATGAGCTCCTGACCAAATGACTGGGAGCCATTTAGAAGCCTTCCTCTTTAAATGATCACTCTGACAGCCAATCACAGTGAGCATTCATTCTGGGTTCACACTACTGTGATGAACGAACCAGCGCAATTCCAGTGTGGGTTCCCACATCGCATGTCTCTCGCAGGCAGTTCACACTGACCTATGCAAACCGCTGTGGGTGTCAATACAAAGTTAATGACACCCCCAGATCGGTTTTGCAGAGCGAACTGCCAAATGGTGCAGGAATCAGATCCCATAGGGGTGAACACCCATGCAATCCGATTCCAGTGCGGACCCTAAAAACGGTCCTGCATCATTTTTGTTTGAATGCAACGTAAATTCAGCCATAGTTTTTTATAGCTGAATTTGCATCTCACAGACATTGCATGTAATCTGCACAGCAATGTCTAACTTTGCAATAGTGTGAACCCAGCCTCAGTGTAACAGTGTAAGCCAAAACAAAAGTAATGCAGTAGCTATCTTATCTCTTCTATCTGTTCTCTGTCAGGCAGATCTGTGAGTGAGCTGACACAAAAGAATATTTATTGCAGGGATCTCCAAACTACGGCCCTCCAGCTATTGCAGAACTACACGTCCCGTGAAGCATGGTAAAACTCTGACATTCACAGCTATGACTAGGCATGATGGGAATTGTAGTTTCTGAGCAACTGGAGGGCCATAGTTTGAAGATCCCTGATTTATTGTGTGCACAAGGAGTTAGTAAACTCTTAAGGAACTAAGAAATGCTCTTATTTTACTACTTAACCCATTCATTTTAAAATGTATAACCACGATTTAACACTTTCATATATGCAAAGTTATTTCTTTTGTTAGTAACTTTAACATGCTTTGTACCAAAAATGTTATGTTAATGTTGCAGTAAATAGAACAAGCAGCAGAATAAAATTTATGTTTTTCCCACAGTAATGGTCTTTGTGTTCAAAATATATACTGATCAAACTTGAAAAAATACATTTTATTTCAGATTTTTACTCTTTTTCCCCTTAAAATGCAAATAAATGTAAAAAAAAGGGCCTCAAGAAAGCCCAGTTTTCCCCCCAAAAACAATATACAGTTAGCTCCATAAATATTGGGACATTGACAAAATTCTAATCTTTTTGGCTCTATACACAACCACAATGAATTTGAAATGAAACAAACAAGATGTGCTTTAACTTCAGACTTTCAGCTTTAATTTGAGGGTATTTACATCCAAATCAGGGAACGGTGTAGGAATTACAACAGTTTGTATATGTGCCTCCCACTTTTTAAGGGACCAAAAGTAATGGGACAGATTAACAATCATAAATCAAACTTTCACTTTTTAATACTTGGTTGCAAATTCTTTGCAGTCAATTACAGCCTGAAGTGTGGAACGCATGCTGGGTTTCATCCCTGGTGATGCTCTGCCAGGCCTCTACTGCAACTGTCTTCAGTCCCTGCTTGTTCTTGGGCCATTTTGTCTTCAGCAAGTGAAATGCCTGCTCAATCAGATTCAGGTCAGGTGATTGACTTGGCCATTGCATAACATTCCACTTCTTTCCCTTAAAAATCTCTTTGGTTGCTTTCGCAGTATGCTTCGGGTCATTGTCCATCTGCACTGTGAAGCGCCGTCCAATGAGTTCTGAAGCATTTGGCTGAATATGAGCAGAGAATATGGCCCGAAACACTTCAGAATTCATCCTGCTGCTTTTTTCAGCAGTCACATCATCAATAAATACAAGAGAACCAGTTCCATTGGCAGCCATCCATGCCCATGCCATGACACTACCACCACCATGCTTCACTGATGAGGTGGTATGCTTTGGATCATGAGCAGTTCCTTTCCTTCTCCATACTCTTCTCTTCCCATCACTCTGGTACAAGTTGATCTTGGTCTCATCTGTCCATAGGATGTTGTTCCAGAACTGTGAAGGCTTTTTTAGATGTTGTTTGGCAAACTCTAATCTGGCCTTCCTGTTTTTTCAGGCTCATCAATGGTTTACATCTTGTGGTGAACTCTCTGTATTCACTCTGGTGAATTCTTCTCTTGATAGTTGACTTTGACGCACATACACCTACCTCCTGGAGAGTGTTCTTGATCTGGCCAACTGTTGTGAAGGGTGTTTTCCTTACCAGGGAAAGAATTATTCGGTCAGCCACCACAGTTGTTTTCTGTGGTCGTTTGGTGTTGCTGAGCTCACCAGTGCGTTCTTTCTTTTTAAGGATGTTCCAAACAGTTGATTTGGCCACACCTAATGTTTTTGCTATCTCTCTGATGGGTTTGTTTTGTTTTTTCAGCCTAATGATGGCTTGCTTCACTGATAGTGACAGCTCTTTGGATCTGATATTGAGAGTTGACAGTGACAGATTCCAAAATGCAAATAGCACATTTTGAATGAACTCTGGACCTTTTATCTGCTCCTTGTAAATGGGATAATGAGGAAATAACACACACCTGGCCATGGAACAGCTGAGCAGCCAATTGTCCCATTACTTTTGGTTCCTTAAAAAGTGGGAGGCACATATACAAACTATTGTAATTCCTACACCTTTCACCTGATTGGGATGTAAATACCCTCAAATTAAAGCTGAAAGTCTGCAGTTAAAGCACATCTTGTTTGTTTCATTTCAAATTCATTGTGGTGGTGTATAGAGCCAAAAAGATTAGAATTTTGTCGATGTCCCAATATTTATGGACCTGACTGTATGTATCGATATCATAAGCAATTACAAAGTTATAGACTCATGAATAGACATGAAGCAGAAATTTGAAAATATGGTCTGGTCCATAAGGGGGTAAACAGGTGTGAGAGCCAAAGTGGTTAAGCAGGCTATAGATTATGTATTTGCTTTCATTCAACCAGCAGGTTGAACTAAAAAAAAAAATGATTTGATTCCCCCATCAACATACTTAATGATGATGGGGGAATACCTCCCTGCCCTCAGAATATAATGATCAGTGTTGCCTGCTATAGTTTATTTGGCAAAAAACGGACAGGCTGGTTGAACAGAAGTCGATCATCTTTTGCTGAATCTGAAAAATTTCAATCCATCTACGGCTGGCTTAAACACAGTGACGCTATTGAATTCCTCAGATCAAGTTTCAATCAGTAGCAGGCTGGTAAATCTGTGATGTTTCCCTTGTGCTCATGGAATTCTTTGTCATTACATACATACAGTCAAATAAATCAAAACTAAAATAGACAATAATAATGTTATGTCCTAGTTGGATAGACCATATTAGTATGGTCTATCTAATTAAGACTTTTATATAAAACATAATAAACATCGATTTTATTATTATTATTTGTTTGCATCTATTGCTTTTTGTTGGTGATCAAATCCCAAAAAAATCAAAAACCATCACACAGAACCTTTAAGAGGCTCTTTTTTTCTAGTTGCATCTAGGGGAGGACTTGAGCTGTGGTATTTTTTTGTGAAAAACGAAACTTTACTGTTATGTTAATTGTTACCTTATTCTGTACCCTAAATTCGAATGACTTCATAGGATTCCCTTGTGACCTTTAAAATACCAATACTTATGTACACTGTCCCCTCATACTCATAGCATTTGTCATAGCAATGCATGTTTCCCATCCAGGTACATTTTATATGCTATATTAACATAAAGCAAAGCATGCAGACTTACATCATCAAAATGGCGCAAGTAGTATGAAACAATATATGAAAGCAGATTCCTGCTGTTATCCTAGATAAAGACAAAAGAAAGATATATCAAACAAGTGTTTTTGTTTATTTAAATTTTTTAACAATCAAACTTTCCAATTCCATTTTCTTTATGCTTTAGTGATGGATAGACTACTTTTTCTTGTTCTTTAAAAAAGTAAATATCTATGAAAAAGGTTTGTAGATAGACAAATTACAGCAAATTCTGACTGTGTAAAAACAAAGGTGGGTTGCACATGTTTTTCTTTTCTGGCTAATCATTATTTCCAAAGATAGATTAGCTGGGTGGTATGTTCAGCTGCTCCATAGAGGTTAGATCAAGACAAGATCTCGACCTAAACAGTTTTATTTGGGGACTGTCATTTAAAAATCTAAGGGCACCTTCAGCACTAAAAAACGATTTCTATTAAATAAGGCCTTAGATGGCAGCCAAGTATGCAAAACATGGCCCAGGCCTAATGCTAGAGGATGGAATTAATTTAAAGTTCATAATATGGCAATGTTCTGTGATCAATATTATTATCAGTAAAATGTATGTAATATACTGTATATGACAAGTGCTTCTGAAGCTGCTGCAAACAAAATCATTTTTGTATATGGGTCCCTTACAGAGTGTCTCAAAAACTATGAAAGCTGGAAAAAAAATGATTTTCAACTATTTTGTATCCCAATATCCCAAAAAAAACAAACAATCAAATATTTAGAACCTAATATATAGTCCTCCACAATGTGATACACTTCTGCTCTACACCACTAGAAAACAAGTGGCTCTGATACAATGAACACATGCATTTAGCAGAGAAATGAATGAGCATGGAGTGTGTAAAAAGAGATAATAAAGAACTGAGTTAAGTCCTTAATTGGACATCTTTTTAGTGTTATGAACTTCTATATAGTAAAGAAATTCTGGCATCTGCACTCACAATCTAAGAGCATTTTATTGGCGCTACTCGCTCTAGTGTGAACCCAGCCTAAAACAAGTAGATACCTGTGCATTAGCAGGTCTTGCAAACTGTATGCCAAGATTCTTTAAACAAGGCTTACAGAATTGTTCTGGTCCTGCTTTACTGGTCCTTCTCACAACTCAAGTCTATGAGATGGCTGACTGATTAAAAACAGTTTTCTGGCTGATGTCCTATGTCAACAGTTATTAAAACAGAACTCCAGCCTCATTTGTTTTTGACTCATCTGCCCCCCCCCCCCCAATGCATCTGCTTTACTATCTTTATTATTCACATTTAGAAAAGGTGTGTATTAGCTTGGGGAGATATATTGTTGGCAAAATATCAATCACTGTTATGTGAGCTTTACTGTAATGATGTTCTTATCCTACCTGACATGTACCATCAACCAGTGCGGAGCTGAATGAAAAAGAAGCATGTTTGGCCCTGTGAAAACCTCCATATGCAAGGAGAAGTATACAAACACAGATTGCTTCAAATAGGTGTTCTGTTTTACATAGGAGGATTTAAGGTTAAGTAAATACAGTTTTAGGACAAAAGTGCTATCTTTTAATGATATTGTCTTTCAAAAAAATATTTTTATGCAATCCATAGACAAAAAAAAACAAAACTAAAAAACACACTTTTTTTCTACTTTTATGTGTTACTTACAATTCTTGTAAATTACAATTCCTTTATCAGACATACATATTTTGACAGTGTGTTCTCCTAAATTTCACCATTAAAGTGGTTCTAAAGGCAAGACATTTTTTATCTTAATGCATTCCCTGCATTAAGGTATAAAATGTCACAGTAGTAATATCACCCAGCTTCCCTCTCCCAAAACCTTAAACACTTACAGTACCTGAGTCTTTTCTCTATCCAGCTCTGTGTCCATCTGCAGCTGTGATCTTCCCTCTCCCTGCTCTCACAGGACACAGAGGGAGCAGGGGGTGGGGCTGAGGTGCTCTCTGTGTTTCTATAGACTTACATAGCCCAGCTCAGAAAAGCATCTGCACAAGTGCACCCATAGCAGCTGGCTTGCTATGGGGCACTCTGAGAAGAGGAGGAGAGAACAGCACTGATGGGGGACCCCACAAGAGACGGTAAATGGCCGATTTGTGCAATACCATTGCACAGAGCAGATAAGTATAAAAGTTTCTTATTTTTCCATTTTTTTCCCTTTATAATCACTTTAGGTACTCTTTTTAGTTAAAAAATAATAAGTAGTATATCACCAATCATTTCACACGCCTCCACTACCAAATTAATACATCCAATTCTTATTTTTCAAATGCTATAAAATATGTTAACATTTGTTAGTTTGGCAAATTCATCTACAAGTACTAAAATACATTTATGTACAGTTTGCAATGCTTGCAGATTTTCTAATTTATATTTTTATAAAAGGCAAATACCATGAAATAATTTCTCCAAATCTAAAGTAGCTAATTTAGGGCCATGGTGTTCTCTTTTATAATCTATTCTAATTTAATCAAGCTAAAATATTGAAAGTTAAAGAACACGGATATTAAAAAAATATATATATATCACTACAATAGTCAGAGTCTGTCCGTTAACAGGAAAGTAAGCACCATTGTTTGAATTACAAATAATCAAAGAAATCAACAGTGGATTGAATCTTTGCAATTCAGTAAAGGATGGGAAAGCCCTATTACCAGATTATTAGATCACAGCTGCCCGATCTTCCAACACATCAAGTACACACACATGTAAATCGTAGAAACAAACCTGAAAAATAAGTAAAGCAAAACATTACTATGTGCTGAAAAGGAAATGACACAGCAAGCACTGCAATAGATAATGAATCTCCTCATGTTTAAAAACTCTTGGTGTTAGTATGCTCATCCTACTGATCCTATAATCTTCCCTTTAGATGGGAAGTGTGATCACTACTATAGCTAAATTTAGCAGTCACTTTATTAAAGTGGATTTTAAACTGATCTACTGGATGACCCATTTTAGAAAATGAAAGGGTATAAGGAGTTTACACTGTTTACTAATTTCTAGAGTTATGTTGAGAAATTGTGTTTGATCTGTGCTCTTTCTTAATTACAAATCATATAAAAAGGCATGACGGAAAAGGCATCACTGAGGGTATGAAACCCTTTCAATACTTGCAATAATGTCTTCATTTTATTTCACAGCACATTTACTGTGCATCTATTTACCCTAAATAAAGGAATTGCTTTATGATTATTATTAATATTTCAGTCAATATACGAGAATAGGTTTATACCATTCAGGCACCAAGCATTAGGCTATAAGTTTGCCTATGAAGTTTGCCTATGAATCTAAGCAGATAAGGCTACAGTAAAGTTATTGGATCATTGTTGTCCATTGAGCAATGCCAACAATGTCAACTCTATAAAATTAATTAAAAAATACATTTAAGAGGTATTATGCATCATCTTTACTTTTTCTTGTTTAAAACTATTTTTCCAAGCTAACTTAAACAGTCAAAAATAACTCCAAGTAAATGGAGGCATTTTTAAGGAAAAAAAAAATCAGTTTAAGGTATAGGGCAGTGATGGCGAACCTTGGCACCCCAGATGTTTTGGAACTACATTCCCATGATGCTCATGCACTCTGCAATGTAGTTGAGCATCATGGAAAATGTAGTTGCAAAACATCTGGGGTGCCAAGGTTTGCCATCACTGGTATAGGGTATGCCCTTGTTTCTTCTTCATATAGGGTATGCCCTTGTTTCTTCTTTTTTTAAGTGGCTCCTAAAACTGAAATACATGGCAGTGCCCTGAGTTTGGTTAGGTGATGTAAATACATTTTCAACAAAATATTTACTCATAAAAGTGAAATGAAAAAAATCAAACAGGACCAAAATAATTGGATCTGGTTTGGGCTAAAGTGGTCTTCAAAAAACTTCTGATTTAATCAAATGCAAATTTTCAAGATGTATGCACGCAAGAATGAGGCTGGAGAGTTTAGATGAAATGGTGTGACCATTGCAGTAGATGCTGTTAAAGTTAATAAAATGATGTTAAGTTTTCTTTGGCAGCTCTATTACAGGTTTTAAAGGTTTAGCCACAGGCCAAGGAAATGTACCTGCTCAATTAATTTTTTATTGGGGTCTGAAATGACACTTTAAAGTTTTGTATAGTCTCATAATCTAACCAACAAGTGTGTTATTACTGGCCATAAAACACCATTTTTTTATGTACAACAGATGTGTACAGTACAATATATTATATTAATTATTTATAATAAATTCGATTTCTGTTTTACTAGTTAGTTAAGATTCAATGTTCAGGAAGTAACTGCTTTGTTGCCTTTTTTTTTGTTATATTTAACGTTATATTTTTCTGAATTTCTAAGTAACATTTTTTGCTTAAATTTAACTCTACTATATGATACTGAAGATTACTAACCCTTCATTCTATGAGAGCCTGAGTCTCAATAAGCAGACGGAGCTTTGACTCAAACTTATCAGTCATATATGTTAGAGACAATATAATGTTATTTTTTTCTTTAATTCTGTCCCTGGGGTAAAAAGGATTACAATCTGACATTTTATGAAAGATAAATTATCAGACATTTATCAGGTCAGCAAGAATTGAATGCATATTCCTGTTCCTTTCAGGAAAACACCACAAGAAGACAACATCCCAACCCTATTCACATCCCATACTGGCATCATACTGATTCTGATGATCATGGGTTTAAAACTGACCTGAACATTTTTTGTTGCATACTAGCAAAAGTCAAGTTATGGTCCTATTTAATTTTATTAAATTGACGAGATTGCTTGAAGAATTAAATACTTTCAAAAGAAAAACGTCAAGTTGCAGACACACCAAGATTTTTAAACATAATTACATATTCAATATGATGAGAAAAGAAATTCAGCTTTTTTTGGGGGAGTCATACAGTGCAATGGATTTAAAGTGATTTATAATATTACCATACATAAAGGTATTCATCACACTGCTCAGCAGGGCATATCAGAAAACCCACAAGTGTAAACAATGATTATGAGATTCATCATTTAGCATAATGCTTGCTGTTTTAGGTTTGGTTTCACTTTCATTTCAGCACATATAATGTTTTGTTATAAAGATAGTTTTGACTTTCATTGAAAAAGCAGGAAACCTTTTAAACCTGACAGATATGAATAGCCATAAAATCACTCATTTCATTTTTTCGCTGTATAAAGTGCTTTGCCGCTCTCCTCTTATCTGAAGAAAAGCAGCAAGCACTCACACTAATTGTGGTTTATGTACTAAAGGCAAATTTACTACGCACTTTGCAAGTGCAGTTGTGCTCATTTTCCCAGGAGCTTAGTGAATGAGTTGAAGCTTTGCTTTGTAAAGAATACCCAATCAGATAGAAAGAAAATAAAAAAGCAGCATTTTTGCTTGTACGTGATTGTATGATGGATATTAGCAGAGCTTCACCACATTTGCCTTTAGTACATCACCCCACATAGTTTTAACCTGCTCATGCTGATGTGTGTTTTTTGAAACCCAACCATATATATTCATATGACTTGCAGGATACAGAGTATTTCCATCTTTTCAATGAAAGTGGTACATGCCTTTAGGTATGTTGTCCCTGAATAAAAAAAAAAAAAAAACAATTTTTGCATGCAATACAGTTTTGTTAACATATAAAACGTCTTAGAAATAACAAGTAGGTTGGCAATGAAGATCTTTTGTCTATTTCATATTATTTGCTTACAAATTGTGACCTTTTCTACTTTTTTTTTCTTTTACAAATTACTATAAAGCATTGAATCCTTACAAAATTGAAATTATATAGTCTTAGTCACAGTGAAACATTTCTAAAATATACCAATTAAGCATAAATCCAGTGATGTTAAAGCGGAGTTCCGGGCACAGATTCAATAAACATACCCCCGGGACAGTCAGGGCTAGCACATTCCACAATGGCTAGCCTCTGATCTGTCCCGGTTCGCACTTACCTGCAAGAAGAAATACTTACTTATAAAATTTCTTCCACAGCGTTTCCATCTCTCTTGTGGGCAGCTGAAGCCGGCGCGATCCTCTTCCGCGTCCTCTTCCGCGTCCTCTTCTCCCAGAATGCGCCTGCACCGGTCCCTCTCATCACTTCCGGCGTGGCGCCGCATTCCTCCACAGCTTCTGGGCATGCCCCGGAAGTGACGAGCGGGGTCGGTGCCGTCGCATTGATTCCTGGGAGCGATGACGTTCAGCTCCCAGGAATCTTTGCGAAGGAGGAAGTGACGAAGGAGCCGCGGCACAGAGGGAGGAAGCACATTGAGGTGAGTATTTTTGATCTTCAATTACAAGGTGAGTTTTTTTTAAAAAAAAAACCTAACTATCCAATTCCTTTTCAGGTGAAGGTGAAGAAGCGGACGGGCACAAAAAAAATATTGATTTTGTGCCCGGAACTCCGCTTTAATGTTAGTAAAACTAACCATGGGGGATCCTGCAACAGTATTATGGCCCAGTGGGATGGCTGAAAAAAATAAGTTACCATTGTCTCTGTAAAAAAAACTATTCCCACCCACATTGCCAGTTTTCCATCTGTCCCTAAATTGTTCTAGGTCCTCTAGTTCCTAAATTGTTCTAGGTCCTTTAGGTCCTCTAGTTCCTAAATTGTTCTAGGTCCTCTAGTTCCTAAATTGTTCTAGGTCCTCTAGTTCCTAAATTGTTCTAGGTCCTCCAGTTCCTAAATTGTTCTAGGTCCTCTAGGTCCTCTAGATCTTAAATTGTTCTAGGTCCTCTATGTCCTCTAGTTCCTAAATTGTTCTAGGTCCTCTAGCCATGTAAACTCCTAATATGTGCTTGTCCTTCCTACTGGGTTAAATACAGTATTGCATTTTAGGCACATATCACTAAACAATACACTTCTGCCAGACAAAGCAAGTGGATTGCTTCCTTTGACAGAAATTACCTAAAATAGTCAGTATATGTAAACCCTAAATAATTTTTTTATTATAATTGGTTACTGTATACATTTTTTCAAGCAAATCATTACTTGTGAGCCTGTTGCAAAGTTTCTTATATAGAAATCCTGCCAGTAATATTGCTTACTGTTCCAGTCTGACAACACTAAGCCACTGCCTTACAGTTAGTAATTCTGCTGTCTGTATTATATCAGTCGACTCTGTAACCAGGTCTGGGGTTATGGGTGACATACAGAAAAGGGGAGAGTTTGCAGTCTATTACAGTATAAGGGGGGCATACAAATGAAAGAGCTAACAGTTTGTAACAGTCTAGGGTAATATATAAAAGGGGGAAGAGCTTACAACGCTTTAAAGCAAATGGGAAAGATACAGAAGGCAGAGAAGCTTACAATCTACTAAAGTATTTGAGGGAGATACAGAAGGTGGAAGAGCTTGCAATCTATTTGGGTAAATAGAAGCGATTTAAAAGGTGGAAGAGCTTACAATCTTTTTGGGTATAAGGAAGGGACTCAGAAGGTGGAAATGTTTGCAAACATTTATGGTATAACAATCTGCTAGGATATAAGAAGTGGAAGGGGCTTTTATGTGTTTCCACATACTTGAAAAATCAGTTTTCAGAGCTTGTAGCAGATCAGGGCGGTGTAGGACTGTAGGAAGTATTTAAAGTCTATGCCTGCTATATAGTAAACCTATTTATTTTATTGTTAGGACAAAGTAGGAAGGTTTTAGTTAAAGTGATACCTTTTTTTGGCTAATTCAAGTTGTTAAAGATGCAAGCTATCAGGACCCTATAGATCCCTTCCTTGGGCTTTGTAAATAAAAAGTATCACCTAAACTACAAAGTGTCTGCACTGATCGATAGCTAACATAGTTCAAGGTTTTCCTACGGCATAGTTAGGGCAAAGTAAAGGCTCAAGCAATGGTTTTCTAAAGCTCCCACAACAAAATCAAATCGTACTTTCTTATATCCGCAGAAACTGTGGGAGCATTTGCCCCTCGCAAACACAGATTATATGTTGGGTTTGTGACCTATACAAAACCTAAAGTATTTTATTATTTAATGTCTGCTTTAACGCAATAATTGTACATGTTTAACCTTCCTAGCGGTATTCCCCAGTGTGGCTCGGGGTCAAATTTCAGTGCCAAAAGCGTTAACCCCGAGCCACACTCGGGGTACTGCTAGGAAGATCGCTGGATCCTGGTAGAGGGGTTACTTACCTTGTCACCGGGGTCCAGCGATGTATCCCAGAAGTGTGTGGCGGCGGATCTTCCTCCCGATGCTCTCTGTGCCCCGGCTTCCGTCTCTTGCGACGTGACGTTCGTAGGGGGGTGGAACCGGCGGCAAATTCAAATGTAAAACACACCAAACACTGATACAATGCAAAATAAAATAAATTCACATTAGTTTGCCCTCAGTGCCCTTTCCTGCAGTTTAGCTGTACTTTTTATGTATATATATATATATATATATATATATATATATACAAAGTATATATATATATATATATATATATATATATATATATATATATATATATATATATATATATATATATATATATATATATACACGTATATATATATATATATATATTTATATATACAGTATATATGTATACATACATACTTTAACTTATTTATAGTTTTTTATTATATTATAATTTATGATTTTGTGTTTCAAACTTTATCATACCCGAGATGTTATACAGAAGAACGCACAGTGAAAAAAAAAATCATATGTAAATAGTTGGTTTGGGCTGCTCATTCTTAAGAATTACATGCAAAATAATAGTACCGCTTTCAGCACCTAAAATCTGAAAGAATCATAACGCCAGGGAGGATAAAATATTAAGGCAAAGGTTAATTTAAGTATTTGGCTCTGTTTTGTATAGGTCAGTGGTCTCCAAACTGTGACTCTGGAGCCAGATGCGGCCCCTTGCTTGCTTTTATCTGGCCCTTGAGGCACTATTTCATCTATTGATACCAACCATAGGGCATATTCCACCCCCCCCCCCCAAACTAAAACTAGTGAAGGGGCACAATTCCTCCCCCATAACACCAAAGGTGGGCACAATTCCTCCTATTGACACCAACAATTGGGCCCAAAGACACCAACGATTGGGCACAACTTTTCTCACTAACAGCAATGATGGAGGACTATTCCTCCCAATAACACCAACAATTGGGACCCATGATGGTGCACAATTCCTCCCACTGACAACAATGATGGAGCACAATTCCACCCACTAACACCAATGATGGGGCATGATTCCTCCCACTGACACCAACAATGAGGCACAATTCCCCCCCGCTGATGTGGGAACCTTTTTTATCCCAATGGCAACAGTGTGGCACCCTTAAAGTCTGAAGGACAGTAAACTGGCCCGCTGTGCAGAAAGTTTGGAGATTCCTGTGTAGGTGTTCCTCTTTTTTTCAGGGGAATGCCTTGCTGCTTGGGGTTTGTTTAGCCTGTTTTAATATGTATTATGCTCATTTGTACAAGGAAAGTGAATAATATGGATTCATTGCAATGATGGCGTGCTATTTGATTTTGTATTTATTTTGGTCCATATTACAGAACAGCATTCATCTTGTTCAACTCATAGAATACTCAAAACTTTCCAAAAGTGAATAAAAGGTACAGCACAATAAAACCACAACAAATATGCCTTTTAAAACAGCATTCATAATTCCCCACCAATCTCCTACCAATCACTGCAGTGCTTTGCCAAACTTTGTGTAATGCCCTTTCTTTAGCCCACAATAAATTACCCCTGTTATGAAAGGGCCAATCATTTGTGTTTCTTTGTCAACTTCTCTAAATGGTTCACTATCTATTCTGCAGTTCTTTTCTTGTTACAATAAAAAAAAAAAAAAAAAAAAAATGATTGTGATTGTAGCAGGTAGGCACTAAGCTCACAGGAGAAAGTGAATGGAATGTAAGCATGAGCTTTCCAAGAAAACAGCAACGTATTTGAATCTGCAAAAACGGTCCAATAAATCTTGAGAAGTAAATCCTACCCTGGTAACACTTACACTTTGAAGGCTGTGTTACGTTTGAGCCCTTGGTTTCTTAAAGAAAAATTGCATGTTTCTGCTGGCTGTAACAAAGTTAATAAAATAAAAATATTTTCTCAAAAATATGAACAAGGGCTAGATTTTAGCAGAGAATGCCTTTGCAGTGCTATGTTCAGCAGTGCTTTCTTTGCATGTTTCAAACCTCTTCACAGCAGCTAAGAGAAAGAGGGAAGGAAGGGGAAGGATTCAATGATGGTTTCAGTTTGATTATTGTTAATGTCTAGGATTCTGTATGGAACCCCCTGAAGCAGGACAGTGTTTGCAAGTGGATTCATTTCCTGCGACCTCCCCAAAAATTATGGAATAAAATAGTAATAGTAATGTAGCAAAATCAAAAAACAGTCATAGATATACAGCTGTTAACGTCACTTCTTTTATTGTGTTTTGTATTTCTGTTGGAGTTTTCTTTTAATGTTTCTAAGACCTCATTTTGAAAATACCATACTTACGTTGCTTTTGACATCTTTCAGTTTTGGCAAAATATCTAATGCAAATCCATCAGCTTGTCCTCTCGTCCTGTTTCCTCCATTCATGTAGTTACCAATTGCAAGAATCAATCCTAAAACACACAGAACTGCAGGATCGTCTTTTAAAATCTAAACAAGAATGAAAGAAACAAAATAGCTAAGGCTTAAAAAGGGCTTAAATAGAAACAAAGTTTACAAAAGAAAAAAATTATAATTGAAAGTTTGCTTTAATTTAAATCAATTGATGATAAAAATGTCAATGCTATGGGTAATTAGTATAACAATAATCTTACTATGTGACTCCTCATGCTTCCGAACAGTGTTTAGAAGTTCCAAATACGTCCAAAGACGGAAGTATTGTCACTTGTGTTCCCTAAGCAAGGGACCACAAGTGACGATACTTCCGCTGGTTGGAACGCACGCCACAGCAGCATCCACCATAGATAGAATTACAAGCATTTTCTCATTTTTTTTCTTGTAAGTGTATTCATTTATACATTATTTTAATAAATCAAACAATTTTACGCTATGGATGCTTTCCTCTCATTCCTATATATATATATATATATATATATATATAATCTATGAGCATTTATTATGGAGGAAGAAGGGATAACATCATAATTACCCACGGTATTGCTATAAGGCTTTATTTCCGGTTCCTATCTCACTGCTGAGTCCTGGGACGTGAGCATGAGCAGAAGGAGTAGTAGCCCAAACACTCTTTGTGCTGAGATAACCATTACATGTTGGCTTACATCTTATTGTCTCTGAGTGTGAATTCAGGAGGGGAGCACAGAGTGGCACGTTGATTTCACTTCATTCATTACCAAGCACGAGCACTTTGAAAAGCACTGAAGGACTTGAATTGATTTTGTTTTTGTTATGCACTAATTTATATTTAAATCAGAAAGGCTATATGAATGTTTTTTTTGAACTGAAGCGCCCAACTAAATTGCACCTATTGGGAAATACGTGCACTAATTTATATTTAAATTAGAAAGGCTATATGAATGGTTTTGTTGAACTGAAGCGCCCAATTAAATTGCACGTATTGGGAAATACGTGCACTAATTTATATTTAAATTAGAAAGGCTATATGCATGGTTTTGTTGAACTGAAGTGCCCAATTAAATTGCATGTATTGGGAAATAGATAATGTATATCACAGAAGGTATATAGAAGCAGCGCTGATTTATTTGAATTTTTTCATATGCCAGATGTTCTAACACCTTGCAGCTTTGTTAGAGATTTATTTATGTAAAATTGTACACATAGTTATACTTCCATTCATCTTTGTAGCACGGGTATTCACGTTTAGACATGTAACTAACCTTACAAACTTTTTGTAACAATTCAAGTTTTCGATGAATGGCACTAATGTTTTCTGATATTGTTGACTGCAACAAAATGCAAAAAACTCGTTCTGAAAAATTTGGTATAGTTGTCAACTCATAAAGGAACCTGCAGGAAGTGAAAGGAGCAAATTTTAGATATGGTGAAATACAGCAGACCAGCAGCATTAGCAAACATTTTAGAAGCATAATATGACAGTATAGAAACAGACAGTAGAAAAAACAATGTACCTCTCTTTCTAACTCATTGATGTTAAATAAGTGTTTTTAATGATTCAATTCTGCTTGAAGAAAGTAGCCAAGAGGGAAAAGTTTACATGACTTTATTTCCATTATTTAAATTTACAAAGAGGTGGGAACATGACTGAAACATTTATTTTTAACTGACTTGCCTTATGATCCATGCACATGATACATTTTGAAATTACACTGTAAACCTTTCTGAAATTTGACAGCTGCCATGAAAAACATGCATTTTCCAAACAATGATTACACACACACCTGTGCAGTGATTCATAACTAGGCAATCTCTAATGTAAATGCTAAAAGTTTTTTTTTTTCTACCTGAATGAATTCTCTGCTCTCCCTTTTAGGTGCAGTCTCCCCCCCCCCCAAATATTTACCTGAGCCCAATCTTGATCCTGTGCAAAGCTCTTCTTAGTGGACTCAGTGAGAGCAGCGGGAGCCATTGGCTCCTGCCGTTGTCAATCAAATCCAGTGACAAGAGAGCGGGGAGCAAAGCCAAGCTGCACCGTGTGTTAATAGATCAATAGATGCACACAGTGCGACTCGGGATTAGGCTTGCACGAGTAACCCCCCAGCAAGCGGCCTTTTTGGGGGGCGGGTTACTCGGAAGGCCAGAGGAGCCAGGAGCTCTGGGTCGGAACCCCAGAAGAGGAGGATCAGTGCTGCTCTGTGCAAAACAATTGCACAGAGCAAGGGGGTTTAACATGTTTGTCATTTATTTTAGCCAATATCTGATGCATAAAACAGAAATCCAGCTAAAAAAAAAAAACAAGAAAAATGATAACACCATTAAAAGATAAAATAACAAAGACAGATTTTGTTACAGTATTCTCATTTAACGCAGAGATATGCTCTGCGGTACTTCTTTTCTGTCACTTAATGTCTCTAATCTAAAGACCAACCCTCTTCCTCTGAGCCCTGGTAACGCTAGACCTTCCCCAGCCTGTGACTGTATAGTAAAAGGAGAAGCAGCACAGTGATAAGCTAATCTCTCCATCACTCTGCTTTCCCCTTCTCTCAGCATGCTTTTTATCAGCACATAAACTGATTGCCTCATTGTACTTCTTTTTCCTTTCATACGCAACCCTGCTGTACAAGGACTGCACAAGACTGATACTATGTCAAACTATTACAGTGTACTTACAATACACTGCTTGTATTAAAAGAGCAGCATTAATTTGTGTCTCTTTTTTATGCTCAGCGTTCATCTTTAAAGTATATGTAAATCCTAGCAATGAACTTCTCTTAATATACCTGCTAATTCCTGGTCAATGCCTTAGAAAGCATTAAAGTCAGACAACAGCCAGGTAACTAGCAGAAGAGGAAGGTGATCAAAGGGTGATCACAATGGCACCCTTCATATTTCTCTTAGTACAAGTGTTCTTTAAGTTTTTTTTTTTTTTTATGCCACTATTAGCTGCAACAGCTTATATATAGTGGCTTCCATTGTTTTTATCCTTTGGTTGAGCTCAACACCAGTACCATACCAAAGGTACAAAATACTGTTGTTATCGGCAACTATCAAATAGTTAACCACTTGCCGACAGCTGCAAGTACATATACTGTGGCGGTCAGCCCCTCACAGGCAGAGTGACGTATCGGTACGTCACTAGCCTGTGAGGTTCTGGGGAGCGAGCGCGCGCCGCCGGTGGCACGCTCCCGCGTGGTCATGGACCCCCCCGCGCATGTAACCGGCGGACCCGATGTCCGCCGGTCACTCAGCGATCGTCGGGGGAGAGGGAGAAAGGCAGGCGGCTTGTGTAAACAAGCTGCTTGTCATTCTCCCCTGTGTAGAAACAATGATCATATGGTTCTACTATGTAGGACCGTTGATCATTGTTCCTACAGCTCAAGCCACAGCCAATCACAGATAGAATCATGCCCCTAGGGACACGCACAGCCCCTCCCTCTCAAATAAAGTAAACCCCTTCACTGCCAGTGTAATTTTACAGTAACGGTGCATATGTATAGCACTGATTACTGTAGAAATGTCACTGGTAACCCCAAAAGTGTCAAAATGTCAGTCAAGGGTCCGATCTGTCCGCCGCAATATCGCAGTACCGCAAAAAAAATAGCAGATAGCCGCCATTACGCGTTAAAAAAAAAATGACAAAAATCTTTCCCTTTGTTAGTAAACGCGATAACTTTTGCGCAAACCAATCAAAATACGCTTTTTGCGATTTTTTTTACCAAACATATGTAGCATAAAACAAATTGGCCTGAAAATGTTAAAAAATTTAGATTTTTACATTTTTTTGGGGGAATTTCATATAAAAAAATGTGAAAAATATTGTTATTTTTGCAAAATTGACGCTCTTTTTTTGTTTATAGCGCATGATCAAAAAATCACACAGGTGATCAAATACCACCAAAAGAAAGCTCTGTTTGTGGGAAAAAAAGGACGTCAAATTAGTTTAGGTACTGTGTCGCACGACGCAATTGTCCGTTAAAGTCACGAAGTGCCGAATCGCAAAATAAGCAGCCAAATCCTCCGGGGGCTTAAGTGGTTAAAGCTAAACTCTAGGCAAACACCTAAATGTCCCAAATTATTTTTTATTTCCCTACATCTAGCCCTAAGATTTACACATGGTGTATCTGAATGGTTAATCAGCGCTGACCAAGAAGAAGAAATCAATAAAATCCCAATGGTTGGCTAAGATCGCCAAATGGGGGGACCTAGGGCTGCTTACATAAAGTGCATTCACCTAACACTAAAAGTCATCCAAAAAGCTAATAAGATATGTAGTGCCAAAGGATAAAATAATGAAGCAAAGTGAATATAAAATAATATCTTACAAAGATACTTTACAAAGATAAATCAATCAAATCTATCATCACATGATTTAGGAGCACGCGCACTTTTATTGTAGTACTCACTTATTTATTTATTGATTTTTATTGTGGTACTCACTTATTTATTTATTGATTTTTATTGTGGTACTCACTTATTTATTTATTGATTAATCTTTGTAAGATACTTGATATTCACTTTGCTTCATTATTTTATCCTTTGGCGCTACATATCTTATTAGCTTTTTGGATTGCTAAGATTTACACAACCCAGTAACCATACTCTTTTTTAACCACTTCTGCCCCCCCCCCCCCACCGTACATTTTCTATGGGGCAAGCGCACGCAGCCGGCGGCGCATTCCCGACCCCACTCGTTTCCTGGGGAGCAAGCGCATGTGACCGGCGGCTCCGATAGCCTCCGAACACTCGCGTGTAAACACAGCCGTCTGTCATTCTCCCTGAAGTAAGCACAGAGGCTATGTGATCCTGCTATATAGGATCGCATGTCTCTGTGGTTACTTCCCTAGCCATGCCCCCTGACAGTTAGAATCAGGCTCCTAGGGACACACTTAACCACCAGTAAAGTTAACCCCTTTCCTGCCAGTGTCATTTTTACAGTAACAGTGCATATTTATAGCACTGATTACTGTAGAAATGTCACTGGTACCCCCAAAAGTGTCAAAATGTCAGTCAGGGGTCCGATCTGTCTGCCGAAATGTCACAGTCCTGCAAAAAAAAAAATTGCAGATTGTCGCCATTACTAATAACCAAAACAATAAATATGACATAAATCTTTTCCATAGTTAGTAAACGCAATAACTTTTGCGCAAATCAATCAAAATACGCTTATTGTGATTTTTTTTTTTTTACCAAACATATGTAGCAGAAAACAAATTGGTCTAAAATGTTAAAAAAATTTAGATTTTTACATTTTTTTTTTGAGAATTTCATATAAAAAAAATGTGAAAAATATTGTTATTTTTTCAAAATTGTTGCTCTTTTTTTGTTTATAGCTCAAAAAATAAAAACGCACAGGTTATCAAATACCAACAAAAGAAAGCTCTGTTTGTGGGGAAAAAAAGGACATCAATTAATTTGGGTACAGCGTTGCACATAATCGCAAAATAGGGCCTGGTCATTGAGCAGCCAAATCCTCCGGGGCTAAAGTGGTTAAAGAATAAATAAACCCAAGAAAAATATACAATATTTTGCAGCTTACAGTCCTTAGATATGCTGGCTGATTTCATTTTCTTTCTTTTTTTTTTTTTCAAATGAACAACATTTTCAGCAAATAAAAAAATACCCTTGATCTTGCCAGAAATGCAGGTCTTTGTCACTTCCTGTGAACTGCACAGAAGAATATCTTTCATCCTAGATATGGTCTGTAAACTACCAATTGCCTTGCCTCCCATGTAATAGGGATGAAGAAATGAGGACATGTTTGTAGTACATATCAGAAAAGCCATCTAGGGTGGCAACCATGGCTCTCTTCATAGGTACAATGATAGAGTGATGTAACCACCCAGGGATAGGAAGTGTATTATTTGCAGGTGAAAATTTTCAGAGGAAGCTTGAAAAATGAATTAAAAGTTATGAGGAAGTTAAATGTTAACTGTCTATTTTATTTTATCATTTGAATGGTTGCTCTACATTGTATGCAGATTAAAGGTCACTCCTTTGATCTGCTGTAAATGAAGTTACAATGAAGAAATAACATTGATTCATTGTAACTCTTCTTGACATTAAGGATGCTGTTCTGCGAGTGTCAGTTTACACTGGAGTGGAAAGATCGGAACCTGTGTAAATAAAACAAAATGACAGCCAGGAATTGTCAGTAAATACAGCTGAAGAAGGAGGCGGAGGAGGTATTTAGATGAAGTGTTTTTGGCTATGTTTAACATGCCCAGAGTCCATATCTGGTTAAAATGAAAAAGAAGCCCAGTACAGTACAGTAACAGTACAGTATGGTGGATGAGGTTTCTGATTCATATGTGGAGCATATTGGCTGGAAATGCTTAATAAAAAAACTGCAATGCCTCCAATAATTTTTGTGCAGCGAAGCACAAAATAACCACTAGACAAAAACCTCACTGACGTCCAGGGCCGGGACAAGGGGTGGGCAGGAGGGATGCTTGCCCTAGGTGCAATGGTTTATTGCAGGGATGGGGGGCGCCTTGACCCTAACCCTAAGGGAAGTAGGGGGGCGCAGTTTGGCATCCTTGCCCTGGACACTGGATGACCATGTCCTGGCACTGCTGACACCTTTGAAATAAGGTTAATAAGGTTTTTACATGTTAAAATGTTAGTATTACTTCACCTATCTAGAAAAAAAGCTAGCAGTTACCTGTTGATAAAAAAGTAAGATTTTATCTTGGGGGGAACAATAGCGATTAGCCAAAAAAATCCCATAACAGTTTCTCCCTATATTGGTCTGGGATATCTGGTAGGGCCTTCTGATACTCATACATATCAGGGTCATCTAATCAATTTAGACTTGTTCAGTTGATGACTAGATATTGCATTTGGCCACCCCAACTGATGGAACAGAAAACAGAAAATTGTATCAAATACTTACTGTAATTTTCCTTTCCTGTTGCCAATGCATGACAGCATAGTAGTATGCTGCCATGCTGGTGTAAGAAAAGTGTTGTTTATAGCATGTGCCTTTAAAAGCATCCCTCTGTGACATTCAAAATGCACTTTTTAGTAAAATAAAACAAGCATTTAGGATGCATTTAAAAAAATAACTATGGGCAAAATAAAACAATGTCATATGATGCAGCCTGTCAATAGCATTAACACAATAGCTTTTGTTTTTGCATGTCCCCCTTGTAATATAGTATTATCTGTTGATCCTGCCCAATATCGGAGGACCTCAGCTATGAGAAAAGATTAGAGGAACTGAATTTATTCTCTCTTGAGAAGAGGAGATTAAGGGGGGATATGATCAACATGTATAAATACATAAGGGGTCCATATAGTGAACTTGGTGTTGAGATATTCACTTTAAGGTCATCACTGAGGACAAGGGGGCACTCTTTACGTCTAGAGGAAAACAGATTTAGTCTCCAAATACGGAAAGGTTTCTTTACCGTAAGAGCTGTGAAAATGTGGAATAGACACCCTCCAGAGGTGGTTCTGGCTAGCTCACTAGATTGCTTCAAAAAAAGGCCTGGATTCTTTCCTGGGTGTACATAATATAAATCGGTACTAATATTTATAGGTAAAGTTGATCCAGGGAATATCCGCTTTCCTCTTGTGGGACCAGGACATATTTTTTTCCCCCTGCTGTAGCAAATTGGATCATGCTTTTTGGATTTTCTTTTCGCCTTTCTCTGGATCAATTGCGGGTATAGGATTGTGTATATGGGATGGTATGGTTGGGTTTTCTTTACTGTTTTTTGTTTTTTATTGGTTGAGCAAGATAGACTTGTGTCTTTTTTCAACCTAACTATGTAATACTGCTGTTTTAATGCTAGAGACAGACTGCATCTATATAATAATAAAATCCAAATGTCTCTGCATCCTGTCCCTGTGTCCGTGGGATTGCGCTACTGTGCATGTGCCCCACAGACAGCCGTTGGGAGTGCAGAGACTTCGCCCCACCCTACTTCAGTCAGTTAGGGCAGGACTTTTCTTTTTTTTTTAAAGCCCATGGTGTGTGAACACACTCAAAAGACTTACACCCAGTGAATAAAAAGTGCACACACGCAAAACGTGAAGAACACAAAAACTGCACAGGGTGTGCGAAATGGTCTGGCCTCCAAAGAGGTTGGACCCTGACCTTGATCCCCCGGGGCGCAAGACTCCTGACAGGGACTGAGGTACTTCCAAATGGTCTGCCTGGCTAAACCAGGCAAACCCCGTTCTCTAGGGGGACTGCCGAAACAGTCCTCCCCAAGTACTAGGTGGGGCTCCCCCGAAGGGAGAGCCCATGAGAGAGGGCGAACTTAGCCAGAAGGCCATATCCGCCCCTCCCAAGACGTTCAAGGCAGGCCCAAAGACCCACACCGTACTTGTCGTGCAGGAAGAAAAAGGTGAAAGTGAAGTGACACACAACAAAGAAAATCACACACAAACAAAAAGGTGGGGGAAGGAAAGTGGAGAAGTGCTTGGGTGCCAATGTGAAATACAAAGGCAGGCCCTTGGGCAGGAATAAAAAATTCCTCTGGTCTAAGCCAAAAGGCCTGGCCCATGAGGCAGGTGCGAAAAAGGTGTATATGGTGCAGTGACCAAGGTGCCGAAAAACTCAAGGCAAGCTGCCCCTCACCAGTGAGAATTAAGGCACCCCTGGGCTGCCACCCCAGAGGCACGTACACCACAGGCTTTTTCGGTCTCGGCCCCCAGCCAGACCCAGTGTAGCCCTTACCTACCAGGAGGCTTGGAACGTGGACAGCTTGGGGAGAGCCTGCCTTCGAAGGGAGACCCCATGACGGCATTATTAAAGGGGGACTTCGACGGCATTATTAAAGGGGGACTCCGACGGCATTATTAAGGGGGATTCCGATGTCATTATTAAGGGGGACTCCGATGGCATTATTAAAGGGGGACCCCGACCGCATTATTAAAGGGGGACTCCGACTGCATTAATAAGGGGGACTCCGGTGACATTTTTAAAGGGGGACTCCGACTGCATTATTAAAGGGGGACTCCGACACCATTATTAAAGGGGGGCTCCGACCACATTATTAAGGGGGACTCTGACGGCATTATTAAGGGGGACTCCGACTGCTTTATTAAGGCGGACTCCGACGGCATTATTAAGGGGGACTCCGACCGCATTATTAAGGGGGACTCTGACGGCATTATTAAGCGGGACTCCGACCGCATTATTAAGGGGGACTCTGACCGCATTATTAAAGGGAGACTCTGACCGCATTATTAAAGGGGGCCTCTGACCAGGGGCACTTTAACAGGGGCTCATACAGGGGAACTCTGACCCGGACACATAAAGGGACACTGATGTAAGGAGGCACTCCGATGGGGACACTGATGTAAGGGAGCACTATCCAGTGGGGACACTGATGTAAGGAGGCACTCCGGTGGGGACACTGATGTAAGGAGGCACTCCGATGGGGACACTGATGTAAGGGAGCACTCCAATAGGGACACTGATGTAAGGAGGCACTCCAATGGGGACACTGATGTAAGGGAGCACTCCAATGGGGACACTGATGTAAGGGAGCCCTCTCCAGTGGAGACACTGATGTAAGGGAGCACTCTCCAGTGGGGACACTGATGTAAGGGAGCACTCTCCAGTGGGGACACTGATGTAAGGGAGCACTCCGATGGGGACACTGATGTAAGGAGGCACTCCGATGGGGACACTAATGTAAGGGAGCACTCCGATGGGGACACTGATGTAAGGAGGCACTCTGATGGGGACACTAATGTAAGGGAGCACTCCGATGGGGACACTAATGTAAGGAGGCACTCCGATGGGGACACTGATGTAAGGAGGCACTCTGATGGGGACACTAGATTGGATTGCTAGATTGCTAGAGCAACAGGGACACAGTGCACAGTGTGTGACAGGTTGGACAAGGAGGCTGATGAGGGAGAGACTTAAAGATAATAAAAGGACATTGTATGAGGAAACTTATACTTGGAATTGCATGAGGAAACTTATACTTGGCAAACCCTTTGACTGTAATTATTGTGGTGAAAAAAGCGAATAGAGCCATGATTAATTTTTTAAGGAAAAAAGCTGTTGCTGTCAGGAAAAGGATCATTTAAACAGAGGAAAAAACCAGTCACACTCAGCAAAGCAAATCTGCGACTGTAGAAACGTTGTTAAAGGGACATGGCCTGATTGAAATCTACCACTGTAAGTGCATTACTGTAAAAAAAAACCGCAGAACATAGACACGCTATTAAAGGGACATTTATAAGCAAACTGACTTTAGTAGCAAAGTACGCCTACAGAAAATTTGCGAGTGTGATTGCGAAACCTTACAAAAAAATGGAAAGTAAAGACACATTTTGAACGGGACCTTTGCAAATAGAAAGACTGCAGACGCAAAACACGCCTGAATGAAATCTGCGACTGTAGGTGCATTACTGTAGAAAAAAATCGCAGAACATAGACACGCTATTAAAGGAACATTTATAAGCAAACTGACTTTAGTAGCAAAGTACGCCTTACTGGAACAAGTCTGTTTTTACAAATGTTTGACCACATATGTTCTAGCGCCCGTTAATTTAACGGGCTTAATGTCTAGTCATTTATATAATTATATTTATTTTCTCTATAGATCAACTTGAAGATGCATTTGATGATAATTGATTGCCTTTGTATAAGAAATGGTAGCAAGGAGCATGCAACTGTATGTTAGAGAATGCCTTTCCTGCATTCTAAGGGGTTCTAAGATCATCAAATGTCTGGCAAAAAAAAAAATGTAATGAATTTGTTGGAAACAAGTACTGAATAGGTAGCTGTGCTCCATTTGTGCATTCTGACTGGAATGTACATTTAAAAATCATGCACTTTAGAAGATTTAAAACATGTTTCAAACATATTTAAAATGCAATATATAAATGCATATGTGCAGAAGTGCTTGGGATGTCTGCTATTATCGTCACTTTGTTGTGAAATTTTTTCCTTTGAATTACAGCTTTATTTTTCAAACAGAGAACAGACCCACACAGCCCAAATTTGATCTATTGGTTCTAGGGGGAGAAACAAAGATGTCATTCTTCATTTAGTCCTACTGTCTTCTTCACCCACAGTGCTACGTATGCATTGCCAAGTTATTCTCTGTGTAATATTATGTCAGAATAAATGAATACTTTATCTACTTTGTAATGTTCTGTTTACTACCACATATCAAACAAGAAACTAAACTGCTTCTTACTGCTCAGGTTTGTCCAGGGGTTTTGGCTGTTCCTTATTTTTTGAAGATTTGATATGTTTTTCAATCTTCTCCTGTTCGTCTGATACAGCTCTCTGTTGATAAAAACATAAGCTAAATAAAAGTTATCTCACTCACTT
The DNA here is from genome assembly GCF_965119305.1 of Pelophylax lessonae. Lineage (NCBI taxonomy): Eukaryota > Metazoa > Chordata > Amphibia > Anura > Ranidae > Pelophylax > Pelophylax lessonae. The sequence goes on along the minus strand of NC_138770.1, from coordinate 466,798,552 downwards.
TTTTATATATCTTACATCCTGTACTTCCCATGTAGTTCCAATTCTTCTGTGCTTAATGACTGTATTGGTATTGGTTCACTTGCAACAACACATTGGAGTACTGTCCATGATACATTTTTTATTTGTACTAATGGTTAAAAGCATTATAAACTTTCCTTTCTGCTTCTTGTGTTTTTCACCTGCATAAGATGTCCATTGATCATGTAGTTTTTATGATGCCATTAGTTGCTCTCTTTGCACACCCTATAGTAGTGTACATTTTCACATCCCAGTGTCTGATGTTTTTGTTTGTGTTAAAATGTGAGGCAAGCAGTATGGCACTGCACAGTTTACCCCTTCATGACCACGCTATAGCGGAATGACGGCTGTAACGGATCAACCGGCACCCCGACTGGGTACCTCCGTTGACGGATTCTCCTAGTGCTTCCCAAGGGCTCCAAGCACTCCACCAGACACCATAACCACCGCAGACCCCACGAACTGCCGCAGCTTGGTTGGGGTCTCACCGTCTCCTACCCACCCTGGACCTACGACAAGGCTCCAGGTTCAAGAGGGTGAATCTCTCTTTCCCCAGAGAGTGAAGCAGGAACAAGCTCTTACAAGAGCTTAGTGATTATTCAAGGGAGTATGAAGAGCATAGCAATCCCTTGTAGCAGATTCCCCCAATGAGAGACAGGACTCTAGATTGAGGGTGAAGTAAAACTCAAACTGTTTATTCAAAAACATGCACAAAGAGATATACACTGTGGCACAACCCCCTCCCCCTTAGCAGCTAATCCACAATCACATATACATCCCATAATAGGTTTATCTTTAGGCAGACAGAAACAATAGAACAATGGAATATAGGCACTTACCAATAACACACCCCACCCAGTGGTGGGATTCAGCCGGTTCGCACCGGTTCCATAGAACCGGTGGCTAACTTTCTGCAAGTTCGCAGAACCGGCTGAATCCCTCTGCGCGTCTGAGGACGCGCAGGACAATTGAATGTCCCGCGCTCGGGCAGACGTGGCGGCCGGGGGGCGGAGCAGTGCGCCCGACCCGCCCATTCTGTGACAATAGCGAATGAGAATTCGCTATTGTCACATGATCCTCCTCCTGGCCAATCAGGGAGCGGGTCCTCCCGCTTCCTGATTGGCCGAAAGGCAAACACCGTGCCATTGGACGAGGAGGAGGCGCCTCGGGAGGACTCGGAGACGCGGGGAGCCGACTGCGAGACCGTCCGTGAGGTAAGTGCATGGGTCTCGTGGGGATCGCTGGCGCTCTGCAATTGGGGGCAATGTTGTGGCTGGCGCTCTGCAATTGGGGGCAATGCTGTGGCTGGCGCTCTGCAATTGGGGGCAATGTGGCTGACGCTCTGCAATTGGGGGCAATGCTGTGGCTGGCGCTCTGCAATTGGGGGCAATGTTGTGGCTGGCGCTCTGCAATTGGGGCAATGTTGTGGCTGGCGCTCTGCAATTGGGGGCAATGTTGTGGCTGGCACTCTGCAATCATTGGGGGCAATGCTGTGGCTGGCGCTCTGCAATTGGGGGCAATGCTGTGGCTGGCACTCTGCAATCATTGGGGGCAATGCTGTGGCTGGCGCTCTGCAATTGGGGCAATGTTGTGGCTGGCGCTCTGCAATTGGGGCAATGTTGTGGCTGGCGCTCTGCAATTGGGGCAATGTTGTGGCTGGCGCTCTGCAATTGGGGGCAATGTTGTGGCTGGCACTCTGCAATCATTGGGGGGCAATGCTGTGGCTGGCGCTCTGCAATTGGGGGCAATGCTGTGGCTGGCACTCTGCAATTGGGGGCAATGCTGTGGCTGGCACTCTGCAATGATTGGGGGCAATGCTGTGGTCACTGTGCATTGAAAGGGGGCACGCTGGTCACTGTGCATTAAAGGGGGCATGTACACTGGTCACTGCATTGAAAGGGGGCACGCTGGTCACTGTGCTTTGAAAGGGGGCATGTACACTGGTCACTGTGCATTGAAAGGGGGCACGCTGGTCACTGTGCATTAAAAGGGGGCACGCTGGTCTCTGTGCATTGAAAGGGGGAACGCTGGTCACTGTGCATTGAAAGGGGGAACGCTGGTCACTGTGCATTGAAAGGGGGCACACTGGTCATTCTGCATTAAAAGGGGGCACACTGGTCACTGTGCATTGAAAGGGGGCACGCTGGTCATTCTGCTGGGAAAGTCGGAACTGGTTACTAAAATTTTTGAATCCCACCACTGACCCCACCCCATCTCACTATCTAGCAAGGGTCTATGAGACACTCCTGCACTATTCTAGCAATCTGAAAAGTTAAACCATTCATCTTCATACATTTCCTGAGAGATATTGCTGACAAATATTACTGTCCCATATGAAGCCATCCAAACCATTCTCTCAGCGTCCCCCAAGTATCTGTCCCTCACTCCCAGTGATGGTGAACACCATCACAATGGCTACAACACAGTTGCAAATTACAGGGAGTCCTTCATATGATGCCCTCCTGTGCTCATGCTCCCCGCGTGCCCCCTGCAACACGCATCGGCAGTGATCACAGATCGGGGTAATCACAGCGGCTCATTACCACATAATCAGCTGTGTCCAATCACAGCTAATCACAGTGTAAACAGGATTGGCCAGTTATCTGCAATCCTCTCATTACGCTCACAGCGCGTGAGGAGAGGAAAGCCAATAACCAGTAAATCCACACAGGGGACATCTACACTGATAATCTGTGTGCTGATTATCAGTGGAGCCCCAATAGTGCCCACCTGTGCTGCCAATCAGTGCCCACTAGTGCTGCCAGTCAGTGCCTATCAGTGATGCCTATCAGTGCCACCTATTATTGCCACCTATCAGTGCCGATCAGCGCTGCCTATATGTGCAGCCTCATCAGTTCCTCTTTTTCAGTTGCCCATCAGTGCCCATCAGTGCAACCTATCAGTGTCCATCAGTGCAGCATATCAGTGCCCATCAGTGCAACATATCATTGCCCATCAGTGCAGTGTCATCAGCACACATTGTGAAGGAGATTTTTTTTTAACAGAAACTAAGAAAAAAAATGTATTTAAAAAAAAAACATTTTTATTTGTTTAGCAAAATACAAGAAACCCAATGGTGATTAAACACCACAAAAATAAAGCTCTATCTGTCTTAATCTGTCTCAAAAATCTTTTTAAAAATTTGTTTGGGTGCAGTGTTTCATGGCCGTGCAATTGTCATTCAAAGTGTGACAGCGCTAAAAGATGAAAATTGGTTTGGACAGGAAGAGAGTGAAAGTGACCTGTAGGCAAGTGGTAATGCATGACCTCTGTCTGTAGTCCGAGAACTGATATTTCCTGTAAGGAAACTACATATCCCATAATGCCTGGATTTCTCAGTCTAGTGTTCTGCAGGTGAAAGCTATAAACTAAGTAGATCTAGCAAATAACAAAAATCTCATTATTCTGGAAGAGATGTGTTTTATCCCATTAGCTCTCACACATTTGTGATGCAACACAGAGGAAATGGCGAGGCATACACTGGAAACTATGACCCAGAAAAGCAAGTTGTGTGTCCCTCTGGTGAATAGAGACAGGCTACCTGCAGCAGTGCATGGACATATGGAATTTGATCAATAATAACACTGCAAACTGCAACTACAACAGGATTTGAGCCCATAATAACAAGGTAATGCAAAAAAAAAAAAAAACAACAACACAGGGAATATAATTACACTGATACTTAGTTAAAACAACAAAAACTGTTTTGTAAGACAGGCTTATGGGGGGATACCCCCTTCTCAGTCCAAGCAGTACTGCTTAGACTCATAAGAAGGGGCTAGTCCCCCAAAACTTCCTCATAAATATTAACCGTTAGTGCAAAAAAAAAAGTACTCTTAAGTTTCTAATACTTAAGTGCAATCTGACTTGGTGCCATCTGACACAACCATTGCTGTGTATAAAAGAAAAGGTTCAAAATGATGCCCTGCCTCTGTCAAGGCAGTCCCCAATGTTGCGCTCCCTGCACTGTTTTAATAAATTAATTGATGGTATAGTGGGTAATTTCTCACTCTGGGTCTGTAGTACATCTATGACCTAACTGCTAGTAGTGTTGGACAAAATTACAGCTGTTGGTTCTTGGTGTACTGTCGCATAATGAACAAACTCCCTGTCCACAACCTCGGAGTGGCTATAACTTCTGAACTTGCTAAAGCGATACTAAAAGGATAGCAAGTCAGCAGGGATAGGCAGGGATGGCACTTGACAATTAGCTATGTAAATAAGGCCAGTAGTGACATGTATCATGTACCTGATTTTGTCATGTACTTCAAACCTTACTGGAGAGTGCAAAATCTGGTGCAACACTGCATAAAAACCAATCAGCTTCCAGTTTTTTCGTCAAAGCTTATTTGAACAAATCTAATTTAGAAGCTAATTGGCTACCATGCACAGCTGCACCAGATTTTGTACTCTTCCGTTTTAGTAAATCAATCCCACTACGTCCTGTACCGATTTTAGCCTAACCTTTTGTTCTGTTCTAATTGCTTCATTTTTTCTAGCGCATCACCTTTCAGTCTGCTGTTTGCTTCTATTGAACCTTGTGCTTTATTTTACTTTCAAGTAATGTATCTATCCTAGCCACCTACTGATATTTAGTTCCTGACCTTGACATTGCAAACCTTATCTGATCAATTCACCAAAGCAGAATTCATGCAGTATATTCAGTACTGTGGGTTATTCAGTCATTTTTGCAATCAAAAATCATGTTTTGAAATAATTTGAGGTTTTATCATTCGGAACAGCTGATTTTACCACATGAATATTATATTATTGATTTTTGGTAGTATTTATATGCAAACCCCTATTTACAAAGAGTATTGCACAGGGTTTTAATGCCTTAAAATATTGCTTGATTCTGGCATATGTGTGAACTGCATGGTCCGAACCAGGTGGAGAAAGTATTCAAATTCATAAAAATAAAGTTTTTCAGTAGTTTTAATTAATAACTGCTGAAAACTATATTTTCATGAATTTGAATACTTTCTCCACCTGGTTCAGACCATGCAGTTCACACATACGCCAGAATCAAGCAATATTTTAAGGCATTAAAACCCTGTGCAATACTCCTTGTAAATAGGGGTTTGCATATAAATACTAGCAATAAATAAAAGCAGCAGTTATAGCCTTTCTCAAGCCAAATATGTTTTCTTTAGTTTTGGACAGACTGGAGAACATTTACATTTCCCTCACTTCCTGTCCCTTTGAAACCAGAAATTTCCTAAATGGAAGTGAGGAAAAATCTCCCCACTAGAGAGGCAGATAACAATAATAACTGATAAAGTTTGTGTGTGAGCTACACTCTATAAAGCTCTTAACCAACAAAAACAAGCGTATGGTTATGTACTGATTTCAACTAGGAATGCAAAAAGTCACCAACATTCCAATAAAGTTTACATGTGGTAATGTAGTCAGCTTGTAGAGGCCCCACAGAGTACAATACTATGTTGCCTTGAGGAAGGGACCCTACGATGTACCAAAATGTCATCTATAGCATTAGTCTGAACTGTAGATGATGCTTGCCCATATCCCTTAATTACATATACATGGATGGAAAAACCTCATACATGGGACTTCAAGTGGCAACACATAATATTTCAAAGTAAGTTATGACTTGAAATAATTTGTAAAAATATATTGAAATCTTTATTTATATCACAAAGTATAAAAACATAAAAAAATATAAAATATAAATCTATTTTACCATTTGATTTCATGTAAAAAAACACTCTTGTAATATTTTGTTTTAAAGAGAAAATAATAATGTGATAAAAAATTTACGCAGTTAAAAAAAAACTCATGCAGCTAGAGAATCCTAAATTTTTTTACTTTAGTCAAAAATCAACATTCCATCTATTTTATTGTATGAAATGTTTAATCATTTCAATAAAAATGATCTCCTAGGCCAGTGATGGGGAACCTTGGCACCCCAAATGTTTTGGAACTACATTTCCCATGATGCTCAACTACACTGCAGAGTGCATGAGCATCATGGGAAATGTAGTTCCAAAACATTTGGGGTGCCAAGGTTCCCCATCACTGTCCTATGCTGTGAGCAGGAGCTTTTCAGGATGTTCTCCAACAGGTAGAGATTCAACACTAGATCATACATATGCATCCATATATGATCATTAACACCTAAATTGCCTTTCATTATTTTAGGATCATAGACATTTTGATTTAGGCCCCTTTCATACTTGTGCAACTTGTTCTGCGACTTGTGACTGCAAAGTCCCATGACAAGTCATACTCCATGATTTCAAATGAGTACCGTTCATATCTGTGCGGCTTCCAGTCGCAATGACTTCAAAGTAGTCTCTGCACTACTTTAGTCCGACTGCGTTTTGAGGTCCATAGACCTCAAGGTTACACATGCATTGCTTCAAGTCCAGTCAAAATCGCGGCAAAATCGCTGCAAATTGCTGAAAAATTGCACGAATTTTAGGTTGCACAAGTGTGAAACGGGCCTTACAAAGATAGGGGAAAAAAATATCCATCAACTAATATTGATATAATTTCAATTCATTTTAGCCGTATATACATTAAAATATCTTGTCAAGTAATACTTACATTTTCATACAAAGCTTGAAGAGTTTCTAAATCAACAACTGAATAGTCCATTTTTAAAATGGCTAAAATAAGAAAAAATATAAAACAAGTGTTACACAATACACATCTTTTAAATTTAAAAATGTGGTTTTTTTAGTGCATATTTTGGCTTTTAAATCTCTCCTTTGATATATAGTAAGCCTGACAAGGTCAGCATGATGGAACAGCAAAAAGCATATTTTTAGGGAAATCCACAATGGCAGCTTCTTTATTTCACTCTAGATTAAGCTTGCTGCCTATGGCATTTTTAAAGGAGAGCTTCCACGTGCTCTTTGCCAGCTAGTTTCAACTCAAAAGTTTCACCTTCCCTAAACTATCCTACTACACTCAGTCCCAGTCTCAGTGGTATGTTAGTTTACACAACCCAGGAGTCCCACATAATAGTTCTCATTGAAGAGCTTTCAGTGTCAAAAACATGTCAAAGTTACACAGTGATCCAAGATGTCCCAGTTCTCTAAAATACCTAGTAACTTAACCATATTGCCTAATACACGTGATGAGAAAATCAGATAAAAAATACAGCTTTCTGAGCGATCGTCTGATAATCTGATCATTAGAACAGAGCTTTCGAGAGCTGATCATGGCAGTTCATACAAAGTTATGATTACGGGAAGTTGTATTCTGTCTTACATGAATTTTTAAACTTTAGTAATCTATTTGTTTTGAATATGAGACCAGCATGCATAAAAAATGGATGATCATTAGTCTAATATTCTCATTGCGTGCTCCAGGCTTAACGTCGAATCATTCACCAACCAAACCCCAATACGTAAACTAACCCCTAAAATTTCCCTCAGCTCTTAATCTGTACTCTAACATTTAAAGAAGACAAATACACAGATGAAATACATAATAGATCTATGTAATCTGTCAAAGGTTTGTTTTGTTTTTCTAAATCTGAAGATTTACATAGCCCTGTAAGACAGCTCAGTCAATCAAAGCTAAAACCAGCTTTCCAATTCATCAATACATGGTGATCCTGCCATTAAAGTTTTTATTCGGGTACTTCCTGTTATACAACAATAACACTCTCTATTCCTGTCTGCCAGTTGTGCTCCTGCAGTGTAACCTTGTTACATGGGCTTTTGATGAAGACTTTAAGTGGCAGTTTCAACATATAATACAGAAGCTACACTGTTGTCACTATCAGAAAACCTACCCTGGGAAATTCCTGTAAAACCTGAAATTCTTATGGAGATTAAAAAAAAAAGGATAGTTATAGAAAAATAACTTTCCTAGTCTTTCCTAGTTAACCTCCTAATTTATCCCATCTGATTCTGCTGTCACTTTGACAGGTGGTCCTCTGTGCTCCATGTGTCAGGGGAACTCTCAGCACTCCTGATACAGAGCAGGGCCAGCTATCATACTTACAACGGAGATCTACTGATTACAGTGGGAGAGCCATTTTCCTAATATAATCAGTAGAGCTGGGCAGTTGTTTTGACAACCTGGTAGTACAGCATGCAGTAGACAATTGGCACAAAGGCAGGAGGGGACCCTGCCATTGCTGTGTCCCTCCACTATAGCATCCGAAGTGAGAACTTCCGAGGTGAGAACTCACATCTTTGCATCTTCCCTGCCGGGTGTATATTGTTTATATAATTTGTCTTTGTACTTGTTTACCAATTATTATATTCACTTGCTTTCTCTAGTGCTTTAGATCATTTTAGGTTTCCTTGGGTATTGGTTGCTTTTTGCGGTTCACGCCATTTTCTGTGCTCATTATTATTGTTTTTTTATTTTTATTTTTTTAACTATTACTCGATAAAAATCCTTTACACTTAATTTTGTGCCTATACTCTCTGGTGTGGTTACAACTTTGGTTCCTTACTGTTCATATTGAAATTTTACAGAGGGGTGCTTAGCACATGATCTGCGATGATAAATGAATCACATGAGTAGTTGAAGAGAATAACATATTCTTTAGCAATATTAAAACAGTTTACATATATGTTTTTAAATTGAGTACAAGTTGTATGTGCTTGATAACCACTTTAATGGTAATATCTGTTAGGGAGAGGCATGCCTACAATCATGGGGTCCTACTGATGCCGATATCGCTGCTTCACGTAACAAACTTCTTTATCATCACAGCTGTTTCTGACTACCCTCATTATTTTAGATAAACACGACTTATTCTATTTATTTGTGCTTTTATATTTTTATTTTCAGAAAGTGTATACTTTAACTAGTAACCCCTTATATCAATTGCTTCTTTTCTTACAGAATTGTATAAATCCTGAGGAAAGGCGCTAACAAGTCCCCCAAAACTTGTTTCCTTATTAACTTGAGTTAACCAATAAAAGGTTATCACTTAAATGACAAATCTCCTGTACTAATTAATGGCTAGCATAATACAAGATGCTACTACTGCATTATTTTTACTTCCTAGCAGTATGCCAGAAGGCTTTAAATAAGTCTAAAATAATTACATATTAGTGTTTGACATATATAGGTATTAACTCTTCCTGACATGGATACACATAAATATTCCCATTTGACGCTTACTTAGATCATATTTTACACACATGTAAACACAGACTTTAATTTATTAAAATATTGTAGTTTTTTTAAAAAATGATCATGCTTACCATTCTGAATATCTTTCATGTCTAAATGAAGACTAGACATCAATATTCCTACAGCTTGTGATCTTTTATTGTTTAAGAGCTTAACAACCTGTTGAGAATAAAACATTAATTAACTATGTCTTCCAATCCTATTCATCTTGGTATAATATTACAGATCCATCTCTTTTAAATATCGCAATGAAACATATTTGAAATTATTCTCATTCCAGCATTAATTGGCTCCAAAAGACAGGAAAAGTACAAATGAGTGTAAAAGTATTAGACAGAAACATAAAGTAGTCAAGCAGTGGGTTGTGGGGTTTTTCTAGGAAGATAATATAAACCTACTGGATGATAAATTGATGGAAATGTATTGACTTTTGTCTGTAGTAGAAAAGCTTTTTTAAAGGAGTGTTAGACAATAAAACCAGTCTTATATTTTACACATATTGGGGTTAATTTTCTAAAATTGCAGAGTGCAAAATCTGGTGCAGCTCCGCATAGAAATGAATCAGCTTCCAGGTTGTTTTGTTAAAGCTTAATTGAACAAGCTAAAGTTAGAAGCTGATTATCTACAATGCACAACTGCACCAGATTTTGCACCCCCAGTTTTAGTAAATCAACCCCGGTATGTCTTTTTTTTTTGTAAAATCGGTATCCTAAATGTCGCAAAAAGAATATTATCTTATTTGGTGCACATTTGGTAAATTCTATTTATGTACAAATTGCAAGTGAGAGATTTCTTCTCCAGACCAACGTTACACTATAGACCTACCCACTTACTACACTCATTCATAGGAACCATGTGTGGAGGCGCACTGAAGGCAGAATGTCCAAACAGACACCATTGCCTCAGTGTAGCTGAGCTTGCCCCCCTTCCGCCACTCCAGCTGTCACACAGACACAGCTAATAGCTAATAGACAGCTTTCTATTGGCAATAGAATCCACCCACTGCCTGTTGTAAATTACAAGGACAGAGCAAACTTGATGGGGAGCTAGCATCTCAGCTTCCTCATCAGGCGCTGCCCACTACAGCATCACTGGTTGCCAGAAGGCTGTTGGCTGTGAAACAAACATTGCCCTTAACAACCAGTGACAGGGAGGGGGTAATGGCAGTTATCTATGAACTGAACATAATAATTTTTCTATTTTGGTAAGTGGTGCTATTAACCTCCCTGGAGGTATGATTATGTCAGGAATTACATACCAAAAGCGGTACAATTGTTTTCATGGAAATTTGGTGTTATGTATTATAAGCCTACAATTCTTAGTTATTACTGACTTAAACCTGACCAAAACAAGAGTCTAGTAGACATCCCAGATGTGATAAATTTGAAACACAAACGCGTGAATTATAATCGAATCAATAATATTATTTTATTATTTAATATATAATATATATAATAAAATTATATTATTGATTAGATTATAATTCATGCATTATATATTATATATAGATATATGTGTCTGTGTGTGTGTATATATATATATATATATATATATATATATATATATATATATATATATATATATATATATAATATATAATGCATGAATTATAATTGAATCAATAATATCATTTTATATATATATATATATATATGTGTGTGTGTGTGTGCATATATATATATATATATAATATATATAATATAATATAAAATGTGTTTTGTGTAACGTTTTTTTTTGTTTTTTTTTAATTTCCCTCCCTAGTTCCGCTCCCATGCAGCATTGCTGCTGCAGGGAACGGAACTAGGAAGTGATCACACCGACGGAGGACGGAGGAGCGGCGGGACTCTCGGCTGGCGATCTCAGCAATGAGAGATCATCGCTGGATCGCCAGGAGAAGGTAAGAGAACACCGCTGCGCTCTCTGCACATCTACCCCGAGCGTGACTCGGGGTTACTGATCCTGCAATGAAAAATCCACCCCGAGTCACGCTCGGGATTACCGCCAAGTTGGTTAAGAACTACCTGAATCTGACACATGTCAGTAAAGTTACAAAAACAGGCAGTAGAGATTTTTGACCTATAGCTCCAGAATAGTATCTGTGGTGCTCTATTAAATATCCTGGATTATATACTGACTTATACCTAGCTGGATCTTTCTCATCATTAATACCTCCTACTGTTCAAAACTGCATGATTTTGGGGGTCTTTAGCATATATATATATATATATATATATATATATATATATATATATATACACACACACTGTAAACCGATATGGACTGGGTAATGTGTTAGGAATGAAAGGATGCCACGTCGTTTGATGGAAATGAAAATGATCACCCTACAGAGGGCTGAATTCAAAGACACCCCCAAAAATCAAAGTTAAAAAAGGATGCAGCAGGCTAGTCCATTTTGCTAAAATTTAATTGCAGCAACTCAAAAAGGCACTTAGTAGTTTGTATGGCCCCCCACATGCTTGTATGCATGCCTGACAACATTGGGGCATGCTTCTAATGAGGTGACAGATGGTGTCCTGGGGTACTTCCTCCCAGATCTGGACCAGGGCATCACTGAGCTCCTGAACAGACTGAGGTGCAACCTGATGGCGTCGGATGGACTGAAACATAATGTCCCAAAGGTGTTCTATTGGATTTAGGTCAGGGGAGCGTAGGGCCATTTAATGGTATCAATTCCCCCATCCTCCAGGAATTGGCTGCATACTCTTGCCACATGAGGCTGGGCATTGTCATGCATCAGGAGGAACCCAGGACCCACTGCACCAGCGTGGGGTCTAACAATGGGTCCAAGGATTTCATCCTGATAACTAATGGCAGCCAAGGTGCCATTGTCTAGCCTGTAGAGGTCAGTGCATGCTTCTATGGATATGCTTCCTAAGACCATCACTGACCAACCACCAAACCGGTGATGCTGAATGATGTTACAGGCAGCATAATGTTCTCCACGGCTTCTCCAGACCCTTTCACGTCTTTCATATGTGCTCAGGGTGAAGCTGCTCTCATCTGTGAAAAGCACAGGGCATCAGTGGTGGACCTGCCAATTCTCGTGTTTAATGGCAAATGCCAATCGATGCTGGGCAGTGAGCACAGGGACCACTGTAGGATGTCAGGCCCTCAGGATACCCTCATGAAGCCTGTTTCTGATTGTTTGGTCAGAGACATTCACACCAGTGGCCTGCTGGAGGTCATTTTGTAGGACTCTGGCAGTGCTCATCCTGTTCCTCCTTGCTCAAAGGAGCAGATACTCATCCTGCTGATGGGTTAAGGACCTTCTATGGCCCTGTCCAGCTCTCCTAGAGTAACTGCCTGTCTCCTGGAATCTCCTCCATGCTCTTGAGTCTGTGCTGGGAGACACAGCAAACCTTCTGGCAATGGCACGTTTTGATGTGCCACACTGGAGAAGTTGGACTGCCTGTGCAACCTTTATAGGGTCCCGGTATCTCCTCATGCTACCAGTAGTGACACTGACACTAGCCATGCAAAACTAGTGAACAACAGTCAGAAAAAATGAGTAGGGAAAAAAATGGCAGAGGCCCCTCCTGTAAAAACATTCCTGTTTTGGAGATTGTCTCATTGTTGCCCATCTAGTGCACCTGTTAATTTCATTAACACCAAAGCAGCTGAAACTTATTAACAACCCCCTCTGCTATGTAACTGACCAGATCAATATCCCAGGAGTTTATTTGACTTGATGCTATAACTCTGATTAAAAAGTGTTCCTTTCATTTTTTGTGAGCAGTGTATACATTCTAAATATTGTGTCTTAAATGAATTATATTATGCAGGCTTACTAATGAAAGTTATTTATATGCTTTTACATGAAAAAAAGACAAACATGTATTTCATTTGCTACCCAAAATGAGCTGTTATGCAGTTTCCAGCCTTTACAAAAGTAAACAACCTAATCATATTTGCTATACAGTAATAAATTATATTGTAACTTACTTGCTTTGACTTTGTCTTGGTTATTGTATCAGAAATAGGTTTCTTTTTTTCTTTTATTGCAGTTTTTGAAAACAAACTTTCCAACTCATGAACATCTACCTTGGGTTCACTAACAGATTCCCAAACTAGAGGGTTGTTAGAATCTCTGTGAGCAAACAAAGAGTGCAATTAATGATTAACTGCTGCAGCAAAAAATATTTCTAAAATAACAAACATATATCTTTGTAGAAATGTAAAAGTGAAATCCAGGTAACTAGTTTGAGTGGTGAAAAATGGATCTGGTTGGCAAAATATGACTCCATCCTTCAGCTTGTGTACATACAGTGCCTTGCGAAAGTATTCGGCCCCCTTGAACTTTGCGAACTTTTGCCACATTTCAGGCTTCAAACATAAAGATATAAAACTGTAATTTTTTGTGAAGAATCATCAACAAGTGGGACACAATCATGAAGTGGAACAAAATTTATTGGATATTTCAAACTTTGTTACAAATAAAAAACTGAAAAATTGGGCGTGCAAAATTATTCAGCCCCTTTACTTTCAGTGCAGCAAACTCTCTCCAGAAGTTCAGTGAGGATCTCTGAATGATCCAATGTTGACCTAAATGACTAATGATGATAAATAGAATCCACCTGTGTGTAATCAAGTCTCCGTATAAATGCACCTGCACTGTGATAGTCTCAGAGGTCCGTTTAAAGCGCAGAGAGCATCATGAAGAACAAGGAACACACCAGGCAGGTCCGAGATATTGTTGTGGAGAATTTAAAAGCTGGATTTGGATACAAAAATATTTCCCAAGCTTTAAACATCCCAAGGAGCACTGTGCAAGCGATAATATTGAAATGGAAGGAGTATCAGACCACTGCAAATCTACGAAGACCTGGCCGTCCCTCTAAACTTTTAGCCAATACAAGGAGAAGACTGATCAGAGATGCAGCCAAGAGGCCCATGATCCCTCTGGATGAACTGTAGAGATCTACAGCTGAGATGGGTGACTCTGTCCATAGGACAACAATCAGTCACATACTGCACAAATCTGGCCTTTTATGGAAGAGTGGCAAGAAGAAAGACATTTCTTAAAGATATCCATAAAAAGTGTAGTTTAAAGTTTGCCACAAGCCACCTGGGAGACACACCAAACATGTGGAAGAAGGTGCTCTGGTCAGATGAAACCAAAATTGAACTTTTTGGAAACAATGCAAAACGTTATGTTTGGCGTAAAAGCAACACAGCTCGTCACCCTGAACACACCATCCCCACTGTCAAACATGGTGGTGGCAGCATCATGGTTTGGGCCTGTTTTTCTTCAGCAGGGACAGGGAAGATGGTTAAAATTGATGGGAAGATGAATGGAGCCAAATACAGGACCATTCTGGAAGAAAACCTGATGGAGTCTGCGAAAGACCCGAGACTGGGACGGAGATTTGTCTTCCAACAAAACAATGATCCAAAACATAAAGCAAAATCTACAATGGAATGATTCAGATATAAACATATCCAGGTGTTAGAATGGCCAAGTCAAAGTCCAGACCTGAATCCAATCGAGAATCTGTGGAAAGAACTGAAAACTGCTGTTCACAAACGCTCTCCATCCAACCTCACTGAGCTCGAGCTGTTTTGCAAGGAGGAATGGACAAAAATTTCAGTCTCTTGATGTGCAAAACTGATAGAGACATACCCCAAGCAACTTACAGCTGTAATCGCAGCAAAAGGTGGCGCTACAAAGTATTAACTTAAGGGGGCTGAATAATTTTGCACGCCCAATTTTTCAGTTTTTTATTTGTTAAAAAAGTTTGAAATATCCAATAAATTTCATTCCACTTCATGATTGTGTCCCACTTGTTGTTGATTCTTCACAAAAAATTACAGTTTTATATCTTTATGTTTGAAGCCTGAAATGAGGCAAAAGGTCGCAAAGTTCAAGGGGGCCGAATACTTTCGCAAGGCACTGTATGTTTTGGAGTTCCAGTATCTCTATGTATATCTGAAACTTTCCAGTAACAGGAACAGCAGTAGAATGATTGGACATGAAATTACTGCTGTAGTGGCAATTGCATATTAGAAGTCCCATTTTTGTAAAGGTTATTGTTCAATTGTGTTGATGTTTTCAATTAAGGAAGTGTTGTTAAATGTATTCTACAGAATTAGATAATAAAGATAAATTCCCCTGTTGTTATGTATGTAGTTCATTCATTTGCAGATTTCTGCCCTCAAAACATGAAAAGGTTTGTACTTTCAGCATGTTTTAAACATGGTATGTAAGAACTACTTTGTATTTTCTTTTATAAAGTTCCATAGTTTGACTACAGCTTGGCAAACCTCTGTAAAATGATCCCAATGCCTATTTAGCATGTGCAAAATGGCATTATTGTGAATATAGTTTGCCACTCCTTGCAGTGTGGATTTTGCTAGCTGCATCCATTCAGAGTGGCATTAACTGCAGTTAACACTTTTTCATCTATTACTCTCATACATTTTCCTTTTCTTTCCCTTTCTCTTTTCTTGTTTTACCAATGTATGACAAATTCAATAATCTGCTTGTAGGCAGGTCCTCCACTGCAGGTGGCGTTCAACTGCAGCGGCATTACAGGGGGAGAGTCAAGAGGAATATGATTCCTCTATGGTTTCCTGGGTGTCTAGGGAATTGGATGCTGATTGGATGCTGCCACCCTATGTGACTCTAGCAGCCATCTTTGGTCAGGCAGAGCCTATTTAAGGCCTTTGCTCCCAGGCTTGGTGCACATTTCTTGTGTGGGTAGTGTAGAGACAGATCACCCGTCTGACAGAGACAGTAATTAGTGGCAGGAAGAAGTTCCACACAAGTATAGAAAGGGGAGGAACATGCCACCCTTCCTGGAAGCCTGCCCATTTGGGGACTGGCTAGGCTGCATTCTGCCCCTCAAGACAGATGCTGTTAGCATATCTGAGACTTGCTCTGCTACAAACTGCTGCTGTATGCTGTGAGCATTCCCAGTTGGGTGTCTTCCTGCCAGGTTTGTTGTGAACTACTTGATGCTGCAGTAACACAAATTCTGTTCTCCACAAATGGACTCTCTGTGTTTACTGCCGCCACACCATGCTGCACCTCGACACATGCCCATTGTTTTGCAAATCTGCCAACCTTCAATTTTCTTTTTTATTAGCTTGGTGGAGAATGGTTGGCAAACATGTTTTGAAAGATTGCATACAGAAAAATAGCAAACATATTTCTGTATGCCACATAGGTACTCACAGACTGAAAAAGGAAATAAAGAAAGAAAAAACTACAGTTCAAGGGTGACCATACACAAAACAGTTTTCAAGGCTTTCCGATATGATCATATGTATCGGTCAGCAATGCATATTAAATATGTGCTCACTCATGCAAACACAAAACATCTGATCATTCTAATAAATCATAAGATCCTGGTAATTTTCGATATCTACTTGTTTCCTTTCATTTCAATGTCTAAATGTCATTTAATTGAATGATCATGCATCCGGTCATTAATATTTTTAAGTTAGGATGGTAATATTAAACAATTATTTCTGATTAAGTGCCCATTCACACTATCGCGACTTGTGAAGCGACTGGTCAGCCTGACAAGTCGCGGTCCATGCAGTGCTACGGGAACCGTTCTAATAGGAGCGACTCGAGTCGCTCCGACTTAGAAAATAGTTCCTGTACTACTTCAGGGCGACATCGGAGCGACTTGCATTGACATTCATTATATGAAGTCCGTGCAAGTCACACCGAAGTCGCGTGCACGCGACTTCACAGGTCGCCCCCAAAGTTGTGCCGCGGTAGTGTGAACCGGCACTAACAATTGTATTGATAGATTGTTAACCATAAACACATTACATCAGGCAACTTGTATGTATGCTATAGTCAGTACTGCATTACAAACCAATTATGCCTATTTGCAGTTCTGTTGAACATGTTCAAACACATATACATTTCAGAAGTTTTACTGAAATACCTCTTTGCATGTAATTCAATTCTTGTCCAGTAAAGGGGCTTCATGGGTTTTGTTGGTTCAATAGCAACTTTTCTGGTTCCTTTGTCATGACTCAATCCCATTAATAATCCAGGTGGCAGAGGAGGTTGTAGAAAACCTGGCAATGATGGGGGTGGTTGAGTCTGAACAAAACATGAAAATGATGAGGAATTTTGTGAGATGCCAAATGGAGGAGGAATTAATGGAGGTGGTGGAGGAGGAGCTGGTATATTAGCAGACTGTGGTAGTGGTGGTGGAGGAGGAATAGATTGAATTGCAACAGTGCCTGGTAGTGGTGGTGGAGGAGGAGGAGGGGGAATAGAATGAATGGCAGTAGTACCTGGTAGTGGTGGTGGAGGAGGAGGAGGGGGAAAAGATTGAATAGAAGTAAAGCCTGGTAGTGGTGGTGGTGGAGGGGGAGGGGGAATACATTGAATTGCAGTAGTGCCTGGTAGTGGTGGTGGAGGGAATAGAGGAATAGATTGAAGGCTGATAGAACCTAGTAGTGGTGGTGGTGGAGGAGGAGGGGGAGGAGGAGGAGGAACTGTAACTGAATTCAATTCAGTTTGCTGAAGATGGTAAACTGAGTTAAAACCTAGTAGTGGTAGTGGTGGAGGAGGAGGAGGAGGAGGAATCGCAGCAGCACCATGTGGTAAAAGGGGTGGTGAAGGAGGAATTGCAGCCATATTTAGTTGTGGTGGTAAAGGTGGTGGGGGAGGTGGAGGAGGGCAATCTACTCTTACACCAGTTATAGAAGATGGTTGAAAATGATAAGCTGCATTGCTACCTGGAAGAGGAGGTGGAGGAGGAGGAGCAGAAATTGCAACAGAGCCTGGTAACAGAGATTGCTGTAATGATAGAGGCACTGTAGTGGTACCTGTAAGTAAGGATAAAGGAGGTGGTGGAGGTGGATGAGGAGGATGAAGGGACGAAACTTCAGTACCCGCACAAAAAGGCAGAGGTGGTGAAGAAACAAGAACTGTAGAAGGGCATGGTACTTGTGATAGAGGATCGGCAGAATGAAAGGATTGCTGAGGTAGTGGTGGTGGGGGAGGAATTGAGTTGTTACATTGTTGTTGAGGTAGAGTAGCTTGAAGACCATTGGCTAAATTTAATCCAGGTATTAGTGGAAGAGGAGGTGGAGGAGGAATTGTAGTACAAAATGGAACCAGACGTGACATTTCAGATGAGAAGGCAGAAGGATGCAGTGCTAGACCTGGAGAAAACCTAGAGTGATTATGAATAGATTGATATGAGCTGGATAATGAATGAGATGGGGGACCTAGTAAAGGATCCCCCATAAAGGAAGAACTGGTCACATCTGAACAAGTATGATGTGCATTACTGTAAGAATAATTAATTTCTGTTTCAGTTGTAGTCGGGCCTTCAGAAAAAACATTGGTAACAGCATTTCCACATGTTAATGGTGATGAAGCAATATTATTGTCTGGTTGAGATTTTTTGTATTCTGTTGAGTTATTTGTGGACTCAGACTGTTGTGACTTTGAAGTTAAATCTACAGAATAATATGTAAGCTGCGAGTTTCTTTCCAAAACCGGTGAAAAGACTTGTACAACTTTATTATCACTTATTGAAGCTGCTCCATTTAAGACAAACTCCTCTGTGGGTGAAGTCTGTACAGATTTTCCTTCAACAATCCTTGATAATGTGTTTTGGTTCCCATCTTTTAGTGATACACATAATTCAGTATTTTGATCTTGTGCATCAGTTGTAGAACTGTTTGATTGTTTATATTGCTTTTCGTGTTCAGCAAGTTTAGCCTTTAAATCTTCAATTGTTTGCTCAAGCTGCTGAATTATATTTGCATGATCTTCCTTGGGAGACACATACTTCAGATGTTTGCCCTATTTAAAAAAGATATTGGACTTTTGTTAAAATGAAAATGTTCACTCTTCAAAAAACTGTAGAAATAATTACTCCGAAACTTTGCTGTTCAAAATATCTGTATTCTTATATTACTCCTTAAACATGCTGTTTTTACGTAATTTCTACTCAACCCTGGCAAACTTTAAACAATACCAGTTTAAATTCCCCCATGATTTTGCCTAGCAACACAGTAATTGCACAATAATATTAAATTGATATTTAAGGCAGTTTTTTTTTTTTTTTTTTATAACAAACATGTCATACTTACCTTCTCTGTGCAGGGGTTTTGCACACAGCAGCCCCAATCGTCATCTTCTCAAGTCCCCAACTGGCACTCCTGGCCCCTCCCTCTTTCCAAAGGCCACCATAGCAAGCAGCTCCTGAGCTTCCCAGGCCATGGCTCTGTGTGTCCCCATTCTCTCCTCAATGGCTCACTGGCTTTGATTGACAGTAGCAGGAGCCAATGGCAACCACTGCTGTCTCAGCTAATGAGGAGGAAGAGACCCGGAAAAGCCGCCACTCTGATGCACATTGATGGATTGAGATAGGACTCAGGCAAGTGCTAGGGGGGCTGGGGGGGTACCACACACAGAAGGTTGAGCCTTTACAACCACTTTAATTAAATTTAATATTAAAATAAAATTATAGGCAAAACATTTTTTTTTTTTTTCATTTTGGATAGAGCGGGGGGGGGGGGGGGGGGGGTTATAACCCTTGTCAGATTTTGATCTGTGTCCCATTGGGGAGATTTCCCTTCCACAAAAGGAAGTTAGAGGAAATACCTGCAAATTAGGGGAATTCCTTAGGGACCCCAACGTCACCAGAATTAGTGTCCTCATTGGAAGATTTCCCCTACAAAAGGTACTTTTCTGGGGACGACCCAAAATGTAAGATTTTCTTTTGGTTTCACTTTCAATGATATTGGTAAACAGGGCACATAGGCAGGGTGAATCTCCCTAATGGGGGCACAGACAGCAATAAAAACCTGATAAGTGTTCTAATCCATCTCCACTTCAAAATGAAAAATAAAAGTTCTGCCTTCAGTTGTTCTTCAATAACTGAAAATAATAGGTACGATAAGCAAAAAATCAAGTTTTTTTTTCATCATAAAGCTTGTGGCATTATATAACAAGAGCTATTTTGAAGTATAAATATTGTATCTTTTTATTCACATTCCAAGGCATTTCCATGTATAAAAAGTAGAAAAATATTCCATAACTGACAGAAAAATATTGAATGAATCACAATACAACAGTGTTTAAGAAACTGACGGTGCCTTTTCACATTTTACCAGTGGTCCTAAATCTGCTCACCATTCCTAATAGCTGAAATTGTCTCAATACAGTGGGACAGTACCCAAGGAACACAATTCATGCTAGTTTATGGTGTTTCAGTGCTGATATGTGAAACTGGGCTCCATTCACAAAGCGGTATCTACCTCTTGAACAAATGCAGTAAAATTGCGTTTTGCAAAAAAAAATTTGGCATTCACTTAAAAAACTTGTAAAAAATCTAAAATATGCGGTATTTATATAATTAAACCATGCGGTATTTTATCTCATGCGATATACAGTGGGATGGATACATTGGAGAAGAAGCCTTGTCATGTTTTTATTGCTAATCAAGAGGTAAAATGGTTTAAACCATAGAAATATGCCAACTCACTAATTCTGTATGTATTAATACAAAGAAAAAAGGTGACTAGAATACCAGTAAAAAGGAAGTTGTTTTCTTAGGACACACACGGTGTATAAAAAATAGCTAAGTTAAATTAAATAAATACAAAATATCTTTATAAATGTCAAAAAATAAATTAAGTAGTATTAAAAAATCATACACATATATAAATATCCTTCTTCCATCAATAAAAAAAGGCAATGCTGTCTTTTTTATTGGTGGAAGAAGGGTATTTCTATATGTGTGCGATTTTTTTATACTATTTTCATTCAATATTTCACATTTTTAAAGATATTTTGTATTTACTAAATGAAAACTTCTTTTTTTTTTGTTTTGGATAAGGTGGAGAGGTATTAGAACACATATTACATTTTTACTGCTGTCTGTGCCCTCGTTAGGGAGATTCACTCTCTCTGTTTGTCCTGTTTTTCATTACTAAAAGTGAAAGTAAAAGAAACTCCCACAACTTGGGTTGTTCCCAGAAAAGTAATAGAGGGAACATTTTCTGATTGGGGCACTAGTTCTGCTGACCTGGGGGTCCAAACAGATTCTCTTAATTTGCAGAGATCTCCTCTCACTTCCTGTTTTGGCTATGGTACAGGAAGGGATAGGGAAAAAAAAATAACTGTCAGGCTTTCAACCACGCCCCCCCCCCCCCATTACTCAATCTAATTAAAAAGAAAGTTTTGCCTATAGTTGCACTTTCAAGCAGCCTTTCCTAACCTTTTCAACACAGAGGAACCCTTAAAACATTTTTCCAGTCTCAGTAAACACCTGCTTCAAATTACTATATCTACAACTCATGATACATTATTGTGATGGTCAGTGGGAAGAATTAACCCCTTATAGATAGCTAAAAAGATAAAGGATTTCAATGGGAACTTGTCTGTGGGAAGATATCTCTAAAAATAATTGTGAAAAAGTAAAGTATCCCCACTACATATGACATATAGTATACATGCATGTATATTGTTTTATGTATGGAGTGATTAGGAGTAGGGATGATCGAACTTTTGAAAAGTTTGGTTCGACCAGAACACCTGAATTTCCCAAAAGTTTGGTTTGGATTCCAGAACCCCATTGAAATCAATGGGACCCGAACTTCTGGAATCAAAAAACACAATTTTGAAGCCATAAAAACCAATAAAAGCCCCTAAAAAGTGCCTAGGGTTCTGGGTCAAGCCCCAGGGACTATGAATCAGGCAAAAAAAGTTATTAAAAATTGTTGTTTTTGATATATATATATATATATATATATATATATATATATATATATATATATATATATATATTATATGTATATATGTATACCCCTAACCCAGAATCTGCATAGTGGGGTCACCCTGACATGGCAGAGTTTGGTCACCCTGACATGGCAGAGTCAGTTCACCCTAAACTAAACTACGGTCACCCTGACATGGCAGAGTCAGTACACCCTAAACTACACTACGGTCACCCTGACATGACAGAGTCAGTTCACCCTTAACTACATTACGGTCACCCTGACATGGCAGAGTCAGTCCACCCTTAACTACACTACGGTCACCCTGACATGGCAGAGTCAGTTCACCCTTAACTACACTATGGTCACCCTGACATGGCAGAGTCAGTTCACCCTAAACTACACTATGGTCACCCTGACATGGCAGAGTCAGTTCACCCTAAACTACACTACGGTCACCCTGACATGGCAGAGTTCAGTCACCCTGACATGGCAGAGTCAGTTCACCCTAAACTACACTACGGTCACCCTGACATGGCAGAGTCAGTTCACCCTGAACTACACTACGGTCACCCTGACATGGCAGAGTCAGTTCACCCTTAACTACATTACGGTCACCCTGACATGGCAGAGTCAGTTCACCCTAAACTACACTACGGTCACCCTGACATGGCAGAGTCAGGTCACCCTAAACTACACTACGGTCACCCTGACACTTAAAGCTATCCCTACAAAACTAGAATCTAACTATAGTGGTATATAGTACCCTAACTACACTGCATTTTCCTTTCCTCACACTAATAATTGCAAAATGACACTGGACCAACACAAATGCTTCCAATCTCTTCCACAGCCCCTGTATTACAGTGCTAGAGTTTTGGCTGGGCTATGTTATATACTGGGGGGCGTATGGGGGGTGTATTCACTCCTCATTGGGCTCTGGACCCCGTAGTCACTCCAATCACATTTTACTGATGTTTCTAGGCCAATCATGGTCTTTTAAAGCCCAGTTCCTGTCCCATTGCATTTTTGGCAGTTCTGGTGGCCGAATTACGAACTTTTACCACAAAAAGTTCGGAATTCGGCCGAATTTCGAACACCCATTGTTCAGGTCGAACCGATGGTCGACCCAAACCGTTCGATCATCCCTAATTAGGAGGTCTTTTTGAAGCAAATATTGTATATGCTTGTATATTCACAAACAAAGTCTCCAAAAAACGATTGAAATGACAGGAGAAAATAAATATATTTTATTACATGTAATGGGGTGGATTTACTAAATGTAACCGGGTGGATTTACTAAAAGCTTAGTATATGAGGGGGAGCTCTACTGACTTCTTTCATCCAATCATATGCAAGCAAAAATACTGTTTTTCTTTTTTTTTTTCCCTTGCATATTTTTTACTTTCCTGACAGACTCTATGGCAGCATACGTACGGATAGCTCCACCTCCTCTCCTACCCCATAGGTCCCCACTCCCATAAGTTTTTGCTCCGTGCCAGGAGCCGTGTTTATTTTTTGTCCTCCTACAACTATTTTTTGTCCTCCTACAACTGAGGAATTAAACCTTTTTTTGTTTGACCAGCAGTTGCCCACCCGGGTGTGTATGGCTAGGGATTTCCTGTACGTATGCTGCCATGGAATCTGTCAGGAAAACTGAAAATTTCCTATCAAATACTTACCATATTTTCCCTTTCCTGATGGACTCCATGGCAGCAGGAGTTCCCTCCCATCTGCTGGAGTAGGCTAGTCATGGAACACGGCTCCTGGCATGGAGCAAACATTTATGGGAGTGGGGTCCTATGGGGTAGGAGAGGAGGCGGAGCTACCCGTACGTATGCTGCTTTTACTTTCCCTTTTAATGAAATCTATCCAAAGTATAGCATTAGATGTGTTGCTTCTACTACAAAGGGTTTATCAGGTGCTGCTTATATTCGACAACAATAAAAGAAAAAAAAAATATATATATACATGTATATATATATATATATATATATATATATATATATATATCTTGCTTAATCTATTTTTAAACTGGTGTTTCACATGAAAAGTAACCAAGCAAACTCTTTATTGACATAGACAGTTTAAAAATAATATTTTTCACACACCTATAAGCTGAATGCTTTGCTGCCAAATTACTCACCTCATGTTCCTCTGCAGATTCTCTTGGTTTTTCGGAAAGTCCAAATGCAGATGAGCTTTTCTCTGATAAAATTAAATTTGTAAGATACATTTTTATTAGGATGAAAGGAAACTCGGATACACACAGAATACTATCACCAAACATTTTTGATTATATGCTTTTAATTCATTCTAAGTATTCTCTGGATTTCAGGGATATGTCCTCATACCTTTCATTTTTATCTCTTGCTCTCCCCCCTTTAACCTCTGCACCATACAGATTAGCATTTTTGCCCAGATTAAATGCATGATACTGATGTACAAGCATTATATGCATATAAATGTAAGTGAGCTGTTGCAGGTAAACCAATATTTAACTTTAAATATTTTTCATATAAAACCGTAAAAGAGCTTAACTTGAAGTCAACAATTGCATCAATACACATTAATGTTATTAAGAGTTTTATTGTAGAAATATTGTCATGCAATAACTATTTTATGTTCTATTCAACCTATAGACAAAATATGTAATAAAAACAAGTAGTGTTATTGTACATAAAGAGTGTACATTTAATTAAGATGTCTTGTTTATAATAACACAAAACATACATTTCAGGTACAAAGTTTATAAAAATTGTTTATGAGTGAAATAAATGTTTTCTCTTTTCAATTTTGCATTGCCATGTATTTATCAATAATACCTGCAAACACTGCTTGCAAACATAATTTAACCCGCATTCACACTACCGTGGCACGACTCTGTACTACTTCTGGGGCGACTTGTGAATTCTCGTGCACCGCGACTTCGGCGCGACTTGCACGGACTTCATATAATGAATGTCTATGCAAGTCGCTGCGAGGTCACCCCGAAGTAGTACAGGACCCTTTTTCTAAGTCGGAGCGACTTGTGTCGCTCCTATTAGAACGGGTCCTGTAGCAGTCAATGGACCGCGTTAGTGTGAATGGACTCTTAACAAGGGACAGCTGGAGCTACTCCTGAAATGCAAAATGACAGAGCTCAACAGTGCCCTGAGAAGCATTAAAGGTCTGATAGGTTATCTAAGCTAATGAGCTCAGATTTGTATACGATGTAGAGATTTTTATATTTTGTAATATTTGCTGGTCAAAGTGGCTAATTTTCTATTGAAAATATAATTATCAATCTTCAAACTCTAATATCAAGCTGTATAAAACTTCTGGTCAGAATCCTCTGCTCTTCCAAGCAATATAACCATATCTTTAAATTTGTTGGGTTCTGCACAAATAGTAGGTATCTTTAAAGTGTTTTCTGCTTACTATTAATGAGTGCACTGTAGCATGCTGGGGTGTTTGCACATAGCTTCAGTTAGATTCCAGAGTACCCCAGGAGCCACAAAATACAGCTACTGAAGTCAGTTATTAAGTCAGCCATTTTATCCACAACACTAGAGCCTTACCAAATGTATTAGTGCTGCTCCCTTTAACTTTGAAAGAGCATTGGCCATTTTAGCTGAGATCAGTGGTTGCCTAAAACCCTGCCATGGATTTCAAGGCTCCCAGGTACCAATTCACTAATAATTTGTTACAAAGAAGCATTGTCTTGTGCTGTTTTTTGCAGAATTTCCATTTTTATGGAAATGCTGTTCTGCTTAGTTTCAGCATCCTGGCATTGTTCATAACACTTGCCATGATGATGATTTGGGTGTTTTTTCCTGATGTGTCCCTCCAGGCAAAAAATGACAAACTGACCTCTGCATAGTTCCCATTACATATGCCTATGTGTAGGAAGATATTCCCCTTTAATGTGTGATCACTCCCCCTTAAAGTGTGCACTCAATAGTAACCTGGCTCTGTTCTGCTTCTGTGTGCAAAGGAAACAGGATACAAGAGTAGAGAGGAGGCACGTTTTCTTCTGGGGAAAAGGGATGCAATGAGGTCTAATGCCTGGAGAGGACCTGACCAAGGAGTTTATTAAAGCAGAACTCCAGGCACATTTTCTTTTCACATGCAGTGGGGCTGTGCTCTCACTACATGGGTTAACTGCTCGTTTTATTCTAGGGTGGAAGACAGCGGAGATATACTTATCTGATCCACTGATCCTTCCTGCACATGACAGGTCCAGCACCCCCATGCTCCAGCGGTCTTAAAAACAACCTTGGACTTGCTCCATACACAGGAAAAATCGACCGCTAGATGCAAGACCATGGAGGAGCAAAGTTTTCCAGGGGATCAGGTGAGTATAAACCCCTAGATAAAATCAGTAGTCATACATTGCCCCACTGCATGGGGAAAACAAATTTGACAATTGGGCTTTAAGTAAATCAGCACCACAGGATACCTTCCTGAATAGCATTAGTGGAACCAAGATAAGCACAGTGACTTAGTGGTTAGCGCTTCAGCCTAGCAGCACTGGGGTCGTTGGCTTGAATCCCAACCATGGCACTACCTGCCTGGATTTGCATGATCTCCCTGTGCCTCAATGGGTTTCCTCCTGTTTCTTCTCACACTCCAAAGACATGCTGGTAGGTAAATTGGCTCCTGTCCAAATTGGCCCTAGTATGTTCATGTATGCATGTGAGTTAGGGACCTTGGACTGTAAACTTCTTGAGGGCAGGGACGGATGTACATGTACAATGCATGTGTATATTGCTGCGTAAATTGACAGCGCTATACAACACCTGTAATAAATAAATTGGCAATATTCTGGGAACTGTTACCATGTTTGGGACTGTTACTGCAACATGCATTTGGATTGTAATGACAATCATTTGGTTCCCATAACAACACTAAGCAATTGAGTGTTTGAATTGTGAAACCGTTTCAAAATGTTCTGTAACATTATAAAAATCAACTGTACTTCATTATTGTACATCAATGCAGGAAAAGTCAAGTAATTTTTTAAAGGAATCACATTGCACAGTTCAGGAAAAGGTGAGTAAAGTGCAGAGAAGAATAAATACTTTCAAGTGTAAAGTGCAAGCTTAATCAGCCTAGGAGATCATGGCGGTTGGCGCTCTCCTAAAGGTTAATTGAGCTCCCAAGCCTCAAGAGTCTCAGGCGTTCTCAGGCATTCAGCTGGATCTGCAGAGCCCTAACTTGCAACCATGATAAATCACCGGACCTTGCATGAGAGTGTGCTCCAAACATGAGTTGGAAGTTTGATGTGGATCAGGGGATGGAGGAAAGACCATCCAGGACCCACCATCATGCACATGTGCGACAGACATAGATGTCTGTGCTGAGTACCAGGACTGGGAACTGATTCTGTAGGGTCCCAGCTTGGAAAATCCAGCCATGTGGAGCTGCTAGGGGATGCCTACATACTGCCATTAAACAAAATCTATGGTTACAGCCTATGCCTTCATTTTATAACATTAGTATCACAGTAGAAATAGAAAAAATAGTTACATTTGACAATTCAATATAAGCCTAATTGAAAAATCTTCTTTCATAATGTGAGTGCTGGCCATCTCTTTCCACAACTTCCTGCATTCCCTGCATGCTTTACTGCTTCTCCTCAGCTGTTTATTTTTTAATTTCTAAGGACTACATATCCCCTGGTACCTTGCTGTCTGCAAGCAGTGATTCTTTTCATCGTCCTGAAACTCCTTCTCTCAGGACCTCTTTAATTTGGAAGGCAGGCTCTGTAAATTCTGTGACTGTGCCTACTCACAGATCATAGTAAATAGGTTTTACAATTCAAGGAAATGAATGTGCGGGATTTTATCACAAAGCACATTTATAACATTTAAGATCATTTAGATTAATATAAGTATGCTAGAAATAAATTAAACTTAATGTGGAAATTAATATAATGATATAAAATTTTACCAATAGGTATGCTTTAAGTTTCCTTTTTATAGTCTTAGTTTATTTAAAGAATTTACCTGAATATACAGCTATGTCGTGTGCTAAGGCCAATGACACCATTCAGCTTTTCTTAAAATTGCTGCTCCACCAGCAATTTGGGAACCAAAAGCAGTTCTAATATTTACTTGGCCATGGCAGACTGCTGCACTAAATTGGTGACCTGACTATTTTAGCACTGCTGTTAAGCAATACAGCCTGGTAAACTACATGCCCCCACCTGTGACTGGACAATGAAAAAGCAGCAGAAGACTCGTGAGTCGTGACCTCAACCCTTCACTTGCTGTACTTTTCTCTCCTGTTGTCAACACATGCCTGCAGAACACCTAATTGGCACCTAATGCTGGCTTATCCTCACACAGACAGTTCTGCTGTACTTACATAAATAACATTCAAAAATACATGTCATTATTTTTAATTAATACAAAAATTATTTGGTATCTTTTCATATTGGTGCCTTTCTTCCATAATCTATATGAATATTTTTTTTTATTCCATACAAAGACATCTGCATATAGCTAGTAAGAGGAAGGACATTGAGCCGCTGTTCAGTATATCAAGCTGAAATTTTACACACATTTCTAAAAAAGTATATCTCTTGTCTGTGCTAAGCAGGCATGTAAAGTAACACATTGTACAACAAAAATCCAGTTAAAACACAACTGACAGAAAACAGCCACATGACAGAACCAAAGCAGAGCTATCAAAAAAAAAAAATTATCCAGAGACTTTAAAGTACTGCTCTTGGAACCATGTCATAAATGTTCTATTGTAAATAGTCGTAAAGGGTCTAGGGAGGGATACACATCTGCCAGACTGGGAGATTTGTCCTATACTGACATACAGATGAACTGCCCTGAGTTACATTATATACAGTCTTCATAAATCTCACTGTAACAGATTTACATTCATTAAAAGTGCTTACACTAATATATAGGAAGATGCCAATCACTTGGACACCAAACAAGCCTAAACTACCAGGTCCAGCAAGCAAATGAAACAAAATAGATCTCCTAAGTGATATCTGCAAAAGATACATAACATATTTGGTGTCTAATGAGTTGTAATTTCCTTCTGTTAAAAAATATGTTGGTTTCCGGATTATAACACCTTGTCTTAAGGAAATGATGGATGCAGCAAGTATAATGGGCATTAGGAGAGTGCTCTCTGGAGCATAATACATTACACCCCTCAATCCCGTTTGATTTTTTGGGTTAATTCTTTAAGCACCCTCATCAGGGATCAGAAAAGATTACTACAATTTGCAGCTGCAGCTGTCGTATCCATCAAAACTATGAAGGAATGCTAAGAGTCATTTATGAGAGCCAGTGACTCTGTTATATTAGATGGACTTACACTGCAAACTAATTTCACTTCACACAGTGCCAAAAACCAGGCAAAGTATTTTTCATTTGTAATCCCATTTATTTTACTGTTTTTTACTGTCTGTTTTGTAATATCTTTATGTAAGTATTTTCTTGCAACGTTTTTCTTTTTTTAATACAAATATATTTTTAATGGCTAAACTGAATTTCTGAATCCATTGTTTTAACTGTTTCATTCCTGTCTGAGTGTTTCAGACATTTTGTAAAGGTCAGATATGCAACAGTAGATGTTGTGAATGGTGCAAGTTTCATGCTGTGAATGGTGCAAGTTTTTATGAAAAACACTTGGTGGGGGCAACTGTTTGTGTGTGTAAGAGGTTAACTGCAGAGTTAACTAGCCCTGGTGATGATCAATCTCAGTCTGCTGGTGCACAGATTGTTATCCTGCAAGCTGGAAACTCTATGTGCAAGGTCAAACTGAGAGTGTAATACATCTCAGTGTCTTATGACTACTTCCAGAGTGCACATTATTCAAAAGTCTAAGAAAAGACTGACAAAGATGGCTTTGCCTTTAGAAAATATTCATAATAAATTAAGTCCTAAGAAATCTGAAAAACATAGGTTTCCATAGTCAAATTTGAGTCCAATTTCAGAAAATATCTGCACAGTCTCTATGAGCCATTTAGTTAAAGAAAATCTATGATAATAAAAAAAAGGGACATTCCATTCCATTAGTGATTTCCTACCAAAAATGGAAAAAGGCAACCACAAAATGGCAGTAACCTCAGCACAAGTCTCTGCCAAGCACAATCTTTGTTCTCTTACTCTTCTTTTGTGACACAGGTATTATAGATTCTGTTTATTTAGATTGAGATGTTGTGTAGCGCTCACACCCAAAAGAGCAACTGAGAATGTACCCAGACCTCCTTGCTAGAACAGAGACAGCCTGCCACAGACACAGTTTCATGCACTGACAAATAAATGCTTAGTCTAGGTGATGTCTTTTTAAAATGTATTGATGAATACCTTTAACGGGAGAGGGATTTAGGGATATGGGATATTTCAAACAATAGAAAAAATAACAGTAGGACAGCTTTTCACTAAGCATCACTATACTGCAGGAACACATGAAAGTCCCAAACCAAGTACTACTCACAGTGTTCTAGGAGCCATACAACACTGAGAGATCCTCAGTGAGGGAGACAATAGATCCTTCTACAGACCAGAACTTCAGACTTTGCCTCTGACACTGATCCTTTACCAGTCTTCCTTAGACACTTCCCTTCCCTCAGCTCCCTGCCTTCCCTCAGCTCCTGCTAAGGCACAGGCTGTACCAAAAATTATCTTTGTAATTTTTTCCAGTTCCTCATTCTAACTCTTGCCTAGGCCCAGACTGAAATCTTTGATTCAGTAAAGCTTCCTTCAGAGGCAGCATCCCCAAGAGAACTGGAACCCCCCTGGCAGAGTAAGAAGACTCTAGAAAGTCCCCCCCTCTCAATCATATATCACTTCCTAAGCCACCTTCTGGACACCTCCTTCCAAGGATTGTCTAAAGCATTATACATTTTCATACTAGACAGTTGACTCTCCCTACTTTATTTTCTGGAAACCTTTTGTGTGCTGATTGGCACAGGATAGTAAGAGCAACATACCTAGGTGGACGTGTTGTTTTTTGTAATTCCATTTATGTTTAATGTGATCATTTTGAATAACTGCATCTTCAATTTTTTATATTATTAGTTTTATATATACTGTGTATATATATATATATATATATATATATATATATATATATATATATATATATATATTGTACATATATTTTTTGTAACTGTTTTTTTTTTTTTTTTAAAAGATATTATTTTCCATCTCTTGCCATATTTCGCTGTATAATCATATACTTTTCTTTTTTTGTATCCAGTGTTATTTACACAAATTTTTTTTGCAGGCATACCTGAATCATAGGACTTGATTTGGAGAATAAACAATACTTTGGCAGGTAAAACAGTTATAGATACATGTATATCAACAGAATATTTAGCTGAGCTCAGCTTACATTTTTCTGTTAAGTCTGCTCCTATTAAAACACTGTCACAATACAGCACTACACTCAAATAATAATCCATCAATGTTTGGCAGTTCCTTTGCGCAATGCAGACGCAGATTTGCAAATAGTTCATTTTTTACAGCCTGAGTAAATATTGCTTGTGTATCTGCAACAATATCTTTTATGGCCAGCTGTATGTGTGTTTGTGCTAGGATCTTCACATAATGCTTTACTATTTGTTCAACTTGTGACAAACATCCCCTGTCAGTTGTGAATGGAGTATATCTGCGCCACTGGATTTAGTGGTTCATGAGGTAACTGGATGGCAGTAGAAGGTTTGTAGCAGGCTGCATGGGGGTTAATCACTGACCACATCTTGTTCCCAAACTGATAACCATCCTGCGAGCTCTCTGCTTGAAGCTGAACCCCACAATGTATAGCTACTGGTAATTCTAACTTCATAGCAGGCACAATTTTAATCTTATAATAGGTACAATTGGTGTAGCTTATATTGGGTCCAATGTCTCTATTAGTATTTCTTGCCATACAAGGAAATCTGCTTCTGAAATTATCTTTTTTTTTCTAACAAATATAAAGGTCCTGGGGCCATGCAATTTGAAAGGATCCAGTTTAAATGAGACCGTAGTTACTAAATGCATCAAAAACAGGGCTAAAGTCTTTAGTTCGATTTTCAAAGGTTCGTGATCCAGTATCCGTTATTTTCCCTATGTCACTTTAAAACTATGAGCAATATTCTTTCTTTCTTTTCTGTAATGGACATTTATATAATATGTAGCTAAAGCTTCAATGGCCCAGTTGCTGTGGTCTACAAGTCGAACATTACACGGTACAAAATATGGATGTTTTAAAGACTATAACACATTGAAATTCTCTCTTGAAATGAATGAATACCTAAATAATCAATTCTATTTTTTACCTAAAGGACCACATGGAGATTCATTTAATACTAACTTTTACATAGTGTGCCATAAAACCCAATGTTGTCCCTGCTGACAAATCAATTCTAGTAGCAAAAGTGTGAATATCAGATCACATAAAATTGTAAAATATCAGATTGTTTATAAAAATGAACAAAAGTGTGTGACTTTTACTTAGCCTAGGGTACAATCAAATGTATGCCCTCAATGGATCAGACAGTAGAAAATCAAAGCTAGCAATAGCTAGGCAAACAGCATTTTAAGAAGACCAGCATGGCAGCACATGTATTTCTTTAATAACAGTTTTCTTGCAATTGCAGTTTGACACAGTTCCCCACACTAAATTTGTAAGGTAACGTTTACAGGCTTGGAAAGATCAGTTTGTAAATGGATACAAAACTGGCTAAAAGAAAGAATGCATAGAGTAGTGGTTAATGATTCTTACTCTGAATGGTCTAAGGTTATCAGTGGTGTACTCCAAGGTTCAGTATTGGAGCCCTTACCTTTTAATATCTTTATAAATGATATAGGGTCTCGGATTAAAAGTACCATTTCAGTCTTTGCAGATGACACCAAGCTATGCAGTGGATTAACGTCCTTACAGGATGTCTCCAACTTACAAGCCAACCTCAATGCACTGTTTAATTGGGCAACTAGGTAACAAATGAGGTATAATGTTGATAAATGTTGATAAATGTAAAGTTATGCCCTTGCGGGGCTAAGAATATGCATGCATCATACATACTAGGGGGAGGACAACTGGGGGAATCCATAGTGGAGAAGGATCTGGGGGTTTTGGTGGATCACAAATTTAATAATAGCATGCAATGACAGGCTGCGGTTTCCAAAGTGAGCAAAATCCTTTCTCCTTTATTAAGAGAGGTATGGACTCCAGAGAGAGATATCATTTTGCCCCTGTACAAATTTCTTCGTAAGACCTTATCCAGGATATGCAGTTCCGTTTTGGGCACCAGTTCTCAAAAAGGATATTGGGGAACTGGAGAAAGTGCAAAGAAGGGCGCTTAGAGGAACTGAATGTATTCTCTCTTGAGAAAAGAAGATTAAGGGGAGATATGATCAATGTGTACAAATACATAAGGGGTCCATTTAAAGAACTTGGTGTTGAGTTATTCACTTTAAGGTCATCACAGAGGACAAGGGGCCACTCTGTATATCTTGAGGAAAAGAGATTTCATCTCCAAATATGGAAAGGTTTCTTCACAGTAAGAGCTGTAAAAAATGTGGAATAGACTCCCTCCAGAGGTGGTTCTGGCCAGCTCGATAGATTGCTTAAAAAAAAAAAACCTGCAGTCTTTCCTAAATGTACATAATATAACTGGATACTAACATTTATAGGTAAAGATGATCCAGAGAAAATCTGATTACCAGATGGACTTGTGTCTTTTTTATACCTTACTATGTAACTATGTAAGTACTATGCGGTTAGAAAATAACCCTTGAAATGTTGACATTACTGTTATAAAAACATAATACTGTCAGGACCTGGATAACCTGCTGGTTACATTGTGGTTTCCTAAAGGAGAGATGTCAGCTAGCAGAATCCAAAAATCATTTTCCACCTGATGCTGGCTGCTGGGAGGGTATTTAGGCCTTTCCCTACTAAAAGCCTCTTGCGCCAGTGTTTTGCTGCTGCCAGATTCTTTATACCTAGATCTTGCACTTGGACCCTGTACCATGCTGATTTGTACCTGCTCCCCCTTGTTCCTGATCCCAGTTTTGTTTCCCCCCTTCTCATCTGCTCCCTGCACCTCCAATTTTCCTCTGCTTTTCGGGGTTCCCCATTTTGTATATATTGTATATAGTTAGCTGTTGGTTTGGCTTTCTGTTTGTTAGTTATTAGCCGGGTATTCTGTCAGGGTTTTTTTTTTTTTTTTCTTATTTACTTATATTTTCATGTTTGCTGTGTGCTGGAGTTTGGATGGAATTTGTTTCACTGTAAATGAATCTCACTTAAAGCATACACAGTCAGGTCCCAGTTTCCTGAGTGTAGCCATGCAGATCTGGTCATGTCTGCTGCTGATTCCGGACTAAAAACCTTCACTAAATGTCTATACAATTTGGAAAATCCAAACATTTCTCTGAACCTCATTGAAGTCTTTAAGCATGAACCTTGATATTCAATTCAGTCCTTTTGTGGGGCTAAACTATTGTCAATCAAAAGGCATGGGAAGCCTAGCATTGCCAAGGGTAGCATGCACCAATGCAAAAAAAAAAAAAAAATGCTGTACAGTGGGCAGAGGGCATTTTCATGCAGCTTCGAAGCTGATGTTTGAAAAGACACTAACCCTTAGAGTGTAACTCCACTTTTTACTTTTTTTGAAAAAAAAAAACATGACCCTCTGGGTGATCTATTTACATTACAAGGATTTTAACAAACTTTGCTGCAAATTCCTACCTTTTGGTATTCTGAAGAAATCCCTGTATATTTGTCTGTGTCCATGTGGTAAGTGAATCTAATTGGAGTGGTTTTATAATTATCAATCAGCTGTGCACTTGCAGGGCTCTAATGAGGAAAGCTGGTGGGCCTGCATCCCTTTAGACGTGATTTCCTACTGGGAGTATCTCATCAAAACTGACATTTTTGTTGCAGAGGATGCCCGAAATCTGACTTGTATTTTAGTGCAGGGTTCTGGGAGAATTGGTGAGCCAATCATACAAGCAGGAAATTATGTTTCTGGGGGGTGTTGTGTACACATTTAGTGTACAGAACACCTCCAGGTAGCCATATTGCATTTTCAGAAAATTACAGAGCTGCAGATTGAAAAGGAAAGGTCATTTTTTAATAACATTTAATTACAAAATGACTTGTGTCGCAATTGTATAGGCATTTTTTTCTTTATTTGCAATTTTTTTCCCCACGAAACTTATAATTTGGGGGGGAGTGCCCTACAGCCAAAGGTGGTGGTACAGGAACAGCACAATTTTCATGGACAGTCTTGCAGACAGTGTTCTCTAGCAGTGCACATTTGGCTATGGAATTTCCTTTTATTCTTCTTAGCTTACATACAGCAGCAGCTTCCTAATCTGATTTTCTTCAGTTTTAATTTTTTTTCAAGAGGTTTTATTACTGACAGGATTACTAAACCTACTGTATCAAGAGGTAGTGGCATCTCCAATATAATGAAAGCATATATAGCTTGCTAAAAATTGGCTAGCTTCACATTAACAACTATCTGCTAAGTGTGCTGTGGCTGTATTGGTCCACCAGGCAAATGTGTCCTACAACTAGCTGTGGGGCCTGCAGGATATGCTCACTACCAACTACTATCATAGGCAGCAACTCTACCTTTAATTTTTTTACCTGCTATTCATCAAAGTATTTTTTTGGATTGTAAATGGAATGTCTAGCTTTTACTGAAATCTTTGTTATAGGAAGTAATGTGTGGTGCCTTTGGTATGCACAGTCACCACACAGCAATGCAGGGGCATGCTGCTTAAAGACATTGTAAAGTTAGAAGGTTTTTTTTATCTTATTGGATTCTATGCATTAAGATAAAAAACCTTCTGTGTGCACCAGTCCCCCTCTGGCCCCCCTAACACTTATCTGAGGTCCCTCTGTCCAGCGATGTCCACGAGTGTCTCAGCCGTCCGTGAGTCTCCCTCCTGATTGGCTGAGACACAGTAGTGGTGCCAATGGCTAGCCAATCAGGAGAGACCAGGGGTGTGGCTGGTTTGAGGTTTTGTGTTTCAATGGACACAGGGAGCTGTGACTTGGCTCGGGTGCCCCCTTAGCAAGCTGCTTGCTGTCGGAGCACTCAACAGGAGGGAGGGGGCCAGGAGACCTGAGAAGAGGGGGATTGAGGCTTCTCTGAGCAAATCCACTGCAACAGAGCAGGTAAGTATAACATGTTTGTTATTTTTATAGGAAAAAAAACGAGATCTTACAATCGCTTTAAAAGCGGCAACTACAACAACCGTTTAGCAACAAATATATGCTGTACACAACAAACTAAAAAAAGAACGTAGCAACACAAAATCAAATAAAACATCCTTCATCCTTTCCCCAACCCCCCAAATCCTATAAGATTTAGTGTTCTTTGTTCTTGTTCAAAAGTTGTTAGTGAGATATGGTTAAATTATTCACTTATAATACTTTAGAAATATTAAATCTTACCAGATTCCTTAAATGAGATGGATGAAGGTGACTGTGCAACTTGACTTCTTTGTGTAAAGCATTCTTCCAAAGAATTAAGTGAGTGAGTAGGTTGATTGACTGCAGCTCTTGTGGCAAATTCATCTTGCTGTTGGAAGAAAAAAATGTAAACACTACTTGGTATTTTACAAAAATCTTTAAGAAGCAGTAGAAAGTAAATGTAATAACTTATGGATTTTCCCCATAAAATGGTTACGGACATAAGAAAGGGGTTTTCTCGACATGAAAGGCACAAGCAGAAGAAATACAGGGATGTTTCATTGGACTTGAGAGGCAGTTACCTAGCTCATGGGGTGCTAGGTTGTGTTACTGTAATAAGCAAAGAGTTTTGTCTCACAATCTGATGCTTTAAAACTTGGCGATAATTACAGATTACGTAATATTAAAGGTTTGAGTCTCAATAGCATTTGCAACATTAGCTCCAAACATTGTATAACAGCAGACTTAGGTTACGTGGCAAAGCAGTGAACATTACTAAGGTAAAAAAAAAAAAAGCTCAAAAGCTGGATCCTGTGGATTGTACTGGAACAATCTGTGGCAATATTTTGTTTACTGCTGTGTATTATTCTTGCCCTTCATCGCTTTATTATTTCACATCAATCTATAGTGCTAAAAGCAGTGGATCCTTTCCTGATGTGCATTCTGAACAATGTGGCAGATGTTTTATTATTAATTTAGGAAAAAACGTAACATAACCTAGTTAGCAGTACCTTCATTGGAAAATCCTAAGTCCATTTTTATTGCAATTGATAGCAGGCAGTGGGTTGATTCTATACACCCACTGACTGCTATCAATCACAATTGCAGCGAGCCTGATGATAAACCTAGACAAGGTAGGCTGACATGATGAGCTTCTAGGAAAAGCAAATTTTGATGGGTATGGATAACAACTTTTCTCTTTCTGGAGCTCATCAGAGCCAACCCAAAAATAGGCTGGATTTTTTGTACTGCAGAAGCTACAAAATTGTCCCCCTTAGGATTTTTGTTGGTTGAAAAAAAATTGGAGTGCAGTCAAAAAAGTATTTGTGTCCCAGGAATTCCAAGTGATTTGCAGCTCAATCACGGAGCAACTGACAGAATCACCAGTTATAAGAGTTACTTGCAATATGTTATCCAATGCAGGTGCTTGATGACCATCACACACAGTTTTTTTTTTCCTTCTGAATTTACGTGGAAGTTAGCTACAACAATAATGTAGCTAGCTACAAATCCCTACAAATCACCAGACCAGAAAGATGCTTCAAATACTCTAAAACGTTGCTTGCGCAACAGGACTCAATAGAGATCGGGAGTTCTGAACTTACTGATCTGCACAATTGTTCTGACCAGTGAACCAGTACAATGGACAGACATCATTTACGTAAGGGGTCAGAAATGGCAACCTTTGTACTTCCCTTATGGTTATAATTATCATTATTATCGACAGCTATTTGTGTTATAAAATCTGTAAAAAAAAAAAAAAAAACGTATGAAAAAATAACAGAATAATAATCAAAATAGGTGAACCCCCATCGTTAAAGTTATTGCTTTCTCATTGACAGAGTGGTTAAACTATTGTGAAGAGGTGTACATTTGATCTCAAAGTAACCTCAAAAGCCCATGTATACTAGCGATTAGGCACACTTATGCAGTGTGTGGTGTCAACGAACATGCCAAATACACGTCCTTCGAAAACACCACAATGCACAAAAATTTTACTTTTTTTAATGGGCCCCACTCGATAAATTTGTGCATTTTGGGGCACTGCAACACATTTACTGTATATTGTTTATTAAATTATTTGTGAAAGTTGGACCAAATCTTATATGTGGAGGTTGGACCAAATCAGTTTAACATATAGATTTCATTGCAGGTTTTGTAGTGCTGTTTATCCCAAGATTTTTTTTCAGCATGATGGCAATATCATTATTATAGCAGTTACTGCTTTTTTTAGCATATGAAAAATACAGTATATTTTATATATAGCATAATATAGAATAAAGTGTAAAACTCTATAGTATAATATGGTATTTAACATTTATTTCTCTGATAGTAAGCTATGGATCACATAGGTTGAACTGAATGAACCTGTTTTTTTCACAACCTCATAAATTATGTAACAAGAAAAAGTTGAGGTTTAGTGTTCAAATTGATATTAACAGTAACGTCTCAGGTTTAGGTTCAGGTTACTAATTGTTGTCTGATGTTTATTTAGTGATATTCAAATTAGGGATGAGGCTTGATAAATGATAAAAACAAATGCACTGTTTAAAAATGGAGAAAGGGGTTAGTCAAGTGGGTGACTGGGGAACTTCAGTAACTTTGTATGAAGATTTCATACAAAAGGGACTGAAAATATAAAAGCTAATGATGCCACACAACCCTTTTTACTTTACTTAACCGCTT
Source organism: Pelophylax lessonae (assembly GCF_965119305.1). NCBI lineage: Eukaryota > Metazoa > Chordata > Amphibia > Anura > Ranidae > Pelophylax > Pelophylax lessonae. Next base: position 466,759,843 of record NC_138770.1, on the reverse strand, counting down.
TCGGACCACCCGCCGCAGACACCCGTGATCGCTCCCCGCTGAGAGAGAAGAATGGTCACCTGTTGTAAACACAGCCGACCGTTCTTCTCTCTGGAATGATCACAGAGCACCTGTGATCCTTCTATATGGGATCACATGTCTCTATGATAATTTAACAAGCCCCACCCCCATACAGTTAGAAACACGGCCCTAGGTACACATTTAACACTTTGATCGCCCCTGGGTTAACCCCCTTCCCTGCCAGTGTCATTAGTACAGTAGCAATGCATATTTTTAGCACTGATTACTGTAGTAATGTAACTGGTCCCCCCCAAAAAGTGTCAAAAATGTCAGTTAGGGGTCCAATATGTCTGCTGCAATATCGCATTCCCGCTATAAATTGCAGATCACCGCCATTACTAGTGAAAAAAAAAAAACAATAAAAATGACATAAATCTTTCCCCTAGTTTGTAGACGCAATAACTTTTGCGCAAACCGATCAAAATACGCTTATTGCAATTTTTTTACCAAAAATATGTAGCAGAAAACAAATTGGTCTAAAATGTTAAAAAATATTGATTTTTAAAAAATTTTATGGGGAATGTTATATAGCAGAATGTGAAAAATATTGTTTTTTATTATTATTATTTTTGTTTATGGCACAAAAAATGCAGAGGTGATCAAATACCACCAAAAGAAAGCTCTATTTGTGGGGAAAAAAGGACATCAATTTTATTTCGGTACAGTGTCGAATGACCACGCAATTGTCCGTAAATCTCCCTGGCGGTATTCCCGAGTGTGGCTTGGGGTCAATTTTCAGTACCAAAAGCGGTAACCCTGAGCCACACTCGGGATTACCCCGCAATGTTACCCACCTTCCCTGCAATCCCCTGCCGTCCTCCCCGCTGTCCTCCCCGCTGTCCTCACTGTCTCTCCTCGCTCTGTGCATGGCTGCGAGTGTTGCGATCCGTTAGGATCACAACTTTGTATCATGTCATTTAGTGTATTTACACTTTTGAAATTGCTGACAGTTCCACCCCCCTGCGTCGCAACGCTCGCAGGGAAGGGAATCGGAAGACAGGTGCCGGCATCGGCCGAGCACACAGCAGGAAGACAGCGGGAGGATGGCGGGGGAGGACCGCGGGGGATCGCATGGGAAGGTGAGCTTTAAAATGTAAAACAACAGATTTCTGTGCAAAACAATGTACCGCTTTTAGCACAGAAATCTGGGCATATAATCATACAGCCAGGGAGGTTAAAGTAACACAGTAATGAATCACAAAAAAATGTCCTGGTCATTAAGGGAGAAAATACTTCCGGTCCAGAAGTGGTTAAAGTGATTCTAAAGGCTCACATTTTATTTTTTTAAATAACAAACATATCATACTTACCTACTCTGTGCAATGGTTTCCCACAGACAAACCCGGATCCTCCTCTTCTCTAATTCCACTGATGATGCTCCTAGCCCTGGCCCTCCGCTCCCTGCTCATTGTTTGGGACTAACAGCAGAAGGAGCCAATGGCTCCCACTGCTGTATCTGAGCCAATAAGGAGAGAGAGCGAGTCAAGAGAGCCTTCCATTTTTGTGCAGAAGATTTTTTACCTTAATGCATATGTTGCATTAAAGTGGTTGTAAACCCTCTCATATACCCATTGAACTGACTGGCCTCAGATGATACACAGAGATGAAACAAATCTACCTACATAAGTGTACTATGTATAAAGTTTGTATAACGTGTTTATCTGCAGTGTTCTCTTTTATACATCCCTTGAAAAGTGCTGAATTTAGATAAAATCCTTTATCTGTCAGTATTACAGAGGAGGGCGCAAGGAGCTGCAGTTAGAGCTCTTGTACAGTGTATGAGAGCTGATAGGAGGAAAGGGGGGGGGGGAACACACCCCCCCTCACACGTGACACAAAAAGGAAGGAAGGATGGACAGATGTTGTGAATACACAAGTTGTGTGCTGAGCACTCTTCTCTGTCACAAATTTATCACAAGTGTCTGGAAAACTTGTCAGACGTGACTCATGCTGATAACAGAGGAACGAAAGAACAGAGAGAAATGACAGTTAGAGCTATGGAGAGAGAGAAGTAAACACTACAGATATACAGTTTATACTTTATTCAGATAACATGACTGAGGTATACAACCATTTTAAGGTAAAAAAAAACGTTCTGCCTTTAGAATTACTTTAATTTGAGGACAAGAGGCTTGGGATGGAGGATGTATTGGGAGCAATTGGGAGTGGTTTAAATTTTTTTTTTACTTTTTATCATTAACAAGAATGGTTTCCTGAAGTAATTACTTTCAGCATGCTAAGGGTTTACTTTAACAGTTTTTTTTTTCCAGACAAATACTCTTTTTCACACAACTAAAACAAATCAAGCTTTTTTGACACTTGTACCAACTTTTTTGGAATCGGTTCTTTAAAGCTGCACTGGTTGTAACATGAATCAGCCTGAAATGGTAAAACAAAGGTGATAAAACTTACTTGTGTATTGGAAGGAATCTGTTCTGCACTTTTGCTGCACTGTTCACGAAAGCAGTCACCGAAAGGAAGCAGTAAGCCAACAGTGAGGATTTCAGAGCAAAGTTTTTCTGCATTCTCTGGTGCATTTCTTTGTTGGTTAAATAATTTTTCCAGCAAGGTTTGTCCTATAGTTAATGGATAGATAATATACAAATAAGTAAATACAAGAAAACCCATCACAGTTCCCGAACAGTTTTGCAAATCTTGTTCAAAGTTTGGAGTTTGCGACCTTTGCATTGAACCCTATTGAAGTCTATGGCGGCAAAACTTGTTTTTTAATTCTGGCCATCTGTAGGGCTAATAAGCAAGCTTTTGTCAAACAAACTGCATGGGAAGTTGAGCATCGCAATTGAGGACACATACTAGTGCCAAAAAAAGAATACAATAAAAAATTGTCACATTGACAATATGAATGCTGTGAGCCCATATTTTATAGAAAGCGGCCTGTTTTTTCTTTTCTTTAAATTATCACTAATAATCATTTAATTTTGCAAACCAAGGACATGGGCTATGCATAACATTATAGGTTGTTCCTTATTTTTGGCAGCCAACGTTTTTGCTCAATATCTAGGAAGTTTGATACAAACTTATGGTAGCAGTAAACCTGATCCTTATTCCCAGACATTCAATCTTTTATAACATTTTGTGGGAAAATTGAAGCATATCACCACCAAGCAACCAAGAGCCATCCGTATCCAATCACAGCATCAAACGGGATGAATATCATCCCACAGATGTCAGCTGTCACTAATTTTCATGGAAAGCCACAAGTTTTGCTCCCTGAAAATATTTGTCTCTAGGAATTTCCTTAGCATTAATTCATTTTTAAAATTTACATTATTTGTTAAACATTACTTTTAGCTCTTAATTAAATAAAAAATAATTCATAAATCAAAAGATATAATCTTCAAAGTGATCATTTGAAGTAACATGGTACAATGTTTAAGCAAAAAAAATGTTCCTGCAAGTTATTAAAACTTTTAAACTGTTAAAATATGATCATGCTCATTATTTTATATTTTACATGGATGTTAAAGTATAATACATATGTGTTTAGGTAAATACATGATGCTATTTGGATGTTAGAACGGGTTTGGTTCACTATAATACCTAACATTGCATAAGTATGATAATTAACGTAAAACCTAAAGCAAAACTTTTTTTTTTTTTTTTTTCATTTTGGATAAAATAAGGAAGAGGTTTTTTTTTTTTGCTATCTGTGTCCTATTAGGGATGTGTCCCATAGCCAAAACAGGAAGTTTGAAGAAACATATCCAAAATGAGGGAATCCCTGGTTGACACCAGGAATCATAGTTACATAGTAGGTGAGGTTGAATAAAGACAATAGTCCATCCAGTTCAACCTGTGTAGGTGTGTGTGGCTGTAATCATCTCACATAGTCCTTAATGTCCTGATCCTTGAGATGTAAGTCTAAAAGTCTTTTGAAAGCCACCATACTACCCGCAGAAACCACCTCTTGTGGTAGAGAATTCCACAATCTTGTAGCCCTAACAGTAAAGAACCCTCCTCGTTGCCTGAGGTTAAAACGCTTCTCCTCTAATCGCATTGTATGTCCTCGAGTCCTCATGCCCTCCCTTCGAATGAACAGCTTTATTTCTAAGCTGAGATCCCCATTAAGATATTTATAAGTTGCTATCATGTCCCCCCCTCAGACGTCTCTTCTCCAGGAAGAATAAATCGAGCGATTGCAGCCGCTCTTCATAGTTAGGGTCCTCCAACCCCCTAATCAGTTTAGTTGCCCTTCTCTGGACTCTCTCCAGCTCCAACACATCCCTCCTGAGGACTGGCGACCAGAACTGGACAGAATACTCCAGATGCGGTCGGACCAGAGTTTTATAAAGTGGAAGGATTATAGTCTTATCTCTGGAATACATCCCTTTCTTTATGCATGCTAATAATCTGCTGGCTTTGGCAGCTGCCGCTTGACATTGCATGCTGTTGCCTAATCTATCATCAACCAAGACTCCCAGATCTTTCTCCATTTTTGATTCCCCCAAGGGTTCCCCTCCTAACGTGTATTGTGTTTTTATGTTTTTAGTCCCCAAGTGCAAAACCTTACACTTCTCCATGTTAAACCTCATTTGCCATGTCGTTGCCCACTCCGTTATTTTGTCCAGGTCATTCTGTAGGATATCTGCTTCATGCTGTGCAGTTATTGCCCTGCCCAATTTTGTGTCATCTGCAAAAACTGATATCGAACTACTGATCCCGTACTCAATGCTGTTTATGAATAAATTGAACAAGGTTGGCCCCAGGACTGAGCCCTGGGGCACCCCGCTTACTACCTCAGACCAGTCTGAGTATGCGCTGTTTATTACCACCCTTTGAACACGCCCTTTTAGCCAGTTCCGTATCCAAGAGCGAACCCTGCTGTCGATACCTGCAGACCTTATTTTATAAATTAAGCGCTTGTGGGGAACTGTATCAAACGCCTTAGCGAAATCCAAGTACACCACATCCACTGGTCTCCCCCTATCTAGCTCACAGCTCACCTCCTCGTAGAATGCTAAGAGATTGGTTTGACAAGAACGCCCATTTGTAAACCCGTGCTGGTTACTACTGATGATGTTGTTGTCTTTAGCATATTCTACGATATAGTCCCTTATCATCCCCTCCAGAAGTTTACATAGTATTGATGTCAAACTGACAGGCCTATAATTTCCCGGGATATGCCTGGCCCTTTTTGAATATCGGAATCACGTTAGCCTTCCTCTCTTTTTTCTGTCCTGGTGACAACCAAAAATGTTGGATTTTCTATCATTTAATTTCCTTGGTATTAACAGTGCACCGGACATTCTATGTAAAACGAAAAAAATAAAAAAGTTTTCCTTTATTTACTGTATACTTTAATTGTTCTGCTACAGGGTCATTTCCTTTATTTATAACTTAGCCAATTTTACATTTTGCCAGTATGCCATAATAACTTTTTTCGCGCTAGTAAATTAGGGTTCATAATGGGATAAAGCAACAGTTCAGGTATAGTTTAGTAATGTGAATTGCTTTTGAACTAGTGATACAGAGTGTAGAGATATTAAAGGAACACTCTAACCACCATGACCACTTCAGTGATTTGAAGTGGTCATGGTGGTAGGAGTCAGAAACACTGCACATGCTGGGATATTTACAATTATGTGCTGGGGGATAGTTGCACCCCTAGCACATATGACTTAGGCAGCCAGAAAATGTCATGTCCTTCATACATATATGAACAAGGACATGACATATTATGACAAAACACAACTAGTTATTAAAAAACATATCGCAACAATTTACACACGCTAATGCACATACCTTTTCTACTTATTTTGCAGACTGCTGGCGGTTACTGCTGGTCGTGCAGTTACTGCTGGTCATGACATTGAGTACTGCTGGAGAAAGCAGCGGCTGCAGTAGAGAGCAGAGCTGCTGCTTCCTGTATGGCTCCTGTCACAGGCGGAGTGCATTTCATATCACTCCGCCTGTGACAGAGCTGGAACTATACAGGAAGCAGCGGCTCTGTCACTGACTGTAGACATCTTAAGTCTACCGCGGCAGTCGGGGGATCGCACGGCACTTGCAGCCTAGTGCGTACCTATCCAATGCAGCCTACACAGTGCCCATCCAATGCAGCTTCACCAGTGCGTGCCCATCCAATGCAGCCTGATCAGTGCCCATCCAATGTAGCCTCACCAGTGCATACCCATCCAATGCAGCCTGATCAGTGCCCATCCAATGCAGCCTCACCAGTGCATGCACATCCAATGCAGCTGGATCAGAACCCATCCAATGCAGCCCCACCAGGGCATGCCCATCCAATGCAGCCTGATCAGTGCCCATCCAATGCAGCCTCACTAGTGGATGCCTATCCAATGCAGCCTCACTAGTGCATGCCCATCCAATGCAGCTTCACCAGTGCGTGCCCATCCAATGCAGCCTGATCAGTGCCCATCCAATGCAGCCTCACAAGTGCATGCCCATCCAATGCAGCCTGATCAGTGCCCATCCAATGTAGCCTGACCAGTGCATGCCCATCCAATGCAGTCTGCAATGAAGAGAGAGGAGAGCCACTGGATTACACAGAGCGGGAAACTCCCGTTTACCCGACGACCGCTGTCATACGAAGTTCTGCCTCCTGGACCGGCTCCTATGATAGACGTCACCAATGTGCTGTCTATCATTGACAGAGGCTCCAAGGCAGCCTCTGCCTACAGTTAGTTGGAAGCAGCTGTGGCTGTGCCCTCGACTCAACTTCCTTCCTCCCCAGCAAAAAAAAAAAAAATAATTGTCAGGGGGCAGTGGGCCGCATCGCCTGTGGTTCTGGGCCGCATGCGGCCCTCGGGCCGCAGGTTGGACATGCCTGATTTAGAGATTTAAGTTGGTTTAATTACCGTATATGCCGGCGTATAAGACAACTGGGCGTGAAAGATGACCCCCTAATTTTCCAGTTAAAACATAGGTTTTGGGCTATACTCGCCGTATAAGACTACCCCCCTACCCCATGATGTGGGTCTTGTTTAGCAGCCGTTTACACCCACTAATCAGGCTGGAGTATAAAATGTGAACCTTAAGCGGACTCCAGGTTTAGGACTACCAAGCTTCATATTTCATGTCTGAGGTTATGTCATATGTCTTTAACCACTTAAGCCCCGGAAGATTTTACCCCCATTCCGACCAGGGGGTATTTTGCGATTCGGCACTGCGTGACTTTAACGGACAATTGCGCAGTCGTGCGACGCTGTACCTAAACGAATTTGATGTCCTTTTTTTCCCACAAACAGAGCTTTCTTTTGGCGGTATTTGATCACCTGTGCGATTTTTTGATCACGCGCTATAAACAAAAAAAGAGCGTCAATTTTGCAAAAATAACAATATTTTTCACATTTTTTTATATGAAATTCCCCAAAAAAAAAGTAAAAATCAAATTTTTTTTAAATTTTCGGCCAATTTGTTTTATGCTACATATGTTTGGTAAAAAAAAATCCCAAAAAGCGTATTTTGATTGGTTTGCGCAAAAGTTATCGCGTTTACTAACAAAGGGAAAGATTTTTGTAATTTTTGTTGTTTTTTTTTTTAAACGCGTAATGGCGGCGATCTGCGATTTTTTTTGCGGTGCTGCGACATTGGGGCGGACAGATCGGACCCTTGACTTACATTTTTGACACTTTTGGGGTTACCAGTGACATTTCTACAGTAATCAGTGCTATATATATGCACTGTAACTGTAAAAATACACTGGCAGTGAAGGGGTTAACTTTTTTGAGAGGGAGGGGCTATGTGTGTCCCTAGCAGTGTTGCTCATCTTAGTTTAAAAAAGTAATTAGTTACAGTTACAAATTACTTCTCCCAAAAAGTAATTGAGTTACTGACTTACCATATTGAAAAAGTAATTAGTTACTCAGCAAAGTAACTTTGACTTTTTTTGTCGCCATTGTCGCTGACGGCTGGTGTGGTAGGTCTCCGTCTACATTGGAGACCTATTACCTATTGGTACAAACACTCATTAAGAGTGATTTGGAGGTGAGCGGCTATTTCACCAGTGTGCCAAGTCACCACCAGTGTGCCACGCCACCACCAGCCAGGCAGCCTGGTGTACTCTCCTCCAATGATCAGACTTGTCCTGACACTCCCCCGCTGCAAGGCCATTCACTGGCAAGCTCAAGCTGCTGCTTCTCCTCCCCTGCTCTTATGCAGCTGAGAACAGAGTAAATGTGATTGTTTATTAAAAAGGGAAAAAGATATAGTGTTTTTTTTCTATATCTATAAAAAAATGTTTTGCCTTTCATTTCTATTTTAAACTGAATGAGTTGTTATACAACGTGATCGTTTTACTTTAAAATGAACTGCCAGGACCCACATTTCCCTTGAATCAGCTGACATATGGATGCAGTACATGCTCTGTGAAGTACAGAGAAAAGAAAAAATTCTGTGACTAACTTGTTTGAAAACTGAAAGTATTCTACACGTTTAATGGCTAGAAATAATGCTCAGATCTGCTGCACTGTTTCCTTATATCAGGCGGTATATAGCTATCCTAAGTCGCATGTATCCTGCTTTCCTCAGTATCTGTCGTAATTCCGGACTCTTAGGGCTCTTTCACAGGGGCGATCCGATCAGATCCGCCTGTCAGTTTTTTAGGCAGATCTGATCGGATCCTCCATGCAGCTCTATGGGGCAGCGGGTGTCAGCGGAGACATCTCCGCTGACACCCGCTGCCATCCGCATCCGATCCTGTGCTTGAAATCTGGACGGATGGAAACCCTATTTTTCCATCCGTTCAGTAATCGGAGCGGATCGGATCTGATGAGAGCGGACAAGCGCTCTCATCCGATCCCCCATAGAGGGCAGCGGGGGCTGAGACACCTCCCTCTCCGCTCTGCAAGCGGAGACGGAGCTGTCATCCGCCCGGCTCAGCGGGGATCGCGGATCGATCCCCGCTGAGCAACACGGATCCGCCTGCGGAGCGGACCGTGTGAAAGAGCCCTTATATATGTATTTGTGCCGGTATCCAAGGTCTTTGTGGAAAGGGACAAATTGCACTTTGAAATCACGTAAACTCTTTGCTGGGGCAGCAATGTTGTAAAGCTGAAGAAATACCAAAATTGAATTCATTACAAAAAAGGTAAAGGCTTAATAAATTTAAAGTAACATGTCTTTTCACTGATCCATCAATAGCATGAGAGAGAGACCACTTGGGAGAATAGAAGGAAATGAACAAATAGCTCTGTTAATATGTTGGTGTTTTAGTCCACATAAAAACTTGACCTTCGTTTTCTTCCGAAAAAGGCACTATGGATCTCTGAAATTGATGCCACCCTCCCATTCAAGCCACTTTTGTATACAGTATGTTCACTGACGCTGCCCCCAGAAATATAACATTTGGCACAACTGGGTGGAACACAGTTTACCTGGCTGTGAATGCTGGCGTCTGTCTTTGTTGTGGGAGGGATCGGATCGGCATCTGCGCTGTTACCATCTTGCTTGCAGTGAGTCCGACGATCCACCGCCGCGCAGCCGCCCGCTCCCGCCGGATGTGACGTCATGCCGCTCATAGCGGCTGACGTAGGAAAGTACATCAGTGTATCCGATTGGAGCGCAGCGGGGCCGGGGGTGCAGCGGCCCCAATGCTTCAAGTGGCCGGGGGCCCCCAATTATTGCTTAAAGCGGCCCTGTAGAGGAGAGGGGGAATACAATTACATCTACTGCCATCTAGTGGCGGTAGATGTAATTGCGGTAACGCGGCCGAAAGTAGCGGCAGCGGCGTTACAGGGATAGGACGGGTAATCAAATAGATTACTCGTTACCCTGAAAAGTAACTGCGTTAAGTAACGCCGTTTACTTAAACGCAGTTACTACCATCACTGGTCCCTAGGGGCGTGCTTTCTACTGTGATTGGCTGTGGCTTGAGATGTATGAACAGTGATCAACGGTTCTACATAGGAGAACCGTATGATCATCATTCATACACAGGGGAGAATGACAGGCAGCTTGTTTACACAAGCTGCCTGCCTTTCTCCCTCTCTCCCGACGATCGCAGAGTGAGCGGAGGACATCGGGTCCGCCGGTCACACGCGCGGGGGGGGGGGGTCCGGCGGCGCGCGCTCACTCCCCAGAGCCTCACAGGCTAGTGACGTATATATACGTCACTTTGCCTGTGAGGGGCTGACCGCCGCAGTATATCTACTTGCGGCGGTCGGCAAGCGGTTAAGGTTATTAATACACTTTAACTGCTTAGATTGCAATTGGAGCATGTTTTAAAATTTTTGACTGATAACATTAAGTATATTGTAAATTGATATCTAAGAGCAAGAGAAAAGGCCAGAAATCTCAGCAAACAGTCCAAAAAAGGATATCAGTTGGTTTCTTACTCACGTTTTATGCTTTTCCATTAAGGATTTACTCAATTCACCTTGGTTAAGCTACTTCAAGTAGGAAGGCTGTACCGTAGCTTCGGGTACATACAGTATACCGCGCTGAGCCAATCACGGCGAGCGATGTATTCTATTAATAAATACAAAGCCAGCTCGGATTGGCTGAGTCAGAGGTTGTAACATTATCAGCCCGCCTCTCTGACTCCGCCAATCTGAGCTGGCTATGTATTCATAAATAGAATACATTACTCACCGTGATTGGCTCAGTGCAGTATACTGTATGTAGCCGAAGCTACGATACATAGAGTATCCCGCACATCCAGCCAGCTGACAAATTAGGAACATTAGTTTTGGGCCAGCTTGGTAGTCCTATTGTTGTAGTTCTCTAAGGCGACCCCCCAACTTTTGGGGGATGATTTTACAGTTGAAAAGTCGTCTTATATGCCAGCATATACAGTAAAAGGGAAGTGTGAATACGTGATAATGTGTAGATCCAGTTTTACATTTTATTAGGTTAGAACAAAATACAGTGATAAGAGAATCATTTCATATACCTCTACACCACCTAATGTAGAGGGCCATAAGAAATATAATTCAGTGGTTGTCATGGCAGATTGCCATAGTTGTGCACAGATGATGTTCTTACGTAGGAGATACCGTATATCCATTTTTAATCAATTAATTTAATTAACAAAACATATTTCACAGCAGCTTTTTGTAAATGTAAGTTATATATTTAGTTAATAAATACATATGCAGGTTACAAAAAATCTGCACAAAGAAAAGAGTCATTACTATATGAAAATATGAAAATGACTTAAAAAATACTGTGTCTTGGTATGCTATACCCATTTCTTTTAGAAGATCATTTGCATTGATTGGGTTTAGGTTACAGCACCATGCTCTTTTATCAGTGTCTGAAATTAGGACTGTCTGTTTTGCCTAATACAAGGTAGTAGGAAGTATTCTGATTCCAACTTGCCCTAAAATTGACAATATTCTACTTGCTTTGTGACACAGCACACTTTTGCATCAGACGGTTTGATAAAGAAGGAGTTATACAATATGTTTGTAAAAATCTTTTTCTTTAAAACCAACAGAGACTTATTGTTATCTTAACCTGCTAACATTTTCTGTATTGGATGTAATTTGAAGACCTGTCGCACCCCACCGTGGACCTCCACCCCTTCCATACAACCTATCATTCCGCCTCTTCCTCTACCCCTACCTATATATCTTTCTCTCCATTTACAAATTCCCTTTTTTCCCTCAGGCACCCTAGGGTGTTTCTCTCCCCTATTTTCAAAAATATTTCAAGAAGCTTCATGATGTGTGTTGATATCGTGGGTATGACAGCTTGAAGGCCATGTTCACAAGTTCTGATTCTTGTATTCGGTTTGTTTTTAAGTATGTTATTGGGGATTGTTCTTCATGGCCTATTTGTACCCATTTATGTTATCTTGTCATGTTGTGTTATTTTGACACATACCATTACTTAAAAAATAAAAAAAACAACAGAGACTATAATACTCACAATACTGGTCTAGAGTCATGGAGTAAAAAAAACCATAAAAATGTGACCACAGCAGCACTACATGTCTTGGAAAATACAAAGCAAATTGGGAAAGCTGTACACTGCCACAAAATATAACTTGTATTATTCTTAGAGCTGTATATTCAATAAAATATTACAACCACTTAAGAGCAATAAATCTCACACTAACAACATTGCTACCCAAGCACATGTATTGATCCTGAAGTTTCTAGTATGTGTATATGCTCAGATGCTTCCCACTATAAAGATCCCCATTAGTAAATTAGTAATCTGCTGCAAGAAGGGGAAAGCAAAACTGTATAGTTTTGTGAGTAGCACAGTGGTTTAGAGGTTAGCTTTTCTGGCTTGCAGCACTGGGGACCTTAGTTGAAGCCCAACCAGGCACTATCTGCATGGGGTTTGAATGTTCTCCCTGTGCTTGTGTGGAATTCCTCCAGGCACCTCATATTCCTTCCACCATCCAAAGACATACTGGTAGGGTTATTGTTTCCTGTCTAAACTGACCAAGTGTGTATGCACACGATATAAGAACCTTAGATTGTAAGCTCCATGAGTAACAGGATGGAGGTGAATGTACAATGTGGTTGGACAAACAGCCGGTTTCTTAGGATTTTGGTCACCAGCACATGGAATGAGTACCACCAGAGTGTCCTGTTTTACTACTTATACTGCTTGACACTGCTGCCTTAGCTACTTACACTATTATCATTGAAGGGACTCATGTTCTCACAGAGTGAATTTTGATTTGTTTCTACTCTTCTTGAGCCCTGGGATTGCTTTACTTGTTCTGCAATTTGTTGTTACGCTGGACATGTTTTGGGACTGTGTGTTTTATACCAGATCCATGACTAGAGCAGGGGCTTTCAAGGATTGTCACAGATCAAGTCCCCCTCTGGGCACACAGAATACAATGTTGAGGGGCTGGTAGGATACCTGATGACCACTTTGAATCAAATCTAAGACAAATATAATCATTTTTAACTGAACAAAAATGAATTGGTCTGAAAACAGTAATGTTACATTATGATGACAAAATAAATAATAAAGGGATTAAAGTACACTATACAATATTTCAATACTGTATAATGCATAGAATGTATCTTCTCCATATCTTAAAAGAGACTAAGGGTACTTAGTTGAAGATCTGTGGCATGTGCCTTGGGTGCCCAGGTCTAGGCACCTGTAGAAGAGATTCATATTTTGGGAAGTCTGAAATATTTGAGATGTTCTAATTCTATTTTTTCTGCAGACTTCCTATGGATACCAAAAAAGCAAGTGATTGCTGGATAGGACTTCAACAATAAAGCAAATGCAGGCATTTGGACGAATTGGACTTTAGTGTAATTGTCGGGTTTTTCTCCTGCGATCACTGCTGGTGGTATAGCCACCAACAGTGATCATTATATTCTGACGGATAGGAAACCTCACTCTGTCAGAATACAATAGCAAAGCAGGAGGGATGTGACTGTGTTGATTGGGGGGAATTGAGCAAGCTTATTTTCTTCAAGGAACAAAAGTTGTATAATGTGTGGCTCACCTTCATCTCTCACTATACAATACAATATCATAAATCATGTTTCTGCACCATACTTCTGGCAGGTATCCTTCTAGAGGGTGTGGCTGTCTTATGGGATTGTGCAGATTGTGAAAGATAAGCTGAGGAAATTGCTTTAAAACGTCCATACAGCTTACCTCTTAAATACTAATGATGGCCAAACACGGTGTTATAAAACTAAATGATCAGTGGAATCTAACATTGATTGAGCATGACAAAAAGGCACGACCAAGTGATAAGCGACAAATAATGCTTTAAATGACCCAGTCAATCGGTTGTAGAAAAAAAAAAAATCAATAGTACAGGTTTATTGTTTTTTTAAACCCCAAGCGATTAACTGCCAGTTCACACTACCGCGACTTGTCAGGCGTGCTCCATTCTGTGCTATGGAAACCGTTCTAATAGGAGCGACTCAAGTCGCTCCGACTTAGAAAAAGGTTCCTGCACTACTTTTGACCGAAGTCGGAGCGACTTGCATTGACTTCCATTATGTGAACTTCACCAGTCGCCCCCGAAGTCGTGTCGCCATAGTGTGAACCAACTCTTAATGAGGTGCGTGCAAAACAATTGGTAAATAGTAAATACGTAAATATTTTATATACAGTGCCTTGCGAAAGTATTCGGCCCCCTTGAACTTTTCGACACATTTCAAGCTTCAAACATAAAGATATAAAACTGTAATTTTTTGTGAAGAATCAACAACAAGTGGGACACAATCATGAAGTGGAACTAAATTTATTGGATATTTCAAACTTTTTTAATAAATAAAAAACTGAAAATTTGGGCGTGCAAAATTATTCAGCCCCCTTAAGTTAATACTTTGTAGCGCCACCTTTTGCTTATAGATTACAGCTATAAGTCGCTTGGGGTATGTCTCTATTAGTTTTGCACATCGAGAGACTGACATTTTTGCCCATTCCTCCTTGCAAAACAGCTCGAGCTCAGTGAGGTTGGATGGAGAGTGTTTGTGAACAACCACACATATTATTTGCAGGATCGCGGAGTCGCCATGGGCGCGAAATTTGCGCCCAGCCTTGCAAATCTGTTTATGGCAAAATGGGAGGAGGACGTCGTTTTTGGTAACCGTCCCCCTCAACTTGTTTTGTGGAGGAGGTACATCGACGACGTCCTCCTCCTATGGGATGGCGACTCCGCCTCCTTAGACAGTTTTATGTTGGGCCTTAATCTTAACGATAGAGGCATTAAGCTTGAACATAATAGTAGTTCTACAAGTATCACCTTTCTAGACCTTAATTTAGAAGTATCTAACAACTCCTTGGTTACAAGGACTCACTTCAAAAAAACGGACAGAAATAGTTTTATTCCCAAAGATAGCTGTCACCACCAGGCTTGGCTTACGGGTGTACCTAAAAGTCAATTTTTACGCTTAAAACGTAACTGTACACACCACAGGGATTTCATAAGACAGGCCTCAGATTTAAGAAATAAATTCATTGATAGAGGTTATGATGAACAATCCCTTGATAACACCCTTAGTGAGGTAATTAATATGGATAGAAACACCCTATTGGTTCCCAAGAGGCGTGATGTCTTGGAACAAAATAAATTCAAAGACATATTTCTAACCACTTTTTCAACCCAACATTACCTCATCAAAAAAATCCTTAAAAGACATTGGCCTGTGCTAAAAAACGATCGCATTCTGGGTCCAACCTTACCAGATCAACCTGCGGTAGTCTACAGAGGTGTCCCATCCTTGAGACATCAAATAGCCCAGAATGTAATAGAAATCCCAAGAAAACCCACATTCTTTGCTGAATTAAAAGGATACTATCCGTGCCGCAGATGTAACATCTGCGCTATAAATAGCTTTAAAGGAAGAAAGATTGAAAAGTTTCTTTCCACACAGACAGGAAGGGAATACTCAATCAATTCCTTTATCACCTGCAGCACAAAAAATGTTGTATACATGCTACAATGTAAATGTGGGAAACAGTATGTTGGCCGTACTACCAGGGCCCTGCAGGTTCGCCTTGGCGAACACGTTGGTAATATAAGAAAGGGTTTCCCTGGACACAACGTGTCCAAACATTATAGCTTATGCCATCATAAGAACCCTAAACATACCTTTTTCACAGCAATTGACAAGTATACTCCTCATTGGAGAGGCTCCAATGCCAAGAGAGAAATCTCAAGGGCCGAAACACGATGGATTTATTGTCTCAAGTCTTACGTGCCATTCGGCTTAAATGTAGAATGGGACGTAAACAGTTTTATTAATAATAGCTAATATGACTTTCTTATTTTTCTTTGTTTTTATCTGTTTTTTTAATAAAAAAAAAAAAAAAAAAATTTTTTTATTAATCTTTTATTGATTTTATGTGATAATAATATATGGTGATATGACGGAATACATTACTGATAATATGATTGATGTAAGGAACGAACATCTCCAGGCTATAATTCCAAATTATATCTTTGATACCATTTGTATCTGTATGAGATCGGGACTAAGCACCTCGTTTTGTTTTCTTTCAGAATTAATTTTTCTTATAAGATTCACTAGTTTGCATAATTATTTTTATCCACTAGATGGCGTTGTGCACAATTTATTTCCTACACATTTTTTCACTATTTTTTATATACTATTAATTTAGTCACATTATTATTTATGTTACCCCATAAACATATGAATATCAATTGGTAACTTGGTCGATATCTATCCATTGTAATAAATAAACTGCAGTGGATAAAATAGTCCTGGAGACGCTGAAAAGTTTTTTCATTATCACTGACATCATTTCTGCTCTCACTCATGTAATGCTGAGTGTTTTTACTTCCGCCCTCCTTCATGTGATGTATTTCCGCCCACACAAGAAGCCATCCAGGGTGCTCACTTCCGCCCTCTCTTACAGATATCCTGGAGACATGCGCGGCCCCGCCCGCCTTATGAATATGGGGTATATAGGCGTGGAGTCACGTCTGATGGTCACACCCCTGATGACGCTAACCTATAGCGAAACCGGTCGGGTGACCCAGACGTGACGAGACCACGCCCCCAACAAGCCGGCTACCTAGATACTAACAGCGAGGGAGATGTTCGTTCGTTTCCAGCGTACCTGTAACCTTTAGATGCCTTGAATTCACATCGCAAATGTGAGTGGTTTTATCTGCTTTTTACTTTTAAATAAATGCCTTGTATACGGAGTTACACTATGTCCCTGTCGTAATTTGTTTCCCACTATGTGGACATCGCCATTGAGAGTTTAAAGGAGACATCCTGTGGCCATCCTTGGCATTACACTTAAGCTTTCTGTGGTCTACTCATTAGCTTGAGAGACCTACCCGTTCTGGTAAGCAGCCATCTGATTTTCCCTGGGTGATTTACACGTTGGTGTCTATTATATTCTTACAAGGAATTGCGTGGATGCACTCTTTGGGATCTTGTGGCACACCTTCTTGGATTTTCTCCTAATTTTTGCATGGACTTTATTGGGATTTAATTTAATTATTATCCTAATTTTTCACTTTATTATATTTTACACTGGATGATTTATGATTTATGTGATTATTGATATACATTGGTGAAATTCACATTTTTAAGGAATACTGATTAATTTCAGGTTACCTTATCCTGACACACATACAGAGTGATATATATATTTTCTGTATTATATATTTTTTGTATTTTTTTTGGTGATTTCATTATTCACTATTTTCTAGCGCAGCACATTTTCGTTTAATTTCCACTATGGGTTTTTTCTGTGATTCCTTTGTGCAGCAGCTCACCCTACAATACTAATTTTTTATAATTATATTAGCGCAGAAATATCCACTTTTACATTGTTTTTTTGCATAGAATCTTTTCTGCAGCTCTTCGTTAATTCACGTTTTTTGAAAAAAGGGAATCTTTTATTCACTAAACATGGATATTTTTGAATTCCGTAGTAAACAAATTCTGGATTTAGATGGCGTCTTTGATGGGAGTCCACACACTATGGACGACCTCGGAGGCCAGTTCATGAGACTCAAGAATCTCATGACAACAGAGATACATGTCAGTTGGGACATAGCTTTTTTAGAACGCTATGTCACTGACAAAATGGTCCCACGAAGCCTAAGGTGGGAGGTAAATCCGCCTAATGATGAGAATATTGATGAATGGTTCACTTATTTTAATGAAGCAGGGATTAATTTCCTTCAATTCTTGATATCTAGGAAAAAGTTGAAACTAACTAAAATTGATACTGAAATTGTTAGTCTAAAAAGTTCCTTAACAGAACTAAAAGACAGTGAGGAATATAAGAAAAAATCAGAACTCCTCTCAAAACACCTAGAGAAAGAGGGTAACGATCAAAAAAATAAGAAAAAACGTAAGTTTAATAGAGACATCATTGATTACAAGAACAACACAGTGTTTAAGTGGCAGAGTAACAGGCCACAAAACACTGTGGCGGGGGATTCTAATCAAGAAGAACCCATGGAATTACCTGCTAATACTGCCCCATTACATCAACCCCCTAATATTAGAGGGAATAACACCCCCCTAAGAGGACAAAACCAACAGGGAAATAGAGGAGGAGGAGGGGCCCCACGCCCAAATAAATTTGGGAACAATTATAGACCCATTCAGAATAACCAACATAATTATCAGAGACCACCACCCCCTAATTGGGGTAATCAAGGTCCAAGACACCCTTCTAATAACTGGTATTCACCAAGACCCCCCCAAGGAAGGAATGGGAATTTCTCCAACCCAAATTTCACCCCACGTAATGAAAATTATCATAATATGACACCAAGAAGGGGTGGATCCATTTCCACCTATAACCGGTATGCGCCGTTGGAGGATCAAGATTTTGACACTCCAAGTGTCAATAGGGTCATTACCCAACATCCGACACATACACCTAATCAGGGTTGGTACCGTAATAGGGAACCACGCCCAGAAGCGTTTTATTCACCGAGGAGACCTTTACAACCTTCAGGACCTCCCTTTCAAACATATAATTCCAATCAAAATAGAGAACAACACCCTATGGATTTTCACAGGGAAAATTATTCCTACCAAAGAGATCCAGAACAAAGAGAGGGACCAGAGGGGGGAGGCGCACCAGGTCGAAAAAGAAGACGGGTATAACGGATATAGGCATCTTTAATCTATCTAAAAAGGTATTTTCGGAGGAAGAGAAACTGGTTCTCAACAAAGGCCTAAAATTCGCACCTCCGAAGACTCTAAACAAGTTTAATACCTTTATAGATGTTCAAAAATATGTAAGAAAAATGAATATCAAAAGATACCTCATCACAAATCCCACCCGTTCGACCTTAAACAACAACAATAATGGATACATCCATACTTCACTAGCTAACGCTTCACTTTTCAACCCCCCCGGAGGATCCTCCTCTTCGGTCCAGGTCTTCAGAGACCTAGTAATTAAAGATGTTGAGAAAATACGTATTAAGAAACCCCCAACCAATGACGCATTACAAGTAGGGTTACAACAACTATGTAACGACAAAAACATTGTCATCCGTCCCGCTGATAAAGGCGGGGGGGTGGTTGTTATGGACAAAGAAGACTATATTTCAGAAATGAAAAAGATCCTAGATGACAGGGACACATACAAAATTCTAAAAAACAATCCCACATTCAAATATAAGAGAGAACTCCAAGGCATTATTGATAGAGCCTATAACACAGGCATTCTTAACAAGAAAGAAAAAACTTTCCTCATCCCTTTAGCTCCAAGACTAGCGGTTATTTACTTTTTACCAAAAGTACACAAAAACCCTTTAAGACCTCCAGGACGCCCTATTATAAGTGGCATAGATTCTCTATGTTCCCGTATCGGGAAATATATCGATGAATTTCTTCAGCCACTGGTTACCAAGATGCCATCTTATTTAAAGGATACCACCCATGTCCTAAACCTGGTGCAAGATCTGACTTGGAGGGATGGATACATAATGGCAACAGCGGATGTGAATTCGCTCTATACGATCATATCCCATCACCATGGTTTAGAGGCAGCCAAATACTTTCTAGAGATGGATGGTACAATACCAATAGAGCAAAGAAATTTTGTGCTCCAATTACTCAAGTTTGCCATGACACACAATTTTTTTTGGTTCAACCACACATATTATTTGCAGGATCGCGGAGTCGCCATGGGCGCGAAATTTGCGCCCAGCCTTGCAAATCTGTTTATGGCAAAATGGGAGGAGGACGTCGTTTTTGGTAACCGTCCCCCTCAACTTGTTTTGTGGAGGAGGTACATCGACGACGTCCTCCTCCTATGGGATGGCGACTCCGCCTCCTTAGACAGTTTTATGTTGGGCCTTAATCTTAACGATAGAGGCATTAAGCTTGAACATAATAGTAGTTCTACAAGTATCACCTTTCTAGACCTTAATTTAGAAGTATCTAACAACTCCTTGGTTACAAGGACTCACTTCAAAAAAACGGACAGAAATAGTTTTATTCCCAAAGATAGCTGTCACCACCAGGCTTGGCTTACGGGTGTACCTAAAAGTCAATTTTTACGCTTAAAACGTAACTGTACACACCACAGGGATTTCATAAGACAGGCCTCAGATTTAAGAAATAAATTCATTGATAGAGGTTATGATGAACAATCCCTTGATAACACCCTTAGTGAGGTAATTAATATGGATAGAAACACCCTATTGGTTCCCAAGAGGCGTGATGTCTTGGAACAAAATAAATTCAAAGACATATTTCTAACCACTTTTTCAACCCAACATTACCTCATCAAAAAAATCCTTAAAAGACATTGGCCTGTGCTAAAAAACGATCGCATTCTGGGTCCAACCTTACCAGATCAACCTGCGGTAGTCTACAGAGGTGTCCCATCCTTGAGACATCAAATAGCCCAGAATGTAATAGAAATCCCAAGAAAACCCACATTCTTTGCTGAATTAAAAGGATACTATCCGTGCCGCAGATGTAACATCTGCGCTATAAATAGCTTTAAAGGAAGAAAGATTGAAAAGTTTCTTTCCACACAGACAGGAAGGGAATACTCAATCAATTCCTTTATCACCTGCAGCACAAAAAATGTTGTATACATGCTACAATGTAAATGTGGGAAACAGTATGTTGGCCGTACTACCAGGGCCCTGCAGGTTCGCCTTGGCGAACACGTTGGTAATATAAGAAAGGGTTTCCCTGGACACAACGTGTCCAAACATTATAGCTTATGCCATCATAAGAACCCTAAACATACCTTTTTCACAGCAATTGACAAGTATACTCCTCATTGGAGAGGCTCCAATGCCAAGAGAGAAATCTCAAGGGCCGAAACACGATGGATTTATTGTCTCAAGTCTTACGTGCCATTCGGCTTAAATGTAGAATGGGACGTAAACAGTTTTATTAATAATAGCTAATATGACTTTCTTATTTTTCTTTGTTTTTATCTGTTTTTTTAATAAAAAAAAAAAAAAAAAAAATTTTTTTATTAATCTTTTATTGATTTTATGTGATAATAATATATGGTGATATGACGGAATACATTACTGATAATATGATTGATGTAAGGAACGAACATCTCCAGGCTATAATTCCAAATTATATCTTTGATACCATTTGTATCTGTATGAGATCGGGACTAAGCACCTCGTTTTGTTTTCTTTCAGAATTAATTTTTCTTATAAGATTCACTAGTTTGCATAATTATTTTTATCCACTAGATGGCGTTGTGCACAATTTATTTCCTACACATTTTTTCACTATTTTTTATATACTATTAATTTAGTCACATTATTATTTATGTTACCCCATAAACATATGAATATCAATTGGTAACTTGGTCGATATCTATCCATTGTAATAAATAAACTGCAGTGGATAAAATAGTCCTGGAGACGCTGAAAAGTTTTTTCATTATCACTGACATCATTTCTGCTCTCACTCATGTAATGCTGAGTGTTTTTACTTCCGCCCTCCTTCATGTGATGTATTTCCGCCCACACAAGAAGCCATCCAGGGTGCTCACTTCCGCCCTCTCTTACAGATATCCTGGAGACATGCGCGGCCCCGCCCGCCTTATGAATATGGGGTATATAGGCGTGGAGTCACGTCTGATGGTCACACCCCTGATGACGCTAACCTATAGCGAAACCGGTCGGGTGACCCAGACGTGACGAGACCACGCCCCCAACAAGCCGGCTACCTAGATACTAACAGCGAGGGAGATGTTCGTTCGTTTCCAGCGTACCTGTAACCTTTAGATGCCTTGAATTCACATCGCAAATGTGAGTGGTTTTATCTGCTTTTTACTTTTAAATAAATGCCTTGTATACGGAGTTACACTATGTCCCTGTCGTAATTTGTTTCCCACTATGTGGACATCGCCATTGAGAGTTTAAAGGAGACATCCTGTGGCCATCCTTGGCATTACACTTAAGCTTTCTGTGGTCTACTCATTAGCTTGAGAGACCTACCCGTTCTGGTAAGCAGCCATCTGATTTTCCCTGGGTGATTTACACGTTGGTGTCTATTATATTCTTACAAGGAATTGCGTGGATGCACTCTTTGGGATCTTGTGGCACACCTTCTTGGATTTTCTCCTAATTTTTGCATGGACTTTATTGGGATTTAATTTAATTATTATCCTAATTTTTCACTTTATTATATTTTACACTGGATGATTTATGATTTATGTGATTATTGATATACATTGGTGAAATTCACATTTTTAAGGAATACTGATTAATTTCAGGTTACCTTATCCTGACACACATACAGAGTGATATATATATTTTCTGTATTATATATTTTTTGTATTTTTTTTGGTGATTTCATTATTCACTATTTTCTAGCGCAGCACATTTTCGTTTAATTTCCACTATGGGTTTTTTCTGTGATTCCTTTGTGCAGCAGCTCACCCTACAATACTAATTTTTTATAATTATATTAGCGCAGAAATATCCACTTTTACATAATACTTTGTAGCGCCACCTTTTGCTTATAGATTACAGCTATAAGTCGCTTGGGGTATGTCTCTATTAGTTTTGCACATCGAGAGACTGACATTTTTGCCCATTCCTCCTTGCAAAACAGCTCGAGCTCAGTGAGGTTGGATGGAGAGTGTTTGTGAACAACAGTTTTCAGTTCTTTCCACAGATTCTCGATTGGATTCAGGTCTGGACTTTGACTTGGCCATTCTAACACCTGGATATGTTTATTTGTGAACCATTCCATTGTAGATTTTGCTTTATGTTTTGGATCATTGTCTTGTTGTAAGACAAATCTCCATCCCAGTCTCAGGTCTTTTGCATACTCCATCACGTTTTCTTCCAAAATGGTCCTGTATTTGGCTCTATATATATATATATTGTGACAGGAAGTCAGGTAAATCTGGGAATGTAGTCACAGGCAGGAGATACATTTCCACCTGATTTAGAAAGTTCACTAATTAATATAGGGTGTTGGCTACAGAAAACCTAGCCAGCAAGAAGTTGAACAGATTTCAGCTGTTCAGAATGAGGAAATGAAGGCCTCTATAATTTGAACAAAGGAAGTCCTATTGATTGCTGCCTCCTGTCGCCGTGTGGGCTGGGAGAAGGAGGACAGTCAGATGAGTGCCTCCCGATAAGCTGTGTGGGCATGGGAGAAGACCCCCTGAAGTGATGTGTGCTAAGGAGGGTAACCAGTTGTGAAGACTTCTCAAGGTAAATAAATGCACTGCTTGCTATGTGGAGAGACAAACAAATGAACTGTGTTCAATGAGAGGAGTGTGAAGAAACAAAGGGACAGCTTAAATGAACATGTGCTGTGGTGGAGAGATAAAACATGGACTATTGAGAGTCTGCTGTATGACCAGCCAAGTCTGCCCAACAGTAGGTTGGGGACAGACTTCATTAGATAGGTTCCAGTGTGTGAGAAGGTAGCTGCCCACAGTGGCAAGGATTTATTTTGTTTTATTTTATTTTGGCTGTTTTGAGGCTTGCAATTGTGTGAAGTAAATTGCATGAATAAATCAGTGTTGTTTGCAACCACTGCTCGGCTATCTCTCTGTGAAAACGCACCCCCAAAGGGGTCATCCACGCCTACCACCGAGCTAATCCTTCACAATATATATGTGGCTACCTGTGTTTATATATAGCCATAACACAGTAAAAAAGTGGCCAAAAGTGGATGTAAATTATGTTGAGAGTGGATTTTATTAGGAGGCTTCATCAATAGATTATAAAAAGTGCATGATTACAGTAATCCATACATGTGGTGGTGGAAGTGTTCATTAATGATTAAGTTGTATCATAACACATTTTAGCATACTGATATTGGATTAAGAGCTGTTTGTATATGGATGTCAATAAAACAATACATTGTTGGTACAAAATTGGCAAAAATTCATATGTAAAATCAGACACATGTTTGTAATATGTAGATCGCATCCTCAATGCTTGATGCGTTTGGTGGATTGTATTTCACTTCCTCAGGAGAAGATGTAATATATGTAAAAAACAGCTCTAGGAACAATACGTAATGTTATGAACAGAAAGTTGTCCGGGGACGTCTACACCGGGAGTTGTGGGAGTATTGCCATGAACACAGGTCATGGAAGTGAGGACCTCGCAAAAAGTACAGATCTCCATAATGTGGTCAGTAGTGGCATGAGTAACAATCTCAAGAGAATTCTGAGTGATTATCCCCCTCCTCCTCCCCTCACACCCCACGTGCCCTCTGCATCATTGATATGATCAATGGACACTTGGGGTACACGTGTATGTAACATCAATCAAATTATGTTCGTTGTGCAATCAGTTTTTAGCTCAAGTTTAGATTAGTTTAGACTGATTGATTAATAGCACCGTGTATGGTCCACATAACATTTTTCGATACTGCTCATTAGTGTTGGTTTATTTCACAGACACAGACAAAAATGTCCTCCTTTTGTGGAATATCCTCTTTGGCACATTTTTGCAACAGATTATACAATTAGCTCATCCTTTCTGACAGCAGAGTACTTATTTACAAAGAGATATCTTTCTGGTGGGAAACATTTGAGTATGTGCACATACTGGACAATCAATGGGTGCCCATGTTGGTGGTGTGATTTATTGTTTCCTATTTGTTATATTTATTTGATTATACAGCTGTATGGATAATAAAAGTACATTTTGTAGGTAGTGTACAGTAGTCCTTCTTTTTTTTTTTTTGTATTTTGAAGATATATGTGTGCAGTTGTAGTCAGATAAGGAGCTTTTTCTGTTTTTTTTTCTGTGAAAAATCTTGAATTGCAAATAAATCCGCAACACATAAATCTTTTACATAATATTCAAACTTACAACCTCAAGCCAAATCTACCAAAATCCATCTAGGACCAAAATATAAGGGTACAGCACAACTGTAGAGTTACCTTGTCATATGTAAAGCTACCTGACCTACTGTAAGACTGAAAGATGTATTATAGTGGTCCACAGTATGTTGCAGCAATCTCCCCCTTCACATTCTCTGTGTATATTTACTTTTCACTGCCTTTTTCTTCTTTGAGGGCAGTGCAAATTTTCAGGCCTGTCAAAGGATGCGTCATCATGCCAACATCACTGAATAGGTTAGCACAAATGTCTATTTAAGTAACAAGGTTTAAATTCAGCGAGGAAAGCCTGATGCCAAGGCTCGACAAGAGCAAGTCACAGTGGTCTGTGTATAAGGTAAAAAGATGTACACACACACAAGTATAAATAGCTTCAAGTGTGAGTAAGCTATAACAATCATTTTATATTACTTGCTCCCTTTTGGTCTTTTAAATATACAACTAAAAATGGTTTATCACATCTGTTTAACAAATGCAAAAAATAAAAAATAAAAATAAAATCCAGCCTAAATCTTGTGAGCTGATATCTTCCTGTGCTTTCTGCCACTCGACCAGTGGCGGCTGGTGCTCACAATTTTTGAAGGGGCGCAAACAAAAAAATATAATAGGCATTGCTTTGCAGCAAAAAACGCCGTAAACAATTGTGTGACTTTGAGGTTGCAAAAGTGTGGTAATTAAGGTATAGTGTGCCCCCTTTCAATGCAGAGAGACCAGTGTGCTCCCTTTCAATGCAGAGACACCAGCGTGCCCCCTTTCAATGCACAGTGACCCCCCTTTCAATGCACAGTGACCAGCATGCCCCCTTACAATGCACAGTAACCAGTGTGCCCCCTTCAAAACAGTGACCAGCGTGCCCCCTTCAAAACAGTGACCAGCTTGCCCCCTTTATTGCAGTGACCAGCGTACATGCCCCCTTTCAATGCGGTGACCAGCGTACATGCCCCTTTCAATGCAGTGACCAGCGTACATGCCCCCTTTCAATGTAGTGACCAGCGTACATGCCCCCTTTCAATGTAGTGACCAGCGTACATGCCCCCTTTCAATTTAGTGACCAGCGTACATGCCCCCTTTCAATGTAGTGACCGGCATACATGCCCCCTTTCAATGCAGTGACCAGCGTACATGCCCCTTTCAATGCAGTGACCAGCTTATATGCCCCCTTTCAATGCAGTGACCAGCATACATGCCCCCTTTCAATGCAGTGACCAGCGTACATGCCCCCTTTCAATGCAGTGACCAGCGTACATGCCCCCTTTCAATGTAGTGACCAGTGTACATGCCTCCTTTCAATGCAGTGACCAGCGTACATGCCCCCTTTCAATGCAGTGGCCAGCGTACATGCCCCTTTCAATGTAGTGACCAGCGTACATGCCCCCTTCAATGCAGTGACCAGCATACATGCCCCATTTCAATGTAGTGACCAGCGTACATGCCCCGTTCAATACAGTGACCAGCATACATGCCCCCTTTCAATGTAGTGACCTGCGTACATGCCCCCTTTCAATGTAGTGACCAGCGTACATGTCCCTTTCAATGCAGTGACCAGTATACATGCCCCTTTTCAATGTAGTGACCAGCATACATGCCCCCTTTCAATGCAGTGGCCAGCGTACATGCCCCCTTTCAATGTAGTGACCAGCGTACATGCCCCCTTTCAATGTAGTGACCAGCATACATGCCCCCTTTCAATGTAGTGACCAGCGTACATGCCCCCTTTCAATGTAGTGACCAGCATACATGCCCCCTTTCAATGCAGTGACCAGCATACATGCAGAGACCATCGTGCGTGCGTGCCCCCTTCAATGCAGTGTGCCCCCCCAGACCAGTGCACTTACCTGGAGCACTGTCGCAGCAGCGCCTTCTCCTCAGTGTCCCGGCGGCCGGCTTCTCTTCAATCCCCCGGCGGCGTGTCTCCTCGAGTCCTCCCGCTCCCGCCTACTCCTCGGCCAATGGCATGGGGTTTGCCTTGCGGCCAATCAGGAAGCGCGTATCGGATGCGCTCCCTGATTGGCCAGGAGGAGGATCCGTGTGACAATAGCAAATTTTCATTCGCTATTGTCACACAATGGGTGGGCTCGGGACGCACTGCTCTGCGCCCCAGATCCACCCTTTGCATCGCCCTATTAGAGCCTCTGGCTTTAATCAGGTGATGCCAAAAAAAAAAGCCCCATTGAACTCCATGCGTCATGCAACACTGTACCCATATGAAATTTTTATCATTTTTTTTTCCCACACAAATAGAGCTTCTTTTGGTGGTATCCAATCACCATTTGGGGTTTTATTTATTTACTAAGCAAAAAAAGACCGAAAGTTTTGAAAAACACAAAGCTTTTTTCATATTTTGATATAACATTTTGCAAACAGGTAATTTTTCTCCTTCACTGATGGGCACTAATGGGCACTGATAGGCTGCACTGATGGACACTGATGAGGCACCCCTGATGGGCACTGATAGATGGCACTGATATGTACTGATAGGAGGCACTGATGGGCACTGGTGAGGCGGTACTGGTGGGCTCTGATGAGGCAGCACTGATGGGCACTAATAGGGGGGCACTGATGGACTATGATAGGTGGCACTAATGGGCACTAATAGGTTACACAGAGAGGTGGCACTGATAGGTGACACTGATGGGCACTGATAGGTGGCACTGATAGGCATTACTGATCAGTGACACTAATGATGAGGCACTGATTGGCAGCACTGATGGGCACTGATAGGTGGCAGTGGTGAGACTGATTAGCAGTGGTGATGGGCACTGATAGATGGCACTGGTGGGCACCGATTAGTAGCATTGGAGGGCACTGATTAGCAACACTGGTGGGCACTAAGGGGACTGATGTCCCTCTAACAAAAGACGGTTAACTACTTTCTTCTTTTCACACGCTAACATCGTGAGGGAAACAACTTCTGTTTACTTCCATCACTGATCGACCCTGTACAGTCTATTTTTTCTGGCACAACTGATCAACGTGGGTCGATCAAAACCAACATTATTTGTCACTCATCACACACCAGCTCATTCCATTTTTGCCATGCTCGATGTTCAATTCAATCATTATGTCAATTTGGCATTGATTGTTCAATGTTATCACACTGTGTATGGCCACTATAACACTGTACTATGTAGTCCTAACACAGTTCCTGTTCTACAGTGACAATTCTGCTCAGTACAGTGGTCACCCTAGGACAGGAAGTAAATACATGGCAGAATTAACCAGTTAAAATAAAGGAAACAAAAGTTTAAAAAAAAAAAACAAATGCAACCACCACATCTAAGGACCGGTAAGCTGCAATACTTCCAATTGTTTTTCTTGGGTTTAGATATGCTTTAATTATCATATGCATTTGGTCTTCCTTGGGTCAAAACAAAGTGTAGTAATGTATTGACTATCTAATACTAATGATAGAAGACAGGAACTAATAGAAAATTACTTTTAGCATAAATATTTTTTTTAAATAATTCAACACAAAGTGGAATTAAACCTAAAAGCAAACATTTATTATATTGCGGCTTACCAATTCTTAGATGAGAAGAAAAAGGGATGTATTCCAGAGATAAGACTATAATCCTTCCACTTTATAAAACTCTGGTCCGACCTCATCTGGAGTATTCTGTCCAGTTCTGGTCGCCAGTCCTCAGGAGGGATGTGTTGGAGCTGGAGAGAGTCCAGAGAAAGGCAACTAAACTGATTAGGGGGTTGGAGGACCTTAACTATGAAGAGCGTCTGCAATCGCTCGATTTATTCTCCCTGGAGAAGAGACGTCTGAGGGGGGACATGATAGCAATTTATAAATATCTTAATGGGGATCTCAGCTTAGAAAAAAAGCTGTTCATTCGAAGGGATTGCATGAGGACTCGAGGACATACAATGCGATTAGAGGAGAAGCGTTTTAACCTCAGGCAACGAGGGGGGTTCCTTACTGTTAGGGCTACAAGATTGTGGAATTCTCTACCACAAGAGGTGGTTTCTGCGGGAAGTATGGTGGCTTTCAAAAGACTCTTAGACTTACATCTCAAGGATCAGAACATTCAGGGCTATGTGAGATGATTACAGCCACGCACACCTACACAGGTTGAACTGGATGGACTATTGTCTTTATTCAACCTCACCTACTATGTAACTATGAGATGGCTGCATTCAATTTCTTTTATAGGCTTTCTTTCTTTTATTTTAATTTGGTGATCTGGCCAGTAAGTCTGTTGCTCTCTTGCAGATTGTCTCAATTACAGGGATGAGACAAACCATTTAACATTGATAAGGGTGCTTACAATGATCAGCTTTTATTTATTAATGAAAAAACCTTTATCCCAAAAGGAAATTTAAATTTGCTAGTACATTCAACACTCCCCTTCTCCCAGACTGTCCAACTGTGTCTCCTGATCTCATTCATCCAGAGAAGGGGGAGGGGCTCTAATACAGGAGGTATGTTAATGGCCAGAACACCAGGTAAAAACAGAGGAAAAAAGCCTTAAAAAAGAAAATGAATACAGTTACCACATCTAACAATAGATAAGCTGCAAAATATTATTACATTGTTGGTTTTAATACCACTTTAATTAATAGCCAGTTTTATATTTACAGATTCCCATGTAACCATACCTATACAATGGCGGTAGGATAAACAAATGTAAATATCAAGCAGTTATGAAAACTGATAGAAATAACTAAAACAATGATTATTTTACAATGAAAGAATATTCAATATTTTCTCACCTGAAAGTATATTGGGAAAGCTTAAAGAAGACAGAGGGACATTTGCAGTATTCTTGGAGACAGCACCATCTTTTGATCCATACAATAAAATATCTGGAGAACTTCTGTTGGTCAGGTTTTTATTTTGCACCTTAATTAGTTCAGTTGTCCAGTCTGCAGACTTGCTGTTGATCCCTGATAAACTGCTGGACAAGTTATCGCCTTCTTTACCTTCTCCTTTTTTGAAGTGCTGCAATTGTTGATACTGGTAACCATATAGCGGTGGGCCTAAAGTATTAAAACATGAACTTGGAGACCTGCTTGTTTTAGCTGCAGGATAGGTTTTGACTTCCGTACTGTTTTCACTAGCTAAGGAACTTTCCTGAGGGACATCTGCAGTGCTAGAAAGTATTTCAGCAGAATTTTCTTTAGATAAATCAGATCTCTCCTCAGTCATATCAGTTGCATCATCTATTTTATTTTCTATGTAATGTTGAGCCACTATAGCTCCATCTGTGTTGTCACATGTTCTGGTAATCTCAGCTGGGGAAACTGTATCGGGTATGGAAGAGACCTCATCAATTTCCTTTAGTACTATCTGCCTATCATCTGCAGAATTTGGAAATTGTTTTTCCAAAGCAATGTGGGTACTCACAATTTCAGGTGTTCCTCCACTAATACCGTTAGAGACTATAGTTTTTTTCTTTTCTTCTTGAGGGCTGCCAGGCAGTTTTTCTTTATTAGATGGGAACTGTTCACTGACATCCCAAAATAAAGTGTGAGAGCTTGTGAGTTGTCCTTGAAACATTTTCGACAATTCGCCAGCTTCACTGCACCCTTCCTGAGAGAACTGCATCTTAATTGCCTGCTGAATATCTGAAAGCAAATCATCTTGTTCTGTGGCTGAATGGAAGCTGTATATATCCGTGTCAGATCCCGAACTGGTCTTTTGTCCCTCCTGCGTCTCATTTGCAGCGGTTGCTGTCAAGGACTTGCAGACAAAATTATCAGCATCTGTATCAGAGAGGCCTCCTTCATCTGCTGAAATGCTAATTTCTGGAGTTTTCGTAGCAATAGAAAGGGTACTGTCCATCTCTTCCGTATGCATATTTGGCCCCCCCAGGACATCCTCTTTTGAATCGCAGGTGCCATCTCTGGACTTGGATAGTGTCTTTCTTATCCTCAGATTGGAAAATACAGATGATCTTGACTCAGACTTGCTTCTTTTCTTACCATGGTGGTCGCTGCGTTTTCCTAGGGTCCTTCTGCCTCCTTTTTTTGCATTCTCTCCATCATCAGGCCTAGGGTCTATTCTCTCCTGCCCATCGCCAGAGGATTTCTTTAGCTTCCCATCCTGATTCCCCATCTTGTTCAGAAATACGTTTTCTCTAGCCAGTCAGTCATTTCCCTAGCATATAATGAAAGAGCTTATAGAAAGAGAAATCTCTTCATTCTGCTCTACAGGAAGAGATGCTTTAGTCTGTTGTGTTTCTCTTCCGTCTGCTGCCTTTGTGCATAATGAGCAGCTTGCAGGCTGCTCCTCAGAGACATGCTCAGTGCTCAGCTGCACATTGCTGACAGCTTCAAGCTGAAGCTGATCCTGATGAAATTGCTGCGTGGTCCTCATCTGTGTACATCATTACAGCAGCCTCAATCTCAGAGCATTCACTTTATTTTAATGAATGAATTGTGTAGAAAAAAAAGGTTACAATCAAGATTTATAGTTACTCGCAATAAATAAATGAATCAAAATGCATGATCAAGCTAGAACACTTGGCAGAGGGTTAAAAATACAATAACATGAGAAAAAAATCTAGATAATCATTTTGAACTAGTATTTTTTCAATAGATGCTGAGTCATCTCAGATGTCTGCAAGTGTACAGATATTGCAGCCTGTATTTGAATTCAATAACAGCGAATGTGTACTTGTTCCTTTTAATAGATAGTCCGGAATGGTCCAAACAGATAAAATAATTATTTTTTTTGTCTTTTTCTGATTGCTAAAGGGATGATAAAGAGAAGACAGTAAACAGAGACAGTTACGTGCAAGTAAGTAATCTATAAGAACCAGCAATTAAATTAGCTGATACCAGTGAGCTGAAATCTTACTGTTTGCTATGAGTTAAATAGGCCTGAAAATGCATTATACTAAATTAGACCTGCTACAATAAAACTATATAAAAAAAATGCAGTGCCACTTACAATTATCAAACATAGGAAAATCAATATGAAATGGGAAAATCAATATTAAAAAAATGTATATACTGTATATACATTGATGTTTTAAGAAACATCAATTGATACCTCCCAGCTGCAAATCAATAAATTAAAAAAAAGCT
The DNA here is from genome assembly GCF_965119305.1 of Pelophylax lessonae. Classification (NCBI taxonomy): domain Eukaryota; kingdom Metazoa; phylum Chordata; class Amphibia; order Anura; family Ranidae; genus Pelophylax; species Pelophylax lessonae. Next base: position 466,728,007 of record NC_138770.1, on the reverse strand, counting down.
AACTATAACACATTTCCTCTCCATATTAATCAAATAAATATATACAGGCATACCCCGTTTTAAGTACACTCACTTTACATACACTCGCAAGTACAGACACAGCCTGGTCAGCTTGGCATGGCACTACTCCCTGTTTTTAACTTTGGTGTCTATGGGAAATCTTGGTCAGTTTAACATGGCTCTACTCCCAAACCATAAGTGACATGGATACCAAACGTAGGGAGCACCGAGAGGGGACCCAGGACTACAACATATCCTATTTGTGGCCAGCCAGCTTGCCAAGGTAATCTACCATATCATAGCCCTGGATCCCCTTAACATGCTCCCCAAGCTTGGTGTCCTTGTCAGCAGTGCCATGTCAAGCAGACCAAGATTTCCTATGGAGCTAGTGTATTTACATGCATTGAGAAATGAAAAAATGTATTGCTTCACTTTAAGTACATTTTCGTTTTACATACATGCTCTGGTCCCATTGTGTACTTAAAAGTGGGGTATGCCGGTAAAAACAAATCAATCAATTGCATGAAATATGTGCATCAATACATAAAATAAAATTACTTGAATCAAAAAAATACAATATGAATACAAAAAAAAGAAATGTTGTGCAATAAATAATATCCGTAAAAACACCAAATGTGATAATGTATCAATCCATCCCCATGTTGTGCAAAGTGTCCAGTGCTTCAAAAGTGTTGTTTTACAATAAACATGCGTTATATTCCAACAGTGTCCTGTGTTCTGAATCTTCAATACTCTAAGTGAAACCTCCACTAGTCACACAGAAAGACTCACCAGAACCTATGATTCAATGGGTCCACTTTTCAATTCACCACAATGGCATATCCTCCAAAGGACCTCCTCAGTATGACTCTTTTGTAATCAAATATTGCCGGAAACAAGAAAGCACCATGTACATCTTACATAACCATTTATTGCTAAAAACCACATAAAAATATAGAAATGCCCACTCACATAAATCAAATATTACAATTGACACTTAAAAATAGGGTAACCCGAAGACATCATCGCAATGCAACGCGTAGGGTCGGGCTTGTCCGATGTCATCCTGTGAGCACAGAGATCAGTTCGCAGCCTGTGTGTGCTGCTGGGGCCAAGACCTCTTATGTTACACTGAGATATTTTTGAGTGTTGGATGTAATACTTGATTTATGGGAGTGTGCATTTCCATGTTTTTACAGTAGGTGATTTTATCAATAAATGGTTTTATGTGATGAGGATGTGTTCCTTCTTCCATTGCCCAAAAAATATAGATATTAAAAAAATAAAATGTATTCACTGTATTGAAAAACATATTCCTGTGCTGTGAAATCTACCTTGTACCAATGTCCATATACGGTAATTCATTGCAAGCCACCCTATCTATCTCCACTCTGGTTGTGCTCTCACCTTAATGAGTTGACCTGTGTTGACCTTTAAAGGTTTGGTTGCACCATCCGCCTTTATTCCTCTGCTTTATCTTCTCAGATATTGTCACTTAAAACTCTCATAGCGCTTTCAATAGAAACACATTTAATAAAAACATAAAAGTATCACACTCACATGTTTTTGTTCACCAAGCCTAAGTACAAATAGGTACACCACTTTTTAAATACAAATCCTTAAGACAAAATAGCATTAAAATCAATATTGCTGTACTCTGCTGGTATGTCCCGGTAACTTCCTTGTATAATGTTGTGATGTCACTCGGCTCTGCATTATGCATTATGTCACCTGACTTCATCAATTTTGGCAGCTACTGACATGTCTTAGAAATGCTGGGGACGTCACCTTGTCTCACTGCTGCCTCCTGGGATAGCCTTATAGAATGTGTCTCCGCCTGATGCAAGAATGCATGCTCATGGGATTTTGCGTGCCCGGGAGGCATGGTGACTCACCTCTCAGAAGTATTTAAAGTTGGGTTAAAGTAAGTATTTTTTTTTTTTTTTTTGTACAGGTGAGAATGCAGAAGCAATACAAAAAGCCTCACTCTAATCAGCGTGTATCATAGTAAAGTATGGGACAGCAGGATGCATTTCTCAGTAAATTAAAATAAACATATTTACAACGACATAAATAAGACTCAGACAATTTATTAATTGGCATAGAAATGGACGCGGCACTTTATTGGTTTAAAATGAAAAGAAGTTTATTAAATCCATAAACATCAAATAATTAAATAAATCAATCAATTAATACCAAAACACAGCTTAGTCAAAGGACTCAAGCCAAATCTAATCAAAGCAATTATGAACATAAGTCCCCCCTTGCATCAAGGGTGACAAACCACATAAGAGCGCCTACGACGGGGTGGGGGGGGGGGCTTGATTGGGGAGCTCGTCAATGGTCCAGTCAGGTGTGAGCAGCTCTGACTGGACAGCCCTTTATATAAGGTAGCCCAGAAGCTTCTGGAAAGATGCGTGCGCATCTAATCTTCCCGCCATAAATGCTAGCTGCGCTCTTCAAGGGGCCACAGCCTTTAATTAACCAACAAATTAAATGAATTAGTGTAAAAAAATGGACTTTAAAAGAAAAGGCCACATACAGCGCTTACTAGCTAAATGTGGCCTTTTCTTTTAAAGTCCATTTTTTTTACACTATATCCTTTATTGTACAGCAGCTGCTTTTATTTCCATTTATTAGAATCTCCCATCCATTTATTTATATATCCACCTGGAACCCCATCTTTGGCGCGTGGTATATACTTTGTATATTTTTTCAAATTAAATGAATTAATTTTATTCTAAATCTCATTTATAACACTTGGCATCCACTACCCCTTGTGCCCCCTTTTCATTCTTAACCACTTGCCGACCGCCGCACGACTATCTACGGCGGCGGTCAGCCCCTCACAGGCAAAGTGACGTAGGTCTACGTCGCTCGCCTGTGAGGGTTTAGGGAGCGAGCGCGCGCCGCCGGAGGCGCGCTCCCGCTCCCGCGTGGTCACGGACCCCCCCGCGCGTGTGACCGGCGGACCCGATCGCCGCCGGCCACTCTGCGATCGGCGGGGGAGAGGGAGAAAGTCAGGCAGCTTGTGTAAACAAGCTGCCTGTCATTCTCCTCTCTGTATGAGAGCTGATCACATGGATCTACTATGTAGATCCATTGATCACTCTGCATACAGTTGAAGCCACAGCCAATCACAGTTAGAATCACGCCCCTAGGGACACACACAGCCCCTCCCTCTCAAATAAAGTTAACCCCTTCACTACCAGTGTATTTTTACAGTAACAGTGCATATATATAGCACTGATTACTGTAGAAATGTCACTGGTAACCCCAAAAGTGTCAAAAATGTCAGTCAAGGGTCCGATCTTTCCGCCGCAATGTCGCAGTACCGCAAAAAAAATCGCAGATCGCCGCCATTACGCGTTAAAAAAAAAAACAACAAAAATGACAAAAATCTTTCCCTTTGTTAGTAAACGCAATAACTTTTGCGCAAACCAATCAAAATACGCTTTTTGCGATTTTTTTTACCAAACATAGGTAGCATAAAACAAATTGGCCGAAAATATTAAAAAATTTTGATTTTTACATTTTTTTTGGGGGGAATTTCATATAAAAAAAAGGGAAAAATATTGCTATTTTTGCAAAATTGACGCTCTTTTTTTGTTTATAGCGCGTGATCAAAAAATCGCACAGGTGATCAAATACCACCAAAAGAAAGCTCTGTTTGTGGGAAAAAAAGGACGCCAAATTCGTTTAGGTACAGCGTCGCACGACCGCGCAATTGTCCGTTAAAGTCACGCAGTGCCGAATCGCAAAATACCCTCTGGTCGTTTAGCAGCCAAATCCTCCGGGGCTTAAGTGGTTAAGACAGAAGGTATTCACATGTCTCATTCCATCACATATTTAAAAATAGGAGGATTATTCCACATCTCTAAACGATGTGTTGAGCCATGCAAACTTGTTTTTCCCCGCTATTGTCCAAATGTCTAAATGCACATCCGAAACCACTGATGTACACTGCAAATATTGCCCAACATTATAGGGCCATTCAAACTGCATAAAGCTTATTCAGAATGTTTTGCCATCTTTAATGCAGTGTACAGTATGAAAACCAGGGCTTCTATGAAGTAGGGCTTGGGACCCAATGGGACAGTATACAGCTCATGGTGAAAATGGACTATTTTTTTTTTTTGTGAAAAGATTTTTGTAAAATCTTAAACATTTTTCATTTTTAATAATTTGTATTTGTTATATTTCAAAAGCAATACAGAGAGTACATAGCTACTACATATATCATAATATAAAATTTTCATCATACAAAAGAAAACAATTACAGAGGAAACATTCCTGTCATTCACATACATAGGGCATCAGACCAAGGGTTCTAGGGCTTTCATATGTAAACAGAGGCCTGTAGTTCGGCCTGCCTAAGGCAGGCCATACACGGTTCGAGTCTCCACTGTGTATGGGAAGGCTGAATGTACTAAGTTGATCGATTAATCAACTTGGGTACAACCAACATGTCGGATTTTACCTGTGATTATCGCTACCGGCTGCTTTAGCCGCTTGCAATAATCACTGTCTTTTCTTGGCAGGGAAGGCTTCCCCACCCTCTCGCGGGGAGAAGACAATGGCCCAACAGGAGGGATTAACTGTGGTTGCAGGAAAGAAATTCACCTCTGTGTATGGCTGGCCTTAAAATTATTGCAAAGTCTAATTTTTATTATTTTAATAACAAACATTTTATACTTACCTTCTCGGTGCTGTTGGTTTTGCACAGAGCAGCCCCGATCCTCCTCTTCTCGGGTCCCTCTTTGCTGCTCCTGGCCCCTCCCTCCTATCGAGTGCCCCCACAGCAAGCAGCTTGCTATAGGGGCACCCGAGCAGAGCTGCAGCTCGGTGTGTCCATTCAGACAAGGAACTGCCATTCGGCCCGCCTCCTCTCTCCCCTGATTGTCTCACTGACTTTGATTTACAGCCGCGGGAGCGAATGGCACCATGATTGTCAATCAGGAGGGAGAGTACCGGACAGTCGAGGGACTCATGGACATCGCTGGACAGAGAAGGGGCACAGGTAAGCATTAAGGGGGCTGAGGGGGGCTGCTACACACAGAACGGTTTTTATCTTTTTTTTTGTTTTTTAACAACATTTTATTGAAGGTAATTCGCATGAACCCAGAGAGCATATGCCAAAGTCAGGTGTCAACACTTTGAAATACTGTAGATTCTAACCAGAGACTAGTCACAAGTGGGTGAATGAACGAGAACAAATTTAAATCTTAAAAAAAGGGGGGGGGACTAGGGTGGGAGGGAATATGGGGGGGAGAGAGGGAGGGGAAGATAATAAGGGGGGGGGAAATGGGAGTAGGAGGGGGAGGGAAAACTGATGCAGTGCCTAATGATATTCCTAGCAGCAGGTACATCAAAGAAAAAAAAAACGTTTTTTTTTTCGTAATGCAAAGAATGCATTAAGATAAAAAAAATCTTCCTGCCATTACAACTCCTTTAATGTTGTCTCACTACAGAAAGCCACTATATGTCACAACTTTATTGACCAGACAATCCCCTCTTCAGTAAATAATATACTAAATTCATAGGCAGGTTACACCCAAGATTCACGGTGTTAGATCTCTCAGGGAGCCCCACAGAGCTGAGGTTCATTTCCTAGAATCCTAGGCTGCCTTCCATCCATTTTCCTTTGGACATTGTTCCAAAGTGACAAAGAGAACTTTCAAAAAAAGATAAAGGAAGAGTAAGGAAAAAAGGGAGCAGAGAGAAATATGCAGCCCATCCATTCCACATGTATACTTCCATCACTAGCGTATCATGTGGTTCCAGCTAAATATTTGATTCAGGGGCCCCAAACTCTCAAACTGTTTAACTTTAACATTTAGGAAAGAGATGTTCTTAACCATGATCCAGGACAGCTTAGTCTTCACCAGTTTAAATGGAATTGCAGGCGACTTCCAAGACCTGGCAATGGAGATTTGTCAAAGATAAATGCAATTAATCTCCTTGTGTGTCCCAGTAGCCCCCCCCCCCCCCCCAATTGGGCAACCTAATAGAGACTGTTGATGTGATTTTTTAAGGTTTACTTGGTTGAGAGACTGGATAAGGTTGTAGATACATGTCCAAAATTGTTTTACTTTAGGACATGTCCACCAAGTATGGAAGGCTGTACCACTGAAACGTTGTGGGGAGGCTCCTGGGACACATCATGCCACTCTTGTTGGAAGCATATATCACCTCAAAAGTACTTTCAAGGTTGCTTCTATTATTGAGGCATTATTGTATGTTCTAGAAATGCACTATGCTAGCTTGTACAAATCATCCAATTCAAGAGTCTCATCTACAGTTGTGTTCAAAATTATTCAACCCCCACTGAAATTGATTGTTTTGGCCAGTTTGACATTGATTTTGATCATTCAGTCATCCTGCTTACAATTAAATCAAAGAGGCACGTGTAGGTCAGACAAATATAACATAACATTTATAATGAAATAACCACAAATGTCTTTTCTGTGCTCACATCATTATCAGTTTTATACAACCCCCAAGTGACATTCAATCTTAGTACTTAGTACAACATCCTTTTACAGTTATAACAGCTTTTAAACATGAAGCTTAGCTTGACACAATTGTCTTGCAGCGATCTACAGGTATCTTCGCCCATTCGTCATGGGCAAAAGCCTCCAGTTCAGTCACATTCTTAGGCTTGTGCACTGCAACTGCTTTCTTTAAGTCCCACCAGAGATTCTCAATCGGATTTAAGTCTGGTGACTGTGATGGCCACTCAAAAATGTTCCAGCCTTTAATCTGCAACCATGCTCTAGTGGACTTGGAGGTATGCTTGGGATCAGTGTCCTGTTGAAAGGTCCAACGTCTCCCAAGCCTCAGGTTTGTGACGGACTGCATCACATTGTCATCCAATATCTCCTGGTACTGAAGAGAATTCATGGTACCTTGCACACGCTGAAGCTTCCCTGTACCTGCAGAAGTAAAACAGCCCCAAAGCATGATTGACTCCCCGCCATGCTTCACAGTAGGCAAGGTGTTCTTTTCTTCATAGGCCCCCTCCAAACATAGCGTTGATCCATGGGCCCAAACAGTTCTAATTTTGTTTCATCAGTCCACAGAACACTATCCCAAAACTTCTGTGGTTTGTCCACATGACTTTTGGCATACTGCAGTCGACTCTTCTTATTATTTAGAGACAGCAAGGGGGTGCGCCTGGGAGTTCTGGCATGGAGGCCTTCATTAAGCAGTGTGCGCCGTATTGTCTGAGCAGAAACTTCAGTGCCCACATCTGACAAATCTTTTCTCAGTTCCTCAGCAGTCACACTGGGACTTTTCTCCACTCTACGCTTCAGCTAGCGCACAGCAGTCAAAGTCAGGATCTTCTTTCTGCCACGACCAGGTAGCGTTTCAACAGTGCCCTTTGCCTTGAATTTGCGAATGATGCTTCCTATGGTGTCTCTTGGTATGTTTAACATCTTTGCAATCTTCTTATAGCCATTGCCCTTCCTGTTGTAACGCTCCTGCGTTTCTTATATGGTGTGGATTTTCAGCTGCAGAAATAGTTCCACGTCAGTAGTCATGTAAGAGATATGCTGAGATACCATTCCCAACCTCAATGACTCATCATGTGTGGAAGGTCTTATTTCAGCCAGTAAATACACACAATTAGCAAGCTGGTTCCTAGAATGACTTTATGTATGTGGTAATACAATGATGAAGGTTGAGGGATAGGTTGAGTGGAGGTGGTAGGTGATAGTCACTTGAAGGTGAGACAGTAGCAGATGGATGCAGGAAGGTTTAGCAATGTTGTATGGTAGCAGATGACAGAATAGCAGGTGGACATACAAAAGAGATCAACCCAGTGCAGAAAAGTAGCAGTAGTCTCAAGAGCTAGCAATCTAGTTATGCAGATGTAATAAACAGTCTTTACTATGCAGAGCTAGATAGTGTAAGCTTAGTATAAGTTTATAGAGAATTCCCCTGCGGGGTACTTAGCACTATTAGCGATACAGCCGAAGGGTGGTTCAGGAGAGGCGGATGATCCAGTAGCGGGATACAGGGATCAGCGCGGCGAGGTTCCGTCAGCGAGGTAAGCTTGCAAGCATGGAAGCTTCAAGCAAGGTTAGCATCCAGGTAAGGGTGTTTGAACGAACACATGTGAGTGAGAACCGGCGCTTTAAATAGCCATCTAGTCCGGCGCTGGGTGATGACAGCTCCAGTCTTAAAGGTGTATGCGCACCTTTCCAAAAGTAAATGGTGGGGCGCATACTCTTGTGGAAAGTGTAATTTAGGGTACCAAAGGTACCGGAACATTACAATACCCCCCCCTTAAGGCCTGCTCCTGAAGGCCTCTGGAGCTGGTTTGTCTGGGTATCTCGCATGAAAATTGCGGATTAATCTAGGGGCATGTATGTCAGAGGTGTTTAGCCAGGTGTCGTCTTGGGGCCCATAGTTCTTCCATCTAACCAAGTACTGAAGTCTTCTTCTGTAGATACGAGAATCCAGAATCTCTTTTATCTCGTATTCTTCTCCACCTTCAACTTGTACAGGAGGGGGAGGTGGAATATTAGGCCTTATTCCTTGGTCCGGAACATGGGGTTTTAGTAGCGACACATGGAAAATGGGATGGATTTTTAGGTCCATTGGCAATGTAAGCTGCACTGCAGCTTTTCCAATAAGTTTCTTGATTGGGAAAGGTCCCAAGAACAGAGGTCCAAGCTTTTTGCTAGGGATCTTCAGTCTCAAGTTTTTTTGTTGAGAGCCAAACGAGGTCCCCGATAGTATACTGTGGAGAAGGTCTTCTACGAAGATCATAGTACTTCTTTTGTTGACTGTGAGCGTGTGCAATGGTAGTATTTAGTAAACCCAGAGAATCCTTTATTTGGGTAAGATAGTCTGAGGCTACTGGGTTATTTGAAGGAAGGATGCGTGGAGGGAGAATAGAGGGATGGAACCCATAGTTCAAGTAGAACGGACTCTGCTTGGTTGTACTGTGAGTTGCGTTGTTGTAGGCAAATTCTGCCAGGGGGAGAAGATCCAACCAATCATCCTGTTGGTAAGAAGTGTAACAACGTAAATACTGCTCGATGCATTGGTTGACTCTTTCAGTCTGTCCGTTGGTCTGCGGATGGTAAGGAGAAGTGAGCTTCCGCTCAATCCGTAGTATGTGACATAGTTCTTGCCAGAATTTAGAAATAAATTGGGATCCACGGTCAGACAGAAGAGTTTTTGGGATACCATGTAATCTGAAGACATGTTTCATCAGGAGTTCTGCCGTTTGTTTGGACGAAGGTAGTCTGCGAATAGCAATGAAATGTGCCATCTTTGTCAGATGGTCCACTGACACCAAGATGGTATTAAATCCTTTGGAAGGAGGCAATTCTACGATGAAGTCCAATGACAAAACCTCCCATGGAGTTTGGGGTATTGGTAGACTGCATAGTAGACCGGATGGTCTCGTAGTGTCAATTTTGGACCTGGCACAGACATTGCATGAAGAGACGAATTTTTGTATAGATGTTTTCATGTCAGGCCACCAGAATTGCCGAGAAATCAAATTGAAAGTCTTTGTCATACCCATATGTCCTGCCATAGGCACATCATGCGATAATTCCAAGATCTTGGTGCGTAGGGTAGGTGGTATGTAAAGTTTGTCATTGTAGTAGAGGAAGCCTTCTGCATCAGTATTTAGTTGTGGTGGGGGTGAATCCAAACTTATACCATGCAGAACCTCTTCCTTTAAGGAACGGACAACTCCAATAATGCGTTTGTGAGGTATTATAGGAACGGAAGGGATTTCAAAGTAGTTTTCTTCAGTTAGTCGTGATAGTGCATCCGCCTTTTTGTTCTTATCTGCAGGTGTGTAGGTCACTAGGAAGTTAAACCTTAGAAAGAATAGTGACCATCGTACCTGTCGATGCGAGAGAGTTTTGCTAGTCTGAAGATATTGGAGGTTTTTATGGTCCGTGTATATAATTATTGGTAGTTGGGTGCTTTCGAGTAAATGTCGCCAATTCTCCAGAGCCAATTTTATAGCAAGCAGTTCCTTTTCACCCACGGGGTAATTTATCTCGGGACTGCTCAGGGATTTAGAAAAAAAAGCGACTGGATGAAGTGGTGAAGTGTGGGTAGGTCGTTGGGAGAGTATTGCTCCTACTGCCATGTTTGACGCATCTACCTCCAGAATGTATTGGAGGGATGGGCCTGGATGGCGTAATATGGGAGCGGAAGTAAACCTTGTCTTTAACAAGTGGAAAGCCTTATTTGCTTCTTCTGACCATTTAAATGGTATTTTTATGCTAGTGAGCTGTGTGAGGGGTCTCACAATAGCAGAAAAGTTTTTTATGAACTTCCTGTAGAAATTTGAAAATCCCAGGAATCGCTGTAGCGCCTTGCGTGTAGTTGGTGTAGGCCAATCCTGAATGCAGGATATTTTACTCATGTCCATCTCGATTCCTGTTTTGGATATGATGTAGCCTAGAAAGAGTACCTCATCTTTATGGAACAAGCATTTCTTCAGCTTCACATAAAGATTATGTGCAAGCAATCTCGATAATACAAGTCTTACATGTCTTATGTGTTCAGACAGGGTCCGTGAATATATAAGTATATCGTCCAGATATACCACAACACAGACATCTAGTAAGTCTTTAAAAATATCGTTTATAAATCGTTGGAAAACTGCAGGGGCATTGCATAGGCCGAATGGCATCACAAGATATTCGAACAATCCGTATCTAGTTCTGAATGCAGTCTTCCACTCGTGTCCATCACGGATTCGAATGAGATTGTATGCTCCTTTCAGGTCTAATTTTGAAAAATAGGTAGCTCCACGCACCTGCTCAATGAGCTCAGGGATAAGCGGTAGAGGATAGCGATCTTTTATTGTGATAGCATTCAATTTCCTGTAGTCGATGATAGGTCTGAGACTTGAATCTTTATTGCGAACAAAAAAGAGTCCTGCTGCTGTGGAAGAAGTGGAAGGTCTAATAAAACCTTTTTCCAAGTTCTCATCCAAATAGGTTTTGAGATGGGCAAGTTCATCCTGTGAAAGAGGATAAACATGATCGAACGGCAATTTGCTATTTGGGAGTAGATCAATGCTACAATCATAGTCTCGATGAGGAGGTAATGCTTGAGCATTTTTCTCAAGAAAAACCTCAGAAAGATCCTGATAACATAGTGGTGCAATCTCATCTGTCACCACAGACAGAATCTTCCCGGAAAACGGGAGGTTACACGTTTCCTCGCAATAACAAGAAGGGAAGGTCAAGGACCGTTTCTTCCAATCTATGGTTGGTTGGTGTGTGTGCAACCAGGGAAGTCCCAACACAATGGGAAAGTGGGGTGATGGTATTAAATCGAAGGTAGAAGTCTCCCTATGAGACTCGTTAATAGTGACTAGAAGTGCTTGTGTCTGATCGGTGATCGGACCAGAGGATAACGGAACACCGGTAATAAGACTTACTGAGACAGGTTTGAGTTTAGAAATAATAGGAATTTTATTTAAAGCAGCAAAACATATATCCATATAATTTCCACAAGATCCTGTGTCAATCATGGCCTTAGTAGTAATCCTGTTCTGGTCCCACTGTAATGTCAAAAAAACAGAAATGTAGGGGTTAGTGAATGAAGTTGTCAATCCTCCTAGGGAGACATGTGAACACTCACCCTTCTTTTTGTTGACTAGGGGACAGACGTTTATCTTGTGATCCGGGGATGCACAGTACAAGCAGAGATTTTCATTTCGTCTTTTGGCTTTTTCCATAGTTGATAGCGGTGGGCGTATGGTTCCTACCTCCATAGGAACGGCCAGACTCCGAGAGGAAACGGATAATGGCATTCCCATCTTTTCAGCCTTTCTTTCTCGTAGTCTTCTATCTATGGTAATACTGAGTTGTATCGGGGGGTGTGTGATCCCTGCGCTGTCTGAGATGGCTAGAGTCTCCCTGCTGCAGCGCCACTGGGACTGTTACTAAGGCAGTAAATCATATAATTCTAAGGGTAGTGGTGCGCTTCAGGGATAGGCTCTAATGAATTTCTATTTGGGTTGATGGCAGTGATGTGTACAATTCTTGCTGTCAAAGTGCTCCGCGTAATAAATATAAAATTTATATTTTTAAATAATTAGGTGATAAAAGTGCAAATGTATAAAATCAATCAATGTCGAGAATCTCTTGAAATAAATAATTATATGAGTATGGTGTGTATCAATGAATAAATAAATAAATAACAATCGGAGTGTTACTTCTTTACCAGTGATATCAAAAAATAATAAATAAATAAATTCAGTGTAGGTCTTCAATCTGATTCATAAATAAAAACACATATATATTGTGCTCAAAATAAAGTGCTCCATGCAATTTTCTCTTAAAAATGGTGCTAGAAACAATATCTGTGAATAATTCAATTGCGATCCTTCAAATATAAAAATTAAAATAAAATAGTCCAAAAAAAAGATTATATAAAGTAATCCAAAATGGCTTGTGTGAATACGTTCCTCTTTTATATCCGTGCTTAACTCATGCGATTTAGTGACTGTGATCTCCTTCACCTTGTGTATCACCTCTGAGTGCTCTAGCCTCTCACCTTATAGGCAAGATAAGTTTGCCTTTTGGTATCTATCCAGGCTCAACGAAAGACGAAAGACTCACTTTCTCTCAATCCCGGTCCTTTCTTGCTCAATGGAGCAAAAAAATTGTATTTTGTATTAATGCATCCAGGGTTTTTGGCAGATCTGCTCGGGCGAGCTCGTCCTTAACGGCTTCTGATAGGCCAAGCCTAAATTGGGTTCATTCAATCTGTAACGCTCCTGCGTTTCTTATATGGTGTGGATTTTCAGCTGCAGAAATAGTTCCACGTCAGTAGTCATGTAAGAGATATGCTGAGATACCATTCCCAACCTCAATGACTCATCATGTGTGGAAGGTCTTATTTCAGCCAGTAAATACACACAATTAGCAAGCTGGTTCCTAGAATGACTTTATGTATGTGGTAATACAATGATGAAGGTTGAGGGATAGGTTGAGTGGAGGTGGTAGGTGATAGTCACTTGAAGGTGAGACAGTAGCAGATGGATGCAGGAAGGTTTAGCAATGTTGTATGGTAGCAGATGACAGAATAGCAGGTGGACATACAAAAGAGATCAACCCAGTGCAGAAAAGTAGCAGTAGTCTCAAGAGCTAGCAATCTAGTTATGCAGATGTAATAAACAGTCTTTACTATGCAGAGCTAGATAGTGTAAGCTTAGTATAAGTTTATAGAGAATTCCCCTGCGGGGTACTTAGCACTATTAGCGATACAGCCGAAGGGTGGTTCAGGAGAGGCGGATGATCCAGTAGCGGGATACAGGGATCAGCGCGGCGAGGTTCCATCAGCGAGGTAAGCTTGCAAGCATGGAAGCTTCAAGCAAGGTTAGCATCCAGGTAAGGGTGTTTGAACGAACACATGTGAGTGAGAACCGGCGCTTTAAATAGCCATCTAGTCCGGCGCTGGGTGATGACAGCTCCAGTCTTAAAGGTGTATGCGCACCTTTCCAAAAGTAAATGGTGGGGCGCATACTCTTGTGGAAAGTGTAATTTAGGGTACCAAAGGTACCGGAACATTACACCTGTGAAGAGTAATCACCTCTTCTCTTGTCTTCCTGGACCATTCTCTTGACTTCACAATGTTTGTAACCACACCAGTAAATGTCTAGAAGGAGCTGAATATCACAGTCATTTTAAAGCTACCTAATTGGTGCTTTTTAGGCTTTATTGCTGCTCCCTGACATCCACAGGTGTTTTCAATACCTGATTGAAAACACTTCAATTAACCTCTGTTCTTCAGAGTGGTAGTCTTTAAGGGGTTGAATAATTGTGTCAATGAAGAATTCACAAAAGAAACATTTACTACTGTATTACAAAACCAATTGATGTAATTTTAGTTGCATATGGTTCTTTAAGAAATCCTTGTAGGATTTCATTCTGAATACAATTACAAATGTACACTAAATTCCCTAAAACCCTTTACAGCATTGGGGGTTGAATAATTTTGAACACAACTGTATGTCTTATTCTCATTTCTCTATATAGAACAATTTGGCAGACACAGATGTGGATGTGAGTATGGTGTAAATCTTAGATATGTGGCCTGTATGCTGTTCAAAATGCTTAGGTGTTCCATTGGGGTTGGAAAGGATAAATCAGAATTGCACTTTAAAGAGCCTAAAAAATTTACTAACTGTAAACATATTCTGTATGTGATAGTTGGATCATTTCCCGCAGGAATTGTTTTGATAAAACGCCACAGCTGTCGTAAAAATCTGCAATTCACAGTAAACCCTTGTAGGTCTACCAGTTAAAGTTTTGCATAGGGAGACCCAGGGTGAAAGCAGAATTATGAAGTGGTGGGGCTAGGGGGTTGTACATGGATCTGAATTTGTTGCCAACAGTCTATCCCATAAATTTAGTGAAAATGACAAGGTCGGGCATGAAATTGCAAAAGTCTTTAGCAGATAGTCATATCATATGGCTCTTAATGGATAAAGAGATGATTCCAGTGAGTACACCCCTAAGTCAAAAATGTTCAAATTTGACCCAAAAAATATTTGTCAATATTTTGTGTGGCCACCCTTAATTTCTAGCACTGCTTTAACCCTCTTGGGCATGAAGTTCACCAGAGCTTCACAGGTTGCCACTGGAGTTCTCTCCCACTCCTCCCTCCATAACGACATCACGGAGCAACAATTCTTTTTTTTCAGATCCTCAGAGAGTTCTTTGCCATGAGGTGCCATGTTGAATTTCCAGTGACCAGTATGGCAAAATGAGAGCGATAACACCAAATTCACCATACCTGCTACCTATTCACACCTGAGATCTTGTAACACTAACAAGTAACATGACATCGGGGAGGGAAAAGGGCTAATTGGGCCCAATTAGGACATTGACACTTAGGGGTGTGTTGAGTTGTTTTGAGGGGACAGCTAATTTACACTGTTATACAAGCTGTACACTCACTACATTACATTGTAGCGAAGTGTCATTTCTTCAGTGTTGTCACATGAAAAGGTATAATAAAATTTTTACAAAAATGTGAGGGGTGTACTCACTTTTGTGAGATAATATCCGGTCTGCTCTCCCTCTACTGACAGTTTGCAGCTCTGCCAGGCCCAGCTTTGGTAAAGTGAGAGGTGACATTAATGAGCAGAACGGACAATGTACAGATCCCTAAATGGCAGGGGCTTCTTCCAGAGAGCTGACCTGCTCAGTGTCTACAGTGCCGGACTTTGTAAATAAACATTTCTCTGTGCATGTATGTACAGTGTGCGTGTGAGTGCGTGTATATATTTGGCAGGGTCTAGAAAGTGGTTGTGACCTAGAATTCTCAACCAGGTTGGTTGAGGGACTCCAGGGAGCTTGTTCCTTGGAAAGGAAACTGGCTTTTGAGTTTTTCAGTGTTTTCTTAAGTCTAAAGTTTTGGGACCTGGAGTCTGGAGATTTCTAGGTGATCCGGGAGGAATGAAATCTCCAATTCTGGATCCAGTTATTCAGAACAGCCAGCATACCAATTGGTCAGGTGTGTGTGCTGGGATTTTAGTAGTAACCTGACCATGGTTCTGGGCTCCACCCAGTAGACAGGAGGTCTGGCCCAGGAGTCAGGAGGGTTCCACCTAGGAGAGAGGTGGGAGCCAGTGCAGCATGGGCCTGTTAGCTGTGTACACCAGTTGGCAGGCAACCAGTTTGTAGGAGACAGACAAAGGCCTGGAGTTTAAGGCCAGAATGGTAGCAAGTACAAGCCAAAAGGGCTGAATGATCGTTTGTTTTGAAGTAAGACTGAGATGCTGATTACCCCTGTGAGGGAACCCTGTTGCTTTTGTGCTTGATTAACTTTTTTTTAATAAAAACAGGCGAGGAAAGCCCTTAAAAAGAAGAAAAGTGAGTGATGGTATTCTTTAAAAGCTCTACATTTGATATGAGTCCCTAGAATTGGTTGAGAAGGCATTGGCCACTATTTGCGATCCCTGTAATAAAATAAGTTCATCTGTTATATGAACTGTGTTTTGGTGCATGAAACTGCACGATCTGTGTGTGCAGGTGAGGAGAACCTGCAAGAGAAAAGCAATTTGCTTTAAAGAGACAGTGCTCTAATTTTTTTATTTTTTTTTTTTGCTGGACTATGCAAAATTGTTGTGGAGGGACTGTAAAGATGGGGCGGTCAAAGAAGCAAGGATGGCTGAAATGAGAGACAGAGACAAACAGAGCTCTGCGGCTGGAGGGGTTTTTACTGCCTGGATAAGCCTCATACATGCTTGAACAGAGTTTGCGAAAGAGGAAGGCTGTGGCTGCTGTTGTCCCTAGCAACCCTGGTGCAAGAAGACCAGCTATTGATGTTCAGAGTCCTAAGCTTGAAAGAGTGTGGGAAGCCTGGACAAGACATTGAGCCATGTGTGCTATTTGTGGTGCAGTGAGTGGGGGCATACTATCTCCAAGTGCCCATTCTCCCAGTTTCAGTGCAAATGGAGGTTTACCTGCCAAAGGTTAGTATCTTGAAGTCTTATCTGAGTGCCTGGAATGAAGGACAGGCTATCCAAAAGTTTAAGTGAAGGGCAGTTGCCCATAGAAATGGCTATGATTTTAAGTCTGCAGACTGGGTGAGAAAGACTGACTATGTGTCTGCGCACACTGGAGTGAAAGTGACCCCCAAATGGGTGATCCACTATCTGTGCAAAAAAGGACTTTCCTTACTGCAGTGCCCTGTCCCAGGGGCGTAACTACAGGGGTTGCAGGGGTTGCAATTGCAACCGGGCACCATGCTCCAGGGGGGCCTGTACAGCTCCCATGTACACTCAGATAGGAGGGACGGCGGGGGCAGCATGTAGAGAAATCACTGTCCTCCTTTTTCCTCCTGTAGCTGTAGGAGGAAAATGGAGGAGATTGGTTCCTCTGTATGCTGCCCCCCCCCACTCCTCCTATCCAGTTCACTTGTGTTCTGCTGTCTCTGTGCCTCTGTGTGCTCCCCTGGTCCCCCCCTCCCTACTGTGCTGCCCCCCCCCCCACTGTGCTCCCTTCCCTCTTCTGTCGGCTGCTGCAGGGGATGTGTCACAATAGAGAACCAGGAAGGGGTCGGTAAATATGTAATTTACCAGCTCCTTCCTTTTCTGAATGGACAGAGTCATAGTCAGTGACACTGTAAAAAAAAATAAATTAAAATGATAAAAAATATTACAATTAAAATACCAAAAAATAAAATCTACTGACACCAGTGGGTGAACTTCCAGGATCGCAAAGGTCACACTTGTGACCGGTCCTGGCATTCCACCACCATGGGGAGGCTCCAAGATGGCAGGAATGGGGCCCACTGCAGAACTTGTGAAAGAGTCCCGCTGCGGGACCGTAATAAAGGGCCCCAAAACGAGAGTAAAGGGCCCCGGGATCAGTGGGAAGAGCCCCGGGCTTGGAGGTAAGGGCCCCGCCAGGGGTCTGGGGGGCCCTTCATGGTTTCTTGCACCGGGGCCCTGAAGGTTCTAGTTACGCCTCTGCCCTGTCCAGTGGGGAGACAAGTGTTAAAATTGAAGCTGATAATGTGATGCTTAATAATTTGTATGAAACTGTTGCTGCGTCAGTTGAACAAGGTTCTGAATTGAATGAGGTAGGGGTGACCTCTAAGCTGGGTATTCTATCTCCCCTAGCAACAGTATATAAGGCTGCAGAGGTGTCCCTAGAAACCTCCAGGGAGTTCTGTGTCTTGGAGCTGAAGTTGGACAACTGTGGTGCAGCTCTGATAGATAAGAGGGTTCTTTAACTTGGTGATGAGAATGTGTTGCATGACAAATCTGAAAGGGATGAAAATGGTCATGGTGTTAATGGGTTAATGCAGTCTGGCAATGAAAATGTAAAGGTTGATGTGTTAAATGAAGCTTCATCTGCTCAGGGGTGAGGGTGTGGTACTGCAACCTGCTATGGTAAAAAATATATTGCCACAGTTTAGTTTAAACCAGGCATGTCCAACCTGCGGCCCGGGGGCCGCATGCGGCCCCCGGCAATGCGGCCCACTGCCCCCTGACAATGTTTTATTTTTTTTGCTGGGGATTAAGGAAGTCGAGTCGGGGGCATGGCCACAGAGGCAGCCTTTGAGGGGATCATCCACTAGTTGTGTTAAATTAGTGCTGGGGGGGGTGGGTGCGGCAGCACGGGAAGGGCGTGGCAGCGTTTTATTACTTATATACCTTAACTATAGTATATATTTTTAAATAAAGGGGAAGGGGAGGAAAGAAGGGGAGGGGGAAAAATAGGGAATAAATGGGACTTTGAATGAGTCTCTTGCCATTGGGTCTCCATCCCTATGTATACATAAAGTATAGAACAAATGGTGTTCAAAGAGAGTTTGGGACTTTGTATGAGATGTGGCCAGTTTGCACATGATGTTGTGAATCGTAATTCATATACATATGCTGGTAAGCACAAAACAAGTATAGAATCAATTAACATCACGTGTTTATTAATATATAAGAATGGCAGTTAACATCATTGTACAAGTATAATACAACAGCAATAAATAGAATACAAGGTATGTATATATAATATCTGATAAAACCATAAATAGTATATTACAGACAATAAAGGAAGTGTTCCAGATAACGATAATTAGGATGAATGAAAAAGAAGTATATGCATGATGAAGCTTGTAGGAGGATTGTTTGCCTCATAAGCTCAACGCGTTTCGTGAAATACATTTTAACTTCCTCAGGAGCAGGCGTGATCATAGTATCTAAAAAATATATATACATGAATGATATTACATCCAATGAGAGGATATTTTGTAATTATTGCGTAAGAAGTATAACTTACATATGAATATTGAGTGTCAGTGAGGTTCTAAAATCGCCCGGAAAAAAAAAAAAGTCCAAGGTGGGAACTGAGAGAGTGGTGTCCCCGCACATGGTCAGAGCGTAAGGTCCATAGTGTAGTAGAAATCTTAATCTTAATAGGAGGTCTTGAAGGGCTCAACTTGGTAGTAGCACAAGGCTGTACAAAAGAGTATATATATATATCAAGCCAGTAGTATATATGCAGGGATAATGAACTAATATTAGTAACAAGAATGAGCCCAGACCAGGTAAAGTAAAGTAGCCTTATTCATATGTATATGAATTACGATTCACAACATCATGTGCAAACTGGCCACATCTCATACAAAGTCCCAAACTCTCTTTGAACACCATGTGTTCTATACTTTATGTATAGTATATATTTTATATGCGGCCCGAGACAATTTCTCTATACTCAATGTGGCCCAGAGAAGCCAAAAGGTTGGACACCCATGGTTTAAACCAAAGTGATATGTGCAATGTGTCTGCTGCGAGCCACTCCTGTGTCCTGTGTCTTCGTGGGTAGATGGAGCAGTGCTGTGGAGTGCTGCTGAATGGAGCACCAACAGGACAGACTGGGATAGTATGGCCATAAAGCTTTTAGCATGATGGAAAGAAATTTCTGAAGGTAATAGTGAGGTGGACACAATTTCTGCTGTGTTAAATGGAGGGACTGCAGAGCAGCTTTTGGACAAGGGCTTGCTTGCTGCTGTTGCAGATAGTATCCCTCACAAGATGGAAGTGCTAAGCGAGATTGAGCACATCGCAGAGGTTGTGCCCACAAGCCACAATGGATATAATAGTGATCAGGTGTCGGGACAGTTGCTGGAAGAGGATCATGTGCCAGTGGAGTTAGTGGTTAGTGACATTGCCATGGGAGACAACCACTCTGCTTTATGTGATTGCCCTCCAGACCCTGTCTTGCAGAACACTGGTGAAGTGAGATGTGTTGATAGTTCTGACAATGAGGAAAAGTGCAAGGCACTGGCAATTGTTGATGATTTAGTTACCATGGGGAAACCAGCGGGGCTAAGGTCAGAATGTAAGAAAGTGCCCATACATAGAATGCAGGGAGGGACCAACGTAACACAAATTCAAGAGCCCGCACTTATGGCTAAAAAGGTGTTTAGAAATGTGACTCCTTTGGAGGTAAAGAGAAAAGAGTTAGAAAATACTGAACAAGTCCTTGGTAAGTCCCCACTGGTAAAGTGATTAATGTGGTCCCAAAGAAAAGGTGTCGATTTTGGAAGCGCACCTGTAAAAAGTAATGGGGATACAGGGAAAGTCACCTGAGACAGGGTTTATCCCTTGTGGGTGATAACTGGTACAGAGGTTCCCAGTTAACCTGCCTAGCGTTATCCCCGAGCGTGACTCGGGGTGGATTTTCCATGCTGTTATCGGAATCCCCGAGTCACGATCGGGGTGGATAGGCAGAGCGCGCAGCGGTGTCTTACCTTCTCCTGGCGATCCAGTGATGATCTCCCATTGCTGTGATCGCCAGCCATCTGAGATCCCCGCCGCTCGTCCGTCCTCCGTTGGTGTGATGACTTTCTAGTTCCGTTCCCTGCAGCAGCAATGCTGCATGGGAGCGGAACTAGGGAGGGAAATTCAAACGTTGAACGTTGCACAAAACACAAACACACACATAACATTACATATATATATATATATATGTACACACACATATATATATACACACCTATATATATATATATATACACACCTATATATATATATATATATATATATATATATATATATATAATTTAATGCATGAATTATAATCTAATCAATAATATAGTTTTATTATATAATATAATATATATATATATATATATATATATATATATATATATATATATATATATACTATTATATATTATATAATAAAATGATATTATTGATTAGATTATAATTCATGCGTTTGTGTTTCAAATTTATCACATCTGGGATGTCTACTAGAGTCTTGTTTTGGTCAGGTTTAAGTCAGTAATTACTAAGAATTGTAGGCCTATAATACATAACGCCAAATTTCCATGATAAAAATTGTACCGCTTTTGGTACAGAATTCCTGACATAATCATACCGCCAGGGAGGTTAAAGAAAGTAGGATGGTGTGTTACGTCCGCCCTGGGGTCGAAAAACAGAGAAGGGGTATGTGGCAGAGCTTTGCCCTGCCAGGGTCCAGAAAGAAATTGTGACCCAGAATTCTCAACCAGGAGGGTTGAGGGGCTCCAGGGAGTTTGTGTCATGGAGAGGAAATTGGCTTTTCAGTTTCCTCAGTGTTTTATAAAGTCAATTTCGGGACCTGGAGCCTGGAGGTTTCTGAGAACAGCCAGCATACTAATTTGTCAGGTGTGTTCTGGGCTTTTAGTAATAACCTGACCATGGATCCCTTTTTATTTTTGTGCTTGATAAAGTTTCTTTTAATAAAAATGGGCAAGGAAAACAAGTGGTGGTGTGCTTTAAGCTCTATATTTGACTCTCTCTCTCTCTATCTCCCTCTCTCTCTCTCTTCTCTGTGCAGGCCAGTCAAGTTCCTCCACACCAAACTCGCTCATCCATGTCTTTATGGACCTCGCTTTGCGCAGTCATGTTCGAACAGAAAGGGACCATCCCCAAACTGTTTCCACAAAGTTGGGTGCATGAAATTGTTCAAAATGTCTTGGTATGCTGACGCCTTAAGTGTTCCCTTCACTGGAACTATGGGGCCAACCCCTGAAAAACAGCCGCACACCATAATCCCCCTTCGCCAAATGATTTGGACCTGTGCACTAAGCAAGGTCCATAAAGACATGGATGAGTGGGTTTGGGTGGAGGAACTTAACTGGCCTGGCCTCGTTTAGACCATTGGGCGACAAGGATACAAAATTGTAAATCCAAAAAATGTACCTCCTACAAAGGAGGGAAAAACGCTTGTTGTCAAGTAGGCATACCTAGACGTGATAGCGATAGAAGCTATTCCCAAAGGTATGCTTACTGACAATAAGCATTTTTCCCTCCTTGAATATGCAGATGGGGTCCAAAAGTACCCAATCAGCATATATGGGGCTGTGGCTTGACAATAGTTAAGGAAAAATTGTCAGTTTTTTAAAGTAGTAAGGTTATTGGTCATTAAACATAGAAATACAATTGGTCAGTTAAAGGGATGAAATAGATTGGTAAAATACTGGTCACTAAAAGGTAATTGGTCAAATTTGAATACCGTTATGTTAATCAGTTGCCTATAAAAGAAGAAGTTTAAGTGAGCCCTGGCTCAGTCAGCGGGAGCAGAGGAAGAAGGTTTTTGCCTGTGACTTGCCTGGATGGAGTCGCTTTTGAAGCAGTTGGTAGAAAGAGCGAGCAGTGCTGATGGAGAAGCCTGGTTGCGGAGGTGCCTGTCGATGCAGCCTGAATCGGTCGTTGCCGGGACATCGGATCCGCCATCTTCGTCGCCTGCTAATGACGTTCTTCCGGCCCCCGTTGACCTAGGAAATGACGCATCTTCAAGCCGGCAAATCGGTAATGTTGGAGGACCTGACCTCGGTGACGACTTCCGCGGTCGTCATATCCGCTCGTCGGCCGAAGATGGAGGAGTCTCTAGGAGATCTCTACGGCTATCAAAACGTCCACGGAGGTTCGGTCCGGTTCCCGTTTCTGCTGCGAGAGGGGCAGCGAAGAGGGGGAGGGATGAAGCTCCGGTGGATGGTCAGAGAGCGGCAGTTGCTACGAGTACAAGGTCGGTCGTCCCTGATCCTTCATCAACGGTGATTCCGAGGGTTCAACGGTCGCCTTCTCCTGGTCCTGCAGTCACTAGTGGCGCAGGTATTGAAGGTGAGCCTCAGTCTAATGCTGTGATGCAAAAATTTTTTGACATGTTTCAGTCTTTTTGTGACAAGTTAATGCCTAAATGTAATGTTGTTAACCCTGCTTGTTTATCCGATGTTGCTGGTAATGTAGTCCCTAATTTACATGAGGTATGGGGTGATTGTAATGATGTTTTTATTCCTACTGGTGAGATGGCTAGTGGTAGTGGTGTTATGGCCAGTGTTTCTCCCCCCCTACCTTCTGTTGCTATTCCTACTCACCATTTTAAGGAGGCATTGCCGTGTGCTGTTTCCCCATTGGGGTTTCATCTTAAAGATGGTGTGAAAGAAAAAATTTGGAATGGGGATTATGTGGATGTTTTATCCTTGTTACCTAACTTTAGACCTTCTAAATTTGACGGTGACAAAGTACATGAGGACAAGCTTAGATCTCCTCCACGTTCATTTAACAATTGGTTACAGGGTTTCTGCATCTTTGCGAGTGTTTTGGGGGAAAAGAGACCTGAGCTGTGTAGCGGATTGTTCCAGCACCTGGAAATTATTTTGGAGGCGTATAAGAGTTTTCCAGGTCTGGGTTGGTATGGTTATGACGAGTCTTTTCGACAGAAATTGTCTATTTACAAGTCCCTGACTTGGGGAGTTAAAGACGTTGGGCTGTGGATTAATCTTTTGTTACCACAAAAGCCTGTCGTTTTTCCTAAAACAGGGACTTTGGGACAGCACCGTAAAGGTGTATGTTTCAGTTTTAATGACAGCCAATGTAAATGGCCTAATAACTGCAGATTTAGGCATGAATACTCTTTTTGTGCTGGGTCACATCCTGCTACTAAATGTTTTAAGAAGGCCTCAGGTATGGTGGCTCAAAATCCTAGAGAAAGTCTTTTTCTCAAAAGCGGAAACTCGGGTGAGCTTGGTAAAAATGTTACCATGGCTACATCTCTACCCAGACAGTGAAAATGCCTTTTTGCTTTTTCAAGGTTTTGATTCTGGTTTTTTTCTACCTGCTTTTACAGGTTCAGGTTGCATTATCCAAGCTAACCTGCCTTCCATTGCTTCCTTTAGTGAAATAGTTCGTCTAAAAATTGCTAAAGAAATTGAGCTGGGTAGGGTGTCTGGACCATTTGCGGATCCACCTTTTGAGAATTTTCGTATATCCCCGTTAGGCATTATAGCTAAAAAGGAGCCTGGGGAATTTAGGGTGATACATCATTTATCATATCCAGATGGTATGTCCCTAAATGATGAGATCAGCCCTTACTTATGTTCGGTTACATATGCAACTTTTGATGAAGCGTTAGATAAGATTAGGATAGTGGGGTCTTCGGCTTTGTTAGCTAAGGCGGATGTGAAGTCGGCCTTTAGGCTGTTGCCTATACATCCCAGTGCTTTTAGCTCTCTAGGTTTCTTTTTTGAGGGTTTTTACTACTTTGACAGGTGTCTGCCGATGGGGTGCTCCCTATCCTGCGCTTATTTCGAAAAATTTTCTACCTTTTTGGAGTGGGTGGTATCTTATCGGTGCAATTCCTGTGCAATTTTGCACTATTTGGATGATTTCCTCTTTATGGGTTCTGCTGGTACATCTGATTGTTTGCGTATGTTTAAGGAATTTCAGGCGGTTTGTGCTGAATTCAATGTTCCGTTGGCCGAAGGTAAGTCTGTTGCTCCTACGACTTGCCTTGAATTCTTGGGCATTGTCATTGATACTGTTACTATGGAATTTCGTTTGCCTTTAGAAAAAATTTCAAGGTTAAAGTTTCTTTTGCATTATGTTTTGAGCAAACCTAAAGTGAGACTTAAGACAGTCCAGTCTCTTCTTGGTATGTTGAACTTTGCTTGCAGAGTATTGCCTATGGGTAGAGTTTTTTCTAAAAGATTGTATAGGGCCATTTCTGGTTTAGTAGGGCCTCATCGTTTTATAAGGGTTGTTTCTGAGATTAGAGAAGATCTGGTGATTTGGTTACGGTTCTTGGATGAATTAATGGTTCTTCCTTGTGGCAGGACTGTTTTTGTTCGTCAGTTGCTCTTAATTTGTTTACCGATGCTGCTGGTTCCCATGGATATGGTGCATTCTGGGACGGACGTTGGTCTGCTTGTAAGTGGCATCCTACCTGGATTTCTAGGGGACTTACCTCTAGTATTGTATTGTTGGAACTATTTCCAGTTGTTGTTGCACTGGAATTGTGGGGCCCTGAATTTCGTAACAAGCGCATTCGTTTACATTCAGACAATAAAGGTGTAGTGTTTGCAGTGAATTGTTTGGCTTCTCGTTCTCTCCCAGTTATTTCTGTGTTGCGACATATAGTTTTGTTGTGCTTGAGATTTAATATTTGGCTTAAGGCTAAATATGTTCCTGGGTTGTCTAATGATGTCGCTGATGCCCTTTCTCGTCAGCAGATGGACCGTTTCCATGCTTTGGCGCCAGGAGCGGATGTTGTTGGCCTACCTTGCCCTCCTCACCTTTGGAGCCTGGTATGAGCGCAGTTGATTCAGCTATTTGTAATGTGTTGGCACCTTCTACCTGGCGTGCTTACCATTCTTCTTGGGAATTGTGGCTTTCTTTTCTACGTGAAATGAAATTTGCCCCTAATTCTTTTCATGAAAATGTGGTGCTACAATTTTTGTATTATTTGATGCAAAAGAATTATTCCTCTCTCATATTTTGAAATCCTTATCTGGTGTTTCATTTTTTGCTAAACTGAATGGAGGTCCTTCTTTTATGGACTTTTTTTCAGTAAGGACCGCGTTGAAGGGGTATCGCAGGTCGGTGGTCACACATGATCGGAGGTTTGCTATATCTCTGTCCCTTTTGGGTCAACTTTGCACAGCGGTTGACACAGTTTGTTCTTCCGCATATGAAAGTTTGTTGTTCAAATGCGCATTTTGTGTCTGTTATTTCGGCGCATTCCGAATTTCGGAGCTGTTGGCTACTGCTAAGCATGCTGCTAATGGCTTGTTTTTTTCGGATGTGTCTATTTTAGATGGCAAATTGCATATTTTTCTGAGGCATAGTAAAACTGATAGATTGGGGAAAGGCAATTGGGTGTCTCTTCGCAAGTGTTCTTCTGGAAATATTTGTCCGGTGTTATGGTCTATTGCATATGTTAGGGTTCGGCCTTTGCCTTTCCCCTAATTTTTTGTGCATATTTCGGGTTCCCCTTTGACAGTTTATCAGTTTAATTCTGTTTTGAAATGTTGTCTGTCGTTTTTGCACTTAAGCCACCTGCCAATATCTGCACACTCTTTCAGGATGGGTGTTGCTACTACTGCGGCTAAATTTGGCTTTTCTTCAGATACCATTAAAGCTATTGGCAGATGGCAATCTGAAGCATTTAGATCATACATCAGGCCTAACGCATGCATTTAAATTTCAGGTACTCCTAAAGTGGTGTGGTTGATTGGCCACTCGTACATTTATTGGGCCTACAAACGTGCTGAGCTTCGTCCTTATGGAGTACAATTAGGATTTCCTTCATCAGAAATTCAACTTTTTTGGTTCAGCAACCGGGGAATGTCGTGGAGGTATTTGGCAGCCACTTTTGATAGACTTTGCCTTCAGTGGCCTACCCCTGACATATTTATTGTACATTTAGGGGGCAATGACTTGGGTTTTAGGAAGTCAGTGGATCTTCTTTTGAATATTAAGGCAGATTTTTTGTTTTTTCATTCTATTTTTCCTCGTTGTTGTTTTGTTTTTTCTGAAATTGTCCCCCGTCTCTTATGGTTTTCCGATGACTATGCGTTCTTGGAAAAAAGTAGGAAACGGATTAATAGAGCTGTTTCCAAATTTCTACCTTCAATTTCGGGTTTTTCTTTTCGACACTCTGATCTTGAAGGTGGGCTTTTGGGATTTTATAGGTCTGATATGATACATTTATCTGACATAGCCAATGATATTTTAAATCTTGATATACAGACTTGTGTTGAGAAGGCCGCTGGCGTGGTGGTGGTGCCAAACACATGAATTATGTGTTTGGCTGGTGGAATGGTTTTTTATTTTAAGTTATTGGATATGCAGTTTGAGCTCTTTGGCTAAGCTGCATTACATTTGTGTGTGGAGTTTGGTTGGTTCGAGCTCTTGAGCTGAACCATTTTAAGTATATATTGTATTTATATTTTAATAAATGGCCGCGGCCAATCAATCCAGCAAGTCTGTTGTCAAGTCTTTTTTTTTATAAAAAAAAAAAAAAAAGGTATGTTTGTTACATTAAAGTTCAGGCCTACAGCACCATGAATATGCAGATGGGGTCCAAAAGTACCCAATCAGCATATATGGGGCTGTGGCTTGACAATAGTTAAGGAAAAATTGTCAGTTTTTTAAAGTAGTAAGGTTATTGGTCATTAAACATAGAAATACAATTGGTCAGTTAAAGGGATGAAATAGATTGGTAAAATACTGGTCACTAAAAGGTAATTGGTCAAATTTGAATACCGTTATGTTAATCAGTTGCCTATAAAAGAAGAAGTTTAAGTGAGCCCTGGCTCAGTCAGCGGGAGCAGAGGAAGAAGGTTTTTCCCTCCCTCCCGCCCCCATTTGTCGCGGTCATTTTGTTTTTGTAAATTCCTAAATTGGAATGGTTTTTTATTTTAAGTTATTGGATATGCAGTTTGAGCTCTTTGGCTAAGCTGCATTACATTTGTGTGTGGAGTTTGGTTGGTTCGAGCTCTTGAGCTGAACCATTTTAAGTATATATTGTATTTATATTTTAATAAATGGCCGCGGCCAATCAATCCAGCAAGTCTGTTGTCAAGTCTTTTTTTTTTATAAAAAAAAAAAAAAAAAGGTATGTTTGTTACATTAAAGTTCAGGCCTACAGCACCATTATAGGAGGAAAGTTTTTTGGATTTAGAACTTTGGTTCCTTGTCGCCCAATAGTCTAAATGAGGACCTTGAAATACACAATGTAGTTTAGACTATTCAATATTTTCATTGTTTGGGGAGTTTTGCCTTCCATTGTTCCCTTTCCTTTTTACCCTTTTTCCTCTTCATTTTTTTATTTTTTGAATTTATTGTTTTCATTATTGAGTTATCAAATGTTGTCACATTCTTATATTTTTCATATATAGATTTTTTTCTCTAATTGTAATTTTATTTTTAATTTTTATTTATAATTGTATGGATTCCTTGTATTTTAGTGAGTTGGCCTTGTAGTGTATACGAGGTCACATTATTTTGTTATATTATATTTGTTCTAATGAATCATACGGGTAGAGGTGAGGACATTGAGGGGTTAATGCCATGAGTTTCATCTCCTTCCCCTAGCTCTGCCCACTCCCTGCCCCTTCACTGGGTTTAAATTCGCCTTATTGCCACAATTCACATGCTTTGACAAAGCGCATGTGCGTGAAACGCATAGTCATGGCAATGTGTTCCACGCTGGTTCCTGCATTTGGTTCCATTTCATTGAGTGACATCACTTCCAGGCACCATGCTACCCTTGGCGCTCCAGTGTCACGGCCTGCATACACACCGCGGTGTCCAGCCAGGATCCTCTTTCTACTCCATGGTGGGTCCTGTTCCCTGGCCACCCACACACTCTGAGAGGTACAGTGCTGGATTACCCCATTTTGACCATGGGCATTTGTCATCCCACAATGCCCTCACCACCATCCGGACCCATGTGGTAATGTGCTTGCAATCCCTGGTTTTATTTGTTCAATAAATTGACTTTCACTATGGATCACTGCCTGTTGATTCTCATTTGACACCCCATTGCCATTCCTGTGCCATTTTCAGTGCTCTATTCCTTTGCATCCACATCCTATGCTTGGGACTGGCAGCATAGGGATTGTCTCGTTTGGATATTCCAGTGTCTATATACTGTATTTTTTTTTTTTAATTATACTGGTAATGGCGGTAATCAGCGGGACTGTGATATTGTAGCAGACAATCTGACAGTAACTGACACTTTTGACACTTTGTAGGAACCAGTGACACTAATACAGCAATCAGTGCTAAAATTATACACTGTCACTGTACAAATGACACTGGCTGGAAAGGGGTTAAACATCTAGGGCGATCAAAGGGTTAAATGTGTGCCTAAACAGTGTTTTTGTGTTTACTATGTGGTGCTTTTACTAAAGGATGTGCTGGATTTTATTCCCTGCTTAGCAGGGAAACAAAACCCAGCACATTTCCGCTGACAGGACAGAGCTCTGCCTTGTTTACATAGACAGAGCTCTGTTATGTTGTTCTACTTGCCGATCAGTGGGTGCCGGCGGACATCCATTGGCTGAGACTAATCACAGCAGAAGCGGTGTGCGTGCCTGGAAGGGGAGCCATCTTGTTGCCATTTAACAGTGTTTTGTGGTCGCCAAGTAGTTAAGGGTGCATGATTATAATGTACAAATATATCAAAAGGTGACTTCAGTAACTGTAATAAACTGTTTACTCTAAGGTCCCTGAAGAGGACACACGGCCATGATTTGGGGTTAAACAAAAAGGAGGTTTTGGATATGATTATTACCAGCCACTGGTAGCAAATAAAGAAAACGATAAACAAACACAAGGGCGCACCAGCCTAGTGCATTATACTTTAAGCAGGTTTATTAAAAGTAATGGAATAAAAATACTCACAAACGAGTTCTTGATAAAAGCACATCAAACAAAGTTTAAAATCCTCAGCATCGAGATCGGGATTGAATCGTCCCCCGAAGCTGTATAGGCTTACGCGTTTCGAGGCAGCGCCTCTTCTTCAGAGCCTCCTGCTTAAAGAATAACGCACTAGGCCGGTGCGCCCTTGTGTTTGTTTATCGTTTTCAGTGTTCTCAGATCACCCTGGTCTTGTGAGGGGCTGAAGCATTCCAAGGTTGCCGTGTCAATAGTTCTCGACATCTGCAAGTCTGTAGCCGAGCTGGATAGAGGATTGCACCACTCAGAGCGCAGGGGACAGGTGTTTTGCACCAACGGTTTATTTGTTTGCTACTGGTAGCAAATAAATGGCACACTTTAGCATAACTTTTTCAATATATTATTGTGATTTCTGTAAATTCTGGCTAAGTATCTTCTTTTGCATATTCGACATAATAGGTACAAAAATGTATCTGCATAATTTCTTCTTGTTATGTCAAGGATTACTGTGCAATGAAAGGGTCTATTAACTGCGACCAAATGCATTCTTTCTCTGAATACTTTAAAAATGAGTGATGTGTCACAAGTGAGGGAGGAAGCTAGACAGTGGGCGGAAGTAATTTTCATGCCAAAGCTGCTTTTGTGTCCAAGCTTAGCCCTAGTTGTGGGAGATGCTGGAGTACTCACTACTGTTCAGCATATTGTACATCAGCAGATTTTGGTAGTAAAAGATTTTTGCTTGTTTTTTTAACCACATAACGACCGCCCACCGCAGATATACTGCGGCAGGCAGCCGCTGATGGGCAAAGTGACGTAGGGGTACGTCACTCGTTCAGCCGCCTGTAGAGGGCGAGCGCGCGCCGCCAGAGGCGCGCTACCACCCCCGCTTGTTGACAGGCATCCCCACGCGATTGACCAGCGGCTCCGATGTCCGCCGGTCACTCGCGATCAGCCGTAGGAGAGGGAGAAAGGCAGACAGCTGATGTAAACATGTAAACACAGCCGTCTGTCATTCTCCCTGACATAAGTGCAGAGACTAAACGATCCTACTATGTAGGATCGTATGTCTCTGTGGTTACATCACTAGCTACGCCCCCCCACAGTTAGAATCACACCCCTAGGGACACACTTAACCCCTTGTTCACCAATAAAGTTAACCCCTTCCCTGCCAGTGTCATTTTTACAGTAACAGTGCATATTTATAGCACTGATTACTGCAGTAATGTCACTAGTACTCCCAAAGGTGTCAAAAATGTCAGTCTGGGGTCCGATCTGTCAATGTCGCAGTCCCGCAAAAAAAAAAAAAAATTGCAGATCGCCACCATTACTAGTAAAAAAAAAAAAAACAATGAAAATGACATAAATCTTCCCGTAGTTAGTAAACGCAATAACTTTTGCGCAAACCAATCAAAATACGCTTATTGCGATTATTTTTTTTTTTACCAAACATATGGCCTAAAATGTTAAAAAATTTAGATTTTTACTTTTTTTTTTGAGAATTTCATATAAAAAATGTGAAAAATATTGTTATTTTTTCAAAATTGTCGCTCTTTTTTTGTTTATAGCGCAAAAAATAAAAACCGCGCAGGTGATCAAATACCATCAAAAGAAAGCTCTGTTTGTGGGAAAAAAGGACGTCAATTTTGTTTGGGTACAGCGTCGCACGACCGTGCAATTTTCCGTTAAAGTCACGCAGTGCTGAATCGCAAAATAGGCCCTGGTCTTTGAGCAGCCAAATCTTCCGGGCTTAAGTGGTTAATCAACAGTGGATGATAAAAGGTCACCTTAAAGCATAGGTTCACTTTTACAAGTAAAACATGTAGGTGAATGAATATAATTCACAGGTGAAAGGAGAAACATGTCCCAGACAAAAAATGTTACTGGTGATCTTTTTATTTATTTTATTAATAAATTCTTTATTTAACCACTTGAGCTCCGGAAGGTTTTATCCCCTTGATCAATGCATTTTTTGCTATTCAGCTAAAATTATGTATATACAATTAAGTATACATTTATACCAGTGACAGACAATACTGACAAGTTTCGTCATACATGAAGCCCTATGAGGAAGTCATGTTGAACACGCTGGTTACTCACAGATTCTTGTACGTGTTCTGTACATTTTTTACATAAATATTTTGCAGCAGTTTTATACTATGTGCGATTATTTGGCTTGTTTTACATACCAGCTCAAAATCTGGAGACATAGCTAACATATCCAGAAGTGTGATGATATACCCTGATTGAAGATTCCTGAATATCGGAATCCTTATACCTCTGAGAATCGTTTTATCCTGTATGACCCTATCATGTACCTGGTGGAGATTGAGCTGTAGAGGGGGCTTCTCTTGCACCTCCTGTCCAACACCCCTGGTAGAGATGACAGGCGGTGTAGGCAGGGCCGGACTGGCCAACCGGGATAGCGGGAAATCTCCCGGTGGGCCGCCGGCCCTGGGGCCGCTTTAGGGGCCGACGCAGCCGCAGCGCCGCTTTAAGGGCCGCCGCAGCGCCGCTTTAAGGGCCGGCGCAGCCGCAGCGCCGCTTTAAGGATTGGGGCGGTGACGGTCCGTCCGTCCGATAGTTAGTCGCGTGACATCAGCCGCTGTGAGCGGCATGACGTCACGACGCCGATGGTCGGGGGGCGGGGCGGCTCAGCGACGGGGAAACTGGCTGGCTGGCTGGCTGAGCGTGCGAGGGAGCGAGGCAGGCTGCGAATGACTCAACCAGTGTCAGACACAGTCAGTATTCAAAGGTATGCTGATGCCTTTCAGATCATCTCTGCATAATGATGCCTAAGGCCAAGCAGCCAGGTACAAAGATTCTCGGGACACAGCAGGCACAGATCTAGTGAGGGGTAAAGTCACTGTTGCAATTTTTAAATACACTTGTTCAGTATATATACCAAAACAATACATTTATTTATTTTTCAGTATGTGGACATTAGTAGTTTGACTAAATGAAAACTACAAGGCATAAAAGTGATTTGATACATTACTGTAATTTTAAAATGGCTTTTGTTCATCTGCCTGTTATGACAGAGTTTTAGATGATATTTCCTCCACCTGATTATAGTAATCGAGTAGTTGTCACCCTTAAGGCCCCTTTCACACAGGCGGACCTTTCAGATCCACCTGTCCATTTTTAGCGGATCTGAACGGTCCCCCCCATGCATCTCTATGGGGCATCGGATGTCAGCGGAGACATGTCCTCTGACATCCGATCTGATCCGTCAAATCTGCACGGATGGAAACCCTATTTTCCATCCGTCCAGCGGATCAGATGGGATCGGACCAAACGGTCCGTTCCCATCCGATTTCCCCCATAGAGATGCATGGGGAACTAACAGCTGTGGCTCCGCACACAGCGCTGAGACACAGCTGTCATTCTCCTGCTCAGTGAGGGATCGGCGGATCGATCCCCCGCTGAGATAAACGCAGTCCGTCACAGGGACGGACTGTATGAAAGGGGCCTTAATCTTCAGAGACAAATAATCAGTATATGTTAAAAAGCTGGAATGACTAGAAAGGCAACACAAAGAAGAAAATGTTCTACTGAACAGGAAAATGTGCATGTAGAAGTTCTATCTATTGCCAACCTACCAATTCATTTTTTTTTTTTTTATGTACTGTTGAAATGCCAATGTTGATTCCATTGATTAAAAAAGGAACATGTGCAAATTGGCAAGCCTATCCACTTGCATCTCCATCTCATACACATTCACATTAAGAACTTTATAATGAAGATGTTTTTTCCCAGGATCTCTGCAGTG
The DNA here is from genome assembly GCF_965119305.1 of Pelophylax lessonae. NCBI lineage: Eukaryota > Metazoa > Chordata > Amphibia > Anura > Ranidae > Pelophylax > Pelophylax lessonae. Next base: position 466,695,053 of record NC_138770.1, on the reverse strand, counting down.
CATTAATGTCCTCAAACTGTTTATCTAATTCTGGAAGAATACCATTCTGAATAACAATGCGGGGTATATAAACAAAACCTAACAGGAAAATATTAGAATGCCTTTCTACACCAGGGGCAGGTAAGACTGGACCCCTCCGCAGCCTCTGATATCTCCTGTACCATGTCTGCAGCCTCTGACATCCCCTGTACCATGTCTGCAACCTCTGACATCTCCTGCACCATGTCTGCAGCCTCTGACATCTCCTGTACCATGTCCGCAGCCTCTGACATCCCCTGTACCATGTCTGCAACCTCTGACATCTCCTGCACCATGTCTGCAGCCTCTGACATCTCCTGTACCATGTCCGCAGCCTCTGACATCCCCTGTACCATGTCTGCAACCTCTGACATCTCCTGCACCATGTCTGCAACCTCTGACATCTCCTGTACCATGTCTGCAACCTCTGACATCTCCTGTACCATGTCTACAAACTCTGACATCTCCTGTACTATGTCTGCACAGCCTATGACCATTTCTTGTCTTTTATCATGTCTGCAGTCTCTGAGGGGGAGTCTGGAGAGGAGTCAGGAGTGGGAGTGCCGCCGGGATGGGGGTCATGGGAGAAGTCAGATGTATGTGGACTGTGGAGAGAAGACTATAGGATAAACCCAGAGCCAACTGACTGAGCCCTGCACGGTGCACCTGAGAGGAGGTCAGTGACCGCTCTCTCAGACCAGTCTGAGCAGGGGTCAGTGACGTAAGGGGGCACTGATATAAAGGCCCCCCTTATATCAGTAACCCCCCGCCCCCTTCTTTCTGCGGAAGGTGGTCTCTGGTCACATTTCCAAAGTTCCTGGGGTTCCCCTTTACTTCAGAGTCTGCACTCTTCAGGATTCACAATTACAGTGCAAGGGGGAACTCTGCGGACCCTCATGTAAAGGCAGACTTTGATTATTTTTTATTCTGGTAATATATCACCATCGCAATAAGTGGACTGTTCTTGATAATTGCTCCACTTTTACACTTTTAACTGGAATTTGCTCTTATGTACAGTATGTATGTATCTATATATCTATATATATATATATATATATATATATATATATATATAAAACCCTATGTGATTTCATATCTGTCTTATCTACATATAATACACGCTTCTCATGTGCTTTAAAATGCATGGTTTTCCCTTTTAGGAACAGGAAAATAATGGCGTTATGCTGTTGGGTCGGTATAATAATGCTATGGGGCTGGTATGAAATTATTTCCAGGGCTGGTTTTTATTCCCAGTCCGGCCCTGGGTGTAGGGCACAGAGTGGCACGAGGGCTGGTATAGCAGGTGGTGCCTTGACAGGAGACTGATGGCTGTGGATCACTGGATGAGCACCTGGAACTGGAACACTGTGATGCTGGATGAGAAGGCAGGAGCGAAGCTGGAACACAAGCCAAGCAGTCGTCAAGCTGGCAGCGTGGTTACAGGAACGTGAGACGCAAGCAGTGTCAGGATACAAGCTGAAGTCGGTACACAATCTGGCAGCGAGGTAAAAAGGCATAAAATAGGAGCAAGGTCAATCACAGGCCGAGGTCGCAGGTAGGCAGGCAGGAATCCAAAGGAGAGTCAAGGGTAAGCTGGGTCAGTACAGGTAATCCAGAAGCAGGTCAGGGCACAGGTCACTGCTCAGCTCAAATAGGCCATTTGGCGCCAATGCGCATAAGCACATTTCTTCCTGTACACCCAGTAATGTGCCTGGGCATACGCGCCAACGCCTGTTTGGGTCCAGCTGAACGTCTCTTACAGACCCATTTACCATACAGTACCTGGGTCCACTACTTCTGGTAAGTGCATATACCTTCATTATTGGTGGTGGGTCCTGTCACACCGATGACCACTGAAATTAGAGCACTTTGGCTTTTCACATGGTTTTTCAATATACAGTGTTAACTGTATATTTATTTTGCACACCCCTCCCTCTAGTGGTGGGAAAGGGAGAGTAGCTTTATATATTGTCTGCACATATTTTTTTTTGCATTTAGACGCTTTGCTCAGCATTTGTTTGCACATAATTATTTTGTATTGAGGCACCTGCACTGAATTTTTTTCATTATTGATTGTTAATTTGCATTTGGTATTTTTGAGATCATACAAACACACAAAGAATACACACAGCACTTTATTACACCATACATTATTTATTTATTTACTTCTTGACACATAGAGGAGCACCTACCCCACACTCCCCTTTTATATGGATTTGAAATCTGACCCCCTTCTAGCACAAGCCCTCTCCCCTCCCAAAGCACCCCTAGGCACATATCTGGCCTCCCTTGCTAGCTCTACTCTCCCCTCCCTAAGCACCATCCCAGTTAATCTCGACCCCCCCCCACAAGCACTAGCCCTATCCTCACCTAAAGCACCCCTCAGCACATATCCCAACCCCCTTCAAGCACTATCCCACTATCCCTATCCCTTCCCAAAGCAACCCCCAGCACATATCCAAACCCCCCTGCAAGCACTGGCCCTACCCCCTTCCCAAAGCACCCCCCAGCACATATCTGATCCCCCTTTACCCCCCCCCCTTCCCCGCGCGCACTAGCCCTATTCCCTCCCAAAGCACACCTAGGCACATATCTGGCCTCCCTTGCTAGCTCTACTCTCCCCTCCCTAAGCACCATCCCAGTTAATCTCGACCCCCCCCCCCCACAAGCACTAGCCCTATCCTCACCTAAAGCACCCCCCAGCACATATCCCAACCCCCCTTCAAGCACTATCCCACTATCCCTATCCCTTCCCAAAGCACCCCCCAGCACATATCCAAACCCCCCTGCAAGCACTGGCCCTACCCCCTTCCCAAAGCACCCCCCAGCACATATCTGATCCCCCTTTACCCCCCCTTCCCCGCGTGCACTAGCCCTATTCCCTCCCAAAGCACCCCCAGCCCATATCCTCCACTGCTAGCACTAGCCCTCTCCCCTCCCAAATATAGGCCCCTTTCTTGGCTAGGTAGTATAAATGCATTTAAAATGAATATTATGCCCAATATAATATACAGTATGAATTCCAAATGCTTCCAATTATCCTCCCTTAGGAATATTTTAAGAAACTGAGTACCCTAAACTTAGGTAGGATGGATTAGATCCCATGATCCTATTGAGACTTAGCAATTAGCACAAATCCGCTGACAAGAAATGCCTTTAGAATATGGGACAGCCTCGGTAGGCATTTTCACAAGGAGTATAATTCACCTTTGATTTAATTGATACACACAAATTATTTTAAAGCAGGGAAAGCTGGTTATTTGAAAGAGAATATGATGAAAGGGGATAGTGTTTGCAAATTTTTCAAATTAAAGCAAAAATGGGGTCGTATGCCATTAGACAAATGGAGATTCGCACAAATACAACACTTTGCACAGACACTGCCTTAACCATTACGGGGAAAAGATGATCTTAAGCCAATAGAAAAGCTGTTAGTCAATATATACCTGGGTTGGCGTCATACTCTTGAAGGTTACGGGTGCCAATGAAACCAATTTAAACTAAACTAATTAAAATTCCCCCTGAGGAAGACACGTGACCCTGTGTCGATACGCATAGGGGAGGGGCCAGGACAGTGACGACACCTAGGAACCTATGTTGAACTGGAGGCTTAAGCCCCGTACACACGTACCGATGGTCGGCATACAAATGTTCCTCTTTTCTCCCCGGGATGTCGGTGTCTGCTGAAAAGTGCAAAGACAGCACAAGGACAGCACAAGAATTTTGTCCGCCGACTGCAGAAGTGATGTCATGTAATGGTTAACTTTCCCTGTGTTTTCTATTTTCTGAGCATGCCCAGTCTTGCAAATCTGCGGTCTGTCGGCCGAATTGTGTACTGACAGGCGAACAATCGTCCGTTCTGGTGTCGGCATACAAATATTTTCATGTTTGCACGAAAGACTTTTGTCCGCGGATTGTGCGCAGACATCTGTCGGAGGCACCATACTAACACGCGTACAATCGGCAGATCCTTCGTCCACCGACGTTTGTATGCCGACGATCGGTACGTGTGTACGGGGCTTAAGTCTGTTTGTGAGGCTGCTGTTTACACTGGATTGTTCCAAAAACTATGTATCTTTGGATTGTGAATGCTTGTGTTGGTGAGTGAGTGAGTGAGTGAGTACCCTGTCGATTTTTTTTATAAATGCAATGTTTTAAAAGGATATAAGCACTATTGGCTTTTCTTATCTTTCATTCAATATATCGGGATACTACAATCCATAATGAGAAAAGCCTAGAAGGACGTTGGAGAAGTTGACAGTGGGCCAAAAAGTTGGTTTGGATCACACTTAAATCACGGTGATCACATTACCCCGGGTGAGAATATTCCCGGTGGGGGTAGCACATCGAGGTGGCACACTATTGTTTTTTTGCACTAAGAAGGAATTGCACGGCGAATCAAACACTGTGTGTTTTTCTTGATTTTTTTTTCTTTGGATTTTCATTACAAGCAATCATTTGCATGGACTTTCGTTGTTATATGGTGATTGCACGTTTATGTTGGCCGATATTTCACTATATGTTGGACAAAGTTCACTATATTTATGCACTTTTTTAATATTTTTTTGATATTGTTATATTCTGATTGTATAGTTATTTAGCATTCACATAGCGCAGCATTTATTGTGTATTGATTTAGTTAGCACGAGTGGGATTGTGAACAATGCTAGCAGTTTAAATTCACTTAATTTCATAGATAGTAGCTCTCAGGATCAGTTTATTTAAACAGATGAGTCATTGCTGTTAAGGACACGATAGATTCTGTCTCTTTAACAACCGGCTATTCCCTAGTTGTTAAGGATGCCAGTGGCTGCCCAGAATAAAATACCACTAGTTTTCACTAAAATCCTGCATCACTTCAAGACATAGCACATGCAGTATTTAGTAATGTTTTTTAGTAAATTGCAAAATATTTTTTAAAACCGCTATGAGGTATTTTACCCCTAATCCTAAAGCAGTAGATACCACTTTGTGACTGGAGCACTATATATTCTGACTATTTATTTCTTTTTTTAACAGCCTGATTTAAGCTATCCTACAGAAGCTCAAAATCAAGAAGCCAACTACCTATGACACTGGTCTGGAAAAACATTTGGGCTTCTGTTTTTTTTAGCTTTCTCCAGGTATTTTTGGTATTCCCAGATTGAATTCTGGAGTTTGGAGTTTGGAGGCTTCAAACATTTTTTGGGAGGGAGAAGGCCTCCAATCCAAAGTCTAGATCTTCATTAAGACCAGCAGGGTATGTATACAGGTGCGCACAGCTTTTATAACCACAGGCTTGGGCATAATTCATAGTCACTTTAGGAGACATGTGTGACACTCAAGAAACAATACTTCATGATGGAGTCAGGAGGTTCCTTATCTAGAGGTCAGAGAGAACCCAGAGGTCTGAGAGGATTGAGAGAGCCCAGAGAGCCAGGAGAGCTGAGAGAACGACACATGAGAGAGAAAGGCAGATGAACATGAAGGTACTGTGTGAGAAGGTCTGTAGGACCATCCGAAAAGAAAAGCGAGAAGAAGCCAAGTGGCTTGGTATTATTTTTTCATACATGTTTGATGGTAAACCTCTTCTGCAAGGGCAAGATGGACAGACGGAATGAGGGTAAGCGTTCAGCAGACGTTGCCGACAGCCATCAAAAAGATAATGTTGTGGAGTGTCAAACTGATGATATCACTGGTAATGACATGGAGCTGCTTACTGACGCTGAACCAGAGAGGTTGAGAGTAAATCGCATACCTGGCAGTACTCTGGGAGAGCACCAGGCCGCTGTGTTGGCTACTTCCTGGGAGGAGTGTCAGGGCTTACCTTGGTTGGAGTCTGTAGCGCAGAGATGTACGCTCACCCTTGCAGATATCCACAGTCCAAGGTGACCAGGTAAGAAAGCCACCTGGGCTGTGAATCTGTGCATGGGGGCGTGGCAGGAAAAGTGCTCCAATTAGCAGGACCGGCAGGAATGCAAACGGAAGGATAGTCCATGAATAACTGTAGTCAATGGATGCCAAGAGTCAGGATAAACACGGAGCGGAGGTAAGGTCAGAAGCCGGAGTCAGTCTGAAAAACAATCTCAGGAGACAAGAACACAGGAACAAAATCTGTCAACCAGGAACAATGAACTGACACTGCTCTCAGGGACAGGCAGTGTTTTATACCTTACTTAAATGAGCAATAAGCTTCCAGTGGATAATGAGAGACAGAAGCATTCTCAGGTAAAGTCCAGCCCCCTAGTGCTGCAGGCAATGCCAGATAAACAAGACTGGATCCATATGAGCTGAAGCAGGATAACAAACCCAGAACCTCAAAGCACCCAGGTTCAAATCCCCTGTTAGGTACTTAACGTCTGTATGGCACGGCGAGAACCAGGACAAGGAAGTCCCTTTAATATTGCAACCGCTCCAGCCTCTGATAATGAGACTCTCCACATGCCCAATACCGGAAAAGTACCTAGGAAGGTCTTTAGTATGGAGCCGGGCTGCCTCCAGCAGGAACATTAATCAAGTTGTTCTGCCTGCAATATTACATTTGGCCACTAGAAGGAGCCCAAAAAAACATTTATAGTTTTGCAGAAACTAGAAACTTCAGTTTAACCACTTGCCGACCGTCCCATGTACATATAGTGTGGGGCGGCGGCTCTTCTTCGTGAACCGCTGTGATTGGAAACAGCGGAAGCCAATCAGCGGGTCCAGCGGACCCGATGTCCGCCGAGACCCGCTGATCGCTCCCAAGAGAGGCAGAACGACTAATACTTTTTAGAATCCCCTTTTGATTTTATTTTTGGTTATTCAAAGACACTTTAAATGATGACAGGTGTGTACTGACTCCTATTTAACATAGGTTTCAATGTGGTTGCTTAATTCTGAACACAGCAACATCCCTAGTTACAAGAGGGTGTGCACACTTATATGCAACCACATTATTTTAGATTTAAATCTTTACTTCACCCCACCTAAAAGATTTTAATTTGTTTTTCAATTGAGTAGTACAGTTTGTAGGACACATTAAAGGTGGAAAAAGTTCTGACATTTTTTATCTTTGTCTCAATTTTTGACATCGCAGAAACCTAACATTTTACCAGGGGACATTTTATATTCACTGTATGTATACAATATGCCTACAATAAACTAAAACCAATGAAAACAGCACATTCAAATCCGAAAATTACAAATTGGTATAACGGTTATGATGGGATCATGATGAGCTTGGTCCATCAGGTGCAGAATACTGCCAATGTGATGTTGGTGGAGCAGAAGCTGGTTATTCTGAAATGCTGGTTTTTCTAGTAATATCACCTCTCACCACTTTTTTCAGTAGCTGTAGCAACAGGCACTCCAA